>NC_086447.1:139566647-140766647 GCF_028390025.1 Pseudophryne corroboree
CACGGTGTGTGTCTCCTGTTTTTATTTGGGTATTTTTTTTCCATTAGAACTACAGGTACCAGCGGGCACGTTTTTCTCCCGCATGCTGGTACTTGTGGTTCTCCAAGTACCAGCTTGCGGGGGAGGCTTGCTGGGACTTGTAGTACTACTGGAAAAAACAATATTCTTTCAATTTTCTCAAGGCTATCAGCCCCCCATCCGCAGCCTTTGGATGGGGGGACAGCCTCGGGCTTCACCCCTGGCCCTTGGGTGGCTGGGGGGTGGACCCCTTGATTGAAGGGGTCCCCACTCCCCCAGGGTACCCTGGCCAGGGGTGACTAGTTGGATATTTAATGCCATGGCCGCAGGGCACTGTATAAAAGTGACCCCTGGCTGTGGCATTATCTGTCCAGCTAGTGGAGCCCGATGCTGGTGTAAAAAATACGGGGGACCCCTACTCTTTTTGTCCCCCGTATTAATTGCACCAGCACCAGGCACAGAGCCCGGTGCTGGTTTTAAAAATACAGGGGATGCCCTGTCCATTTTCCCCCTGGATTTTTAGAACCAGGACTGGCTCGAAGAGCCCGAGGCTGGTTATGCTTTGGAGGGGGGACCCCACGCAATTTTTGGGTTTTTTTTTCCCATCCCATTAAAAAAAATATATATATATATAATAATAATCTTTTTAAAAATATATAAATAATACTTGTGCCTCCAAAAAAGAGGGCAGTGGGGTGCTGGCAGTGCGGGAGTGCCAGAAGTGTCCACTGTACCATCAACCAAGTGCAAGGAGGACATCTCCCGCACTACTGACACTCCTGCACTGGGGATACTGCCAGCCCTCCTGCACTGATTACACCACCTACACCTCTGCACCGAGGACACTACTGGCACTCCCACATGTATTGGAGATATATTAATACTTCACAATTAGCTGCCACTGCTGATATTCCCGTGTGCCTGATGGATAAATTGCCCTGCACATACAGATGTCCATGTAGCTGCCCACGGTGCTGTTGGTGGCTAGAGGTGGGAGGAGAAGCCACCGGCATCCTTGACTCTGCTGACCGGAAGTCTGACCCGGTCACATGCTCGTGGCCAGGGGTTACATGCTCGTTGCCAGGGGTTACATATGCTTTTTGCCATAGGGGTTATATGCTTAGAGCCAGGGGGTTACATGCTCATTCTGGGTAGCGCTGGGTAATGGTCTAGTAATACCCCTGGCATCTGTCTCCTATAAGGGCCGTCTTCCAATGCGATCTACATGGAATCTGCAGCTTCCAGTAGTAGGTAGAGCCTAAGCATCTATTGTGCCAGTGCTGCGCCCCCCCAGGACTCAGCTATCCAGGCTGCAGCCTTATGGCTGATCAGGCCCTGGGTCTCATGTTTCTTCACCCACTTGTATGGCAGGCAGAGCACCCAGTGACTTATTATGGAGCACAGCCCAAGCACTGGACTGATTTGTGGCAGACAGGCACAGCACCCACTTGTATGGCAGACAGAGCACCCAGTGATTTATTATGGAGCACAGCCCAAGCACAGGACTGATTTGTGGCAGACAGGCACAGCACCCACTTGTATGGCAGACAGAGCACCCAGTGATTTATTATGGAGCACAGCCCAAGCACAGGACTGATTTGTGGCAGACAGGCACAGCACCCACTTGTATGGCAGACAGAGCACCCAGTGATTTATTATGGAGCACAGCCCAAGCACAGGACTGATTTGTGGCAGACAGGCACAGCACCCACTTGTATGGCAGACAGAGCACCCAGTGACTTATTATGGAGCACAGCCCAAGCACAGGACTGATTTGTGGCAGACAGGCACAGCACCCACTTGTATGGCAGACAGAGCACCCAGTGACTTATTATGGCAACACAGCCTCAGCGCTGGACCGATTTGTGGCAGACAGGTGCAGCACCCACGTGTATGGCACACAGAGCACCCAGTGACTTATTATGGCAACACAGCCTCAGCGCTGGACCGATTTGTGGCAGACAGACGCAGCACCCACTTGTATGGCAGACACTGTCGATCTTCAGACCGGATCCCAGTGAAATATATGTGGTATTGAAATACCAAAAATTCTCTCTACTCACACCTTAACCACCAAACAATTGCAAAAAATGACAAGTATCAATAGTGCCTTTTAGTTAGTATCATAATTTCTATATTGAATCTCTGTGTGGAGTTTGTATGAACTCTTCATCAGCACATTATCAATCACAAGGAAAAAGATTTTTTTAAACATATAGGCAACATTGAGCCAGGTACATGTTGGAAGTTAGTATGAGAGATGTATTTGAAAAATATTAATACTTCACAATTAGCTGCTGCAGCTGATATTCCCGTGTGCATGATGGATAAATTGCCCTGCACATACGGCTCATGGGGGTCATTCTGACCCGATCGCTGCTGCTGACCAGCCGCTGCGGGCCGTGTAGTAATGAGTAGCTCCCGGCCAGCACGCTAAAGCTGCGCTGGCCGGGAGCTACTCCTGAAGTACAAAAGCATCTCCGCTGTGCAATACTTTTGCACTTCTGCAGGGGGGGGCGTAACTGACCTGCGGGGCGGACTGGCCCTGTGCTGGGCATCCCCCGCATGTCTCTGTTCCTGATCGTAGCCCTGCAAAATTTTGCAGGGCTACGATCAACCCGGAATGACACCCCATAGCTGCAATTTTGTTAGCAGATGGGCAAAACCATGGGGGTCATGCAGGCCTGATTGCACGCTAGGTTGTTTTGCTGAGCTGCGATCAGGACATAACTGCGCATGTGTGTGCCCCGCAATACGCAGGCGCGTCGCACAGGTACAAAGTGGATCGTTGCTGAGCAATGGATTTAATGAATAATCCATTCGCACAGACAATCGCAAGGAGATTGACTGGAAGAAAACATTTGTGGATGTCAACTGACCATTTTCTGGGAGTGTTTGGAAAAACGCAGGTGTGTCAATGCGTTTGCAGGGTGGGTGTCTGATGTAAATTCGGGGCAAACACTTTAGCCTGTTCGTGTCCGGAATTGACGTCAGACACCTGCCCTGCAAACGCTTGGACACGCCTGCGTTTTTCCAAACACTCCCAGAAAGCGTTCAGTTGCCACCCACAAATGCCCTCTTCCTGTCAATCTCCTTGCGATCTGCTGTGCGAATCGATTCTTCGTTAAATCCATTGCTCAGCAATGATCCGCTTTGTACCCGTACGACGCACATGCGCATTGAGGTGCATACGCATGTGCAGTTTCGACCTGATCGCACCGCTGTAAAACAACCTAGCGTGCGATCATTTCGGAATGACCCCCATGGTTTTGCCCATTTGCAAATAAAATGCTGCTAGAATCAGGTCTGAACTACTCCCTCTAGAATCTCTTTATCAGACTTTCTGCTTGCTCAGTTTCTGAAAATGCCACCTGCTGTCTGAAAAGTGGTACTGCACTATATTTCAGAGGAGATACACATGGCTTGCCGTCTATATCTTAAGAGGAAATCTTATCTCGTGCCATGAACGGCAGGCCATGATACTTTTTTCAGAAAGGTAATAGTGGACACATCTGTAGGTAAAATATACGTCTCCTCAAACTTAGACATATACAGGTTTGCGTACGCGGGCGCCAAGTTAGAACCCATGGCTGTACCCGATAACTGGAGAAAGTATGAATCCTTATACTTGAAATGGTTATGGCTCAACACGAGATTGGTTAGTTCCAAAACAAATTCAGTAGGTACATTACCCTCTGGATTTCCAATAAGTACCTCCTTGATTGCTTCCAATCCATCACTGTGTGGTATAATCGTGTACAGTGACTACATCCATAGTGGCTAAAAGACACTTGCCCCTGGGGACCCCATTTAGTCCAAGTTGATTAAGGAAATCACTTGTGTCGCGTATATAGCTGCGACATTTACTCACATATGGCTGAAGTATAGAATCAACCCACCTAGCGATAGGTTGTAACAGTGAGCCTTCGGCTGCAATTATAGGTCGCCCAGGTGGTTTGGTCGTTGTTTTGTGGATTTTTGGAAGAGTATAGATGATAGGACATTTAGGTTCATCTATACTTAGGAATTCAAAAAGGTCCTGATCAATCCAATTACTCTCCACGCCTCTCTTTAAACTCAGATCAATGGTCTTTTTTATCATAGGTATAGGGTTATTAGTAACCCTACGGTATACATTAGTGTCTGCCAATTGGCGACATATTTCAAAATCGTAGTCTATCCAGTCCTGTACTACCACGGCTCCACCCTTGTCCGCGGGTCTTATTACAATGGAAGCGTCGTCTCTCAAATTTTTGAGCGCTTTTCTTTCACCAGGAGTAAGATTATCGAAGAGGCGTGTTGGCTTAAAATGTTGCACATCATTCTGGACAAGTCTGAGGAACGTCTTCATGCTAGGGCTATGAGATATAGGATCGAATTTAGAACTTTTTTAAAAAGGTTTCTTATCTACCAGTTTAGGCTGACCGGAAAAATATTCCTTAAGTCTGAGATTTCGCCCAAACCTGTACTGGTCAACAGTTCCCTGAAATGCTTGGTGTGGAAAAGTGGGAACAAACGACAATCCTCTTGCAAGAAGACTAACCTCAGACTGATCAAGAATGCGTTGGGATAAATTAAATACCAAATCTAATTTTGTTTCCTGCAGCCCCTTCTTTTTGTAACCGCCCCTCCGCGTGCTTGTTCTATGTTTCGCGAGTTCCCTTGAGCTGGTGGAAGGCCCTTGGGTCCGGTGGTGGTATCTAAAAAATCAGAGTTGTTTCCCCGTTTTGCGTCAGATAAATCCGTATCTGATGTCGATATGGATGAAACAATTTTGCGTGAGAATGGGGCTTGTCTACGCTTCCTAAAGAAGCGTCCAGCCCGATCACCCTGTAATGGATTGCTGTTTCCTAACAACCACCGATAAACGGTGTGGTTTTGATAATCTGCTGTTACAGTGGCAAGTTTCTTTCTTTTAAATGAGGTGAGTTCCTTCCTATAGGTGTCCACTTGTGACTGCAATCTGTCTAACCAATTATTGGTCTTATCATCACGTAATGTGGATAAAGAAATGGTCTCAAGTTGTTCAATCTCCACCTTAACTTTGTTAAATTCAGTGCCCACTTCCTCTATTACTAATATCAGAAGGTCAAGTGAACACTTATTTAGGATGGAACACCACCTAATACAAAAAACAGGGTTATTCCTGCCTAGGGTGGGTACATTACTGACCCTGAAACCACGTGGTATCAGTTTACGCCTGTGGTATTCAGACAAGAACTGTCCGTGTAGCAATAGATCCACCTCACGGCGTTTTTATCTCAGTATCCTATAAAATATATCTGCAGATGACTCAGCCGGTAGGGCTTCGAAGTCTAATTTATCGAACAGGACCTTTTCAATGTCATCATCAGTAAAAGAAATAATTCCTTGCTCAGCCTGGGATAGAAGTCCTTCATTAAACAGGCACGAGTCTCCTTGGGCCATACCTCAAGGTATCTGTGATATACAGAGGATTTTGACCACGTCAAAAAATAAAAACATACAACAAAAACGCACAAATTTAAAAACTTAAAATTCTGTCCAAACACTAAATGTTTCAGGTTTTGGTTCCTTAACTAATGTACATTCGAATGATGGGTGTCAGAAAGTATGGATGTACTATGTCAGCCATACAATATATAGCATGTAAAGTCCTGCACTCACATCAGAACAATAAACAACAATGGGGTACACCTAGTGGGGATCTCCCTATACGGGTAGACCCACAATATTTAAACAAGAGTCCAACAATGTGTAGGTGCACTCGTCGAATTCAAGCAATCAGCAACTTCATTTTGTTCACAATAGCTTTATTTCAGTCGATATTCGGCTCTTTAGGTCGACGTTTCGATCCTCATTCTAGGATCTTTATCAAGGCAAGCTTCCATTTATACACAATATTCTGTAAGCATCATATATTGATTACTACAAAAGAACAAAGAATGAATACAATAAATACATACATAAACAGGAAACAAAAAACAAAAAACATGAATGGACCACCACGCCCTTTGAGCATTTTAATACAAAATTCTCTTAGCACTATGTGTGATTCGAAGAACAACACCACCTCTCTGTCCGTAATTACCGGGTGTGAGTACCAGCACTAAAACATTAGTCAGCTTACGCCAATGTGGGGTATAGAAATCTCTAAGGTGTGCAGCAGCGGTTAAACAAGAGGATGTCAGTAACATCACACACTTACTCAGAAAATCAATATACCATGTTCAGACAGTAACTATGCTGTACGGCTAGTCAGGCATTATTCAAATAGAATTCTGTAAAAATGAATTAAAAAATATAACTGTGTGTGCATAGCCACAAACACATATTAAGATGAAAAATCCACACACATCAGGAACCAACAGTGAGACAGCACAGGCTGTAATACTTACAAATGTGGTTACTTAAACTCATAGTCATGGAGCAACTCAGACAACATGGAAAATCACTGTAAAGGAAATACCAAAAGGTTCATGCTTCGTCTAATGGCTACCAATATATGTACACCTAATAACCAATACTAAATGCATGGTTCAGCACTCACCTGCAGTGAATGAAATCCTGACTACCTCTACAGCCACACAAATTAACAGCAAATGGAGTAACCTTATATACCCCTACACAGGAAGTAGAGGTGCAAACGCCTGCAGGTGCCCCTTTCCGTTTTCCCTCTCGTAGGTAAACCTACCAAATGTACAAATTTATCCACCAATTCAAATACATACTGGGCCGCTAAAGAGGCAATCCATGAAGTTTAACACAGCTCGAACGGGTCAAACCGCTGCTCGCGCCGCCCGTGGAGCGCGATGCGTTCCAAGGCCCGGCAACCGGAAGTGCTACGTACTACAGTCTCGGACTCAACGGGGGCCGCTGTGGAACAAAAAGCTAATGCTGAATGTAAACAGACTGCGCTCCGCTGGCCCAAAGCCGTATACTGGTACACACTTATAGAAAAATAGACGTCCTTCAGACACACTCCAGAAGAATAATTAAAAGAATATCCACTAAAGTCAGGGAAAATAAGTCACTTAATTACACCTTTGTTACATAAGGAATACTACATTCCAAGAAGTTATCACAGAGACATAACCATGTATTTCGGAGTCTGATCACAGGAATAAGGAGCCAATTATTCATATAAACTAACCTATTTGCCAAATTACGCCGGTACAATCACACTCAGGGTCAATACGTTCAGAGACACAAATCTATATTAATGCTGTAAGGGGAACGTGGTGGTCATAGTATACAAACAAAAGTTCACTAGATATTATATTCATAAAGAAATATGTATGGAATTGTTGCGGCACAACATGGAACACTAGACCTAAACCTCCAAAGAAAATAAAAAAGAAATTCAATAACTGAATAAACCATAACATGATATATATATATCATGTAATCTACAATCATAAGTGTTATCCAGTTGTGGTCCATGCTGTGTCGCACACAACTAAATTCATGGTAAATCTAATTCAATGTAATCACAGAATACCAAGACCAAACCCAGTATAGGAATCATTAAAGTAAGTGGCTCATAAGGGAGCAATTTATAAGAAGGCATTCATAGCAGAGTGCTCATTAAGGCCTTTCGGTGAGACAGTATTGAGGTGTGCAATCCAGAAACTTTCCCTTTTACGTAAGGCTAAAGTACGGTCCCCCTCATTCGGTGGTGGTGGGACCCAATCAATTAGCCTGCATTTCAAATTTGCCACCTGATGACCTCTTTGGAGGTAGTGTCGAGCAACAGGTTTATCAGTGATACCTGTTTGGATTGCTGTTCTAATAGATAACCGATGGTTTGCCATCCGTTCCCTAAAACACCGGGTTGTGAGCCCTACATAACACAGTCCGCAAGGCCCAGTATGTATTTGAATTGGTGGATAAATTTGTACATTTGGTAGGTTTACCTACGAGAGGGAAAACGGAAAGGGGCACCTGCAGGCGTTTGCACCTCTACTTCCTGTGTAGGGGTATATAAGGTTACTCCATTTGCTGTTAATTTGTGTGGCTGTAGAGGTAGTCAGGATTTCATTCACTGCAGGTGAGTGCTGAACCATGCATTTAGTATTGGTTATTAGGTGTACATATATTGGTAGCCATTAGACGAAGCATGAACCTTTTGGTATTTCCTTTACAGTGATTTTCCATGTTGTCTGAGTTGCTCCATGACTATGAGTTTAAGTAACCACATTTGTAAGTATTACAGCCTGTGCTGTCTCACTGTTGGTTCCTGATGTGTGTGGATTTTTCATCTTAATATGTGTTTGTGGCTATGCACACACAGTTATATTTTTTAATTCATTTTTACAGAATTCTATTTGAATAATGCCTGACTAGCCGTACAGCATAGTTACTGTCTGAACATGGCATATTGATTTTCTGAGTAAGTGTGTGATGTTACTGACATCCTCTTGTTTAACCGCTGCTGCACACCTTAGAGATTTCTATACCCCACATTGGCGTAAGCTGACTAATGTTTTGGTGCTGGTACTCACACCCGGTAATTACGGACGGAGAGGTGGTGTTGTTCTTCGAATCACACATGGTGCTAAGAGAATTTTGTATTAAAATGCTCAAAGGGCGTGGTGGTCCATTCATGCTTTTTGTTTTTTGTTTCCTGTTTATGTATGTATTTATTGTATTCATTCTTTGTTCTTTTGTAGTAATCAATTTATGATGCTTACAGAATATTGTGTATAAATGGAAGCTTGTCTTGATAAAGATCCTAGAATGAGGATCGAAACATCGACCTAAAGAGCCGAATATCGACTGAAATAAAGCTATTGTGAACAAAATGAAGTTGCTGATTGCTTGAATTCGACGAGTGCACCTCCACATTGTTGGACTCTTGTTTAAATATTGTGGGTCTACCCGTATAGGGAGATCCCCACTAGGTGCACCCCATTGTTGTTTATTGTTCTGATGTGAGTGCAGGACTTTACATGCTATATATATATTTACATATATATATATAGATACGCACACACACACACACACACACACACACACACACACACACACACACACACACACACACAGCACAGTATATAAACACATTATATATATATATATATATATATATATAAATATAATGTACACACATACAGTACATCTGTGTACATAGACATACATACACACATACTGTACAGTAGCATACTTACAAACACAGCATACATACATGCACACAGCATACGTCCTTGCACAGCATACATGCAAGCAGCATACATACATGCAGAGACACACAGTATACATGCACACAGCACACATACATGCATAGACACACATGATACATGCACACACAGTATACATACATGCACACACAGTATACATACATGCATAGACACACAGTATACATGCACAGTATACATGCACACATACATAAACACAGCTTACATGCATACATACATACATACATGCACACAGCATACATACACATTATATATGCACACATATATGCACACACACAATATACAGTACATGCACACATGCATACATACATACACAATATACATGCACACAGTACATATACACACACACACACACACACACACACACACACACACACACACACACACACACACACACACACACACCCATTAACAGGAAGCACAGCACCTATACACATGACATGCTACTTGCACAAACCGTGCTGGCTGGGGGAGGTACATGCTGCACCAATCACTGCAGCAATTTATTTTCAGAGTGCCCCCTCTTTCAATACCTGACATATAGTATGTAGTAGACGCACCTTGCTGCTGCAGATTCAGTGATGCGTGATGAACGCAGCAGAAACTGCCTGACCCGACTCTGTTTCAAAGTCTGTTGGCTTCTACTGATTGAGAGGAGCTGCGCGCTTCGCTGCAGCTCCCCCTACAGGTAGCCAGCAGCCAGCTTCTCACTGTCACTCGGACACTGACAGTGGAGCCGTGGAGGGATCTTCAGCAACGTGAGCTTCTCTTTCTAAAAAAAACAAACATCGTCCACTAGCACCGATAGATCGGCGGCCAGGGGGTTTTCTAGGTACTCGGAAACCCCCCCCTGCGTGCGCGTATGGATCCCACCATACCGTTGCGGGGCCTGGGCGGTTATGTGACATCACATGTAGCTGCTGCAACCCAGAATGTGGCGGGTGTGAAAGCATCGCCGTCATGCGATGCTTTTGCACCCGTGCAGGGGGGGTGGGGCCTGACATGCGGGTGGACTTGCCCTTTGCTGGGCATCCCCCTGCATATCAGAGAAACTTATCGTAGATGTGCTATTTTTAGCACATCTACAATCAGCTCTGAATCACCCCAAAAGTTTCGGAAAAGCCATGTGCCAAAAAATATCCATTTTAGGTCGCAGCTCCCCAGCTGTTAGAAATAAAATAGTGGCAAGACGTGAGGAGACTTCAAGGGAAGTACAAACATGCTTGTCAGCTCAACAAGAGAAACAAGAGAAACAAGCAACCACTCAAGAGAGAGAATCACTCACTGCAACGCTAGCTCACCAATCTGCTGATGTTGCTATACATACAGCATCCAGTGCAATGGAATACCCAGCTGAAAGACAAACACTTCAGTCAGCTTATACTGCTAGACATACAACCTCAAGGGACATGGAGTAAATAGCTGCAACATAAAAGTGTCAGTCAATCAAGGCTGCACAAACTGGTGCATCCAGGGCCATGGAGTCCCCAGCAGCAAGACAAACCTGCCAGTCAGGCAATGCTGAACATACTACAGCCTCAAGTGCCATGGCGTCTCCAGCAGCAGCACAAATTCATCAATCTGCTAATGTGCAAGAACTACAGTTGTCAGATTAAAACCATGGCAAGACATTTCACTGTGATACAAATATCCAGTATGAGATGCACTCTATGGTAAATATTGGTAACATGTCCAGGCAATGCATGCACTGCAGTGCTAAGACATGGGGCAGAGAAACACCTAGTATGTGTTGCCGTCAGGGGAAAGGTGAAACTCCTACCAATTTTGGACACACCTGAGCCACTTAAGTCTCTGGTTGCTGGAACACACAATAGATCAAATGTCACATACCTTTTCCAAATGCGATAGTAATGTTTAGACGTAACTCCTTTCCTAGCCTGTATCAGGGTAGGAATAACCTTGTTCGGAATGCCCTTCCGAGCTAATATCTGGCGTTCAACCTCCATTCCGTCAAACGTAGCCATGGTAAGTCTTGATAAGCGAACAACCCCTGTTGCAGAATGTCCTCCCGAAGAGGAAGAGGCCTCAGATCTTCCAGCAGTAGGTCCAGAAGATCCGCGTTCCAAGCCCTTCTTGGCCAGTCCGGAGCAATGAGGATTGCCTGAACTCTTGTTCTCTTTATGATTTTTAGAATCCTTTGAATGAGTGGAAGTGGAGGAAACACGTACACTGACTGGAACACCCATGGATTCACCAGGGCGTCCACCGCCACTGCTTGCGGGTCTCTCAACCTGGAATAATACCTCTGAAGCTTCTTGTTAATACATGAGGCCATCATGTCTATTTGAGGTACACCCCAAAGATTTTTTTACCTCCATGAACACCTCCGGATGGAGGCCCCACTCTCCTGGATGGAGATCGTGTCTGCTGAGGAAGTCCACTTCCCAGTTGTCTACTCCCAGAATGAAGATTGCTGACAGTGCCAATGCGTGCTTTTCAGCCCAGAGGAGGATCCATTTTACCTCTGACATTGCAGCTCTGCTCTTCGTTCTGCCTTGTTGGTTTATGTAGGCCACCGTCGTTATATTGTCCAACTGTACTTGAATGGCACGATCTTGCAGAAGATGTGCCGCTTGGAGAAGACCATTGTAAATGGCTCTTAGTTCCAGAATGTTTATTGGAAAACTGGATTCCAGGCTTGACCACCTTCCTTGGAAGGTTTCCCCTTGAGTGACTGCACCCCAACCCTGGAGACTTGCGTCCGTGGTTAGAAGGATCCAGTCCTGAATCCCGAACCTGCGGCCCCCCAGAAGGTGAGACATTTGCAGCCACCAGAGGAGTGAAATCCTTGCTTTCGGCGACAGACGTATCCTCTGGTGCATATGTAGATGAGACCATGACCACTTGTCTAGGAGATCGAGTTGAAAGGATCGAGCATGAAATCCTCTTTACTGTAGAGCCTCATAGGAGGCAACCATCTTCCCCAGAAGGCGAATGCACTGATGAACCGATACCCGGGGTGGTTTCAGGACATCCCGGATCATTGTTTGAATCACAAATGCTTTTTCCTCCGGTAGAAACACCCTCTGCACTTCTGTGTCGAGGATCATTCCCAGGAAAGATAATCTCCTTGTCAGCTCCAAATGTGACTTTGGAAGGTTCAGGATCCAACCATGTTTCCTGAGCAGTTGAATCGTGAGAGCAATGGACTGCAATAAGGTCTTCCTGGTCGACGCCTTTATCAGCAGATCGTCCAGATATGGAATTATGTTCGCTCTCTGTCTGCGGAGCACCATCATCTCTGCCATCACCTTGGTGAACACCCTCGGTGCTGTGGAGAGACCGAATGGTAGTGCCTGAAACTGATAGTGACTAACAGTGCAAACCTGAGATAAGCCTGGTGTGGTGGCCAAATCGGAATGTGGAGGTACGCATCCTTGATATCCAGGGATACCAGATACTCCCCCTCCTCTAGACCTAAAATCACTGCTCTCAGAGACTCCATTTTGAATTTGAACTCCCTCAGATAAGAGTTTAACGATTTGAAGTTCAAAATCGGTCTGACCGAACCATCCGGTTTCGGTACTACGAAAATGTTTGAATAGTAACACTTGTTTTGCATATGCGGTGGAACTGTAACGATGACCGCTGACCTTTCCAATTTTTGAATGGATTCCTGTAGGACAGCCCAGTCCATCAGTAATGCTGGCAAGCCTGATTTGAAGACTCTTTGAGGCGGGTGTTCTTGAAACTCCAGTCTGTACCCCTGGTATACAATGTCATGTACCCAGGGGTCCAGGTCGGTTGACACCCAGACGTGGCTGAAACATCTGAGCCTCGCACCCACCAGACCGTCCTCCAGGCTGTGCAGTCCCACAGCCTGGAGAACTGAGGCTTTTGAGGAACCAGAAGCAGGCTTCTGGTCCTAGCAGCCTGCAGGTGCAGGCTTTTTGGATTTTGCATGTCCACCTCTAAATAAAGTGGTAGGGGGCTTGGACTTTTTTGTCTTAGCGGTCGGAAAAGACTGCGATGTGGATTAAAAAAAGGGTTTCTTCATAGAAGGTGTAGCTGAGGGAAGAAACAGTGACTTACCCGCAGTTGCCGTGGAAATCCATGCATCCAACGCTTCCCCAAACAGAGCCTGACCTGTCTATGGTAGGTTCTCCACACTTCTCATGGATTCCGCGTCTGCTGACCATTGGCGTAGCCAGAGTCCCCTGCAAGCTGAGACAGACATGGAAGATATCCGCGCATTCAGCGTACCCAGGTCCTACATGGATTCCACCATGAACCCCGCAGAATCCTGTATGTTACGTAAAAACAGTTCAATGTCACTTCTATCCATTGTATCTAAGTCTTCTAGTAACGTGCCTGACCACTTTACTATAGATTTTGTGATCCATGCACAGGCAATAGTAGGCCTTAATGCCACCCCTGAATCAGTGTATAAGGATTTAAGTGTATTGTCAATCTTATGATCAGCCGGTTCTTTTAACGCGGCAGATCCAGGGACAGGTAAACCACCTTTTTTCACAGTCTGGAGACAGAGGCGTCAACTATGGGTGGGTTTTCCCATCTTTTTCTATCCTCCCCAGGAAAGAGAAAAGCAACCAGAACCCTCTTGGGGATCTGGAATTTTTTCTCCGGGGTTTCCCAGGATTTTTCAAAAAGAGCATTTAATTATTTAGGCACAGGAAAGGTTAGCGAGGCTTTCTTATTGTCTGTGAATAAAGCCTCCTCAACCTGCTCAGGTGGTGTGTCAGTAATGTTTAACACATCTCTAATGGCCTCAATTATGAGCTGCACCCCCTTAGCCAGGGTTGCCGCCCCCCTCAGCACATCCCCATCACCGTCTGCCATGTCAGAGTCAGTATCCATGTCATCATGCATAATCTAGGCAAGTGCACGTTTCTTTGGGAATATGCTAGGGGATTGAGAAGAAATAGGAACAGAACCTGACCAAACAACCATAGAATTCTTTAAAACCTGAGTTTACATCTCAGTATGAGCTACCCTAGTAGAGATCTGAGATATCATTCCCTTAATAGAAGTCAGCCATTCTGGCTCATTAATAGGAATCTGAGATAATGCATTACATTCCTGTGTAAATGGAATGTATTCTTCTGGAGAAGAAATATCCTCTGCAGCATAAAACACAGAGTTCCTGGACATGGCTATGTGAGAAACATACACCACACTCACACAGAAAAATGTCAGACACAGTTTTCCCAAGAACTTTCAGAGAAACACAGTTTGGAGCCAGCCTACACACAGCGCTTAATAAGGCAGATATAACAGAATACCTGGCGCTGACTGTGTATCCTTTATAGACTACACAGGAATTTACAGCCTCCTCCCTCCTTCTACAACCCCTTGGTACCGCATAGGATAGCTGGAGTCGTGTGGAGGGACAGCTCTCCCTGTCAGCGTCTCTTCAGCTGGATCTGCAGGGAAAAAAAAGGGAATGAATGCTGCTGCGTCCGCTCTGAGGAGAAGCTCCGCCTCCTAAAACATGGCGCTGCTTCCCACTTTTGCATCTTTATACTGGCCTGAGGTATGTTGCTGGCAGCGTTACCGAGGTTCCTGACAGCCTGAATGACCAGTGTAGGGTGTTGGCGTTGGCTCAGGGTGCCCCTCATAGCACCGCACTGTGTACCGCTGAGCCTCCAGAGCGCAGTTATTACTGCACTCCCACCCTGTTGCCGCCATCTTCACACCAGCTCCCCGCTTGCCGGGGCGCCGGTGACTCACTCGCCACCAGAATCTTCTGGCTATGTTAGGGGGTGGCGGCATGCTGCAGGAGTGAGCGGTCGCCTCGGGCGGATAACGATCATCACCCTCAGGAGCTCAGTGATCTGTCAGCGGAGATGGTGGCCATAAGCCTCTCAGGGTTGGACACTACTCCCCCCCCCCCTCTAAGTCCCTCGCAGCAGGGAGGCTGTGCCTAACTGCTAATGAAAAAAATAAAACTAGAAAAACTCCTATGGAGCTCCCCTAGCTGTGACCGGCTCCTCCGGGCACATTTTCTAAACTGAGTCTGGTAGGAGGGGCATAGAGAGAGGAGCCAGCCCACACTATTAAACTCTTAAATTGCCAGTGGCTCCTAGTGGACCCGTCTATACCGCATGGTACTAATGTGGACCCCAGCATCCTCTAGGACGTAAGAGAAAAGACGATGTGAAAATATAACTGGCATTGATTTCCACATATTCTTTCAGTTGCAGAATAGCTACTAATAACTGCATCAAGAGCTTTAAGAGTGACTTAGAAAACATGCCATCAGATGATCTTAGAGTGCTTATCCATGCTGACTGGACACCTGCTGGTGGGTGGTCTTCAGTTTGCCATCTGTCAGGATCCCGACGCACAGTATACCGGCGCCAGAATCCCGACACCCGGCATACCGATACTTTTTCTCCCTCTTGGGGGTCCACGACCCCCCTGGAGGGAGAATAGATAGTGTGGTGTGTGTAGCGCGACACCGTGCACGCAGCGTGGTGATCACAGCAAGCCCGCAAGGGGCTCATATGCACTCGGCCAGCTGTCAGTATGCCGGCGGTCAGGATTCCGGCGCCGGTATGCTGGCCACCAGAAGCCCGGAAGCCGGCATACCCTACTACACCCCTGCTGGTGAATATCAAGTTTGATTCAGTGACCAATGAGATATCAATCATTATTGTTGGCCAAGAGTGTCAAAGTACGGTAGGGACATCATACTCCAAAAGACATCTGGGCGATGTCATTCAATTTCATTCTTCAACCCAGCTATACTGGGTATTCAATCTATTATATAAATATATACAAAACAAATATTGAAAAGCCAGCATACTTGCGGTAATAGTAAGCACAGTTTGCCTCGACCAATAGGGAATGGCCTTGAAGGGACTGGTCAGCTTAACAAACTATTGCAATATTTTGGAACTAACATTCCCTGAATTCCGATGAATTACAGTTTGAGGTGTTATTAGGTGAGTACTGAGTTTGTATGATTATATATATATATATATATATATATATAAAGTCCAGAAGTGAAGCGCACACACTTAATCAGGATATAGGGGTGCCGCGTCGACTCTTAATGATACATTTGTTCCCAATGTTTACCCAAGAGGGTCAAACATAAGGAGACCAGCACACCACCAGGTAGAAAAAATGCAAAAACATTTATTGAGCGAATAGCATTATCTGGCCTTTTGAAAAAATTGCTTAGTACTCATCGTTAATCACTGAGCAGTATTCATGGAACAAACAGCCATCCCAACGGCCCGTTTCGGTTGTAACACCTTCATCATGGGGTCAGCTACAACATAATGCTCAAACAAGGGTCCTTATAAAGCTAAACCATCAATGTGAATGAAATACACCTGCTCATCCCAATTACCAATAATTAGAAAAACCCTCCCAAAAATATGTAGGCGGACCAGAGTGGAACCAAAGAAACAGGACAAGGTTCCCCAAGCCACTAACGCTGGTTCCGTCGTGCCGGAAGTGACGTCACACAACTGCGATAGTCAACATCCGCCAAAAGCGGAACCCGAGCGCCGGGATAGATTTCCAAGGCACTAACGATGGTGCCGCTATGCCGGAAGTGATGTCGCGTCATTGCGAAAATCAACATCCGCCAGGCTGTGAACCAGCCTCAGATCTCGGACAATGTTACTGCTTCCTGGTTCAAACACAAAGTTCGTCTCATATAAGGGTATACACCAAATCTAAATTAAGTCATACAACACAAAAACATGACTAGAAATACAAATCATAATAATGATGATAATATGGTAGCCTAGATGCCAACATTTCTTACACACAAACAGGATTGATCATATTCAGTGGCAACCACTAGCCCTAGGGCTAGTGGTTGCCACTTAATATGATCAATCCTGTTTGTGTGTGAACGTGATAAGGTATTCATAAAATTCCCCATCCATTTTAAAAATAAATGAAAGCATTGGCTTCAAAATGTATTCACAAGCTCAAATAAAATCAATTCATTCCATAATAGTTCAATATCATGACAAATTTTCCAGATTTACACTTCTCAGACTGACAACTAATTTGGGTATATTCCCTTGTTGCCGTGAATTCAGCGTGCACCAATAAGTGGGGTTCTTCTTCTGATCCACTTTTTGGTGCACGCTGAATTCACGGCAACAAGGGAATACCTAATGGCAGTCAGGCTACCTCTGGCGAGCACATGGAGGGCTGTGTGGCCCCCCAAAGAAATGCCACCCCACCCCATTACTGACCCACTGCCAAACCGGTCATGCTGGAGGATGTTGCAGGCAGCAGATCGTTCTCCTTGGCGTATCCAGACTCTGTTACGTCTGACATATGTGTTCAGTGAGAACCTGCTTTCATCTGGGAAGAGCACAGGGCGCCAATGGCGAATTTGCCAATCTTGGTTTTCTCTGGCAAATGCCAAACGTCCTGCACGGTGTTGGGCTGTAAGCACAACCCCCACCTGTGGACGTCGGGCCCTCATACCACCCTCATGGAGTCTGTTTCTGATCATTTGAGTAGACACATGCACATTTGTGGCTTGCTGGAGGTCATTTTGCAGGGCTCTGGCAGTGCTCCTCCTGTTGCTCCTTGCACAAAGGCGGAGGTAGCAGTCCTGCTGCTGTGTTGTTGCCCTCCTACGGCCTCCTCCACGTCTCCTGATGTACTGGCCTGTCTCCTGGTAGCGCCTCCATGCTCTGGACACTACGCTGACAGACAAAGAAAACCTTCTTGCCACAGCTCGCATTTATGTGCCATCCTGGATGAGCTGCACTACCTGAGCCACTTGTGTGGGTTGTAGACTCTTCTCATGCTACCACTAGAGTGAAAGCACCGCCAGCTTTCAAAAGTGACCAAAACATCAGCCAGAAAGCATAGGAGCTGAGAAGTGGTCTGTGGTCACCACCTGCAGAACAACTCCTTTATTGGGGGTGTCTTGCTAATTGCCTATAATTCCCACCTGTTGTCTATTCCATTTGCACAACAGCATGTGAAATTGATTGTCAATCAGTCTTGCTTCCTAATTGGCAGAGGCGTATCTAGCACGGGGCGAGCAGGACACGTGCCCTGGGCGCCATGACAGCCCCAACAGAGGGGGGCGCCACCGGCACCTGCACGGCCCACTCGCCCCATGCTTCAGGGATTCCGCCGGCGCTACCCGCGGCGCTTTCCCTGTCTCCCCGGCTGCTGTGCCTGTCACAATAGACAGGCAGCGGCAGCCAGGAGCCTCCCCCTACTCCCCCCTGCGACCGCGGAGGTGCGCGCATGCGCGTGCGCGACCTCGGGGGGGGGTGCGCGACCTCGGGGGGGGGGGGGGGGGGGCGTGCGCGACCTTGGGGGGGGGGGGGGGGCGTGCGGCCCCTGAACAGCAGTGAGTGCAGGTGAGCGGGAAGGGGGTGCGGGACATTTTGTGTGTGTGTTAAGTGTGTGTGTGTTAATTGTGTGTGTGTCGGACAGTGTGCGTGTGTGTTGTGTGTGGGACAGTGCGTGTGTGTTAATTGTGTGTGGGACAGTGTGAGTGTGTTAATTGTGTGTGTGGGACAGTTTGTGTGTGTAAATTGTGTGTGTGTGGGACAGTGTGCGTGTGTTAATTGTGTGTGTGTGGGACAGTGTGTGTGTGTTAATTGTGTGTGTGACAGTGTGAGTGTGTTAATTGTGTGTGTGGGACAGTTTTGAGTGCGTGTTAATTGTGTGTGTTTGGGACAGTGTGCGTGTGTGTTAATTGTGTATGTGTGGGACAGTGTGAGTGTGTGTAAATTGTGTGTGTGTGGGACAGTGTGCATGTGTTAATTGTGTGTGTGTGGGACAGTGTGTGTGTGTTAATTGTGTGTGTGTGTGACAGTGTGAGTGTGTTAATTGTGTGTGTGGGACAGTGCGTGTTTGTTTGTTAATTGTGTGTGTGTGACAGTGTGAGTGTGTTTATTGTGTGTGTGGGACAGTTTTGAGTGCGTGTTAATTGTGTGTGTGTGGGACAGTGTGCGTGTGTGTTAATTGTGTATGTGTGGGACAGTGTGAGTGTGTTAATTGTGTGTGTGTGTGTGTGTGTGTGTGTGTGTGTGTGTGTGGGACAGTGTGAGTGTGTTAATTGTGTGTGTGTGGGACAGTTTGAGTGTGTGTTAATTGTGTGTGTGTGGGACAGTGTGCGTGTGTGTTAATTGTGTGTGTGTGTGTGACAGTGTGAGTGTGTTAATTGTGTGTGTGGGACAGTGCGTGTTTGTTAATTGTGTGTGTGTGACAGTGTGAGTGTGTTTATTGTGTGTGTGGGACAGTTTTGAGTGCGTGTTAATTGTGTGTGTGTGGGACAGTGTGCGTGTGTGTTAATTGTGTATGTGTGGGACAGTGTGAGTGTGTTAATTGTGTGTGTGTGTGTGTGTGTGTGTGTGTGTGGGACAGTGTGAGTGTGTTAATTGTGTGTGTGTGGGACAGTTTGAGTGTGTGTTAATTGTGTGTGTGTGGGACAGTGTGCGTGTGTGTTAATTGTGTGTGTGGGACAGTGTGCGTGTGTATTAATTGTGTGTGTGTGGGACAGTGTGCGTGTGTGTTAATTGTGTGTGTGTGGGACAGTGTGCGTGTGTTAAGTGTGTGTGTGTGTGTGGGACAGTGTGAGTGTGTTAATTGTGTGTGTGTGGGACAGTGCGTGTTTGTTAATTGTGTGTGTGGGACAGTGTGCGTGTGTGTGGGACAGTGTGCGTGCGTGTGTGTTAATTGTGTGTGGGACAGTGTGCGTGTGTTAATTGTGTGTGTGTGTTTGTTAATTGTCCCGGCGGTTATTGGCGTCTGTAGTGTGCGCCCCGTCCTCCTCCGCTGCCGCTGACAGGAGCGGCGGTGTGCGGCTCTCCCCCTCCTCCGCCGGCTCCGTCCTCCCGTCGTGGCCCTGCAGTGTGTGCCGGTCTCCCCAGCAGCAGCAGCAGCAGGTTAGTCTCTCTCCCCCCCCCCCCCTCTCTCTCTCTCTCTCTCTCTCTCTCTCCTCCTGTGGATTGCAGTTTGTAAGTATCATTTTAATTTTTACAGGTACCCCTATTGAATTCTACTGGACAAGTGGACGTGACCGGCGTGGGATGTAGGTAAGTAATCTGTCTCTTATTTTTACAGGTACCCCTATTGGATTCTACTGGACAAGTTGACGTGACCGGCGTGGGATGTAGGTAAGTAATCTGTCTCTCATTTTTACAGGTACCCCAATTGGATTCTACTGGACAAGTGGACGTGATCGGCGTGGGATGTAGGTAAGTAATCTGTCTCTCATTTTTACAGGTACCCCTATTGGATTCTGCTGGACAAGTGGACGTGACCGGCGTGGGATGTAGGTAAGTAATCTGTCTCTCATTTTTACAGGTACCCCTATTGGATTCTGCTGGACAAGTGGACGTGACCGGCGTGGGATGTAGGTAAGTAATCTGTCTCTCATTTTTACAGATTCCCCTACTGGATTCTACTGGGCAAGTGGACGTGACCAGCGTGGGATGTAGGTAAGTAATCTGTCTCTCATTTTTACAGGTACCCCTATTGAATTCTACTGGACAAGTGGACGTGACCAGCGTGGGATGTAGGTAAGTAATCTGTCTCTCATTTTTACAGGTACCCCTATTGGATTCTACTGGACAAGTGGACGTGATCGGCGTGGGATGTAGGTAAGTAATCTGTCTCTCATTTTTACAGGTAACGCTATTGGATTCTACTGGACAAGTGGACGTGACCGGCGTGGGATGTAGGTAAGTAATCTGTCTCTCAATTTTACAGGTACCTCTATTGGATTCTACAGGACAAGTGGACGTGACCGGCGTGGGATGTAGGTAAGTAATCTGTCTCTCATTTTTACAGATTCCCCTACTGGATTCTACTGGACAAGTGGACGTGACCAGCGTGGGATGTAGGTAAGTAATCTGTCTCTCATTTTTACAGGTACCCCTATTGGATTCTACTGGACAAGTGGACGTGACCGGCGTGGGATGTAGGTAAGTAATCTGTCTCTCATTTTTACAGATTCCCCTACTGGATTCTACTGGACAAGTGGACGTGACCAGCGTGGGATGTAGGTAAGTAATCTGTCTCTCATTTTTACAGGTACCCCTATTGAATTCTACTGGACAAGTGGACGTGACCAGCGTGGGATGTAGGTAAGTAATCTGTCTCTCATTTTTACAGGTACCCCTATTGGATTCTACTGGACAAGTGGACGTGATCGGCGTGGGATGTAGGTAAGTAATCTGTCTCTCATTTTTACAGGTAACGCTATTGGATTCTACTGGACAAGTGGACATGACCGGCGTGGGATGTAGGTAAGTAATCTGTCTCTCAATTTTACAGGTACCCCTATTGGATTCTACTGGACAAGTGGACGTGATCGGCGTGGGATGTAGGTAAGTAATCTGTCTCTCATTTTTACAGATTCCCCTACTGGATTCTACTGGACAAGTGGACGTGACCGGCGTGGGATGTAGGTAAGTAATGTGTCTCTCATTTTTACAGCTACCCCTATTGGATTCTACTGGACAAGTGGACGTGACCGGCGTGGGATATAGGTAAGTATGTGTGAGTGTGTCAGTGTGCTTTAATAAATTTTTACTGTCACGGTGTGTGAGTTGTGTTTTTATTTGGGTATTTTTTCTGTTGTAGAACTACAGGTACCGGCGGGCCCGTTATTTCCCTGCATGTTGGTACTTGAGGTTCTCCAAGTACCAGCAAGCGGGGGAGGCTTTCTGGGCCTTGTAGTTCCACAACAAAAAACAATATTCTTTTTTTACTTACATGGCTATCAGCCTCCCATCCACAGCCCACGGATGGGGGGGACAGCCTCGGGCTTCACCCCTGGCCCTTGGGTGTCTGGAGGGGGGGTGACCCCTTGATTTAAGGGGTCCCCACTCCTCCAGGGAACCCCGGCCAGTGGTGACTAGTTGGGGGGGTAATGCCACGGCCGCAGGGACCTACATAAATGTGTCCCCCGGCTGTGGCATTATGTCCCTGGCTAGTGGAGCCTGGTGCTGGTTTTAAAAATACGGGGGGACCCCTACATCTTTTGTCCCCCGTATTTTTGGAACCAGGACCGGACTAAGAGCCCGATGCTGGTTGTCTAAATACGGGGAACCCCTGTCCAATTTTTTCCCAGTATTTAAACCACCAGGACCGGCTCAAAGAGCCCGAGGCTGGTTATACTTAGGAGGGGGACCTCACGCAGTTTTTTTTTACATTTTTAACCCATTCAGACCCTTCTCCATTAAGTTAATGGAAACCCTGGACAACAAAATTGCATTCATGTCCTCCTCCCACTCCCTTCCCAGTCCCAAACACTGATTATTATTTTTTTCTATAAAAATGTACAATATATCACAAGTATGATGAGCAGGCATGCAGCGGGCATTGGCGACTTTGGACTGAGTTGCAAATTAGTGGCGGAGGGCTGGGTCAGTTGATGGTGGGCGAGTTTGTAAGCCATTGGTGGTGGCAGCGGGCATCGGGTCAGAGGCAGTGGCGGGCATTGGCTCGGTGGCGGTAGGGGTCATCGGCAGGATTCGGCGGACATTATGGCTGTAGTGCCTCACCGCACGCCACTGACCTCACCGCACGCCACTGGTGTGTGGGACAGTGTGCGTGTGTGTTAATTGTGTGTGTGGGACAGTGTGAGTGTGTGTTAATTGTGTGTGTGTGGAACAGTGTCAGTGTGTGTAAATTTTTGCAGTCCAGTGTGTGTGTGGGGGAGAGGAAAGTATGAGAATGTGTGTGTGTAGTCTGAGTGGGTGTGTGTAGGATTTGGGGGTGGCCAGTCTGTGTGTGTGTAATCAGTGTGTGTGGGATGTACTAATGGCCATTTACCGAAGAGAGATATGTATTAAACCACGGGCACTGAGATGCCCTTCTCACTCACCATCCAGCTGGGTGGGCGAGCCGGGCGGGTGGAAAGCCAGCAGCAGGGGCAGCATGCCGGATATCAGCAGCCGAGGGTGGGGGCTGTAATGCACATGCGGAGCCCAAAGCCGGAGATCAGCAGCATGCTGACCGGCAATAAGCAGCTTCTGCTTCCGCGTTCAACATGCTGCTGATCTTCGGCTTTGGGCTACGCAGGGTTCGGGGGATGGGTGTCCTCTGCCGGTGTACTGCAGCTCCGGGGGTGCGGGCTCCGGAGGCTTTCAGCACTGTTGAATATCCAGCTGCCTCAAGTATATACAGCCCGCACCCTCTGCTGCTGATATCCGGCATGCTGCTGCTGGCTGTCCCCCCGCCCGGCTCGGCCACACAGCTGTATGGTGAGAAGGGCATCTCAGTTCCTGAGGTTTAACACATATGCCTCAGAAAATGGCCTCTGCGGTAAACGATACTAATGCTTACCGTGACAGTAACAGCGGGGAGGAAGGCGCACATCGGGATCCTGCAGCATGAAACAAGAACCCCTTCGGAGCGCAGCAGACCACACTGAAAAGGGTGCATACCCGGTGCGGTGCTCTGCATCCCGGGTGGTGCCGAAGATGTGGAGTGTCGGAGGTGGCAGAAGCGCCGCAGCTTGGGGTGAGAAACCGCTGCAGCCCTTCCGCTGCTAAACTCTGCAATTAGTCTATTAAGGGGGTGGGCTCCCCTCATCATAGTGCCCCACAGGCCATGTTAATTCTGGGTGTAGGATCCCCTAACTCTATAATGGGAATTTTGGCTCATATCATGTGCTGTAACGTGAATTTTGGCTAATACCGTGTGCTATAATGTGAATTTCGGCTCATACTATGTGGGGTAATGTGAATTTTGGCTCATTCCGTGTGCTGTAATGTGAATTTCGGCTCATACCGTGTGCTGTAATGTGAATTTCGGCTCATACCATGTGGGGAAATGTGAATTTTGGCTCATACCATGTGGAGTAATGTGAATTTTGGCTCATACCGTGTGCTATAATGTGAATTTCGGCTCATACCGTGTGCTATAATGTGAATTTTGGCTCATACCATGTGGGGTAATGTGAATTTCGGCTCATACTGTGTGCTATAATGTGAATTTCGGCTCATGCCGTGTGGGGCAATGTGAATTTCGGCTCATACTGTGTGCTATAATGTGAATTTCGGCTCATACCGTGTGCTATAATGTGAAAGGGGCACCAGTACTAGATAGTATAAGGGGTCCTACTACACTGAAGGACACGCCCCTTTTGAGTGACCGCGCCCCTTTTCCGGAGCGCGCGCGCCTTCGGCGCGCGCATAATTTCTATCTGCACTCTTTCATTCCACCTTCAAAAATTCAACTTCGACCACTGCACCTACATACACATACATACACACCCTGACATCTTTATATGCAGTGACACCGGTGGCGTCTGCACATACTTTCCTTTTGTATTTTGTTTTTATTATCATTTTATTAATTTATTATTTTTATTAAGAAAAAAATATTATTATTTTTTTTTTTTTTGGGGGGGGAGGCGCCATTATTGATCTTGCCCTGGGCTCCAAAAACCCTAGTTACGCCTCTGCTAATTGGACAGTTTGATTTCACAGAAGTGTGATTGACTTGGAGTTACATTGTGTTGTTTAAGTGTTCCCTTTATTTTTTTGAGCAGTGTATATATATATATATATATATATATATATATAAAATAAGA
Source organism: Pseudophryne corroboree (assembly GCF_028390025.1). Taxonomy (NCBI): domain Eukaryota; kingdom Metazoa; phylum Chordata; class Amphibia; order Anura; family Myobatrachidae; genus Pseudophryne; species Pseudophryne corroboree. The sequence goes on from NC_086447.1 coordinate 139,591,377, forward strand.
AAATAATAAGAAATCTGTTTGTTTTGATTGGCAACAAATTGCTGCATGCGTGTTTGTAAAAGAAAAACAGCTTCCCATCAACAGAAACAGATTTACAAGATGTTAGCCAGGTATGTGGTCTATGGCCCTCATTCAAAATGAGATCCAACCACAAAAATTTCAAAGAGGATGCCGGCGCATGTGCAGCACCCATCCACCGCATTCACCTGCATTGTCAGCAGGCGCTCTGCAGTAAATGCAAATACCTCTGCCTGCCAATCAGGCAGAGGCATTTGCGGGGTGGGAGGGGGTGGCAACGCTCCGTTTTCTAGGTGGAGATGAAGCGTGCGGGGGCAGTGACATGAATTCAAGAGTGGCGCCAGTCGAATGGGGGGCTTGACATGGGCGTGATCGGGGCAGCTGCGTGCCATCACATGCAGCCTCTGCGATCACGAAGATGGCTGCGGGCTTCCTGTGGTTGCAGCCAATTTTCAATTTCAGCGTGGTATCAGGGGGAGGCGGCCTTGCCCTGCGATGGGAGGCCCCAGCATACGATCAAAGGGATTGCAAATTCTACTACTTAGCGGAATTTGCAATCCCTACTGAATCGGGTCCAATGTGCTTTAGATGGACAATAACTGCAACTGGCCATAATCAAAAATTAGAGCAAGTAAAGGAATACCTCCCCTGGTTTCCCACAATAATTTATACTATATTTACGGGTGGTCTTCAGTTTGCTGGCTGTCGGGATCCCGGCGCACAGTATACTGGCGCCGGAATCCTGACAGCTGGCATACCAACACTTTTGCTCCCTCTTGGGGGTCCACAACCCCCCTGGAAGGAGAATAAATAGCGTAGCGTGCCACCGTGACTGCAGCGTGGCGAGCGCAGCGAGCCTGCAAGGGGCTCATTTGCGCTCGCCTCCCTGGCGGTATGCCGGCGGTCGGGATTCCGGTGCCGGTTTGTTGGTTGCCGGGAGCCCCTATGCGCTCCATTGTAACCAATGGTGGGAACTTTGTGGTCAGCGGTTGACCGAAAGTAACCTCACCGCTGACTGCAAAGTTCCCACCATTGGTTACAATGGAGCGCATAGGCGCTACATTGTAACACTGCCATGTGCTGCCTGTCATACAGTACAGGAGCACACAGCCAATCAGGAGGGTGCCACAATGTGGCGCTCCCTGATTGGCTGATGGAACCCTCTTAGACATAAGTCAGAGGAGGTTTCTGGCATTCGGGGAAAGGGGTCCCATGTGAAAACATGGGGCCCCTTTCAGTGCGAGGTTGGGTGTCCGTTTTGTTTTTTTGCAAAGTACCTGGATTACAAATGGATTACAAGAGGAGCCTTCTACACTGGAGTTTGTGAGTATAATTTTTTCAACAGGTACACCATGAATTCTACATGGAGAAGAGGACCGACCCTCGTGTGAACATAGGTAAGTATGTGTATATGGAGGTGTGGATGTATGCATTAAAGTTTTACTTTCAAGGTGTGTGTCTTATGTTTTTATTGGGGTATTTTTTTAGTAGTAGTACTACAGGTACCAGCGGGCCCGGTTTTCCTCCGCATGCTGGTAATTGTGGTTCTCCAAGTACCAGCTTGCGGGGGAGGCTTGCTGGGACTTGTAGTACTGCTACAAAAAACAATATTAATTTTTTGACAAAAAGGCTATCAGCCTCCCATCCGCAGCCCTTGGATGGGGGGGACAGCCTCGGGCTTCACCCCTGGTCCTTGGGTGGCTGGTGGGGGGGACCCCTTGATTGAAGGGGTCCCCACTCCTCCAGGGTACCCCGGCCAGTGGTGACTAGTTGGTTATGTAATGCCAGGGCCGCAGGGACCTAGATAAAAGTGTCCCCCGGCTGTGGCATTATGTATCTGGCTAGTGGAGCCCGGTGCTGGTTTCAGAAATACGGGGGACCCCTATGCTTTTTGTCCCCCGTATTTTTGGAACCAGGACCAGGCGCAGAGCCCGGTGCTGGTTGTTTAAATATGGGGGAACCCCTATCATTTTTTTTCCCATATTTTTTCAACCAGGGCCGGCTCAAAGAGCCCGAGGCTGGTTTTGCTTAGGAGGGGGGACCCCACGCATTTAAAAAAAAAAAAAAAAAAAACACTTTCCCATCCCCTTCCCACTGATAAACATGCACGGATCTCATGGATCCGTGCATGCCTATCCAAACACGGGGAAAAAAAGCAGGTCTGTTTTTTTTAGCACTTTTTCACAAATTGTATTTCAGCATGGCAGTGTTTGGCTATTGTCGGCAGTGTTTGTGATTTGCACTTTTTAGTAAATTACCGATTTCTACCAAATTGCAGGCGTATTTGACCGATGGTGTATTGATTCGTTATTTTTTCCTAGGACTTCCAAAATATTACGAATGCCCTCATCACTGCCGAGATTTTTGCTTAGTAAATTCCCGAGATGACACTTTGAAGAAAAAACGTCATCTCGGTCAAAATCGGGACCTTAGTAAATATATACCCCATTGTATCAGTAATTAAAGAAGTTAACAGACTTTCTATAATGGAGGCATGTTCCTCAACATAGTCTTCTAGCTGTCCAGTTGTCAAAGAGATTCCTGCAAAGTAATTAAGGAAAGGGCAATCCTACTGCCCCTGTTCTGCTGCCCTAGAGCTCAGGTTCTGTGGCTTTCCAGTAATCAGGTTTGGACTCACCACAACTTTTATGCCTGTGTGTCCAACATTAATGTCACTTCAGTTATTATTTTTGTTACTGTTTTTTTCCTTTGCCTGCATGATAAAGAACTGCACAATAAGTAATACATTAAAGTTTATTTGATTATTGACTTGATTATCTCCTAATAGTAGCACCTCACATTGAACCCTGCATTTTGTATGGTTCATTTGTCAGAACATAAGTCTGAACTGCTTAACTTAATGGAAATAAACTCATTTAATTTTAAATATGTTACCCTTTGTGGCACAACTGGACAGTTATGGCACTATGATCACTTTATATATTGTAATATAACAAAACATCTTTGATTGATCATTGAAATTGTGTCATTCGGCATTACCAGAAGTGATAGAATGTGATCTTCAATTCCTAAAGACCCATCTTTGTGAAGGGCACTTCATGTGAAAATACAGCAATGTCAGGTGACAATTAGCCTTGACCTTTACTTTGCAGTTCTTTGGCATGAGGTGTCATTTGAGAAGATAAAGTGGAAGTAACATATTGAAATATGGAATACATTAATTGAATTATCAGAAGGGCTATTAATCATATGCCCTGCAACCCAGAGCAGTGACAAGCCCAGTATGTAGTGACAATATTTAATAAAAAATACCTTTTGTAATTGCATAGCATATGCATGGATTTGTTGTCTTGAAATCAATGTAAGTAAACAAATAAAATGTGTGTTGGCCCCATGGCATTTTACTGTGCTAATTAAATTGATGTAATACCAACATGCACACTGAGAAATACTGTACTAAGATACTGATATTTTTTCGTATTATATCACAGGTATCACACATGCACGTGTATGCAAAGTCGAACAGAAATCAGAGTTCTATCTGTATGACAGGACCTACGTGAGCCACCAATCTTTCCTGATGTTTCACCGATGTACAGGAGTAGAGTGCATGATCCCAGGGCAGTAGAGAGCCTGGCTGGGCCCAGATACTGTTCTGGGGCGTGGACTAATCACAAGAGGTGTAGCCATGCACCCTTAGAAAAATATACAGAATAAATTGTATTTAAAATGCCTTCTTGGTCACACTGCAGCTCAGCACATAGTAGCGTGTGCTGGGATAAGGAGAAGAGCTGCAGCGCTGCTTCTATCAGGTAAGGGGGGGGGAGACCTGGGCCCCAACTGGGCCCCTCCCTCAGACCTGGGCTTGGGTAATTAGTACCCTCCCCACCCCTCTCAGCGCCACTGCACGATCCATCTGGTGGGACTGTACAGGAAAGTAACATATCTTTGGATTATTTAGTACTTCTTTTATAAGTTACTAGTTAGCTGCCTGTCAAAATGATGGAACATTGTCGCACGTGCGAAAAATCTGGTTTGAGCGCTCAAGCAGGTTACTTTTCTGCCATGTCTGCTCACAAGCTCGGGGGGCTGCGAGTGGAAAAGTCAACGCCGGCCGCTGTGCACGCACAAACAGAGCAACTCTTGAATTGCTCCACCAGATACCATCTAGTGGCCACCGGTGCACAACACACTTCAATTTCCCCCATAGACGTGAGGAGCAGCATTAGCCTTTTATTTATGGATATGAAATACAATATTGAAAAAAATCTGCATCTCTCTCTTCACTATCCCTATCTGCCCCTACCACTCCACTCTTTACCCAGTCCCTATCTACCCTAACCCCTCCCCTCTCTCTGCCCCCAGTCCCTATCTGCCCCACCCCCTCTCTCTCCATAGTCCCTATCTGACCCAACCCTCCCGCCCTCTCCCTTTCTCCACAGACCCTATCTGCCCCTACCACTCTACTCTTTACCCAGTCCCTATCTACCCTAACCCCTCCCCCTCTCTCTGCCCCCAGTCCCTATCTGCCCCACCCCCTCTCTCTCCATAGTCCCTATCTGACCCAACCCTCCCGCCCTCTCCCTTTCTCCACAAAATTACACCTATCTGCCCTTACCACTCCACTCTTTTCCCCAGTCTTCTGCACCTCTGACTCTGTGATTATCACACACTAGTGGGAAAATGAATTACCCCTATTTAAAACTGAATATTTGATACACTTGTGAGTGTAATTTTTTAGGGCATAACAATAAAAGTTACATTTTTAATTATTTTTCTTTTGATATTTCTGTAAAGGAGGAGTGTTTTGCTTTTCTGTTTTGGCAACATTTATGTAGTTCTGCTCTACTAATATTTGGGAGCACATCAGTTCAGGGCTGTCCGGCAATTTTAGCATTTGACAAGCTCTCATATTGGTTCATTCTACTATGTCTTCAGTTAATTCTTATTCGCTAGTGTGGACTCAACTGTTCTTTGTTTCTGATTGGCACAATACTCAGATAAGTAAAGTGGGCGTTCTCATGCGCATACATACGGAGACTGCTTAAAGTAGCATTGACATATTTTAGCACTTTAGCTGTTCCCGCGATAGCATTTGCGGCATCATTAGAATACAAATCGCAATCAGGCCCCCAGTCTCCACCCATGTTCACTAATGCCTCGCTATGATCTTCTCAAGAACTTCCGATTGTGATTTAGTATGCAATTGCATGTGCATTTGCAGACGCAGTTCGAGCATGCACAGTAAGGGTTTCCGAGGATATTTGCGCATTTAAGCAAAACATTGGCCATTTGTGAAAACATAGACATTGCGTACAAATTGGAATCAGGCCCTTGTTCCATTACGTAGTGTCAATGAAGAAGAAGACATTATCATAGTTTAGTAATTGATATAGTGAAGCCCACCAGCGGTGTTCATAAGATTGTAAGCTTGCTACCTTTATTACTGTTTGTTATTACCCAGTCTTATTTTTTCAGTGTTGTTTCCAATTGTTTTGTTTTATGTAATCTCTGTTTCCAACTGGAAAGGGCAACGGAATTTGCTGCGCTACATAAGAAACAAAATAATAACATCATCTTCTGTGAATATGTCCATTCACCAAAAGAGGTAAACAAAGTCCCACACATGAATTGATAAAATTCTGAAATCAAAAATATTGAGGATGCAAATACACACTTTAAATAATATCAGAGCGGCACCCTCCGGTAAGTTACTGTGCTAATAAGAATTTAGTGGCAGATGTATTAAGCCTGGAGAAGGGATAAAGAAGTTATAAAGTAGTGATAAGTGAAAGGTGATAACGCACCAGCCAATCAGCTCGTAACTGTCATTTTTCAAATACGTAATAATTGGCCGGTGCATCATCACCTTGCGCTTATCACAGCTTTATCACTTCTTTATCCCTTCTCCAGGTTAATACTTCTGCCCCATTATCTTTTATTTGTCCAAATGACATCTTGTCAAATCCATCTCCATAAGTGCTTTCTTTAATCTACTTTAATCTTACCATGGTACAGTGCTGGAGAGAAAAGAAAAACCTTCATATACTGTAGTTTTAGTATTCAGATAAAATCACACTCTCGTAGAAGTAGTCAAATATAATAAATAAATACAGAGTGTGCCTACGTTCTGGATGGCAGGAGTAAATAGCCTTAAGATAAAGGCCCATCAGGTTCCTTACCTCTTTTGATCCCATCCTCGATGTTCAGCCTGAATCCAGGTATTAAAAGTTCAATGCGCACATCAGTCCCATTGATGAGTGTTGATAGAAATCTAGGGATTGCCAAGAAGAGACTGCTTTGTTTCTGTAAGTTTGTCTGCCACCCTGGCAAATATTTCGGACTATTACACCAATGTTACAGAGTGAGCATCATCTTGAAATTGCCAGCACAGTCGTGATTATGTGTCAGGCATCTTGGGTAGGATATAACATGTTGATAGAGCTTGCATAGGTTCTATTGTCCTGGAGTCCATGTGGCAGTACAGATATTTCTAGTCTTTTTTGTTCTGTAAGAAAACCTACAAAAGACCTGCTTACAGGGACCCCTTCATACCCACACCAATTGTTCAGGTCCCTTTTGCTCATGTTGGCATAGACGTTATAGAAGCACAGTTGAGGCACTGACAAAGTTATAATGAAACAGCAGTAGTCTGGTCATTTAAACCAGGTGAGAAAGTGTAACTGTTGGTTCCCACCAAAAAAAGGCCAGTTTATTGCTCCAAATGGTCAAACTGTCGACATACACCTTGTCGATAGTGACCATGTCAACATTCATGATGTGTACATGGATGATATGTTGACATGATAAACTGTCGGGAAACCATTCCTGCTGCCGTAGTGGTATCTTACCTTCTTCTGGTGGCAGCAGATGCTCCAGAGTCTACTTCTGGGTCCCAGCAATCACGTGTGGAACAGTACTAGTGACAGCACCTCTACAACAGCATTACAGTAAGTCTACCTAATCATCCTGAAATCCTTACCCCTAGTTCCGGACCCTAAATTCACCACCATCACCACCACCACTACCACAGCCTAACCCTAACCTCCTCCTGCAGCCTAACACGAACCATCCCAGTGGCGCCTAACCATAAATATTGAAATCCTCAGAATGTCAACCTTTTAAAATGTTGACAATGTAAGCATGTTGACATCCTGAGTACGTCAACATGGTACCTGTTGACATATTGAACCATCTCGACATTTTAATGTCTACGTTGTGGTGTGACATTATGAATGTCGACACTGATCTATCTATTTGTTTTCCATCTGTCCATACTCCCCATCCTGTCTCTCTCTACTATAATTATCCGTACCAAGCACAGGGTCAGAGCTTGGTGACTTACAGTCCTCCAAGACTATGATTATTGGGGTGGCTGAAATATTTATGTCACCTAAATATTTTATCTGCTGAATAGTTTATTCCATAATATTATTGTCTATTCAGTTTTAAAGGTGCATGCACACGGTGCAATGTTTGCATACAATTTTGACTATACAGTTAGCACATATCGCCCTGTGTGCATACAACTTTCAAAACTGATGTGCGCTCCCATGTATATTTAGTCAAAATCGCACATAGTCAAAATCGCAAGGAAAGATAGTCAAAATCGCTGGTTCTGGGCCCTGGGAAGTTTAAGGGAAATCACATAGTCAAAATTGGCACTTAGGAGACAAGTAAAGAAAATGGAAGATTCCCATACACTGGCGCTATAATCAGTTGCCCTAGGTAATTTACCTCCCAAAGATGTCACCAAACACCTAGAAAATATACAACATACAATACAAGTGGGGGGTATACAACCCTGGGCGCTTTAAAAGTTCTTATATGTGAAAATACGTTCCTTTTCTTTGTTACTGGATGTTTTCATGTTTTCCTCTTGCTCCACTCTGTACTTGATTCCCACTCAAAATGATGCGGTATGTAGCCAGAGTTTTGAATGAGGAGAAAAAGAGAAGAAATATATAGTGTAATACAGTCTTATATGCAGATTCTTGTATAGATATGACTGGTACATGAAACAGGAATTTCCGCTTCTAATACAATCAAAGGGGCTTGTTAAACGTGATTTGATAGATAGACAAAATGGAGCGTACCACACTCACTATAGACAAATGGAGAGTCAAGCTTATAAAGGTATCTTTAACCAGAAGAAGGTAAGCGAACCCCACTCACACTGTCACTGGAGATTATGAAGCACATAAAGGTATCTTTCACGTTTTTTCCCTTCTACCTCCTCCGATTGTCCAAATTTTGATATTGGACTCATTCATAGGGAAAAGATAAGAAATATCAAATGTGTAGTGTCTTCAGACATATATCATTTCATAAAATAATATTTCAATGAAAAACTGTGCGTACTTATTGATCAGATTTTATTCCACCACTATATGACAGTAGTAGCAAACATACCAGACTTACTAAAAATCGGAAAAGAACAGGCACATCAAGGTATCTTTAGAATTCTTTAGGTTATAATCACAATCTGCGTACCCCAACTCACAATGTTGTTTCTGTTATAAGCACATCAAGGTTTCTTTTCCCCTAGTGGCCTTCACCCGAAAGGTTCCCCCACGATTTTTCTTATCAATTATGCTCCACAGAAATTTTATGTCCACCAATCGAGTGTAAAAGGACAAAATTTTATTGTACAAAAGCCCCAAAACATGGGAAAAAAGATCCAACAATTTAGGACACAGAATACAGTCCAAAAGACTCCATAAGTAAAAAAATACCATTTAAAGTTACCAAAATTAAAATGAAATTTAAAAAAATGAAATTTAAAAAATACCACAACCATCCAAGCTGATCTCTGGGGTGATTTAAAGAATTTTTTTTTTTTTAAATTACCTTCTTTCCAGAGTCAGCGGTATTTGTTGGGATGGTGTGGAAAAATGCTGGCTGTTCACACTCCTTCTGTCGTCAATGCATTTAGGTCACCAACTGACCTTTATCAAGACATGGGTGGAGTGTGAAACACCCAGTATTTAAACTATGAACAGCCAATCATCACAAGGAGGAAATTACCTCATATTGTTGCATTTACATAACATTATTTGAATCTCTTTATTTGCATTCAATTTCTATGAGGCTAACTAGATTAATGTCCATACTGTGTAGTTCTTTATATTACAACCGTTGAGGAAACATTTTGCAGTAGTTATTGATAACATTATAATGGCCCGTTGCCATGGCTACATCTGGCGTCAATGATAACATTGGGACCTATAGCATAATTCTTAGTCTGTGCACGTATGCATCATGTGCCCAAAGTCCCAATGTCTCCCAGGTCCACAAAACGAGGGAGAGCAATGTATTCCTGCCCCTCGTTTAATCTACCGGGTTGCTATGGTGACCCAAATCCGGAAATGCCGAGCCCGCCCAGCCGGGTTGCTATGGTGACTCAAACCCGGAAGTGGAGGCTCCGTCTAGCCGTTGTACGTATAGCGGCTAGCTCTGACCAGCTGACACTGGCCGGAAATGATGTAACTGCAGGAAGTGCTTGCGTGTCATTACGAACTTTGGTGGAACGCAAACACAAAATGATTCCGGAATCCACTGGCCCGCACATTGTGATACATTCTCATTGGTCCGGATACTGTAGCCTTGGCAACACACCACTGTTTCTATTCTGATCTCCGATCTCTTTCATTCCATGAAATAAAAGTGAAAACAGTATATGTTAGTGTCTTTGTATACATCTTCTACATTTTCATACATTGGAAAGGAGGGTACTAATAGAAAAAAGGAGTAAAAGGAAAATAAACAAGAACATACCACACCAAATTAATTACATGTTAGACAGTGTTTTACCTAGAGATGAGCGGGTTCGGTTTCTCTGAATCCGAACCCGCACGAACTTCATGTTTTTTTTCACGGGTCCGAGCGACTCGGATCTTCCCGCCTTGCTCGGTTAACCCGAGCGCGCCCTAACGTCATCATGACGCTGTCGGATTCTCGCGAGACTCGGATTCTATATAAGGAGCCGCGCGTCGCCGCCATTTTCACACGTGCATTGAGATTGATAGGGAGAGGACGTGGCTGGCGTCCTCTCCATTTAGATTAGGAGAGAGAGAGAGAGATTGACCTGAGGCTGATACTGTAGAAGAGAGTGCAGAGTTTAGTGACTGACCACAGTGACCACCAGCAGTGCAGTTGTTTTATTTAATATATCCGTTCTCTGCCTGAAAAAAATGGTACACACAGTGACTCAGTCACATACCATATCTGTGTGCACTGCTCAGCCCAGTGTGCTGCATGCCTGCATCATCTATGTATATATTATATATCTGACTGTGCTCAGCTCACACAGCTTATAATTGTGGGGGAGACTGGGGAGCACTGCAGTGCCAGTTATAGGTTATAGCAGGAGCCAGGAGTACAAGACAGTCACATACCATATCTGTGTGCACTGCTAAGCCCAGTGTGCTGCATCATCTATGTATATATTATATATCTGACTGTGCTCAGCTCACACAGCTTATAATTGTGGGGGAGACTGGGGAGCACTGCAGTGCCAGTTATAGGTTATAGCAGGAGCCAGGAGTACATATTATATTAAAATTAAACAGTGCACACTTTTGCTGCAGGAGTGCCACTGCCAGTGTGACTGACCAGTGACCTGACCACACTGACCACCAGTATAGTTAGTAGTATACTATATTGTGATTGCCTGAAAAAGTTAAACACTCGTCGTGTGACTTCACTTGTGTGGTGTTTTTTTTTTTATTCTATAAAAAACTCATTCTGCTGACAGACAGTGTCCAGCAGGTCCGTCATTATATAATATATATACCTGTCCGGCTGCAGTAGTGATATATATATATTTTTTATATCATTATTTATCATCCAGTCGCAGCAGACACAGTACGGTAGTTCACGGCTGTAGCTACCTCTGTGTCGGCACTCGGCAGTCCATCCATAATTGTATACCACCTACCCGTGGTTTTTTTTTCTTTCTTCTTTATACATACATACTACTACATCTCTTTATCAACCAGTCTATATTAGCAGCAGACACAGTACAGTACGGTAGTTCACGGCTGTGGCTACCTCTGTGTCGGCACTCGGCAGTCCGTCCATAATTGTATACCACCTACCCGTGGTTTTTTTTTCTTTCTTCTTTATACATACATACTACGACATCTCTTTATCAACCAGTCTATATTAGCAGCAGACACAGTACAGTACGGTAGTTCACGGCTGTGGCTACCTCTGTGTCGGCACTCGGCAGTCCGTCCATAATTGTATACCACCTACCCGTGGTTTTTTTTTCTTTCTTCTTTATACATACATACTACTACATCTCTTTATCAACCAGTCTATATTAGCAGCAGACACAGTACAGTACGGTAGTTCACGGCTGTGGCTACCTCTGTGTCGGCACTCGGCAGTCCGTCCATAATTGTATACCACCTACCCGTGGTTTTTTTTTCTTTCTTCTTCATACATACATACTACGACATCTCTTTATCAACCAGTCTATATTAGCAGCAGACACAGTACAGTACGGTAGTTCACGGCTGTGGCTACCTCTGTGTCGGCACTCGGCAGTCCGTCCATAATTGTATACCACCTAACCGTGGTTTTTTTTTCTTTCTTCTTCATACATACATACTACGACATCTCTTTATCAACCAGTCTATATTAGCAGCAGACACAGTACGGTAGTTCACGGCTGTAGCTACCTCTGTGTCGGCACTCGGCAGTCCGTCCATAATTGTATACTAGTATCCATCCATCTCCATTGTTTACCTGAGGTGCCTTTTAGTTGTGCCTATTAAAATATGGAGAACAAAAATGTTGAGGTTCCAAAATTAGGGAAAGATCAAGATCCACTTCCACCTCGTGCTGAAGCTGCTGCCACTAGTCATGGCCGAGACGATGAAATGCCAGCAACGTCGTCTGCCAAGGCCGATGCCCAATGTCATAGTACAGAGCATGTCAAATCCAAAACACCAAATATCAGTAAAAAAAGGACTCCAAAACCTAAAATAAAATTGTCGGAGGAGAAGCGTAAACTTGCCAATATGCCATTTACCACACGGAGTGGCAAGGAACGGCTGAGGCCCTGGCCTATGTTCATGGCTAGTGGTTCAGCTTCACATGAGGATGGAGGCACTCAGCCTCTCGCTAGAAAAATGAAAAGACTCAAGCTGGCAAAAGCAGTAGCACCGCAAAGAACTGTGCGTTCTTCAAAATCCCAAATCCACAAGGAGAGTCCAATTGTGTCGGTTGCGATGCCTGACCTTCCCAACACTGGACGTGAAGAGCATGCGCCTTCCACCATTTGCACGCCCCCTGCAAGTGCTGGAAGGAGCACCCGCAGTCCAGTTCCTGATAGTCAGATTGAAGATGTCAGTGTTGAAGTACACCAGGATGAGGAGGATATGGGTGTTGCTGGCGCTGGGGAGGAAATTGACCAGGAGGATTCTGATGGTGAGGTGGTTTGTTTAAGTCAGGCACCCGGGGAGACACCTGTTGTCCGTGGGAGGAATATGGCCGTTGACATGCCTGGTGAAAATACCAAAAAAATCAGCTCTTCTGTGTGGAACTATTTCAACAGAAATGCGGACAACAGGTGTCAAGCCGTGTGTTCCCTTTGTCAAGCTGTAATAAGTAGGGGTAAGGACGTTAACCACCTCGGAACATCCTCCCTTATACGTCACCTGCAGCGCATTCATAATAAGTCAGTGACAAGTTCAAAAACTTTGGGTGACAGCGGAAGCAGTCCACTGACCAGTAAATCCCTTCCTCTTGTAACCAAGCTCACGCAAACCACCCCACCAACTCCCTCAGTGTCAATTTCCTCCTTCCCCAGGAATGCCAATAGTCCTGCAGGCAATGTCACTGGCAATTCTGACGAGTACTCTCCTGCCTGGGATTCCTCCGATGCATCCTTGCGTGTAACGCCTACTGCTGCTGGCGCTGCTGTTGTTGCTGCTGGGAGTCGATGGTCATCCCAGAGGGGAAGTCGTAAGACCACTTTTACTACTTCCACCAAGCAATTGACTGTCCAACAGTCCTTTGCGAGGAAGATGAAATATCACAGCAGTCATCCTACTGCAAAGCGGATAACTGAGGCCTTGGCATCCTGGGTGGTGAGAACCGTGGTTCCGGTATCCATCATTACTGCAGAGCCAACTAGAGACTTGTTGGAGGTACTGTGTCCCCGGTACCAAATACCATCTAGGTTCCATTTCTCTAGGCAGGCGATACCGAAAATTTACACAGACCTCAGAAAAAGAGTCACCAGTGTCCTAAAAAATGCAGCTGTACCCAATGTCCACTTAACCACGGACATGTGGACAAGTGGAGCAGGGCAGGGTCAGGACTATATGACTGTGACAGCCCACTGGGTAGATGTATGGACTCCCGCCGCAAGAACAGCAGCGGCGGCACCAGTAGCAGCATCTCGCAAACGCCAACTCTTTCCTAGGCAGGCTACGCTTTGTATCACCGGTTTCCAGAATACGCACACAGCTGAAAACCTCTTACGGCAACTCAGGAAGATCATCGCGGAATGGCTTACCCCAATTGGACTCTCCTGTGGATTTGTGGCATCGGACAACGCCAGCAATATTGTGTGTGCATTAAATATGGGCAAATTCCAGCACGTCCCATGTTTTGCACATACCTTGAATTTGGTGGTGCAGAATTATTTAAAAAACGACAGGGGCGTGCAAGAGATGCTGTCGGTGGCCAGAAAAATTGCGGGACACTTTCGGCGTACAGGCACCACGTACAGAAGACTGGAGCACCACCAAAAACTACTGAACCTGCCCTGCCATCATCTGAAGCAAGAAGTGGTAACGAGGTGGAATTCAACCCTCTATATGCTTCAGAGGTTGGAGGAGCAGCAAAAGGCCATTCAAGCCTATACAATTGAGCACGATATAGGAGGTGGAATGCACCTGTCTCAAGCGCAGTGGAGAATGATTTCAACGTTGTGCAAGGTTCTGATGCCCTTTGAACTTGCCACACGTGAAGTCAGTTCAGACACTGCCAGCCTGAGTCAGGTCATTCCCCTCATCAGGCTTTTGCAGAAGAAGCTGGAGACATTGAAGGAGGAGCTAACACGGAGCGATTCCGCTAGGCATGTGGGACTTGTGGATGGAGCCCTTAATTCGCTTAACAAGGATTCACGGGTGGTCAATCTGTTGAAATCAGAGCACTACATTTTGGCCACCGTGCTCGATCCTAGATTTAAAGCCTACCTTGGATCTCTCTTTCCGGCAGACACAAGTCTGCTGGGGTTCAAAGACCTGCTGGTGAGAAAATTGTCAAGTCAAGCGGAACGCGACCTGTCAACATCTCCTCCTTCACATTCTCCCGCAACTGGGGGTGCGAGGAAAAGGCTCAGAATTCCGAGCCCACCCGCTGGCGGTGATGCAGGGCAGTCTGGAGCGACTGCTGATGCTGACATCTGGTCCGGACTGAAGGACCTGACAACGATTACGGACATGTCGTCTACTGTCACTGCATATGATTCTCTCACCATTGAAAGAATGGTGGAGGATTATATGAGTGACCGCATCCAAGTAGGCACGTCACACAGTCCATACTTATACTGGCAGGAAAAAGAGGCAATTTGGAGGCCATTGCACAAACTGGCTTTATTCTACCTAAGTTGCCCTCCCACAAGTGTGTACTCCGAAAGAGTGTTTAGTGCCGCCGCTCACCTTGTCAGCAATCGGCGTACGAGGTTACATCCAGAAAATGTGGAGAAGATGATGTTCATTAAAATGAATTATAATCAATTCCTCCGCGGAGACATTGACCAGCAGCAATTGCCTCCACAAAGTACACAGGGAGCTGAGATGGTGGATTCCAGTGGGGACGAATTGATAATCTGTGAGGAGGGGGATGTACACGGTGATATATCGGAGGGTGATGATGAGGTGGACATCTTGCCTCTGTAGAGCCAGTTTGTGCAAGGAGAGATTAATTGCTTCTTTTTTGGGGGGGGTCCAAACCAACCCGTCATATCAGTCACAGTCGTGTGGCAGACCCTGTCACTGAAATGATGGGTTGGTTAAAGTGTGCATGTCCTGTTTTGTTTATACAACATAAGGGTGGGTGGGAGGGCCCAAGGACAATTCCATCTTGCACCTCTTTTTTCTTTTATTTTTCTTTGCGTCATGTGCTGTTTGGGGAGGGTTTTTTGGAAGGGACATCCTGCGTGACACTGCAGTGCCACTCCTAAATGGGCCCGGTGTTTGTGTCGGCCACTAGGGTCGCTAATCTTACTCACACAGTCAGCTACCTCATTGCGCCTCTTTTTTTCTTTGCGTCATGTGCTGATTGCGGAGGGTTTTTTGGAAGGGACATCCTGCGTGACACTGCAGTGCCACTCCTAAATGGGCCCGGTGTTTGTGTCGGCCACTAGGGTCGCTAATCTTACTCACACAGTCAGCTACCTCATTGCGCCTCTTTTTTTCTTTGCGTCATGTGCTGATTGGGGAGGGTTTTTTGGAAGGGACATCCTGCGTGACACTGCAGTGCCACTCCTAAATGGGCCCGGTGTTTGTGTCGGCCACTAGGGTCGCTAATCTTACTCACACAGTCAGCTACCTCATTGCGCCTCTTTTTTTCTTTGCGTCATGTGCTGATTGGGGAGGGTTTTTTGGAAGGGACATCCTGCGTGACACTGCAGTGCCACTCCTAAATGGGCCCGGTGTTTGTGTCGGCCACTAGGGTCGCTAATCTTACTCACACAGTCAGCTACCTCATTGCGCCTCTTTTTTTCTTTGCGTCATGTGCTGATTGGGGAGGGTTTTTTGGAAGGGACATCCTGCGTGACACTGCAGTGCCACTCCTAAATGGGCCCGGTGTTTGTGTCGGCCACTAGGGTCGCTTATCTTACTCACACAGTCAGCTACCTCATTGCGCCTCTTTTTTTCTTTGCGTCATGTGCTGATTGGGGAGGGTTTTTTGGAAGGGACATCCTGCGTGACACTGCAGTGCCACTCCTTGATGGGCCAGGTGTTTGTGTCGGCCACTAGTGTCGCTTAGCTTAGTCATCCAGCGACCTTGGTGCAAATTTTAGGACTAAAAATAATATTGTGAGGTGTGAGGTATTCAGAATAGACTGAAAATGAGTGGAAATTATGGTTTTTGAGGTTAATAATAATATGGGATCAAAATGACCCCCAAATTCTATGATTTAAGCTGTTTTTTAGTGTTTTTTTAAAAAAAAACACCCGAATCCAAAACACACCCGAATCCGACAAAAAAAATTCGGTGAGGTTTTGCCAAAACGCGGTCGAACCCAAAACACGGCCGCGGAACCGAACCCAAAACCAAAACACAAAACCCGAAAAATTTCAGGCGCTCATCTCTAGTTTTACCACCATTACACGTTCATTTAGTTCTTCTACTAGACTGTGACTTTAGAGTTGAAAATATGAATAGTTTACAAAAACCATTTCAATTCGAAGTCACTATTTAGCCCGCTAGGACTAAGGGTTTTGCATTTGTAAATGTAGCTCATTTCAGTTATGGCAAGCTGTTTTGCCACATCCCTACTCCTCATGTTTTCCTTTATAGCTTTCAGTCCAAAAAAGCCGGATATCTTGGAAACTGCACAATTATGTTCCTTTTTAATATGTGCAGAAAGAGCATGAGTCTCCATGCCCTTCTTAATATTCCGTAAGTGCTCGCCTAAACGGGCCTTTAGAGGACGTGAGGTTCTTCCAATATAATACATGTTACATTCACATTTGATTGCATAAACTACATTTTTCGTGTTGCATGTTATGAATTCCTTTATCTTCACTTCTACCCCATTAATATCAATCTTTTCCATCTTTTTGCAGCCACCCCCTGTAATATTCCTACATCCGATACAGTTACTGCATCGATAAAAACCGATAGACTTAATGGTTGAGATTTGTGGTGTGGGAGCATACATACTAGATACCAAGGTTGATTTTAAATTAGGGGCCTTCCGGTAAATACATTTAGGTTTATCCGGTAATAGTGGTCCCAAAATGGTATCTTTTTTTAAAATATGCCAATGTTTACGTAACACCTTTTCTACCTCTTTATGTTCTCTATTGTGTGATGAATGCAAATTCATAATAATTTTTCGATTTATTCCTTAATTGGTTACTTTGTGATTACACAGCAGCAGTGTGACACACTTAGACAATAGATGTAACTTCCAAGTTCCTGCACAATAAAAAAACAATGATTTTCTAATTACCTATCATTTACTGTATCTAGCTCGGTCAATATTAATACTAAGGAGCCTGAGGGGACTGGAGTGAACAGATAGGTCAGCTCAGCAGTCTTCAATTCACCAGCACAGGCCATCAGCACACAGTCTCCGACGGTCCTGTGTGAAATGGCACCCAAATCACCACGAGAGGGACTTATATTGGATCCAAAAAAATGTGAGATCCAATGCCATGATGATGATGTTTTGAATCGATTTGGAATCAGAGCCTGACAGAAAAACCTGAGCCATGCCTTGGATACACTCAGATCCCGGAGGTTTGTGTGGTCTCAGTTTCCAGAAAACTGAGCCCGCTAGTCTCTACTAATTACCTGGTGCTGGGCATGTTTAAAGAGCCTAGGCCAGTTTTTGCAAAGGGAAGAATGGCCCTCTCCTTGACCACCTGCCATAATATGACCAGGCGTTCCTCATCACCAGGGTCCATCTTTGCTCTCTACTGTGCTGCATATCTTTGCCCAAAACACCACAGATCTTTCTCAGAGGTGACAGCAGATCTCAATGCAGGGAGGAGATGGAGCAGCAATGGCTCTGTCCTAACACTCCAGTGTCCATGCTACCGATGGATGACCAAAAGCACCCAAATTCTGGACATATGGGTGATAAATGGAAAAGTCATATTTGCCTTAATAGATGGAGTCATAAGGGCTGATCCTGAGTTGAATGCTCTTGCATTTTGTACACAGAAAAAAAAATGTACAGCATATTTGCCTGAATGCATTGTTGTACGCATCCTTGCTGTCGGACCTTTCCTATCCAAATGTTTAGTTTCTTAGCCATCAACATCTTCACTGAGCATTTCCAGCAACCTTGTCCCTGGTGTGAAACATCCATCTGAAAACAGATGTAATTACGCCAATGTGCCCTAAAGTATTTTTACTTTTGTCAGTTTATGTAGAGCAGCCCCGGTGAATGGATGCCTTGCGCATGCACCTGGTGTCCATTCAATGCAGGGAGAGGCTAGGGGAAGCCCAGCAGTTGCCTGACTTCTGGGCTTGCCCCCTGTGTGCTGTGAAAAGGGAGCATGACAAGCAGTCACACCACCAAATGTCACACACATGTGGGCGTAAACTATCTGCTATGAGACCACACCCCTTTTCACATGCGAGAGAGGTCCCAGTCGAGGAATAAAGAAAGTTAGGAGTGCATAGATTCTATACCTTGAATTTTACATGTTTAAATAACATCTTCAAGCCTAATATTACTGTATATATAATTTTGTCAGAAATAGTCTGTAAAACAAATGTAAAAGCTACACTATATTTTGATTGTTTTATATAAAAAAAATACAAAAGACAAAAAAAATCACATTCTATTTCAGTCTTTTCTTCATGTATTTTCAAAAGTGCACCTACAAGAACTAGGCTTTATATACCAAATAATTATCTTCATGCACTTAGTCTCTTTCCTTGCCAAAATGATCAAATTATCACTCCATTTTAATATTATGCTAAACTAAGCTTTTCTCCATGCAAATGATATTTTCTGTGGGACTTCAACCAATTACAGACAAACATTTATATTTGTTAATGCATTATTTCTTTCTTTCTTTCTCCATTTTGCTTCACTTTTCCACAGATTAAAGATACTAGTAGAAATGTTATATTCATGAGTTGCATTTAATATGTTCACTAAATCCATACATAGTTTTACAGAAGTCCTGGTAAGTGTTTGTTTAGCATGCAAAATAAAGGATATGGAATCTGAATTGAGAAATCGGCTCCAGATATAATTAGGGCTAGAAAATGCATTTGCTGAGTATGTGTTTTCTAAGCAACCTACATGTTCTTCGTTCTTTCAAACCCCCTCTGGGTCTCAAAATGAAACAATTATTATAATTGTGGCTGATTGCAATTTTTTTCCTCTCTACTGCCTAGGAATGATGTGTTTTTTTTCCAGCAAAAATGTGACTCATTGAAAAGATGCATTTTATTCTGCAATTATAGAAATTTAATTTACTTATCACCTACTGTAAACTTTTTTTATACACAATATGTGCACATAATTTCTCTAACGTCCTAAGTGGATGCTGGGGACTCCGTAAGGACCATGGGGAATAGCGGCTCCGCAGGAGACTGGGCACATCTAAAGAAAGCTTTAGGACTATCTGGTGTGCACTGGCTCCTCCCCCTATGACCCTCCTCCAAGCCTCAGTTAGATCTCTGTGCCCGAACGAGAAGGGTGCACACTAGGGGCTCTCCTGAGCTTCTTAGTGAAAGTTTTAGTTTAGGTTTTTTATTTTCAGTGAGACCTGCTGGCAACAGGCTCACTGCATCGAGGGACTAAGGGGAGAAGAAGCGAACTCACCTGCGTGCAGAGTGGATTGGGCTTCTTAGGCTACTGGACATTAGCTCCAGAGGGACGATCACAGGCCCAGCTTGGATGGGTCCCAGAGCCGCGCCGCCGCCCCCCTTACAGAGCCAGAAGGCAGAAGAGGTCCGGAAAATCGGCGGCAGAAGACGTCCTGTCTTCAACAAGGTAGCGCACAGCACTGCAGCTGTGCGCCATTGCTCTCAGCACACTTCACACTCCGGTCACTGAGGGTGCAGGGCGCTGGGGGGGGGGGCGCCCTGAGACGCAATAAAAACACCTTGGATGGCAAAAAAATGCATCACATATAGCTCCTGGGCTATATGGATGCATTTAACCCCTGCCAGAATACATAGAAAAACGGGAGATAAGGCCGCCGATAAGGGGGCGGAGCCTATCTCCTCAGCACACTGGCGCCATTTTCCCTCACAGCTCCGTTGGAGGGAAGCTCCCTGGCTCTCCCCTGCAGTCACTACACTACAGAAAGGGTTAAAAAAGAGAGGGGGGCACTAATTAGGCGCAGTATATTAACTATACAGCAGCTATAAGGGGAAAAACACTTATATAAGGTTATCCCTGTATATATATAGCGCTCTGGTGTGTGCTGGCAAACTCTCCCTCTGTCTCCCCAAAGGGCTAGTGGGGTCCTGTCCTCTATCAGAGCATTCCCTGTTTGTGTGCTGTATGTCGGTACTTTTGTGTCGACATGTATTATGAGAAAAATGATGTGGAGACGGAGCAGATTGCCTGTAATAGTGATGTCACCCCCTAGGGGGTCGACACCTGAGTGGATGAACTGTTGGAAGAAATTACGTGACAGTGTCAGCTCTGTATAAAAGACAGTGGTTGACATGAGACAGCCGGCTACTCAGCTTGTGCCTGTCCAGACGTCTCATATGCCGTCAGGGGCTCTAAAGCGCCCGTTACCTCAGATGGCAGATATAGACGCCGACACGGATACTGACTCCAGTGTCGACGGTGAAGAGACAAATGGGACTTCCAGTAGGGCCACACGTTACATGATTGAGGCAATGAAAAATGTTTTACACATTTCTGATAATACGAGTACCACCAAAAAGGGGTATTATGTTCGGTGAGGAAAAACTACCTGTAGTTTTCCTGAATCTGAGAAATTAAATGAGGTGTGATGATGCGTGGGTTTCCCCCGATAACAACTGATAATTTCTAAAATGTTATTGGCATTATATCCTTTCCCGCCAGAGGTTAGGGTGCGTTGGGAAACACCCCCTAGGGTGGATAAAGCGCTCACACGCTTGTAAGGGCTCTACCCTCTCCTGAGATGGCCGCCCTTAAGGATCCTGCTGATAGAAAGCAGGAGGGTATCCTAAAATGTATTTACACACATACTGGTGTTATACTGCGACCAGCAATCGCCTCAGCCTGGATGTGCAGTGCTGGGTTGGCGTGGTCGGATTCCCTGACTGAAAATATTGATACCCTAGATAGGGACAGTATATTTTTGCCTATAGAGCATTTAAAAGATGCATTTCTATATATGCGTGATGCACAGCGGAATATTTGCCGACTGGCATCAAGTCTAAGTGCGTTGTCCATTTCTACCAGTAGAGGGTTATGGACACGTCAGTGGTCAGGTGATGCGTATTCCAAGCGACATTTGGAAGTATTGCCTTATTGAGGGGAGGAGTTATTTGGGGTCGGTCTTTCAGACCTGGTGGCCACGGCAACAGCTGGGAAATCCACGTTTGTACCCCAGGTCGCCTCTCAACATGAGAAGACGCCGTATCATCAGGCGCAGTCTTTTCGTGGACAAGCGGGCAAAAGGTTCCTCATTTCTGCCCCGTGACAGAGGGAGAGGAAAAAGGCTGCAGAAATCAGCCAGTTCCCAGGAACAGAAACCCTCTCCAGCCTCTGCCAAACCCTCAGTATACGCTGGGGCTTTACAAGCAGAATCAGGCACGGTGGGGGGCCCGTCTCAATGAATTTCAGCGCGCAGTGGGCTCACTCGCAAGTAGACCCCTGGATCCTTCAGGTGATATCTCAGGGGTACAAATTAGAATTCGAGACGTCTCCCCCTCGCCGTTTCCTAAAGTCGGCTTTACCGATGTCTCCTTCTGACAGGGAGACAGTTTTGGAAGCCATTCACAAGCTGTATTCCCAGCAGGTGATAATCAAGATACCCCTCCTGCAACAGGGAACGGGGTATTATTCCACACTGTTGTGGTACCGAAGCCGGACGGCTCGGTGAGACCGATTCTAAATCTAAAATCTTTGAACACTTACATACAGAGGTTCAAATTCAAGATTGAGTCACTCAGAGCAGTGATTGCGAACCTGGAAGAAGGGGACTACATGATGTCTCGGGACATCAAGGATGCTTACCTTCATGTCAAAATTTACCCTTCTCACCAAGGGTACCTCAGGTTTATGGTACAGAACTGTCACTATCAGTTCAGACGCTGCCGTATGGATGGTCCACGGCACCCCGGGTCTTTACCAAGGTAATGGCCGAAATGATGATATTCCTTCGAAGGAAGGGAATTTTAGTTATCCCTTACTTGGACAATTCCCTGATAAGGGTAAGATCCAGGGAACAGTTGGAGGTCGGTGTAGCACTATCTCAGGTAGTGTTGCGGCAGCACGATTGGATTCTCAATATTCCAAAATCGCAGCTGGTTCCGACGACTTGTCTTCTGTTCCTAGGGATGATCCTGGACACAGTCCAGAAAAAGGTGTTTCTCCCGGAGGAGAAAGCCAGGGAGTTATCCGAGCTAGTCAGGAACCTCCTAAAACCGAGCCAAGTCTCAGTGCATCAATGCACAAGGGTTCTGGGTAAAATGGTGGCTTCCTACGAAGCAATCCCATTCGGCAGATTCCACGCAAGAACTTTCCAGTGGGACCTGCTGGACAAATGGTCCGGGTCGCATCTTCAGATGCATCAGCGGATAACCCTGTCACCAATGACAAGGGTGTCCCTCCTGTGGTGGTTGCAGAGTGCTCATCTTCTAGAGGGCCGCAGATTCGGCATTCAGGACTGGGTCCTGGTGACCACGGATGCCAGCCTGCGAGGCTGGGGAGCAGTCACACAGGGAAGGAATATCCAGGGCTTATGGTCAAGCCTGGAGACATCACTTCACATAAATATCCTGAAGCTAAGGGACATTTACAATGCTCTAAGCTTAGCAAGACCTCTGCTTCAAGGTCAGCCGGTGTTGATCCAGTCGGACAACATCACGGCAGTCACCCACGTAAACAGACAGGGTGGCACAAGAAGCAGGAGGGCAATGGCAGAAGCTGCAAGGATTCTTCGCTGGGCGGAAAATCATGTGATAGCACTGTCGGCAGTATTCATTCCGGGAGTGGACAACTGGGAAGCAGACTTCCTCAGCACGACCTCCACCCGGGAGAGTGGGGACTTCACCCAGAAGTCTTCCACATGATTATAAACCGTTGGGAAAAACTCGACAGGTATTGCGCCAGGTCAAGGGACCCTCAGGCAATAGCTGTAGGCGCTCTGGTAACACCGTGGGTGTACCAGTCAGGGTATGTGTTCCCTCCTCTGCCTCTCATACCCAAGGTACTGAGATTGATAAGATGGAGAGGAGTAAGCACTATATTCGTGGCTCCGGATTGGCCAAGAAGGACTTGGTAACCGGAACTTCAAGAGATGCTCACGGAGGATCCGTGGCCTCTACCTCTAAGAAGGGACCTGCTCAAGCAAGGACCCTGTCTGTTCCAAGACTTACCGCGGCTGCGTTTGACGGCATGGCGGTTGAACGCCGGATCCTGAAGGAAAAAAGGCATTCCGGATGAAGTCATCCCTATCCTGATCAAAGCCAGGAAGGATGTAACCGCAAAAACATTATCACCGCAATTGGCGAAAATATGTTGCGTGGTGCGAGGCCAGTAAGGCCCGACGGAGGAAATTCAACTGGGTCGATTCCTACATTTCCTGCAAACAGGAGTGTCTATGGGCCTGAAATTGGGGTCCATTAAGGTTCAAATTTCGGCCCTGTCAATTTTCTTCCAAAAAGAACTAGCTTCAGTCCCTGAAGTTCAGACGTTTGTAAAAGGGGTACTGCATATACAGCCTCCTTTTGTGCCTCCAGTGGCACTTTGGGATCTCAATGTAGTTTTGGGTTCCAAAAGTCACATTGGTTTGAACCACTTAAATTTGTGGAGTTAAAATATCTCACATGGAAATTGGTCATGCTGTTGGCCCTGGCCTGGGCCAGGCGCGTGTCAGAATTGGCGGCTTTATCCTGAAAAAGCCCTTATCTGCTTTTCCATTCGGACAGGGCGGAATTGAGGACTCGTCCTCAGTTTCTCCCTAAGGTGGTTTCAGCGTTTCACCTGAACCAACCTATTTGTGGTGCCTGCGGCTACTAGGGACTTGGAGGACTCCAAGTTGCTAGACGTTGTCAGGGCCCTGAAAATATATGTTTCCAGGACGGCTGGAGTCAGGAAATCTGACTCGCTGTTTATCCTGTATGCACCCAACAAGCTGGGTGCTCCTGCTTCTAAGCAGACTATTGCTCGTTGGATTTGTAGTACAATTCAGCTTGCACATTCTGTGGCAGGCCTGCCACAGCCAAAAATCTGTAAATGCCCACTCCACAAGGAAGGTGGGCTCATCTTGGGCGGCTGCCCGAGGGGTCTCGGCTTTACAACTTTGCCGAGCAGCTACTTGGTCAGGAGCAAATACGTTTGTAAAATTCTACAAAATTGATATCCTGGCTGAGGAGGACCTGGAGTTCTCTCATTTGGTGCTGCAGAGTCATCCGCACTCTCCCGCCCGTTTGGGAGCTTTGGTATAATCCCCATGGTCCTTACGGAGTCCCCAGCATCCACTTAGGACGTTAGAGATAATAAGAATTTACTTACCGATAATTCTATTTCTCATAGTCCGTAGTGGATGCTGGGCGCCCATCCCAAGTGCGGATTGTCTGCAATACTGGTACATAGTTATTGTTACCAAAAAATCGGGTTATTGCTGTAGTGAGCCATCTTTTCTAGAGGCTCCTCTGTTATCATGCTGTTAACTGGGTTCAGATCACAAGTTGTACGGTGTGATTGGTGTGGCTGGTATGAGTCTTACCCGGGATTCAAAATCCTTCCTTATTGTGTACGCTCGTCCGGGCACAGTATCCTAACTGAGGCTTGGAGGAGGGTCATAGGGGGAGGAGCCAGTGCACACCAGATAGTCCTAAAGCTTTCTTTAGATGTGCCCAGTCTCCTGCGGAGCCGCTATTCCCCATGGTCCTTACGGAGTCCCCAGCATCCACTACGGACTATGAGAAATAGAATTATCGGTAAGTAAATTCTTATTTTTTCACTTTCTTTGCTTACTTGAGTTTATTACCACAGTTGACGTAGCTAATTGTGTGGCACAATGTTTCTACCAGATGCAATTGTGTTTTGTAGAGAAGAGAAAGAAAAAACATTCAATAAACATTTAGAAAAAAAACTTATAGATGGTTTTCAAGAAACATTGGGTCTTAGTCTGATTTCCATTAGCAGGTATGGCTGTCATCATTAGTAATTGCCATAGGCGAATCTGTGGGGTGGTCCGGGGGTGCACCGAACCACCCATTAGCAAAAATAAAATTCATTATTTTTCATAATTTGTCCTTCCGGTCAGGAACGCATTTACGTTCCTGCAATGATGTCACGTCGCACGCAGCACTCACCAGCTCCGCCGCTCACCAGTCTGAGGGGAGTGCCAAGTCGAGGCACAAACTCCGGATGCTTCCTTCAGCTCCCGCCGCCTGCAGCCTGCTTCACCGCTGTCACAGGCGGCCACGCGCCCGCCCGCTCTGAGTCTGACTCCCCGCCCAGCAGCCCGCGTGGAAACCCAGATACTGTCAGTCACAGTCACTACAGTGAGTGATCTGACTTTTACTGTGTCCTGTCACTGAGTCTGTCACTCAGTGTTCTACCTGGTGCAATGTGTCTCAGTGCTCTACCTGGTGCAGTGTGTCTCAGTTCTCTACCTGGTGCAGTGTGTCTCAGTTCTCTACCTGGTGCAGTGTGTCTCAGTTCTCTACCTGGTGCAGTGTGTCTCAGTTCTCTACCTGGTGCAGTGTGTCTCAGTTCTCTACCTGGTGCAGTGTGTCTGTTCTCTACCTGGCGCAATGTGTCTCAGTGCAATACCTGGTGCAATACCTGGCGCAATGTGTCTCAGGGCTGTACCTGGCGCAATATGTCTCAGTGCAATACCTGGCACAATATGTCTCAGTGCAATACCTGGCACAATGTGTCTCAGTGATCTACCTGGCACAATGTGTCTCAGTGATCTACCTGGCGCAATGTGTCTCAGTGCTCTGCCTGGCTCATTGTGTCTCAGTGCTCTGCCTGGCTCATTGTGTCTCAGTGCTATGCCTGGCGCAAAGTGTAGAACGTGCTCTGCCTAGCGCAAAGTGTAGATCGTGCTCTGCCTAGCGCAAAGTGTAGAACGTGCTCTGCCTGGCGCAAAGTGTAGAACGTGCTCTGCCTAGCGCAAAGTGTAGAACGTGCTCTGCCTAGCGCAAAGTGTAGAACGTGCCCTGCCTGGCGCAAAGTGTAAAATGTGCTCTGCCTGGCAGAAAGTGTAGAACGTGCTCTATCTGGCGCAATATGTATAACGTGCTCTACCTGTCACAGTGTGTGTATAGGAGGTTCTACCTGGTGCAATGCGTATTAGCTGCACTACTGTGTGGGGTAATGTGACTTGCCACTATTATGTGGCCACACCCCTTCCCCACAAAGCAATGCCCCTAATTTTTGCTGTGCGCCTTAGGCGCGCACTGTCCATGCTTCCCGTATAGAGAGGGGAGCACCAAGCATTACAGTATGTACAGAATTTTGCCCTTCTGACTTAAAAATGTGCCCCCCCCCCCCCCCCCCCCGAATGAAAAATGTGCCCTCCACACCCTGCCCTAAAAACTCCTAGGGTGAACACTTGGATATGAATGTTCCCAGAGTAATGAGAAATTGTACACGCCCCCATTTTCATTGACCATGCCCCTTATGATATGTGACTACGCCCATTTTTCTGCGCGCGCCTCTGGTGCACACACCCAGTGCCGTTAAGAATTTTTTTCTACGTGGGACCACCCATTACCAGATCTCTAGTTTCGCCTATGGTAATTGCTACTTATACACACCCCATGCTGGGTTCATGCTCCAAAAAAAGCATGGAGTGTGGGCTACACATCCATGACACTTCCAAGAGATGGCTCTGTTCCGTGTGTACACATGATAACAACCTACTTGCCACCAGTGGCGGTTCTAGCACAGTCCAAAATTCAAATAGAGGAGCCACACCAACTGCCAGCGAGTCCCAACTGGCGAGGTTTGGCAGAGTTTGGGGTGCCCGTATTTGAATTTTGGACTGTGCTACAGCCCCACCTCTAGAGTCGCCACAGACCGCTCAGCATACATAGAAACATAGAAACATAGAATTTGACAGCAGATAAGAACCACTTGGCCCATCTAGTC
The DNA here is from genome assembly GCF_028390025.1 of Pseudophryne corroboree. Lineage (NCBI taxonomy): Eukaryota > Metazoa > Chordata > Amphibia > Anura > Myobatrachidae > Pseudophryne > Pseudophryne corroboree. The sequence goes on from NC_086447.1 coordinate 139,618,360, forward strand.
TGCCCCTTTTTTTATCCTTTGGGCAATCTTAACCCTTTTTGAACCTTAATTCTTTGCAAGGTCTCCCCCCCACACAGCACAGTGCGATGTGGTGAGCGAGGGGAGGGGAGACATGGGGGGCCGCTCATTTCACCCAGCGGTGAAATGAGTGATCTGCTAGATTGTGCCTGCATGCAGGCCAATCTAGCACCACTGATAGCGACGCGCGGGACCGCACATCGCTGTCGCCGGCACCCCTACACACGGAGCGATGTTCAGCTAATTTCTAAGCGATCTAGTCAGATTGCTTAGAAATTAGCTGAACATCGCTCCGTGTGTACCCCCCTTTAATTTTCTGGACAGATGTAGACCCTTAGGCTCTATGGTTGCTCAGTCATTGAGATAGTTTACTGTTCATATAGAGCAAAACTCAAATAGGAAATGTTTACACAACATAATTATCATTAATGTTGCTATCAGTTTACCATGCCATGTCTGTATAGTCTTGAATATTATATTATCCTTTTATGTTACACTACCTGTATAGAAAGGTAAAGGTCACTATTTTAGACATTGGGGGAGATTTATCAAAGCTTGTGGACAGATAAATTGGATAGAAATAAAGTACTGTACTGACTAGAGATGTATGGGTTCAGCGCTCAGAGAACCCAGCCCTCCCAAACTATTGGGATCTGATGGGATCCAAAATGGGACTTGAATCTGCCCCTGCTCCCTCATATCCCAAAACAACTCAAAATGTCATCTTCCCACTGTTGGATCTCGTGGGGTTTGGATTTGGGCGTTAATTTCAAAGTCCCATTGAAATCAATGGGCTGACCACTAACTGGCTGAGAAAGCAGTTCCCATGGCTCCTAGCCAATACACACTTCCCCATATACTTCAATGGGCACAGCAGGGAAGGGCACACATGAGATACTGGCCACCCCCTACTCTTATGACACCACCGGCACCTAGTGGCAATGAAAGCGGGAAGCGGGTACTGAATACTTGGGCCTGGGCCTGATGGAGTGTCCTGGGGGGTCCAGGTCCGCCAATCACCCGCTCATCCCCCTCCTTTTAGGAATCCCCAGCCTGGGCTGCAGTGTGTTTAGGGAGGCTGCTGCTGCCGCAAATCGGCAGAAGTCTTCTCTGTCTGTGCAGCGGCAGGGGGGGTAGCAATCACACTGATCGCGTCCCTTCCTGATCTTCTCCTGGCTGGGGTGCACAATGGTGCCCCCAATAGAGCACATGGTCATGCTTCATGGCGCCATGAACACTATTTTTCTATCATCCATAAGGGATACTGGGGACACTTAGTAGGATGGAGTATAGATGGGGTCCAAAGGAGTCGGTGCACTTTAAATTTCTTCAAACAGGGTGTTCTGGCTCCTCCCCTCTATGCTCTCCCTCACAGCTCAGTTTAGAAAAATGTGCCCTCAGGAGAGGATGCACACTCTGGAGCTCCAGAGTTTTTTCTTCTGTTTATTTTAAATGTTTGTTGTTTTCAGGTAGGCTGTTGGGCAACAGCCTACCTGCACCGAGGGACACTGGGGGGCTGTCCGACACCGGCCTCCTGGAGGTGCTGAGTCAGATCCCGCTGACAGGACATCAGTCCTGAGGGTCAGTGTACCGCAGGCATTGCACTCTTGCGCACACACCCGCAGCACACCGCACACCCCCAGCACAGAGCCTGAATCAGAAGAATGGTGAGTGTTGCTGGGGGTCCCGCTAGGAAGTTCATCCCGGTTTTTGGTTCGGCCAAGATGCGGGGGGGCATACGGACTGCCTCTGGGGTGATCTCATAACCCCCCCCCACGCAAACTGGCAGTGACAGTGTAATTAGGTGCTGGGAAAACGTTTTAAACAAGTTTGGGGACTTTTCCAGTATAACTGTGTATATAGCTCCAGCACCATTGCAGGGGGCGGAGCTTCCTCAGAGTGGGAACAGCAGCTTTCTGGCACAATTTCCTGCACTCTCAGCGTTGCTGCAGGACTGTCAGCTCCTCCAAGTGATACTAAATGGCCAGACACTGGTACTGGGGTGTATAAGGGAGAGAGCCTGCTGTGGGACCCTTATATTAGGCTTCTCATGCACTATATTACAGATTGCCTTTCATCTAACTTCTGCATTGTTAGATTCAGGCTGTGTGCTAGTTCCCCCTCTCTGAGTCTCTCCACACATACTGGGCTGGGCAGACTTGCTTGTACCTGTGTCTCTGTGTATGTGTATGGGTGTTTGATGTTCCCTGTCTGCATGGTAAAGAAAGCTGTGTGTAATGTTTGTCACACCAGTTTTTCTCCCTTCCCTGCAGATTCTCTCATGTGTGAGCAATGCAGTCAGCCTTCACAAGACAGTGGGGCTTCAGGGGGTGATTTGCAGGAACCAGCTTGGCTGAGTTCTATTAAAACTATGATGGCTGACATGTCCAATGAATTAACTACTGCTAGACAGGAAAGACAGCAGTTACAACAGTCTATGGCATCTATTACCACAAAAAAGGGGATTACCTGATATCCTCTTGGAATCTGAGGAGGAGGTGCAAGAAGTGAAAGAGGGGGGGGGGGTTGGAATCTAAAACTGAGATGGATGATTCCTCTGCTGCACAGGGTGTAGAGTCACTTATCATTGCTATAAGGGATGTCCTGCAAATCCCTGGGTCTGAGACAGATGTGCAGCAGTCTTTTTTCTCTCTCTGCGCATAAAAAGTACTGGTCACGTTTCCTGATTCAAAGGAATTGGATGATCTTTTCAGGGAGCCATGGCCTACTCCTGACAGCAAATTCCATATCATTTCCTTTTGCTCAGGAGGGGTGTAAACTCTGGGAGACTCCCGCTGCTTTGATGCTTCGGTATCATGCCTGTCAAAAAAGACAGTGCTTCCGGTTCCAGGGGCTACATCCTTAAAGGAACCTGCAGACCGAAAAATAGAGACCACTCTAAAATCTATTTGTTTCAGCAGGGTCTCTCAAAGGCCTGTTATTGCAGGATGTTTGGTGACTCACGCCATACATACTTGGGCAGGTAACACTCAAGAGGGCCTCACTGGGGATGAGTCCTTGGCTGAAATTGTGACGCTTATTCAACATATTCAGGAATCTGCCCATTTCCTCTGTGAGACAATAAAAGGGACTGGCATTATTAATGCTTGCACCTCTACCATGGCGGTTTCCTCACACAGGGCATTGTGGTTACGGCAGTGGGTGGCGGACGCAGAGTCTAAACGGAGTGTGGAAGCTTTACCCTTCACATGTGATTGGCTGTTTTTTAGGTGAGTTAGACACTTGGATTTTGAAGGCTACCACTGGAAAGTCCACATACCTCCCATCTGCAGCTCCACCTGCTAGACGTTCTTACATCGGGTCTTCCCTGCAGTTCTTTTGGTCTGAGTGGTTTAATGGAAAGGCCAGAGGTGCCTCAAATGCAGCACGAGGCTCCAGAGGTAAGTCACATAAGCCTGTGACCGCAGGATCTCAGGACCAGGGTGTCAGCTCTGTCTCCTCCATATCCTCAGCATGATGGTGTCACTCCGCTCCTGGTGGATCTCAGGGTGGGAGCTCATCAGCGATTGTTCAACTCCATTTGGAAATGCTCCTGCCAGGATGCCTGGGTAAAAGACCTGATCTCCCAGGGCTACAAACTGGAGTTTGAGAGTTCTTCACCTCACAGGTTTTTCAAATCGGGATTACCAACTTCAGAAGACATGCGCCTCACACTACAGGAGGCCATTCAGAAATTGGCTCGAACCCAGGACATCATTCCTGTGCCACTGCAACAAAGGGGCAAAGGATATTATTCCAGCCTTTTTGTGGTACCAAAACCGATGGTTCCGTGAGACCCTTTTTGAGCCTCAAATCGTTAAACCCATATCTGCGGGTTTTCCTGTTCAAAATTGAGTCTCTGAGAGCAATTGTCTCAGGCCTAGACGCTTACCTTTATATTCCGATATGGCCACCTCATCAGACCTACCTCGGGTTTTCTCTGCTGGAGGAACTCTACCAATTCTAGGCACTGCCCTTCGACCTCTCCATGGTCCCAAGGGTCTTCACCAAAGTGAAGGGGAAATGATGTTCCAGCTCAGGATTCAGGGTGTGAAGATTGTACCCTACCTGGACGATCTGCTGATAAAAGCGAGATCAAAGGAACTTCTGCTGGGCAGCATCTGCCGCACGACATCCCTGTTGTCAAGCCACAGTTGGATTCTGAACTTTCAGAAGTCCAACCTTGAACCAACCCAACGTCTCCAGTTCCATGGAATGGTCCTGGATACGGTGGCTCAGAAGGTCTTCCTTCTTGCGGGCAAGGCAAAAGCACTTCAGGAGTTGGTTTGAGTGGTTCTGTATCCAAACTGTACATCATGCACAAATCTGCTTGGAAAGATGGTGGTCTCCTTCAAGGCCATTCAAGTAGTGAGTAGTGTCTGTGAATAATGCTAGTATTTACAGTTGTGGAGTGATACAGCTGCGGCTCTGTGATGGGGTTTGATGACAGTTGGAAGTAGTTCAGATCTGCAATATTTGAAATAAAATGCACAGTCATTTAATCTACTGTGTTAAATAATGTTAGTGGGATTTCTGACATTATAACACACTTTTATCTATAGTCCCCGCCAACAGCCCCCCGACGACCGATTGTGATGATACTTTGCTAAAACCTAATAGGGAAATTACCTACACAATGGTGGAAACCGCATCGCAATTGGTTCAGTGGTTTTGGAGTTTATCTCCATCAGACAAACAAACAGACAGACAGACAGACAGACAGACAGATCTGGGCTCAAAGCACAATTTTTTCCCCTAAGACACCCTCACATATTATTTTGTAAAAGTCAGTTCTTGCAACATACATACAGGATCTTTCCCAAAAGTAAAAGCACTTGTGGATTCGTTAATTAATGCATTATTTATTGAACACTTCAATACTGTGTAGTCTGCAATGAACAGTGATATGTGCTCATTGAGGCATTTTGCATCCCCACTGATATTACTGATAACCTGTTCAATATACTATATATATATATATATATATATATATATATATTAGAGATGTGCACCGAACATTTTTCGGGTTTTGTGTTTTGGTTTTGGATTCGGTTCCGCGGCCGTATTTTGGATTCGGACACATTTTGGCAAAACCTCCCTGAAAATTTTTTGTCGGATTCGGGTGTGTTTTGGATTTGGGTGTTTTTTTTTCAAAAACCCCTCAAAAACAGTTTAAATCATAGAATTTGGGGGTAATTTTGATCCCATAGTATTATTAACCTCAATAACCATAATTTCCACTCATTTCCAGTCTATTCTGAACACCTCACACCTCACAAAATTATTTTTAGTCCTAAAATTTGCACCGAAGTCGCTGGATGACTAAGCTAAGTGACCCAAGTGGCCGGCACAAACACCTGGCCCATATAGGAGTGGCACTGCACTGTCAGACAAGATGGCACTTTAAAAAAATTGGCCCCAAACATCACATGATGCAAAGATAAATTAAAGAAAAAAGAGGTGCAAGATGGAACTGTCCTTGGGCCCTCCCACTCACCCTTATGTTGTATAAACAGGACATGCACACTTTAACAAACCCATCATTTCAGCGACAGGGTCTGCCACACGACTGTGACTGAAATGACTGGTTGGTTTGGGCCCCCACCAAAAAAGAAGCAATCAATCTCTCCTTGCACAAACTGGCTCTACAGAGGCAAGATGTCCACCTCCTCATCGTCTGATTCCTCACCACTTTCACTGTGTACATCCCCCTCGTCACAGATTTTTAATTCGTCCCCACTGGAATCCACCATCTCAGGTCCCTGTGTACTTTCTGGAGGCAATTGCTGGCGAATGTCTCCACGGAGGAATTGATTCTAATTAATTTTGATGAACATCATCTTCTCCACATTTTCTGGAAGTAACCTCGTACGCCGATTGCTAACAAGATGAGCGGCTGCACTAAACACTCTTTCGGAGTACACACTGGATGGGGGGGCAACTTAGGTAAAATAAAGCCAGTTTGTGCAAGAGCCTCCAAATTGCCTCTTTTTCCTGCCAGTATACGTACGGACTGTCTGACGTGCCTACTTGGATGCGGTCACTCATATAATCCTCCACCATTCTTTCAATGGTGACAGAATCATATGCAGTGACAGTAGACGACATGTCAGTAATCGTTGGCAGGTCCTTCAGTCCGGAACAGATGTCAGCACTCGCTCCAGACTGCCCTGCATCACCGCCAGCGGGTGGGCTCGGAATTCTTAGGCTTTTCCTCGCAGCCCCAGTTGCAGGAGAATGTGAAGGAGGAGCTGTTGACGGGTCACGTTCCGCTTGACTTGACAAGTGTCTCACCAGCAGGTCTTTGCACCTCTGCAGACTTGTGTCTGCCAGAAAGAGAGATATAATGTAGGCTTTAAGCCTAGGATCGAGCATGGTGGCCAAAATGTAGTGCTCTGATTTCAACAGATTGACCACCCGTGAATCCTGGTTAAGCGAATTAAGGGCTCCATCCACAAGTCCCACATGCCTAGCGGAATTGCTCCATTTTAGCTCCTCCTTCAATCTCTCCAGCTTTTTCTGCAAAAGCCTGATGAGGGGAATGACCTGACTCAGGCTGGCAGTGTCTGAACTGACTTCACGTGTGGCAAGTTCAAAGGGTTGCAGAACCTTGCACAACATTGAAATCATTCTCCACTGCACTTGAGTCAGGTGCATTCCCCTCCTTTGACTATATCGTAGGCAGATGTATAGGCTTGAATGGCCTTTTGCTGCTCCTCCATCCTCTGAAGCATATAGAGGGTTGAATTCCACCTCGTTACCACCTCTTGCTTCAGATGATGGCAGGGCAGGTTCAGGAGTATTTGCTGGTGCTCCAGTCTTCGGCACGTGGTGGCTGAATGCCGAAAGTGGCCCGCAATTCTTCGGGCCACCGACAGCATCTCTTGCACGCCCCTGTCATTTTTTTAAAAATTCTGCACCACCAAATTCAATGTATGTGCAAAACATGGGACGTGCTGGAATTTGCCCACATGTAATGCACGCACAATATTGGTGACGTTGTCCGATGTCACAAATCCCCAGGAGAGTCCAATTGGGGTAAGCCATTCTGCGATGATGTTCCTCAGTTTCCGTAAGAGGTTGTCAGCTGTGTGCCTCTTATGGAAAGCGGTGATGCAAAGTGTAGCCTGCCTAGGAACGATTTGGCAAATGCGAGATGCTGCTACTAGTGCCGCCGCTGCTGTTATTGCTGCGGGAGGCAATACATCTACCCAGTGGGCTGTCACAATCATATATTCCTGAGTCTGCCCTGCTCCACTTGTCTACATGTCCGTGGTTAAGTGGACATTGGGTACAACTGCACTTTTTAGGACACTGGTGACTCTTTTTCTGACGTCTGTGTACATTCTCGGTATCGCCTGCCTAGAGAAATGGAACCTAGATGGTATTTGGTACCGGGGACACAGTACCTCAATCAATTCTCTAATTCCCTGTGAATTAACGGTGGATACCAGACACACGTTTTACAGCACCGCAGCTGCCAAGACATGAGTTATCCACTTTGCAGCAGGATGACTGCTGTGATATTTCATCTTCCTCGCAAAGGACTGTTGGACAGTCAATTGCTTACTGGAAGTAGTACAAGTGGTCTTCCGACTTCCCTCTGGGATGACCATCAACTCCCAGCAGCAACAACAGCAGCGCCAGCAGCAGTAGGCGTTACACTCAAGCAGGGACGTGCAGTCAGGGGAGGCAAGGGAGGCAGTGCCTCCCCTGCCAGTAATGATTAAAATAATACAAAAAAGATACTTATGACACAGATTTTGTGTCATAAGTATATTTTTATTATTTTAATCATTTTTAGCTTTGCAAAAATCCATGTTAAGTGTTTCGGAGGCACCGCTCTCGGTGCCTCCCGCTGACAGTGTAGACGTGCCGGAAGCGGGGGGCGGGGCCAAGCAGCGGGGAATAAAATCTCATTAACAAAAAGCCCTGAAAGCGGCACTAGTATAAGTGCCTCTTTGACAGGGGCGTACTTTGAGCCCATTTGAAAGCACACCCCTGTCACTGTGGAGGAGGTGATTGGATAGTGGTGGATTCGGGGCGGTGTTTTTTGTTTATTATGTTAACATTAATGACAGTATTGTGGCTTTGACCGTCCCCACTCCCCAGTACCTGCCGTTCCTTCGCTCCTGTTCACTTCTGAGGGCAGACTGAACAGCCACTGTCTCGCACCGGGAAGCCCCTGCATGATGATCGAGCTGATGGATCCCGGGCAGCAGGGGCACCAACAGGAGACGCGTGAAGAGCCCCTGTGCCGGTGAGACCCCTCACGTCTACCTGGCCGGCACCTGGCAGCAGAGGAATGCATTGCCGCGATTCGCGGGTGGGAAGGGGGTGGAGCCTAATGCCGGGAAGTGCCCGCCCCCAATGAGAGACCTGAGCTGAAGCCTAGCAAGCCTGGGACAGGTAGTGTGTCTCTCCCCATCCCTCCTCCCTCTCTATCTCTCCCCCTCTCTCTCCTCTCTCTCCATCTCTCTCTTCATCTCTCCCCATCCCTCCTCCCTCTCTATCTCTCTATCTCTCCACATTCGTCCTTCCTCTCTATCTCTCTCCCTCTCTCTCCTCTCTCTCTTCATCTCTCCCCATCCCTCCTCCCTCTCTATCTCTCTATCTCTCCACATTCGTCCTTCCTCTCTATCTCTCTCCCTCTCTTTCGCCCCCATCTATATCTGTCTCTCCCCCCTCTATCTCTCCAAATCCCTCCTCCCTCTCTGTCTTTCCCCCTCTCTCTCCTCTCTCTCTCTTCATCTCTCCCCATCCCTCCTCCCTCTCTATCTCTCTATCTCTCCACATTCGTCCTTCCTCTCTATCTCTCTCCCTCTCTCTCGCCCCCATCTATCTCTATCTCTCCAAATCCCTCCTCCCTCTCTATCTCTCCCCTCGCTCTCCCCTCTCTCTCTCTTGCTCCCCTCTATTTCACCCCTCTCTCTCTCTCCCTCTATCTCTACCCATCAGGGGCGGAACTTCCGGAGGCAACGGAGTCTGTTGCCGCCGGGCTCCAGCCCAGAAGGGGGCATCTGGCTCCTCCACAGTCTCCCATCCCTGCCCTTCTTGCTTCAATAGAAGATCCACGAGCAGGGGTAGAGCGCCGATCAGCATCAATGGGGTGCTCCCCCTCTGTGATCTAGAGACTCAATAGGGAAAAGGGGTCACTAAAAGACCCCCTCTCGAGCAGGGACACATAAAAGGACTCTCACTGCCATTCAGGGGTTGCCTGAGAGCGGAGAGTACTGCGGAATACGCTGGGAACAATAGCGGAAGGAGCAGAGCGGAGACCGGGGACACAGGGAGGAGCCGCGCCCACGACCAGCCGGCCTGACTGAGAGAGGGCTACAGCAAGGCCAGAAGAAGTGCCGCACCGCATCTCCCAGCGAGCACCATGGGCAAGGAGGGTAAGTGTGGAGAAAGTTTGCGGCTATTGTGCAGGGGGCACCAGGAGTCTCCTCTCTGCCGGGAAACTCTAGGAGTGAGACCACAGCAGCCCAGCACACAAGGAGGAGCGCCAGTGTGTGGCACTCCCGGTGCCGTCTTCATCACCCAGTGTCCCAGAGCAGCAAAAGTTTCAGTGTACGTCACCCTGTGCTGTTTCCTCTTTCCCTCTCTTTCTCCATGTCTCTCTCTCCCTCATCTCTCTCTCTTCCCCTCACCCTGTGTTTCTGTCTCCCTCTCTCTGCGTCTCTCTCACTCTCCCTGTGTCCCTCTCCCTGTCTCTCTCCCATGTCTCCCTCACTTCTCTCTCCCCATCTGTCTCTCCCTGTTTCATTCCAACGTCTCTCTCTCCGTCTCTCTCCCTCTGTTCCTCTCTCTCACTCTGTCTCTCTCTGCCTGTCTCTCTCTCCCTGTGTCCCTGTCTCCCTCTCCCTGCGTCTCTCTCACACTCCCTGTCTCCCTCTCCCTGTCTCTCTCCAGTATCTCCCTCACTTGTCTCTCTCTCCATCTGTCTCTCCCTGTTTCCCCCCCCATGTCTCTCTCTCCCTGTCTCTCTCCGTGTCCCTGTCTCCCTCTCTCTGCATCTCTTTCATTCTCCCTGTCTCCCTCTCCCTGTCTCTCTCCCGTATCTCCCTCACTTCTCTCTCCTCATTTGTCTCTCCCTCTCTCTGTCTCTCTCCCACATCTCTCTCTCCATCTCTGTCTCTGTTTCTTTCTCTATGTCTCTCCCCCTCTCTCTCTTTCTCTCCCTTTCCCTGTCTGTGTCCCTGTCTCTCTCCCTGTCTCTCTCCCGTATCTCCCTCACTTGTCTCTCTCTCCATCTGTCTCTCCCTGTTTCTCCCCCCCACATCTCTCTCTCCCTATCTCTCTCCCGTGTCCCTGTCTCCCTCTCTCTGCATCTCTTTCATTCTCCCTGTCTCCCTCTCCCTGTCTCTCTCCCGTATCTCCCTCACTTCTCTCTCCTCATTTGTCTCTCCCTCTCTCTGTCTCTCTCCCACATCTCTCTCTCCATCTCTGTCTCTGTTTCTTTCTCTATGTCTCTCCCCCTCTCTCTCTTTCTCTCCCTTTCCCTGTCTGTGTCCCTGTCTCTCTCCCTGTCTCTCTCCCGTATCTCCCTCACTTGTCTCTCTCTCCATCTGTCTCTCCCTGTTTCTCCCCCCCACATCTCTCTCTCCCTATCTCTCTCCCGTGTCCCTGTCTCCCTCTCTCTGCATCTCTTTCATTCTCCCTGTCTCCCTCTCCCTGTCTCTCTCCCGTATCTCCCTCACTTCTCTCTCCTCATTTGTCTCTCCCTCTCCCTGTCTCTCTCCCACATCTCTCTCTCCGTCTCTGGCTCTGTTAATTTTCTCTATGTCTCTCCCCCTCTCTCTCTTTCTCTCCCTTTCCCTGTCTGTGTCCCTGTCTCTCTCCCTGTCTCTCTCTCTCTGTCTCCCTGTCTCTCTCCCCTCTCTCTCTCTCTCCCTCCCTTTCCCTGTCTGTGTCCCTGTCTCTCTCCCTCTCCTTCGCTTCTCTCTCTCCCCATCTCTCTCTCCGTCTGTCTCTATCTGTCTGTCTCTCTCGCTCTCCCTGTTTCTCTGCATGTCTCTCTCTTTCCCTTGTCTCTCTCTCTGTCTCCCTTTCTCTCCCTTTCTCTGTTTATGTGTCCCTGTCTCTCTCGCTCTCCCTGTCTCGGCATCTCTCTCCGTCTCTCTCCCTCCGCCTGTCTCTCACTCGTCTCTCTCTCTTCCACATCTCTCTCCGTGTCCCTGTCTCCCTCTTCCTCGCTTCTTTCTCCCTGTCTCTGTCTCTCTCCGCCTGTCTCTCTCTCCTTCTGTCTCTCCCTCGTCTATCTCCTTTGACTCTCTCTCTCATCCATTTCTCTCTCTCTCCCTCCCTCGTCTCTCTTCCCCTCTCCATCTCTATCTCCCTTTCCCTGTCTCTCTCCCTGTCCCTACGTCTCTCTCCCTCTTCCTTCTCTCCCCTCTCTCTCTTTCACTCTCCATCCCACCCCTCTCTCTCTCCCTGACACCCTCTTTCACTATCTTACTCTTCTCTCTTTCTCCCTGATACAGTCTGTCTCTCTCACTCATTCTCCCCTCTCTCTCTCTCCCCTTCTCCCCCCTCTCTCTCTCTCTCTCCCTGAAACCCTCTTTGTCTCTCTCTCTCTCTCACTCCGTCACTCTCTCTCCTGCTTCCCCTGATGCCGTATATCCAACCCTCACACACTGTGACTCATAACACACCCGTCTCCCCTTTCCCGAGTGGGAAGAGGGTATTGTGACGGGGGGGAGGCGAAGTAGGCAGAAGTTTTGCCTAGGATGTTGAGAAACTTTACACCGGACCTGCCTGGCACAGTGGCAGGTAGAAGGGAGCAGCGCCGGACAGGGAAATGTATGCAGTGAAAGTTCCCTGCGCGCGGTGCAGCCAGAGAGCCCTAAGTCCCGTTCCTTGCACCCACCAGTCTCGCGCCACTAGTAACTACAATCACTAGCTGCTGCTGTTACTGAGTGCACTCTGGGCAGAAGGGCGGGGTGGGGGAGAGAGGGGCCACGATCACCCGCTCGTCCACTCTTCTCTCACTCTTTCTCCGTTGACGGATTCCTTTCCAAGATGCTCGTCACTGGCGATCCCTGGAGTTAACACCAAAGGAGGAGCCAGGCTGCAGTTCTAGGCCCAGGTCCATGTAAGTAAATAGCAATATAATTTTCATTCACTGACTGTTCCCATCACCCTTTCCTTCTCTCTTTTACACGCTCACCCACTGCTACTGTTGTTATCCTTTCCCTGGAATCACCCTCTCCCTGTCACCCACTAATGTTGCCCTCTCCTTAGCGTCACCCTCTCCCTGTCACCCTCCCTGACACCCTTTCCCTGGCATCACCCACTGCTGTCACCCTCTCTCTGGCATCATGCTCTTCCTGTCACCCTCTCCCTGATGTCATGCTCTTCCTGTCACCTTCTCCCTGGTGTCACTCCCTGTCACCCACTGCTGCCACCCTCTCCATGGTGTCACCCTCCCCATCACCCTCTCCCTCCCCGGCATCATCCACTGCTGTCACCCTCTCTCTGGCATCACGCTCTTCCTGTCACCCTCTCCTTGGCATCATGCTCTTCCTGTCATACACTCCCTGTCACCCACAGCTGTCACCCTCTCTCTGGCATCACCCTCTTCCTGTCACCCACTGCTGGCTATTTTGTTGTCCAGAACTTCCATTAACTTAATAGCGCCACACCCACAGTGCTATTAAGTTAGTGGAAGCCCTGGACAACAAAATTGCATTCATGTCCTCCTTCCACTCTCTTCCCAGTACCAAACACTATTTATTTATTTTCTATAAAAATGTACAATATATTAGCCGCCTGCTCATCACAAGGTTGATGAGCAGGCAGGCTGCGGAAATTGGCGATGGAGGCGACATCAGACTGAGATGCGAATTAGTGGTGGAGGGCCGGGGCAGTTGATGGTGGGTGAGTTTGTAAGCCATTGGCGTAGGCGGGGGTAGCGGGCATTGGCTCAGGGGCAGTAGCGGGCATTGTCTCAGTGGCGGTAGGGGTCATCGGCGGGATTCGGTGGACATTATCGCTGCAATGCCTCACCAGCCACTGACCTCACCGCACGCCACTGCACTCAAGGATGCATCGGAGGAATCCCAGGCAGGAGAGGACTCGTCAGACTTGCCAGTGACATTGCCTGCAGGACTATTGGCATTCATGTCTAAGGAGGAAATTGACACTGAGGGAGTTGGTGGTGTGGTTTGCGGGAGCTTGGGTACAAGAGGAAGGGATTTAGTTGTCAGTGGACTGCTTCCGCTGTCACCCAAAGTTTTTGAACTTGTCAATGACTTCTGATGAATGCGCTCCAGGTGACGTATAAGGGAGGATGTTCCTAGGTGGTTAACGTCCTTACCCTACTTATTACAGCTTGACAAAAGCAACACACGGCTTGACACCTGTTGTCCGCATTTCTGTTAAAATAATTCCACACCGAAGAGGTGATTTTTTTTGTAATTTGACCAGGAATGTCAATTTCCTCCTCAGCGCTAGCAACACTCATATCCTCATCCTGGTGTACTTCAACAGTGACATCTTCAATTTGACTATCAGGAATTGGACTGCGGGTGCTCCTTCCAGCACTTGCAGGGAGCGTGCAAATGGTGGAAGGTGCCACCTCTTCCCGTCCAGTGTTGGGAAGGTCAGGCATCGCAACCGACACAATTGGACTCTCCTTGGGGATTTGTGGTTTAGAAGAACGTACAGTTCTTTGCTGTGCTTTTGCCAGCTTAAGTCTTTTCATTTTTCTAGCGGGAGGAATGAGTGCTTCCATCCTCATATGAAGCTGAACCACTAGCCATGAACATAGGCCAGGGCCTCAGCCATTCCTTGCCACTCCGTGTCATAAATGGCATATTGGCAAGTTTACGCTTATCATCAAACACTTTTAATTTTGATTTTTGGGTAATTTTACTGAACTTTAGTTTTTTGGATTTTACATGCTCTCTACTATGACATTGGGCATCGGCCTTGGCAGACGACGTTGATGGCATTTCATCGTCTCGACCATGACTAGTGGCAGCAGCTTCAGCACGAGGTGGAAGTGGATCTTGATCTTTCCCTATTTTCCCCTCCACATTTTTGTTCTCCATCTTTTAATGTGTGGAATTATATGCTGGAGGAAGAGAGATGCAAATGCACACTCCTAGCACTAAGAACACTGATAGTAAAAATAATTTAAATAAACTCTCATAATTAAAGTGCAGCATAATTGAAGTTCTTAGCACACATTTGCGCAAATATGCGGGCCCATGTACCGCGGCCAGGTGACTTCATCGCATGGGTCCCTAACATTCCTAATACTATCACATTATATAAATTTATACAGGACTTACCTCTGAATAGGGCCTTATCAATGTGTGATCTGAAATGCAGGAACCCAGCTAATTAAAACACCTGAGGGTGAATGGGAGGAGTGCCAATACCAGAGGAAGGAAGCCTTACCTTCCAGTGTACAATATATACACAAATATAGTGGGGAAAAAGGGGGGAACCTGGATTGCACATCCTATTACTAAAGATATCAAGAGGTGCTATCATGCTGAGGCTTCTAATACTATGCTGGGGGAAGAGAGATGCAGATGCACACTCTTAGCACTAAGAACACTGATAATAAAAATAATTTAAATAAACCCTCACAATTAACATGGAGTATAATTGAGGTTCTTAGCACACATTTGCGCAAATATGCGAGCCCATGTATCGCGGCCAGGTGACTTCATCACATGGGTCCCTAACATCCCTAATACTATCACATTCTATAAATTTATACAGGACTTACCTCAAAATAGTGCCATTTCAATGTGTGATCTGAAATGCAGGAACCCAGCTAATTAAAACACCTGAGGGTAAATGGGAGGGGTGCCAATACCAGAGGAAGGAAGCCTTGCCTTCCAGTGTACAATATATACACAAATATATAGGAAAAAAGGGGGGCCTGGACTGCACACCCTAATACTAAAGATTTCAAGAGGTGCTATCATACTGAGGCTTCTAATACTATGCTGGAGGAAGAGAGATGCAGATGCACACTCTTAGCACTAAGAACACTGATAATAAAAATAATTTAAATAAACTCTCACAATTATAATGGAGCATAATTGAAGTTCTTAGCACACATTTGCGCAAATATGCGGGCCCATGTACCGCGGACAGGTGACTTCATCACATGGGTCCCTAACATTCCTAATACTATCACATTATATAAATTTATACAAGACTTACCTCTAAATAGTGCCATTTCAATGTGTGATCTGAAATGCAGGAACTTAGCTAATTAAAATAGTAATATATCAATAGCAATGGCCTACTGTGCCGTACTGCTATATATATACTGGTGGTCAGCAAAATTCTGCACTGTCCTCCTACTATATACTGCGCACAACTACAATGCAGCACAGATATGGATAGTATACTTGACGACACAGAGGTAGAGCAATGGACTACTGTACCGTACTGCTATATATTTATATACTGGTGGTCAGCAAAATTCTGCACTGTCCTCCTACTATATACTGCACACAACTACAATGCAGCACAGATATGGATAGTATACTTGACGACACAGAGGTAGAGCAATGGACTACTGTACCGTACTGCTATATATTTATATACTGGTGGTCAGCAAAATTCTGCACTGTCCTCCTACTATATACTGCGCACAACTACAATGCAGCACAGATATGGATAGTATACTTGACGACACAGAGGTAGAGCAATGGACTACTGTACCGTACTGCTATATATTTATATACTGGTGGTCAGCAAAATTCTGCACTGTCCTCCTACTATATACTGCACACAACTACAATGCAGCACAGATATGGATAGTATACTTGACGACACAGAGGTAGAGCAATGGACTAATGTACCGTACTGCTATATATATACTGGTGGTCAGCAAAATTCTGCACTGTCCTCCAACTATATACTGCACACAACTACAATGCAGCACAGATATGGATAGTATACTTGACGACACAGAGGTAGAGCAATGGACTACTGTATCGTACTGCTATATATTTATATACTGGTGGTCAGCAAAATTCTGCACTGTCCTCCTACTATATACTGCACACAACTACAATGCAGCACAGATATGGATAGTATACTTGACGACACAGAGGTAGAGCAATGGACTAATGTACCGTACTGCTATATATATGCTGGTGGTCAGCAAAATTCTGCACTGTCCTCCTACTATATACTGCGCACAACTACAATGCAGCACAGATATTGATAGTATACTTGATGACACAGAGGTAGAGCAATGGACTACTGTACCGTACTGCTATATATACTGGTGGTCAGCAAAATTCTGCACTGTCCTCCTACTATATACTGCGCACAACTACAATGCAGCACAGATATGGATAGTATACTTGACGACACAGAGGTAGAGCAATGGACTACTGTACCATACTGCTATATATATACTGGTGGTCAGCAAAATTCTGCACTGTCCTCCTACTATATACTGTGCACAACTACAATGCAGCACAGATATGGATAGTATACTTGACGACACAGAGGTAGAGCAATGGACTACTGTACCATACTGCTATATATATACTGGTGGTCAGCAAAATTCTGCACTGTCCTCCTACTATATACTGCGCACAACTACAATGCAGCACAGAAATGGATAGTATACTTGACGACACAGAGGTAGAGCAAAGGACTACTGTACCGCACTGCTATATATATACTGGTGGTCAGCAAAATTCTGCACTGTCCTACTATATACTGCGCATAACTACAATGCAGCACAGATATGGAGTGTTTTCAGGCAGAGAACGTAGATATTGGCAGCACACTGAGTGCAGATATTTGCAGCACACTGAGCACAGATATTTGCAGCACACTGAACACAGAAACTGAGAGAACGCAGCCACGTCCTCCCGCTATCATCTCCAATGCACGAGTGAAAATGGCGGCGACGCGCAGCTCTTTATATAGAATATGAATCTCACGAGAATACGACAGCGGGATGATGATGTTCAGGTGCGTTCGTGTTAACCGAGCAAGGCAAGAAGATCCGAGGCTGCCTCGGAACCGTGTAAAATAGGTGAAGTTCGGGGGGGTTCGGATCTCGAGGAACCGAACCCGCTCATCTCTAATATATATATATCTATATATCTATATATCTATCTATCTATATATATATATATATATATATATATGTATTCCAATGGATTGGCACTCACCCTTCGTAGTTACAGGCGCCCCGGTGCCTTCTGGGAAATGTAGTACACAAAGCGTCTCCAAGCATGCAGCGGCACTCAGGGAATGATGCAAGCAATTATAAGGCAAAAGGTGTTTATTCCATAGTGCAAAAAATGGTCCTATTTGGACCATTTTTTGCACTATGGAATAAACACCTGTTGCCTTATAATTGCTTGCATCATTCCCTGAGTGCCGCTGCATGCTTGGAGACGCTTTGTATATATATATATATATATATATATATATATATAGATAGATATATATATATATATATATATATATATATATATAGATAGATATACATTATGTGATTTCTCATCCCGGATGTAGGTGAGCATAAATTAACTCCATTTTACGATTTTTATCACACGCTGAGTTTTGCTTTATATTCATAGAATTTTTAAGATGTAATTCATGAAGTTGGCTTTTATGTTTGTTCAATTGCTCAATTGCATGCTGCTATATTTTATGCTTTAGATTTTCTTAAAAGTTATGTGCTATGTTTACTGTATTACAGTAGTTTGTGTTGTGATCAATTCCCATTGTTTTTAACACATTTACAATCTTCTAACTATAGTATGATGTAACAGTTTTGTTACTTAAAGGAGCAATCCTTTTTGTTACATTTATGAGAACATTACTAATGTCCACTTCTGCATCTAAAATGTGTGTTCCCCTGTTAATTAATTACTACTACTTTTCTTTAACTTACAAATTCAAATGTTTTTGAAAAAGTTATTGAAATTAGTTTCATGGGATGCATTGTATCCTGTTAAAAAGGGGAAATTAAAATAATTTATAGTCTTACAAATTAGATTTCTTAACAGGAAAATGTTTTTCTTTTGTATGTTAAACCATTTTTTGCAATACAAATGCCTTAATGTCTGATGTCAGCCTGCGCATCCCAGCAGTAAACAAAAACACCCCTTATCTCAATAATGACACAGGAGACTTCAATGATGGGGAAAAGGGTCAGCTTTATTTAAAATTCTAAAATTAGAGAGGTACAGATGTGCCCAGGTTCATCTTGCAAACAAATCACTCTAAACGCAACAAATTTACCATCAATAGAGTGCCCGCGATGCGTACGCATACACTCCCTTTAATGGTGCCAGAGAGCCCATTAGAGTAGAATTAGCTTATCCCATGTATTTGGCAGAAAGCAACTCAAGAACTACAAACAGATGGAGACTGCTTCTGTTCATTCCCACCACACGAGGCTCCCAGTAAGTTACCAAAGCTGCCACCAGAGCCGGTCCTAGGCATAGGCAAACAAGGCATATTCCTAGAGCATTTGGAAAGCCCAGGGGCACAAGCAGCTTCTGCTGATTAAAATAATATGCAACATGCCTATACTGTGGCTGTATCTGCATACGAAATGCTACATTAGAGTGTATTCCTGGAAATCACTGTAACGTAGCACTTCGTATGCAGATATAGGCATGCTGCATATCAGTTTAATCAGCAGAAGCTGTTTGTGCATCCTAGTCACATAGCAATGCAAATAAGATGAATTTAAAGCAAAAAAGGTGCCAGACATTAGCAGAGCTGCCAACTGACTCATACCAGGCATCTCCTTCTGCATGGCTTATTGAGGCAAGATGTATGAGGACACATTTGTACCAAGAAGAGGCAGAGGTCACAGCTTTAGTGGCCATGTGAGTGCTGTCTGTGGGTGGGTTCATTGTGCAAAAGTGTTTGGCATATGTGTAAGGGGCATTACAGTATGTGTGTCATGTGTATAAATGCATTAATAATGTGTAGCATATGTATAAAGGGCACTGTGTGTGTCATTATGTGTATAAGGGCTTTAATAATGTGCAGCATATATGTAAGGGACATTATGTGTATTAGACATTAATAATGTGTGTCATATGTGTAAGGGGCATTACTGCGTGGAATTGGGTGTATAATGGCATTACTAATGTGTGCCATTATGTGTATAACTGCTCTATTGTTTTAACGTATAGCAAGGGCACTACTCTGTGGTCTAATATGAACAAACAGCAATATGGTATGGTATAATGTGAATAAGGGGCACTACTGTGAGGAGTAACGTACATAAGGTAAAGTGGTACTACATTGTGATGTAACGTGAATAAGAGACACTATTGTATGAAATAATCTGGATAAAGTTGCACTACTGTGTGGCGTAATTTGAATTGGGCGTACTATTATGTGGCCATGCCCCTTCCCAGCAAGAACATGCCCCTTTTGTGTGCACTATTCCTATTTAAAATATAGGGGTAGGAGCACCAATATGAGGACTGCTATGGGTGAAGGGTTATGTTATGATGCTGGGAAAGGGGTGCTGGGACAGAGGTGGAAATAGCAGCAGTGCTAGGGGGCACCAGCCAAAATCTTACCTAGGGTACCATATTGGCTAGGGCCGGCTCTGGCCACAACAATGCTAAACCACAAAAAAACTTTCCTAACATGTCTCAACAAATTCTCTATACACTAAACAAAAACAAACTTATTAGGTGAATCCTGTCAGGTTTATAGAGAGGGCCATATTAACAATGAAATAATGGGATACAATACTTACTAAATTTCAGAAAACAATGCAACACTACTGAACTGTCCCAATTCTGCACTAAGGGCCTAATTCAGGTTGAATCACAGTAATCGATCGAGCCGTAAAAATTGCTAAAAAGATGCAGGCACATTTGCAGCGCCCGTCCTGCGCATGCTCCCATATTTTCTGTGGGGTGGTGCAGAAAATGCAATTGCCTCTGCCTGTCAATCAGCTAGAGGCGGTCACGGGGTGCACGGGCGGCAAAACTCAGTTTCCAGGACAGAGACGGAGCATTGCGGAGGCTGAGGCCGGCAAATGGGGGATGGTGCAGTGCTAATGGGGGCATGGCGGGGGTCGTGATCACGGCGGCTGCATGTCATATGCAGCCGCCACAATCAAAAACATGGCGGTGGGCCTCCTGTGGGCGCAGCTAAGCTGTGCTGGCAGGAGGCATCCCTAATTTCTGCAAACAATAGAACAAGCAGATGCAGTCGCATTTTCTGCTTGTTGAAGCGGGGAGGCAGCAGTCAGCGTGCTGGGCGGCCTTGTCCTGCGATGGGCGGCCCCCAGCATGCTAACAAAAGGATTGCAAATTCTGCTAATTAGCAGAATTTGCAATCCTTACTAAATTAGGCCCTAAATTTAATGCTACACAACTCTTGTGGCAAATCCACACATGATTAGGGATAATCTTTGACCAAATCAGATGACAAAAAGACCATAGTTCATCCATGGGAAATAGTCCATCGCAAAACCAGAGAAGTGCAAAGTGATTACTTCCTAAGAGAATAATCAAAACCAAGATAAGATAACCAAATAAATCCACGGCATCTCACAAACAAGCAAACAATGAATGCAAACACATTCCACAAAAACCTAACCAACAGAAAAAACATAACTAAGGAAAATTACCAAAAATCTAAAGCAAGAGAGCCTTAACTGCCCCAAAAAAAGAGGAGTGACATAGAACCCAAAGAATTTTGACATTCTGTCTTCCACTTGTAAAGTATTCAAGATAAATTTATCAAATTATGGTATTGTTTATTTTATTTATTGTGGGGTTTTGATAGTTTTAACATATAAGACAGAAAGTTGTGGAGTTTTTTTTGCTCTGAAAAATGTATTGGCAGTGTTTATACCATTGTGTCTCTCTGCAGGTTTTTGTTACCATTTATGTAAATAGATAAAAAATCATCAGCATTATCATTACAACAATATAATGTTTATAGTATATATGTATATAAACCACCTGATATTAATTATTGTACTCATCGTTAATGATCAAATACACAATTGATTATTAAAATTGTCATTGCCACTGAACAGCGCTGTAGAACACGTGGCTTCTTTATAAAGGCTACTAATAATCTGCATTCATAGTAATTGAGAGTACTAAGAATAAATAATTACATGCTTAAAATTCATTCTCTAGTGTTGGTCAACAAGCTCAATTAAAGGTGTTATGTTGTCACAATTATGTAGGAATAACTTGCTGGTGCATGAAAGAGAGATTAACACATTGTTAGTTACTTATCTCACACTGTGCAGACCTGCACATTATTTGCATTTGAAAACAAAGATTAACCAACACCTTAAACCAGATGCTAAAAACCAATCAGACCTCTTTGCAATTTTTTTGAAAAAATGTCTGATTGGTTTTAGCATCTGTTTTAAGGTGCTGTTTTTAATTTACACATGCCTTTTCTAAAATATTGGGTTTGTAACTCAATTACCTCCAGTATCTCCAAACAGAAAGCAAACAATCCAATAATTATTAATGCATACTGTATACTCTTACTCATGGAATTTGAAAACAACTGTTGGCTGTTAATTCAGAGTAATGTGTAACTCCTACCAGTCCAGGGTTTGATATTGGAAATAAAAAGCTGTTGACTTATTTTATAGGTTTTACTAAGCTATTATTATTGGAATAAGATACATTTTTTACACAAAAAATGGACAAAAAGTTGCATATTCTATGCTGTAAATATGTAATTAATGTCATCACTTTATGAAGGTAACATTGGATAAAGGGCTGAACATTGGACTAGGACTGTTCTATGCAACTGCTTCTGATATATCCAATGCCGCTGCGGCTAACCTGTTTTTTAGATATTACAACTAAGGTGAGATTCCAGACCAAAGGTTTCACAACGAAGAGTGCCCCCAAAATAAATAACTTTCTTTATTAGCCTGGACTAATTATTTTCTCCTGAACACAACTAAGGTGTAAGCAACAATCAAATGGTAATGACAACTACAATATGAATAAAAGGTATTGAGATGTATGTGAAACAATCGGTGATCATACTGGCCCATTATTCTGTGGTATGCCATTCCACAACTTATCCTACTGTTTTAATTATAATACAATACTACCATATTTCCTTCTCTTTTTCATTTTATTCTCTGGCTACAATATTATTGTTAGGAGAGCAGAGCGATAACTCATGTGTTGATGAGTTCTCACTCTTCCACTTTCATACCTATCATATTTCTTTGTTTGAAAAGTTATGTTACTATGCCCATTACTATATTGACACACTGGGGGGCGATTCAGTTACAAGTGATGTACGCAATGTGCCATTCTCAAATTGCACATTATATCCATCCACATCACTCGTTTTGCCTCATACCCCCCATAGAAGTAAACAGAAAAATATGCTATGTCACAGGCACTGTAACTTAGTGATACTCTGTGTCACATTTTCTGTAATTGAATTGACCGGCTTGAGTCATCCTGTTGGTTGTGTAGCTAGAATTCTGCTACCGTCTTCAGCACCATGTAAACCTGACCTGGTTCCTTATTTGTAATACCACAACCAGGTGTAGTCTACATTTAAACATTTTCCATTAGACCCTGACATGATCATGACTGCCACTTTTGGCTGTCATGAACAGATGACACTAAATCACCATTTCTTGTCAGGATCAGAAAGCTTATCTTTGTTTCAGTATTCATTAGTAGAAAATTAAATTCAGGAAATAGGAGACATTATCAGATTTCAGAGAAGATTACAATAATTAAGCTTGAATTTGTTAAAACAGCAATACTAAATTTCCTAAATTCTTTACAAATCCAATATATAATTGTTCCTGCATTGCAAAAAAATAAAAAAATACAAATAAAATATATATATATATATATATATATATAAATAAATAATTTTTAGGCCATATTAGCATCATAATTTGTGTAACATTTGTGCAGGTTGTGGCATGCAACAGTGTGCAACAGTATTTTTTTTTCATAGAATTAATCCCTGCTTTACTGCCATCCACATAGACATCTGTTGGAATAGCAATGTATTATCCTAATTCAACAAGTGTCAAAAGTTCAGCTTTTCATCTCTAGGTAACACCATTTTAAAATGGTGTTTTCGATACTCAGCAATGGGAGAAATGAGTCCTATTCACCAGTGGCCAAGCATATTTTTTTTTACTGTAATCTTTTGCCAACCTCAAGAAAAGCCTTGCAGAGTACAGGTTTTTTTTCTTGACCTACAAAAGTACCGTCAGGTTGGAAAATACAGCAAAGTTTTCTGCCTACCCTTTCTTATCATGTCTAATGGATGACCCACCCATTAAAGTGGTGTCACTGAGCCCTGGTTGCAGTCAAAATCAGCCAATGCCAAAGAAGCAGAGTATACTACGGTTAGAACAGCACCATTTTGGATCTGACTCTCACTCCTGCCACCAGGATACAAATACAATAAGGAGAGAGGGAGGGGATATTTTGAAGAAAAGGCTTTAGTCAGGGCAAAGACTCTAAAATAGAATTCTTAGGCCCAGATTTATCAAGCTATGGAGAGTGGTAACTTGCACAGTGATAAAGTACCAGCTAATCAGCTCCTAACTGCCATGTTACAGACTGTGTTTGACAGTTTGGAGCATATTGGCTGGTCCTTTATCATCGTACAATTTACCACTCTCCAAGGCTTGATAAATCTGGGCCTTAACTTTAAATACCTCCACTTTCCTGCTATCTCATTGGTTAATCTAAGTAAGCAACCCACTGTCTGACTCAGACTTTAATCGCCATCAGGCCGACTGTCCTTCTGTCAGCCAGTAGATAGCTTTACCAAATATGTTGTTTCCTTAATTTGCTAAATCTCTAAGTTCACTTTCTCACTGCTAAAACGGTATGATACTTGGTTTTAATATAGTGATATCTACATACCTTCAGTGTGCTTGTCTGCATACAACAGAAGATGAACATTTAAATTTTCACCTTAACAAAATACCAGAGTTAGTGGGCCCTACCAAGTGACCACAGCTGCATTCTGAAACTGTTCCAACTAAGATATCTTACTGTATTCCTATGAATTTTATATATAGATAGAAAATAAAAATAAAAACATGCCAGGTACTGTATGTTTACATGCCATGAGAAAGTGAACAATCATGGGAATGAATTATATAAATATACATTATTATTATTACCAGTTATTTATATAGCGCACAGAAACTCTGCAGTACTTTACAGAGACTATTGCCTATTCACATCGGTCCCTGCCCCAGTGGAGCTTACAATCTATATTCCCTACCACATGTACATGAGCACACACTCATACTAGGGTTAATTTATGTTGGGATCCAATTGACCTACCAAAATATTTTTGGATTGTGGGAGGAGACCGGAGTACCCTGAGGAAACCCACGCAAGTATGGGGAGAATATACAAACTCCGCACAGGTAGAGACATGGTGGGAATTGAACCCATGACCTCAGTGCTGTGAGGCGTAATGCTAACCATTACACCATCCGTACTGCCCCATACGAAATTATCTTTATAACTCATTGTATGCAGATGAACATTCTGGGGTAAATTTACTAAGGTGGGAGTTTTTTTTTACAACTGCTGATGTTGCCTATGGCAAACAATCAGATTCTATCTATTATCTTCTAGAAGCAGCTAGACAAAATGTTAAGTAAAATCTGATTGGTTGCTATGAACAACATAGCCAGTTCTAAAAAAACTCCCACCTTAGTAAATTTACCCCATTGAATGGAGAATCCACCATGGGGACCTGCAAGTAGTGAGGCCTAGAAACCTACTCTACCATTAAGCCATACCTTCCTTGGAAATTAGGAACACTAAAGCTGTGGTAAATCCTTCTTCTCCGCAGTAACTGAATAAATGCATATCACATTTTTGAAATAAATACTGATCTCACCTGACATCTTCACAATGATATTATAGTAATTTTTCACAAATAAATTATGTTTTTTCTAAATTAATTGATGATGCTAGGTATGTTACCCAGTGGCACCAAAGGGGGCAGCCAGGGACAACGTAGGTGGGCCCGGATTGCTGATGAGGAACAGCCATGCCGCCATGACAGCATGATTAATCCTCCTCCATGGGGAGTGCAGCATGTAAATTGTGCCCCCGTATTCTTAATGTGGCAGGGCCACGTCCCAACAATTTCAATAGGGCCATTGTATTTCAAACAGGGCTCAATTATACCCTAAGATACTTTGACCTGTACCTAGATATATCTCCTGGCTGTTCTACTAGTACCATATTTGCTGAACAAGTGAAAATACAGTATGTATGCAAGCATTCGTGAGAAGCCATGTAAAGGGTGACAAAATTGCAGGCACTCCTTGACTCATTTTTAGCATAATGGGGGAGGTGTACCAACCCTTGTAGATATATAAAATGGAGAGAAATAAAGTAATAACCGATCAGCTTCTGTTATTTTTCAAACACAGCCTATAAAATGATAGAATCTGATTAGTTGGTACTTTATATTTTTCCAAGGTTTTGTACACCTCCCCCATTATCATATCCTGTACTGGTTCCATAGCTTTCATTGGCTAAACTTGAGTGAAAGATTTGTGTACAGCAATGAGCCTGCTATGTCGGCAAAGAGCACATATTGATAAAATTGTTTCTCAAAACACCCTTCATAAATTACCATAACTGGTCCTACTTATTTATACTTAAGTCCTTAAAAAATAAATCAACACTACCACTAATAATAAAAAATATCAACAGAACAATAGAATTCCAAATTTTTCCACTAATCTATGTCTTATGTTTTCTGTGCATACTGCAGGTTTTCAGTGAATTCTTCATTAAGCTCTGGTGACTCTTTTGATACTTAAAACCAAGTAAAATATTATCTTAACCTTCCGTCTTGACTTTTCTTCTCTAAATGGTTTCAAACCTCTACATAAATAATTGGCATATTTCCAATTTGTTTTCAGAAATAGAAATAAGACATTATCCGAAGGTTACAGATAATCCACAGAATTATTTATTGAATGTTTAATGCTGAGATATTTGTTTTATGTATTTTCATGGGTAGACTGAATTCCTAGAATCTCTACTCTAGTACGTAGCTTGTACTATTTCATTTTCTCATAAGACAGATATGCATTATAGTCTTACCATTCATAGGTCATAATAAACATAATAACATTTATAATGTGGACAAAAAATGGAAAGCAGAACATTTATCTATAGAGAGCAGCTGCAAATCAAATGTTGTATCATTACTATTGTGTAGATAATAGTAGTCAACTTAGCATTTTGTGTTTTTTTTTTTTTTTTTTTTTTTGGGGGGGGGGGAGTGTGACAGAGGTGTATTTTCCATCTAATTTATAACAACATGAGGCCTCTGTAATGATAAAGTGTGAGTTTTCCATTTACAAAATGTGGGCTTTATAAAGCATCAGAAATGTGCTTTTCCAATTTAGCAAAATCAGACTGAGGTCTGTTCCCTAAAGGCAGGATGCAGTGTAGGTAATAATTGTTAGGTCTGAGTAAAAGAAAAAAAAATCCTTGTGCCTTTTTAATATGACTATGAATAGTGTGACTCTTTAGCTAGATGAGATAAAGGCTGGGACAAAAAGAATCTTGAATTACACCAGCAGAAGCCTAATAGCAGCAATTACTAGGCACTAGTATTCCGAGTTCCACACCCATCAGAGCCTGAAGGTAAAAGATGTAAGAGGCAAAGAGTGAAAGCCTTGTCTGAAAATGCAAACATGAGGGTATTCACTTGCAAAAGGCCTAAATGAGCCAGCCGCACTGTTCTTTGTGCCCTTTCAAATAAAGCTATCAAGTTGTCATGGTAATAGCAACATGAAAAAACATCAACGTGCTCCATAATTTATATAAGGCTCATTATTGATCTTCAAGTGCTCTGTCTTGTTAGGAATTGTGAAATTGCATTAGTGGCTGTCCATCTCTGCAAATATGTGTATGTGCATATATCTATACACAACTATACGCATGTATGTGTCCAACACACACAACAACAAACACACACACATATATGTGTGTGCATATTTATATTTGTACACACACATACATATGTATATATATATATAAACAAAATGAAAATGCCCTGCTTTGCGCTAAGAGAGCTAAGCTGCACCTCTAGAGGAACCCTCTATTAGCACAGGTTCAATAAATAAAATAGAGCAAAAAAGGATCTGAGGCGCTGTATTAATCCCAAAAACATATGATTCCCCACCATCATAGAATACCCCTCTATGAATTCCATCGGTATTCACATGAGCCAATAACAAAGTGCAAATCCTGATTTCTCCAAGGATATATGATTATACTGTGACCATCAGATGTTTCATACATCTATATTGTATATGGATGTATTTGTATTTTTACTTGGCTTGGAATAGTTTAAAATGTTTTTAACAAATTAAAAAAATAATGCTTTTTTTTAACAATTTCTATGAATCGATGATATTCATAGGTAGTGTAACATCATATGTGTTCGGGATTAATACAGCACCCTCAGATCCTTTTTTTGCTCTCTCACTATCTCTCTCTCTCTCTCTGTATAAATATATATATATATATATATATATATATATACTAAAAAACGAGCATGTGGCACTCAAGGCTGATCTCCAATAAAGAGAAGAATCCTGTAGAGGTTAATGTTTCAGTGATCTTTAATAATTTTTGGATGGAAATTCAAAATGAAAATGACACACTTTTTATCATCTAGTGCTCATCCACGCTGACACAGCTCACGATAGAGTCGCGGTGACATCATCTTGGCATCATTGCATGGGTGCATTGAAAGACTCCTGTAGGGGAGTGTCCACCAATGCGTACAATCACCATAACAAGCTATTAGTGAATAAATGACATTGTGTTACTTAAACTACGTCAATGCACTAATAAAGCAACATTTCATGTCACTGTGAAACCATACATACATTGTTGCTTTACTTCACATATACTGTATATACTAGCTAAAGTATCCAGCGTCACCCAGGTTTAAGTTAGTAACGTAGTAGCTCCTCCAATACACCCATGAGGTGGCTGTCCAGTGTTGTTTTTGTTTTGGGGTGTTGCCAGTAAGCCCTGATCTCATATTTCTTTCTGTTTTATAATCACTTTTCCATTGCAAGATGGGTTTAAAGTTTTCCTTCTGTTATCAATGTTGTATGCCAAGGCTTTTGGGTACACAATATTTTGTGTCTTCCCACCTCCATTTCTGTCAGTTGTTTCAGCTCATTGAATTATGGTTATTTCTGTCAGTTGATACAGTTCATTAATGTTTTCATCAAACTCCATCCAGTGGAAGGCCCAGAACTGGTGTTAGGGTCTCCTGCCCTGTGCTGCCACGTCGTCATGGCAACCGGGAGACAAGTGCTAGCGGAGTAACCTGAGCGCAGCTGATACTCCGGTTCGGATCTTTTGCTGTGCAGTGGTTACAGGCTTTGTGCACGGCAGGGGATCCGGTGCTGGTTTTTGTGCTCACAGTCTGTGAGGTCTGAGTGGGGCGTGGACAGCACCTGCTATATAAACCCTCTTCTCAGGTTAAGCAGATGCTGCTGAATCTTTGTTGGTTAGTCAGTTCCTGAAAGCTAGCTAGTACTGTGTAAACTTTGTATTTGTTTGTTGCTTTACTGCAAATAGGCCTTGGGATTTGGTATTACACTCTGCCAATCCAGACCAAGCAGTAAGACTGGAGTCAGTCGTTTAACTTGCTGGGGTTCTTTTGCTACTCTGTGAACTTAGCAAGTTTGCGGCTGTATTCTCAGACTTGCCTGCCAAAATCCTTTCTCACTGTGCAAGGTGTTCAGGTGTCAGTTTAGTGGCAGTAAGCTGAACCAGTGCACTGCAAGTGAAGACTAGGATTGTGGAGACTCTCCTTGTGTCTATTATTCCATCTCTGACCAAGGAGTTTACTGCCACACCCGTTGGTAACCCTTTAGGGTTTTGCTTTTGCCCTTAGCAATGGCATTTCGGGTTCTCTACGTATTAAAACACAACATCTCACTTCTTTCCATCTGAGCATTCCTAATACTAGGGAGACACCCAGTTTCTTAGCCTCTGGGCTTCTCTGTTCACTTTGTGTTGATTTTGTTACCCTATCACCTTCTGTGTATGTAATGTCATATTCCCCAGTCTGTCTGTGAGTTCATTTGTTTTGCATCCCTCTCCGTTCAGACACCAGTACATTCCTGCAGGCACTGGTGTGCATAACATATTCAGCAGCCCAATACTCCTGTTGAAATTTTGTGGGAATATGGAGCATACCCCTCAAAATACTTTGCAACAGGTGGTCGATCTGGTGCAGGTCTTGACTCGACAATTTAATGATTTGTCCATTAAAATGCACACCTCCCAGGCCACTGGCGGAGCTCCCGCAGCAGCAGCACCTTCAGGGGTTAAGGAGCTGAAAGTAAATCTCCCGGATCGTTTTTCTGGAGATCGCTCGCAGTTCTTTTGTTTCAAGGAGAGCTGCAAGCTATATTTCCAGCTTAGGCCTCAGTCTTCTGGGTCGGAGATTCAGCGGGTGGGCATAGTGATTTCCTTGCTACAAGGAGACCCACAGGTCTGGGCATATGGGTTGCAGCCTGACTGTCCGTCGCTTAAAAGTGTTGATGCTTTTTTTACGGCACTGGGCATGTTGTATGATGACCCTGACAAGACGGCCTCAGCTGAGGCTCAGATTTCGATCCTTAAGCAAGGGCGAAGGCCAGTTGAGGTTTACTGTACGGAGTTTCGGAGGTTGGCCCATGATACCCAGTGGAATGACCCAGCCCTGAGACACCAGTACCGAAGAGGTCTTTCTAACCAGATAAAAGACCAACTGGTACAATATCCCTTGCCTGATAGCTTGGATCAGCTCATGCAGTTATCCATCCGGGTGGATAGACAGCTGAGAGAGCGTAGGCTTGAAAGGGAGACCGAGGTTTCCTTCTTTCCCAAGGGAACCTCAGACTCTGAGGAATTTTCCGAGGAGCCTATGCAGATTGGGGCTACCCGCCTCTCCTCGCGTGAGAAGACGCGGAAGAGACAGCAGGGGTTGTGTTTGTACTGTGGGAATAAAGGTCATGTGGTAGTATCATGCCCAGAAAAGCCGGAAAACTTCAGGGCCTGAGGGTGATGGGAAATATCCTGTCAGGCCAGAAGTCAGAATTTCCCAAGAAGACTTTTATCATTCCGGTGACCTTGAAGATCCTCGGTCAAACTGTCAAGACTGAGGCCTTTGTGGACAGTGGGGCCGACGGGGTTTTTATGGACCGCCAATTCGCCCTGAAACACTCTGTTCCCTTAGTACCCTTGGCATCGGAAATTGAGATCTGTGGGTTAAACGGGGAACCATTATCCCAGGGTAAAATTACCTCTTGCACTAGCCAGATTTCTTTGTTTATTGGAGCCACACACTCTGAAAAATTGTCCTTTTATGTGACTGTCTGTACTTTTGCCCCATTGGTGTTGGGGTTACCCTGGTTAAGGGCCCACAATCCCCAATTTGACTGGGTCTCTGGGGAGATTCTTAGTTGGGGTACTGATTGTTTCAGGAGTTGCTTGAGCCTTCCAGTCAGGCTTTCGCAGCTAAGTTTGCCAGGATTGCCAGGATGTTATGCAGATTTTGCGGACGTGTTCTCCAAAAAAGTTGCAGAGGTACTACCTCCCCATCGCCCCTATGACTGTGCCATTGATTTGTTGCCGAATGCTAAGCTTCCCAAGAGCAGGTTGTACTCCCTGTCACGTCCTGAGACTCAGGCTATGGCAGAGTACATTCAGGAGAACTTGGCTAAGGGATTTATCAGACCTTCACAGTCTCCAGTTGGGTCGGGGTTCTTCTTCGTGGGTAAAAAGGACGGTTCGTTGCGACCCTGCATCGACTTCAGGAAATTGAACCGTATCACGATTAAAAACTCATACCCACTGCCTCTCATTTCGGTCTTGTTTGACCAGCTTCGTACTGCCACCATTTTTTCTAAGATTGACCTATGCGGTGCGTACAATCTAATCCGAATAAGAGAGGGGGATGAATGGAAGACTGCCTTTAATACCCACTCACGGCATTATGAATATTTGGTGATGCCTTTTGGGCTCTGTAATGCCCCGGCAGTCTTCCAGGATTTCATGAACGATGTGCTCAGGGAATATTTGGATAGATTCTTAGTTGTATACTTAGATGACATCCTAATCTTCTCCCATTCCCTGGAGGAACATCGGAAGCATGTACGCTTAGTCCTCCAGAAACTCAGAGACCACCGGCTTGGGGCGAAGCTGGAGAAGTGCGAATTTGAAGTTCAGCAAATCGCATTTCTAGGATATATTATCTCCCCAGAAGGTTTCCAAATGGAGGGTTCCAAGGTACAGGCAGTCCTGGATTGGGTGCAGCCCACTAGTTTGAAGGCGCTTCAGCGTTTCCTGGGCTTTGCGAATTTTTATAGACGATTTATCGCTGGATTTTCATCTATAGTGGCGCCCTTGGTGGCACTCACTAAGAAAGGGGCGGATGTTGCTCACTGGTCTTGTGAGGCCAAAGTGGCTTTTGCCCATCTCAAAAGGGCATTTGTCTCGGCCAAGGTGCTGCGACACCCAGATCCAGAGCGTCCTTTTGTGGTGGAGGTGGATGCCTCTGAGATGGGTATTGGGGCAGTGCTCTCTCAGATGGGAGTGTCTGATAATCGCCTTCATCCCTGTGCTTACTTTTCCCGTAAATTTTCGCCTGCCGAGATGAATTATGACGTGGGTAACCGGGAATTGTTGGCTATTAAGGATGCACTCGAGGAGTGGAGATACTGGCTTGAGGGGGCTAAGTTTGTGGTCTCAATTCTCACCGACCATAAGAATTTGGCATATTTAGAGTCAGCGAAGCGTCTCAATGCCAGGCAGGCACGATGGGCTTTGTTTTTTGCTCGCTTTAATTTTTTGATAACATATCGCCCTGGGTCAAAAAACATCAAGGCTGATGCGCTCTCGCGGAGTTTTGCTCCAATCCAGGAGACCACCGAGGAGCCATTGCCCATTGTGTCCCCATCATGTATTAAAGTGGGCATTACCCAGGACCTCTTGTCGTTAGTCCTTAGAGCACAGGAGCAGGCTCCTCCAGACCTTCCGGTAGGTCTTTTGTTTGTGCCTCCTAAGTTAAGACAGCGAGTGTTCCTGGAATTCCATGCCAAGAAGTCGGCAGGTCACCCGGGTATTGCCAGAACTCGGGAGTTGCTATCTAGGGTGGTGTGGTGGCCCTCGGTGGCTAAGGATGTGGATCAGTGGGTTCGGGCATGTGACATCTGTGCCCGAAATAAGACTTCTAGAGGGGTTCCTGTTGGCCCATTACATCCACTCTCTATTCCATCTAAGCCATGGACCCACATTTCAATGGATTTTGTGGTGGACTTGCCCAAATCCTCGGGGATGACAGCCATCTGGGTTGTCGTTGACAGGTTTTCGAAGATGGCGCACTTCGTTCCACTGGTTGGGCTGCCATCAGCCAGACGCCTGCCTGAATTATTTATGCTGCATGTTGTGCGCCTTCACGGGTTGCCACTTGATGTGGTCTCTGACCGCGGATCCCAGTTTGTGGCCAAATTCTGGAGGGCATTTTGTTCCGATCTCCAGATTTCTGTCAGCTAGTCGTCAGGCTACCATCCGCAGTCTAATGGGCAGACTGAAAGGGTGAACCAGTCCTTGGAGCAGTTCCTCAGGTGTTATGTCTCCAAGTGTCAGACTGACTGGGTTGCTCATCTGTCCATGGCGGAGTTTACCTATAACAACGCGGCTCACTCTGCTACAGGGATCTCTCCCTTCCTTTGTGTGTATGGGCATCATCCTAAGGCCAATTCTTTTGACCCCCTGGACTCCACGCCTGGTGGTTCCTCTGTGGATTCGGTCCTTAGGGGTATTTGGAGGAAAGTGAAGAAAGCCCTTGTGTCTGTGTCATTAGTGACCAAAAGGGTTTTTGATAAGCGGAAAAGACCCTGCAGCTTCAAATTAGGAGACTTCATCTGGTTGTCTACCAAGAATTTGAAGTTGAGACAGCCATCTCATAAGTTAGGCCCCCGGTTCATCGGCCCTTATAAGATCACTAGGGTTATCAATCCGGTGGCATTTCAGTTAGATCTGCCCCGTTCTTTGGGTATCAATAAAACATTTCATTGTTCCCTTTTAAAACGGGCAATTAGTAATCCTTCTTCCAGTGGAAGACCTTCTCCTCTTCTGATACGTGGCCAGAGGGAGTTTGTTGTTGAAAGGATTCTTGACTCCAAGATGGTTCGGGGTCGGCTGTCATTTTTGGTGCACTGGAAGGGGTATGGCCCGGAGGAGCGGTCGTGGGTGCGCAGTTGTGATCTTCATGCCCCCAGACTGATACGCTCTTTCTTCTCGCAGTTCCCCGATAAACCCGGTGGTAGGGGTTCTTTGACCCCTCGTCAGAGGGGGGGTACTGTTAGGGTCTCCTGCCCTGTGCTGCCACGTCGTCATGGCAACCGGGAGACAAGTGCTAGCGGAGTAACCTGAGCGCAGCCGATACTCCGGTTCGGATCTTTTGCTGTGCAGTGGTTACAGGCTTTGTGCACGGCAGGGGATCCGGTGCTGGTTTTTGTGCTCACAGTCTGTGAGGTCTGAGTGGGGCGTGGACAGCACCTGCTATATAAACCCTCTTCTCAGGTTAAGCAGATGCTGCTGAATCTTTGTTGGTTAGTCAGTTCCTGAAAGCTAGCTAGTACTGTGTAAACTTTGTATTTGTTTGTTGCTTACTGCAAATAGGCCTTGGGATTTGGTATTACACTCTGCCAATCCAGACCTAGCAGTAAGACTGGAGTCAGTCATTTAACT
Organism: Pseudophryne corroboree; assembly: GCF_028390025.1. NCBI lineage: Eukaryota > Metazoa > Chordata > Amphibia > Anura > Myobatrachidae > Pseudophryne > Pseudophryne corroboree. The sequence goes on from NC_086447.1 coordinate 139,652,157, forward strand.
TGCTGGGGTTCTTTTGCTACTCTGTGAACTTAGCAAGTTTGCGGTTGTATTCTCAGACTTGCCTGCCAAAATCCTTTCTCACTGTGCAAGGTGTTCAGGTGTCAGTTTAGTGGCAGTAGGCTGAACCAGTGCACTGCAAGTGAAGACTAGGATTGTGGAGACTCTCCTTGTGTCTATTATTCCATCTCTGACCAAGGAGTTTACTGCCACACCCGTTGGTAACCCTTTAGGGTTTTGCTGTTGCCTTTAGCAACGGCATTTTGGGTTCTCTACGTATTAAAACACAACATCTCGCTTCTTTCCATCTGAGCATTCCTAATACTAGGGAGACACCCAGTTTTTTAGCCTCTGGGCTTCTCTGTTCACTTTGTGTTGATTTTGTTACCCTATCACCTTCTGTGTACGTAATGTCATATTCCCCAGTCTGTCTGTGAGTTCATTTGTTTTGCATCCCTCTCCGTTCAGACACCAGTACATTCCTGCAGGCACTGGTGTGCATAACAACTGGCTCCCTGGGTCATTGTTTGCATTCCACCATGAGGTCCAATCAACAGCAATCCTCTAGTAGGTCTTCTGGGATCCAGTGTTACCACCCTGTGAAGTTTTCATGTGATTTGAATATTACTATATATCAATTTTGAAATAAAAATAAATCAGAATTTCTCTGACACACATACACAGTTTTCTATTCTTTCCTATTATACGTACGTACATAGTTTCACTTTTATATATTGTATATATAGATATGTATTGCAATGCTCGAATACATGTCACACCTAATGTTCAAAGAGGAAGCTGGTGCGTGCCGTACAAGTTAGGTATGACATGCATGTGCTACGGCCATGATTAGGTCATCAGGACACAAACCATGGTAACATATTATTGGAACACTATTGGCATGCACAGCACAGTAAATATTTTTTTATATAAGGAATTTAGGTTCTAACCTTTAACCCTTACCCGCAGTCATACTAGCGGAACATGACACATGTGAAAAATGTATTTTTTTTCCAAAGTAATAGCATGAAATTATTATTTTATTTAATCTAATCAGTGCCTTTTTGGTTCAATAGTTCATAAATTGTTCTGTCTTGGTAGAGCATTCACTACTAATAAGAGTATCTAGACAAAAAAAAGGAAACTTCCAACATTGTTTTCACACATGAAGTTGGTGATAGTCAAAGCTTTTCTAAGCAAGTGAAAATAACTTTAAACCTTCAGACATATTTTGACTGAACGCTGGCAATCAGTTGGATAATTATTAAACACCAAGGCGGTCAAGCAGAGAGCTCATTGGCATCAGAGTTAAGATCCCTGGAAACCGCTACCCATATCTATGTTGGAGAGAGTTAATCTCCTAAAAATGATATCCTTTCCAAAACTTTTATATCCGGTTCAAATGCTCCCGGTAATAATACAGAGGAAGGATGTAAAAGAGATTAATAAAATATTTAATAATTATATATGGAATGGTAAGAAAGCAAGTAGAAGCTTGGTTAAACTGCAGCAAAGTATATCGAATAGGGGGTTGAACCTCCCCAACATGGAGTTGTATAGTTTGGTGGCCCAGTTGAGATATATAAGGGATTGGATTAGGGAAAGTGAGACGTATGCTCACTCATCCTTGGAACAATCACTAATACCCCATATAAGCTTGATGGCTTTCCTTCATGCATCCGATAGCGAAGTTCGTACGATAATAGATGAAAAAAAACCTTCTAAAAGCAACTAGGAAAGCCTAGTGGTAATACGACATAACCTTAAATTAAATCCAAAAGAATCAAGACATCTTCCCTTTGTGGGCAACCCAGGTTTCAAGAAGGGAAGGCAAGTCAGCCTTTTGCCCTATGGAAACATATGGGGCTGGAGAGGGTGGGTCCGCTAATTAACCCAATTAATAGAAAGCCAATGTCAATCATTCAAATGAAAGAAAAACTGAAAAGAGATACCCTTTGTAGGACTTGCATCCTTTCAAGTTCAATATTATATTAGTAGGGTTCTGCAAGGATTTCAGGAGCAGGATTTGGACAACACCTTAGATAAATTAATACCACAGAAAGTTTCTAGCAGAAAGGCTATTTCTCGACATTACGCTTTACTTGGGGAACAGATAGATTATAATAAAGAAAAAAAAGGCCTTTGTGGATGGTTGGAAATATTTCCCCATTTGTCGTCCAAAGCTCTCTTGGGGGAAACATCAAACCATTTACTCCCAGTGCTGAAAAATGCTGAAATGTTTCTAAAAATATTTCATAGGGTCTATTGGTCTCCAAAGAGAAGATGGGAGATGGGGTTGTCCCAGTCGGACTGCTGTCTGAAATGTGGGGTGATAAAGGCAAATTTGTACCATTGTTTCCGGAAGTGCCCAGTCATTAGACACTTTTGGAGGAAAATTGGGGGATTTGTTAGCTTACACCTGGAATGAGAGCTTTCAGGTTAATGCACAGTGGGCTATTTTTGGTATTACTACTCATGACACTAAATGGAATATTGGTAAACAAAAAATAATTATGGCAGTATCGGCCGCAGCAAGAAAGGTAATATTGCAAATGTGGATCAGCCCCTCGGCCCCGCAAATGGCTCTGTTACTGGAGAAAATGTATAATATTTTTAGGATGGACTGGGTAGAGGCAACAGGTAATGAGAGAAATGCAAGAAAGTTTTTTGAGATATGGGGCAACTTTATGAAGACCTTGTCACCTCTTATCCAAGAGCGAATTAAAAAAATTGTCTCAGAAATTATATGGAACGAAGAGGTAGGGGTATGACACTCGCCATGCTCCTCTTTAATGCAGTACTATATACAGATAAGGAATCTCATTCTACTAGCATAAGAGGCCTTGAATCTATGAGGGGAAGTTAGAAGTACTATGTGAACCCAGATGGTAAATTAATAGAGTGGAAGAAGTAGGGACTATAGGTACCCCCACAATTTAGAATGGAAGTACGAAGTGTGGAGATGGTAAAACCAACAATTGTTTAATGGATGGTTCATTATCGTATCATAGTGTAAGGTACAAGTTAAGAGCATAGGTCCAGCAAATGCTCATGTAATGTGTAAAATAAAAATATAAGTATGTGAAAAATCAGTGAATGTTTAAAGGAATACACGTATGTATTGTAAAAAAAAGAATGTGTAATTTTTGTATGATTTTTTAAAGTGCAAATAAAAAGAGAAATAAAAAAAATCCTCCTTTAAATGGATGTATATAGGTTAAATGATAAGTTCCTGGCCAATGGTTAGCCTTGATGTCATGAGGAGGGATTTGTGACATGCATCTGATGTGACTGTATCAGAGATGCTATAAGGTGGCTAATCTTCTGGCAGCTGCTGGCATCAGCCACCCAGACGGACCCACAGTTGCTGCAGCAATATCTCCCCAGCCTTCTCCTGCCATCCAGAAAACAGAAGAGTAATCCTAAAAGGATCGCCCACACGCAGATGCAAAAACTCTTCCTGTAGCCAAGGGTCAGGGAAGCTGTAGGGTGCACTCTACTCATAAAGGTTGACAATGCCCTGCCTGGAGTGACAACACCATCTGCCCAGATGGGTCCAACATGTAAAGTTGGAAGGAAAGTTAAACACCAGTGAGTGGGTTTGTGGTGTGAATGAGTTTGTTTATCTCTTAAGGGGGGTACTCACGGAGAGATCCATGCTTAAAATCTAAGCAATCTGACTATATTGCTTATATTTTAATCACAGATCACTCGTGTGTAGCGCTCACAGCGATAGAGATGCGCAGCCCCGCGCATCGCTATCACTGGTGCTAGATTGAGCCTGCATGCAGGCCAATCTAGCACGTCGCTCATTTCACCCGCTGGGTGAAATGAGCGGCCCCCCGTCCTCCCCCATATCGCTCAGCACACATCTCTCCCGTGTATACCAGCCTTTAAGCTCATTATTTATTCTGTCAAGATATCTATTTAATTGATTATCATTCAAACTAAACTAATTTATTGTCAAAATAAAATTGCAAAATAACATTTAAACACCATACATTTGTCTGCCATTATTTATTATATAGCGTTTTAAAACTTTATCTGATGTTATGGTTAACTATTTGGGAGTCTATATACATTAGACTGCAACATATACAGTTAAATAAATCCCCAACAAACCAGCAAACATGACACTGCAAAGAAAAGTAATAAGGAAAATGGTACTGCTTCTGAAAAGTTATTATACTAGTACATAGTGGATCCCATATTTGATGGAAGCCAATGTATGCTGATAAAGAGAACATTAATGTTCATTAAACAAATCCTATTGATCACTTTAAGACCAAAATCCAGGCTGAAAGAACAGTAGGACATCATTATACCTCTCTCTGGGGGTTTCTCCTGTAGAAAAAAAAGTGAATGTTCCAAGTTTTGTTTCTCTGATTAAACACAGCCATTAATCCTTTAGTTCTATGGGTTGAACTGTTTAACTAGTGAGGTTCATGATGGAATGACTCTTTCATGCTACATACAGGCATACATAAAAGAGCTCAATGCACACACCAAAAACAGTTCCTCCATGTTTCACAAATCAATATCTTGTACAGGCTTGGAAGCCCTTTACAATAGTTATACAGTATTGTATAACACTAATGATCACAAATGGACAGGATGTCTTGAAAAATATAAAGAGATCAAGATTTGGTGTAGTTCAGTGGATGCACCTGTATCTTACTGCTGCTGCTTGAATGTGTCTTTTGGTTACTTTCTACATTACATACTTTATTAATTAAATACACTTCTGAATTTAATTTTATGAATATGGGGCTGAATAATCATGGTTCTCAGTTTTCCACAAAAATTTCATTTCTTACCACCATGCATAACTGTGATAAGATATTACTGGTGGTACAGGTTGAGTATCCCTTATCCAAAATGCTTGGGACCAGATGTATTTTGGATATCGGATTTAGCCGTATTTTGGAATAACTGCATACCATCATGAGCTATCATGGTGATGTGACTCAAGTCTAAGCACAGAATGCATTTATGTTTCATTTACACCTTGGCCCTCATTCCGAGTTGATCGGTCGGTATTTTTCATCGCATCGCAATGAAAATCCGCTTAGTACGCATGCGCAATATTCGCACTGCGACTGCGCCAAGTAATTTAACAATGAAGATAGTATTTTTACTCACGGCTTTTTCATCGCTCCGGCGATCGTAATGTGATTGACAGGAAATGGGTGTTACTGGGCGGAAACACAGCGTTTTATGGGCGTGTGGATGAAAACGCTACCGTTTCCGGAAAAAACGCAGGAGTGGCAGGAGAAACGGGGGAGTGTCTGAGCGAACGCTGGGTGTGTTTGTGACGTCAAACCAGGAACGACAAGCACTGAACTGATCGCACAGGCAGAGTAAGGTTGAAGTTACTCAGAAACTGCAAAGTAGTTTGTAATCGCAATATTGCGAATACATCGGTCGCAATTTTAAGAAGCTAAGATACACTCCCAGTAGGCGTAGGCTTAGCGTGTGTAACTCTGCTAAATTCGCCTTGCGACCGATCAACTCGGAATGAGGGCCCTTATACACACAGCCTGGAGGTCATTTTAGCCAATATTTTTAATAACTTTGTGCATTAAACAAAGTGTGTGTACATTCACACAATTCATTTATGTTCCATATACACGTTACCTGGAGGTCATTTAATACAATATTTTTAATAACTTTTTGTATTAAACAAAGTTTGTGTACCTTAAGCCATTATTGTAATAAATATCAGTTCATTTTTCTTCTGAGTGCTACTGTATATGCTGCAAAGCAGCAAATGTGAATTAACATAATTATGTTAATCCAGGAACATATTGCATCTGTGGTCGGGAAAAATAAGTATTCCAAATATTCTAGTGTAAAGTCTTCCAGAATTAGAAATTGAGATTGCTCTAAAAACACATATATTGGGGTTTTTATTACATTATAATTTAAATACTTATAAGGGGAAATGTATGAAGCAATGAAAACAGTGTGCCAATAAACAAGGACGGAAGTAGGATTTTTGGCACCTGGGGCAAGGCAGTAATTTTGCGCCAGTGACTGCATCTAAAGACTTAGGGGTCTATTTACTAAACCTTGGATGGAGATAAAGTGGACGGAGATAAAGTACCAGCCAATCAGCTCCTAACTGTCATTTTTCAAACCCAACCTGTGGCATGGCAGTTAGGAGCTGATTGGCTGGAACTTTATCTCTGTGAACTTTGTCTCCATCCAAGGCTTAGTAAATAAACTCAATAGTTGCAATGGTTCCAGTGGTGTAGTTCTGATGGACATTCTGAGCATATGTAGGGCTGCTCAGATATTCATTGGTGCGACTGATGTGTGACTGATATGTGACTGATGATACATCTTTGTATGCAAGCGGTGGATTAGAAATGCGGCTGATGGATGTCTCTGTACAGTTATCATTGGCTGTAACATTAGCATATATTCGCAGCACTGCTGCGTAAAAAGATGCGGTCAGGAATAAAATAGCGCAGACTTCGGAATCAGGGCCACTGTTACAGAAAATGATATTTTTCTTAATAAGAAGCAGATACATTATCTATATAAACCCATTAGTACCATAGTGCAGTGATCTGTGTGGTGTTGTTTGTGATTGTTATCAAAGCCTAGCAAGCTTTGTTCATCTGCAGCTGTGTACCCTCTTTTACGTACTGAGCTTTAGCTATGCAGCACCAAGAGTGAAGAGAGGGCTGTTAGCGCGAGCCTCCCTGTATATATATATATTCCTTTATTCCAGACTTTTTTAGAACTTTCCCATATTTTAGGACTTAAGTGGAGCAAAATGGGTGTGGCCTAACTGGAAATGGGTGGGGTTTCAGTGATCAGACCTGTTCGCTAGCAAGCGATTTTTGCACTGCTGTGATCGGACAGTCGCCACCCACAGGGGAGCATGTGCTGGCTGGACAGGATGCCATCTGCCCCCCCTGGGCCACTTCAATTTAAGTGTTCCAGGGCCATCTGACTGCAGATTTCCTGTGGAAAGCTGGACCGCTTGCTTGAGTCTGCCCTCCTGGCTGAAAGCTGCCAGCCAGCCCCTGCAGGGAGGTGTATTTTGGTTGTGCAAGTGTGCAAACGCATGTGTAGCAGAGCTATACAAACAGAGCCCAGGACCTACTCAGGTGCTGCGAACACTTCAGCCTGTCAGGGACCAGAACTGACATCAGGAACCCTCCCTGCAAACGCTTGAACATGCCTGTGTTTTTCCAAACACTCCCAGAAAACAGTCAGTTGCCACCCACAAACGCCTTCTTCCTGTCAATCACCTTGCGAACGCCTGTGCGAATGGATCCTTCCCACAAACCCATCGATGAGTGGCGATCCATGTGCAACGCGCCTGTGAATTGCGGTACATACTCATGCGTAGTTTAGACTTGATCACCCGCTGTATGAAAATGAAGTCTGGATTACCCCCCTAGTTTGAACAGTGGTCTAATTGGTCTTGGTGTTCCAATTAGCAATTTGTAAAAGTATAAAAAAATAAATCTGAGTACAACAAATCATACAATATGTACCCTTACTGAGTTGATTTTCAGTCAAATTAATTTACTGAAGAATTAAACAATTTGGCACTCTGGTGGTAATTGAGACTTTTTTTTAACCATGGGGGGGATGTTTCAAACCTTCTATAAGAGGCAGGCAGGTTCTCCATACAGATATAGCAGCGCTCAGCTTTGCCTCCCTGTGTCCTAGTCATGGCAAAGCTGGCACAAGTAGGGTGCATGTGTACTATGATGTGCCATAGGAAATAAATTGGGCTGCGGCTAGTCACAGCCCAGCATTTTAAGTCGCACCCGCGGCACGACAAACCATGTGTGCCCATGCTGCCGTGCAGTAGGTGAGCTAGGTGTGGATACATCTGTATGTCCTCTTAATAAGGTTTAGTACATCTCTCCCAAGGTGTCACTTACCTGTTCTACGTTTATATGGCAATTTCAAAACATGTGGCCAGATTCTTCTTTTGTTTAATGGAAAAATAGTTTATCTGTAAATGTAGATATTTATAAATAAAGTGAATGTAAACCCTTGTTATAAGTAAGATTTATCTGTGAAAGTTATTATGTAGAATCCGAAATGAGCAAATCACTTTCTTGTTTTGTTTAGTTTTAATTCTCTTTGAATAAAGTTAGTATCAATCATTATAAATTCATTACCACAACATAAATATTCATAAGTTATGTGCAAAGGACAACATGTCCTTCAGATAAAGAAACACATGCAATTAATGACATCCCTTTTACAGTTCATCTGAGATTTTCACATTACCAAAATTAATTAAGACTTCTGTAATTGAATATTCTGTGCTGTGCAGACTGCGTGTCAGTGTGGACTGTATTCCGAGCCTGTCCATACTCCAGAATGTGTGCAGCTGCCAGGAGAGTGAGAAGAGAATATACAAAGGGGATAGGAAAGAATAGCTGTTGTCGCCCAGCAGGCTGCATGTCTCTGCTGCGCGGTCCCTGTATGCTCGCTGTGACCCTCCTCTGTTCCTTCCTGCTGCTCCAAGGCACCAAAATAATCTTCCTAGCCCACTGTGCACCCCCCAGATTTTCCCTCTCTCAATCTGTTGTGGCAGTTGTGGCCCTATTGGATTTGCATTATGCAGTAATGTCTGTTTCCTTCTTCCTAACGTTTTAATGCAAATGCTAAGTCTCTAAAAAGTATCCCGTACAGTAGTTGCTGATGAAATGATTCTAAAATGATTGACCATGGTTATAGATGATTTTTAATGAGTGCGTATATGTTTTTGGACAAAATATGCATAACATAATGTCCATGAAAGAGTGACTAAAGCAATTTTGAAGTTCCCTAGTCCCACCTTATATAAAAATAGGTGTTTTAATGTATTCATTATTTGTACATTTGCATAGAGTAAGCAACAACAAAAATAATGCAACTATTTTTTTTTTACTATTCAGTAATTCATAGTTTAACATGTCAGAGCATCTTCTTTACTTTTATGCTGGCCAGTAACACATTGGACATCACTTTATAGGGATCACAGATCACCCAGGGGGAGATTTATCAAAGCTTGGACAGAGATAGAGTGGAGAAGAGATAAAATACCAACCAATCAGCTGTCTTTTTTTTCAAACACAGCCTATAAAATGACAGTAAGGATCTGTTTGGTTAGTACTTTCTCTATCCAAGCTATGATACATCTCCCCCCACCCCTTCTCACAGTATATTTGCATATTTTGGGCCAGACTCAGCTCTATATATGGCCACAAATAGCGAGTAGAAGCATAATGGAGGTCATCACCTTTTTTCTTATTTATGTTTTTTGAGTAGATGGTGTCATCGCCCATTTATTGAGAAATTTATTTTTATTTTTTACATCATATTACATCTGTGTTTGAGGGGTACTATAGTGATACACACAGTTTATTAGTTATGTCTAGCGTCATCAATGGTTTAAGTTTCTTTATGCATTCCAAGATATAATAGCACTTATACAGTAGGTGGGCAGCTGGGACTATGCACACTAGCTCAGGGGTGGTTTAAGGGGGGAGGGAGCTTGTGTGCACGCTCCTTGCGGCCCCCTCCTTTCTGCAGCACAGTAGACTCTTCGTATGGCCAGGTCTCCAGAAACAAGATGCCTGCCATGTTCTTGGTGACAAATCTCTACTGTAAATGCTAATTTAATAACTTGTGGGTGCTTGAGCCTTAGCACAAAATACAAACTGATAATGATGACAATCAACAGACACTTCAGATTTTCAAATACTTCTCACTGATAATTTTTAATATTAGTATTTTGGTTGCTACATGAAAGCATATTTCTATTTAGTGTTTCAAAAGGGAAGATAAAGGACAGTTGTCAGGGCTGTAACTAGCTCTGTGCCTGTGGAGCCATGCACAAAGAGCATATGCAGAGCATATGCACTGAGGGGGCAGAACTGCAGTCAGCACACGCTTGGGCATGCTGCACTTGGTAACTGCAGATCATGGCCACTTCTTATATAAATAGCCAAGCAGTGCTGAGTTGTCCCTCGGTAAGCTCTACCCCTCCTCGCTTCCCCTACTGTGTCCGGACTCTGCAGCATCTAAAGAGCTGCAGTGTTTGGGTAGGAGGAGGCTGGATGAAGCTGGTGTTCTGGAGGAACATAAGTATAATCTAGCAAACATACACACATACACACACACACACACACACCCACTCCCTGGTGTATTGTGTGAAAGGGGGCTCTACCCAGTGCAATGTGTAAAAGTGGGCTTTACCAGTGCAATGTGTACAAGTGGGCTTTACCTGGTGCAATGTGTAAAAGGGGGCTCTACCTTGCATAATGTGTAAAGGGGCTCTACCTGGTATAATGTGTAAGGGGCTTTACCTGGAGTAATGTATAAAAGGGGTCTCTGCCTGGAGTATTGTGTAAGGGGCTCTACCTAGAGTAATGTGTAAAAGGGGGCTTTACCTGGAGTGATGTGTAAAAAGGAGCTCTACCTGGCATAATGTGTAAAAGGGGCTCTACTTTGCAGCATAATTTGAATAATGGAGACTACTGTGGAGCATAATATGAATCAGTAGCACTGTCCCTATTTTCAGTATGGTATCCGATTAGATTCCTCCCAGCAGCCCCCGTGGGGCACCCACACCACTCTGAGTATTCGGAGATGTACTCCTGGGTCACATTCGGTGAGCTTTCCTTTGCTGTACTAATCACATATGTTAGTACATATGCGATTAGTATTAATGCGATGTGTGGTGGGATGTACTGCCATTAGTTAGTACATGACACCTTTGAATGTTGACACTTTAATGTTGACAGGTTCAGAATGTCGACATTGCAAAATGTGACAAATTTAAAATGTTACACATGTCTACATTATGAATATATTTGGGTTAGGTTACTATTAGCATTAGGGTAAGATAGTACTGTAGGCATACTCACTGTCGACATGCATAATGTCGGCATTGTGACTATGACAACAAAATATTGGTGTCAACATTGTTTTATTATTACCAGTTATTTGTATAGCGCACACATATTCTGCAGCACTTTACAGAAAATATTTGGCCATTCACATCAGTCCCTGCCCCAGTGGAGCTTTCAATCGATATTCCCTACAACATGTACATGCACCCACATTCACCCTAGGGTTAATTTTTTGTAGGGAGCCAATTAATCTATTTGCATTATTATGGATTGTTAGAGGAAACTGGAGTACCCATAGGACACCCACACAAGCACAGGGAGAATATGCAAAATCCATACAGTTAGGACCGTGCTGGGAATCGAACCAACAACCTCAGTGCTGTAAGGCAGTAATGCTAACCTGATCATTACACCATCCAACTTTGTGAATGTCAATGTGACAAACGCCGACATTGTGACCAAGTCAACATCCTGAATGTTGACATTCAGACCAAGCCAACATTCTGGGGGGAATTCAAATGTTTGAATCGTTGGTTGGGTTAATGTCTGTTTTTTCCTGTCTATTAGATAGGAAAAAACAGACACTCAACTGACTTTTCAAACTATTGAATATCCCCCTCTGAATGCCAACTTTCTGATAAACCACACTCAATCCAGATTTCTGCAATGTAAAGGTATTTGAGGAATGCCACGGTAGGCTTGTCAACATATGTGGATACAGTTGTGGGACTTGAAGTACATGGTGGATGGAAAGTTTTGATGTGAAATAAAGATAGTGGGGATTTTACATTGCCTAAGGTCTGGTGATATGTTTGCTAGTAATTACACAGAGGAAAAGGGCAACAAATATGACAGATAGTGATGATTTATGGTTGCAAGTTTATGTCTGCTTATGCAGGCCAGTTAGTGTGTTAGGTACAGGAAAATTAGCCATTTAAGGTTGAGGTATTATGGATAAAGTTTACGTTAGCATTTGATATGTGAAGCCAAAAGTAGTCAAATTAAGACAAAATATGAGTTGTCTTTTCCCCCATATTACATTAAAAACTTTTAAAGCCCACTTTTGCATTCCTTCCTCTTTTATATCTTCCATACAAACGCTCTACTCTGACCCTATATCACAAATCTTATGTAACGGCCAAATTTCGGAATACTTCCCTATTTGTAAAGGTACAAGGCAGGGTTGTCCCCTATCCCGTCTCCTCTTCGCCATAACGATAGAACCCCTCGCTATGGCGCTTCACAATTAATCTGATTTAAAGGTATTATGATTTCTTCTTATGAATTAAAAGTCTCCCTATTCGCAGATGATATGCTATTCTTTGTAACTGACCGCCTGCATTCTCTTCCAGCTATTATGAGACTTTTAGCTGATTTCAGTAAAATATTTGGTTATAAAATCAATGCAGAAAAATCGGAAATCCTACCAAATGGTTCTTATACCCTAAATTTAAAAACATCTTCAACCTTCTTAAAATGTAAAGTTAATACTACAAAAATTAAATATCTAGGTGTATATATATCTAGGACAACTGACAAGGTATATGCGGTCAATTATTCTCCTCTCATACACAAGGTCACAACCCTTATGTCCACTTGGAACTTTTTGCCTCTTTCTTTATTAGGTGGGCAGCTGCAGTTAAAAAAGTTATTTTCCCTTAATTATTTTACGCTATTCAGATGGTGCCTATTGCCTTATCCAACAGAGACATTATAACTATAAAATCCTTGATCTCTTCCTTCCTATGGAATTGTAAATGCTCTCGGATTGCTCTTACTAAATTGTTCTTTCCTAGGGCTCAAGGGGGCCTTGGTATTCCTGATTTTAAAACATACACTTTGGAGTATTCTTAAGATATGCTAGTGATTGGCTGCTGAACAAATCCACATATACAGATAATTCCTTGGATTTGGCCCTATTTGCACCCTTCTCCCCAGCAGCTATGTTACATCTTAGGGAGGATATTCAATTAGCCCCGAAGAGACATCGGGTGAAAAAACCCCTGATGTTTCTTCAGGTTTTGCGGTCGGGCTATTCGATTAGCTCATCCATGAAAAAGTGCATTTTCACCCGAAACCACACAGGTTCAGTGAAACCTGTGTGTTTTCGGGTGAAATAGCCCTGTTTTCGGTTAAAAAAGGGTCTGATATCAGGGACTTTGCTATGCCTGCCAGAGGCAGGTGAAACAAAATCCCTGATAAGCCGTGTCACACGCCGGCTTATCGGGGCTAATTAGATAGCCCCCCCCTGGCGATACTTTGCACCCGACAGTATATGTGGGTAATTGAATATCCCCCTAAGTCGTCAGCTATCCCACGTACCATATTCTCTACCATATTGTTTCATGATACTGGATTAGTTTAAACAAAAAGCTCAAGAGGGATTTTAGTTTAAACAAAAAGCTCAAGAGGGATTTTAGATTCTCTTCATATCTTACCATATGGGGCAATCCTGCCTTCTCTCCTTCCATTTATAACCCATCTTATCAGATTTGGAAGAAAAAGGGTATACTTCTTGTGAACAAGGTTTCTGATCCTGGAGGCTTTAACCTTACCTTTCGAGATCTTCAACATTTATACTTCCTTCCTAATAGCCACTTTTATTTGCAACTGAGACATTATATACAATCCCTTCTGCTATTCCCACCCACAACCTCTACTCTTGATGTGATCCTCACTGTATTACAAAACAGTCTGTTTAGGACTTACAGAGTTCAACATATTTATTTACCTTTAATTGATTCTAGAATAATGCCACCTCATCACTCTTGTCAGTTTTTCACAAAGTAGGCAAGCAATATTCCCTCGTTACCTGACCAATTTGATAGCTTACTTTTAGCCTACAATAAATGTAGCAAATACTTAAGGTCTCCCTATCTCCAAGAGGTTCACTTTCGCTTCATACGTAGGGCCTATATTGCACCTGTTCAAAAGAAATATATGTCAGCTGGTGACTCAGGTAGATGTGTGAAATGTGGTATATCAAATGCTGTTTTTTCACTGTATATGGGATTGTACTAAAATACGTAGATTTTAAAACAAGACTTTGATCTTTTTGCATTCTGTTACTGATAAATCATTGCAGCTTAACCCAGCAGCATGTTTACTTTTCAACTTTTACAACTGGGTGCTGGGCAGAGATTCCTCGTTCTTTGTACCGTTCATAGTAACTGTCCTGACAATGGCTAAAAAGCTGATTTTAATACACTGGATTAAAAAATCTGCATCCTCAATTTAAGAACTCAAGACCAGACTTTTACAAATACTTTATTTGGATATACGTTCTCTACCGCTGAGTGAGGATCTATCTTTGAAATCATTTCACAACAAATGGGACTTATTCATCTCATCACTAGATGATGACTTTCTTTCCTTAATTAAACAGTATCTAGGCTCACAGGACTGGTCTAGAGCTATCACTTATTAGCTTATCCCAGTGGATACACAAGTGTAGACCTCTGCTGATGGTCATTGCCGGTCTGCAATTCCATGCTTATCCTACCAAAGCATACTTCATATTCTCTGTTTTAATGTCTTTTAATTTACATGGTGTTGCTCCTAGATCATATACATCTTGTACGCCTCATCATCAATATGGTATTGTTATATGGCACTCACCTATGCTTGCCTTGTGGGTCTGCCTTACACCCCATTTCCACCCCCTTCCCTTCCCCTTCTTTTACTCCTCTTGTGTATGTCTTGTGTCTATTGTTTATTGTTTATTATGCTGTATTCATTATAATGGACTTACATAATATTGCTTAGTCTGTTGTATATTCTATTAAAATCCCAATAAAAAGAAATAAAAAAAACTTATAATGCCGCTAAAAAATATAAAAATCATATTTGACAATGTAACTACAGTATTACCATGACTTCAATGTGTTTCCTGGTAATATAATTAGTTTAATGTGTGACCAGAAGATAACAAATGAGCCGCGCAGTTTTTAGTCATTATTAGTCTATTTGCAAGCATTAATTGAGCAAATCTGTAGAATAAATTAGTTAAAAGGCTTGAAGATGAATTTTGGCTTTCAGAAGTAATTAACATACTTAAAATCATGACATAATTTAACTACTTGTTCTCACTGACCCAACCAAGGACAATTTACAGATTTTGTTGATTATTCTCAATTAAAATGTGCAATTATTTTCAGTAATATTTATGCTATTCTATACCAGTCACAATGGTCTTGGCTGTTGAAAAATAGTAAAAGATTGTAGATGGTTACATCCAGAAACAATTTTCCGTTTGTACTGGAAATTGAATACTTGAAATATGTCAATTATTTTTCTGCACTGCTTTCCACTCTTGACATTATGCAGTCATTTTAGTGAATTATCTATCAAATACATCTGAACAGCAATGTACTTCTAAGTTGTTTAAACCAGATTTACCTTGAGAGTATTTAGCACTTACATGCATTATGAAGCACAATTTAAATTCAATTTTCTGACATTTTCAAATCCAGTTTATGGGTTTTCACATTATATGTTTCAATTGTTAGATTTTTCCTTATTTTATGATCCAGTTAAAGTTTTATTAACCCTTTACCATGACATGACATTTATGAATGTAACAATTAAAATTGATATTGCATGCTACTCTACATTCATCCATGTTGAATTCCCATTGTTCATCACATTCTAAGAGTCCAGTATTGGCTAAAGAACCCAAGAAACTATGTATGAAATGGTGTTAGTATGTCTTGTAGCAATAGTGATTTTCTAAAGAGTATAGAATTTGAGTCTTCCATTTCCGAAAATCCAATATCCAAAATATTCTGAAATCCTGATTAATCCAGTTAGTTTTATGCACAAAATGATTAAAAATATTGTGTCAAATTACCTTCAGTCTATTTGTATGTGAAACATAAATGCTTGTCATGTTTAGACTTTGGTCCCATCACCAAGATATCTCATTATTATATATATCAAAATACTTCTGGTTCCAAGAAATTTGGATATGAGAGTCACCCTGTAAGTTCACAATGTTGACAACGACATAATATCGACATGACATAAAATCTGCATTGTGAGTGTCAACAATAGAATGTGGACTGCAGATTTTATGGTTAGATTTAGGTTTAGGATTAAGCTGTAATTAAGGCCTAGGTATAGGTCTAGGATTAGGATTATAGTTAGGCTTTGAGTTTAGGGTTAGGATCAGGCATGCAGTACTCACCTCTGGTATGGAAACCTGCATGGTTGACATGCCACCTGTGACAATCACAATGCCAACATTCTGGCAATGTAGACATTGTGATTGTCGACATTTCACATTTGAAGCTTACATACACGTTGACTGTCTGAATGTCAATATTCAAAACATGTCAACATTCAGAACACTGACCAATTCTATCACACCCTTTTAAAGGGTTGCAGAATTGTACATAGTTTGATCACATTAACACTTATGACCAAAGAGGCATAACCTACTTGTAATTTGTTTTCGCAGGTAAGCAAAGCTCAGTGAGGGAGCATCAGCGCAACTGTGGGCTAAGCAGATTAGCATATATCATAAAATATACCTACATGGAGGTGTAGTCTTTACACATACTGTAATATAGTGCCTACTGATGATAATGACTACCAGCAAGTCATGAGTGCAAGCAGAGGAATTCAAATCACAATATGTGTGCAACTTCTCATACAGGTGTATATACACATTTATTTTTGTGAACGCTTTTTTTGGAGCAACATGGGTTCAGTATACTTCAACTCTGCATAAGGCCCTTCAGTTCTAGCTTGGATTTACAAAAGTTATGTAATTGTTGCCTGTGACATAACAGTTTGGGAGTACAGTGCATTTTAAGAAGTATAGCTGAGGTTGGGCAGTATGGATGGTGTAATGGTTAGCATTACTGCCTCACAGCACTGAGGTCATGGGTTTGTTTCCCACCAAGACCCTAACTGTGTGGAGTTTGTATATTCTCCCCATACTTGTTTGGGTTTTCTCTGGGTACTCCAGTTTCCTCCCAAAAATATACTGGTTGGTTAATTGGCTCTGACAAAGAATTAACCCTGTGTGTGCATGTGCATGTGTTTAGAACAGACTAGATGAGCCAAGTGGTTTTTATCGGCCATCAAATTCTGGTTACTGTAGCATACAGTAACTTGAGCTGAGCGAATGCTATGAAGCATACTCCAGTAGTGAGAAAGGATAATGGTATCTCTTGAAATTTATCTTGGTTAACTTATCACAAAATAGAATTAAATGACTTTGTACTCTGTTAGACAGAAAATGTGTGTGTTTGCATTATTACAGAGCCCAGGAATGGGAAAAGACAGATTGTGTAATAAGAAAAGTTTAGTATAAAGTGAATTAATACTACTGTAGACAGCAGGACAATGTCGTTTGCGGGATATAATGATGTTGCACCTGTATTAGGTTAAATAAACACATGCATTAAAGTGCTGCAATTAGGATGCATTTTGTACCATTTTCACTATGAATGTTGGATTCTCACCTATGAACTACAGTAGAATTGGTGATCCCTGGAAAGCACTTTAACGTACAGTACTAGTGGTTTTCACCATGGATCCCCACTAGAATGTTTGGACTTTGCAGATTGCAGCCTCCTGTCCAGGTTTCTAGTTCTAGATATATAGACCTTTAACTCTATTAACTTGCTATTGCAGGGAAGTGGGTTTATATAGTCTAAGGCATTTAAACATAAAGATGATATTAAATAACTGCAAGTATAAAACACAGTAAATCAAATGTGCACATCCCTATTGTGGAGCACAAGGGGGTTCCAGCTGGGAGGACATGTGGCCAGGAGCGGAGTGGGGAATCCACAGTTGCAGAAAAGACAAGCAAAGTGGAGCTGGAAAGAAAACAGATTTCAACACAATGTGACACATTTCTAATGAAAGTTCAATACCGATTAAAATAATATTCATTATACTAAATCTAATCCAAAGGCAAAAGAAGGTGCTGACGCAAAGAGGGAATGTTGGCATTGGGAGACTGGGCCAGCAAGAGTGTAAATAGGTTAAAGCAGGATTTCCCAAACTCAGTCCTTAAGGCATTATAACCGATAGTTAAGCTTGTCACAGATGGTGTAATCAAACTGACTGAGGTACTGGTTTCATTAAGTTACGTGTGCTTAAGCATATATATCCTTAAAACCTGGACTGTTAAGGTGCCTTGAGGACCGAGCTTGGGTCAAAGACTGGGCTAAAGAATGCGCAGTGATGAACGCCTATTAATTTTATGGAGAATTTAGCAACTTATAACAGATAAGAGAAAGGAACAGAGGTATGAAGTGAAACAGAAGAGAATCTTTCCTCAGAGTCAAGGGTGTGCAGTCTCTGAATATTAAGAAAGTTAAAAGCAGCAAAGATGTCCAAGAAGGTGATTGTGGTGAAATAACACTTAGAATTAGCTGAGACAATAGCATCGGTGGCTTTATTGAGCACAGTATATAATGTCTGGAGGAAAGAGATCAAAGATTTGATTGCATAGGGTGTATTGTATGTAGAGAGCTTGAGTAGATTGGAGGCACATCAAGGGAGAGAAATTGTAGTAAGGAAAGAGTTTTAACAAAGGAGTGATAGTTACGGTTGGTAGGAAATTACACATTTCAGCTCACAGCCCCCTAAGGTGTGAGGTGAAATGTTCAATAAATTGGCACTTTGGTCACCAAAACTCCCGTTTTACTACTGCAGATGGATTTAGTCACTTTGGGGTATATTTACTAAGGTCCCGATTTTGACCAAGATGCCGTTTTTTCTTCAAAGTGTCATCTCGGGCATTTACTAAGCACAAATTACGGTAGTGATGAGGTCATTCGTATTTTTTTGGAAGTTCTAGTAAAAAAATACGAATCAATACACCATCGGTCAAACGCGGCTGTTTAGGTATGAATCTCGGTCATTTACTAACCATTCGTATTTGTATTGTGTACCGTGAAAATGCCTTTGCGGTCGTGAAAAATTACAAATCGTAAAAAAGTGCTAAAAAAAAGTAGACCTGCTTTTGATAAGCGTGTTTACATGTGTATTCAATTATCCATTAGTCACACCTGAATGTTTGGCCCTATAAAACAGTCCCAGGCACATTTTGAAAATCTCTCACTCTGAAATGGCTGCTGTTGTGTGTGCTACAGATTTTCTGGTTGCTGGTGGATACCTGAGACTGATCCATGAGTCTTCAAGTAATCTGGGCCAGGTAAGTCAACATGGTCAGCAGGTTGTACAGGTGCCGCGGAGGCTGCGCCAGCCACGTTTTTTTAGGGGGCGTTTAAACTTAAACGCATTGTCTGATGATAGGGTCATACAGATGTTTCGGCTAAATAGAAACAACATTTTCCGTCTGTATGACCTTGTCAAACTGGGCCTAGACCCTGAGACAGCATGCTCTCGCTCTGTCTCAGGCCTGCACAAACTCCTGGCTGTGTTGCACTTTATGGCTACTGGGAGCTTCCAGGCTGTGACAGGCGACGTCATTGGTATCTCCCAGCCCACCTTTTCAAAATATTTGACTCAGGTGAGTTGAAATATACATACACGTCTATGTCTAAGTGTTGCTTCTGTTAGGTCTTACAACACAGTATTGTATTGATTACAGATCATGACACTCACCTTATATTTATTAATGTCCACTCAGGTTTTGGATGTCTTGGAACCCCATATAGATGCCTCTATCTGCTTCCCTACCCAGGAGTCGGAGTGGCATGCAGTCAGGGTAGCTTTCTATGAGCTTGCTGGCATGCCCAATGTGCTGGGTGCCATAGATTGCACACACGTTGAGCTGAGACCACCTAGGGGCAGGCAATATATATTTACCAATCGGCATTCTAGCCAATCAACTAATGTCCAGGTGGTTTGTGATGCAAATCTAAAAATTATGAGTGTGGTTGCAGGTTACCCTGGTGGCTGCCATGACTCCTTCATCCTCAGTCAGTCATCCCTCTTTGATAAATTTGAAGACGGACAAATGCCTGATGGCTGGCTGCTCGGTATGTTCCAAGTGTGTTGTGTGTATGTGTGTTAACTTCAAACTCCTGTTTTTTATTTAGGTAATTAATCATCATACACATGTACTAATGTTGCCTATATCTGTATTTCAGGTGATGGTGGTTATGGCTGCTACTCTTGGCTCCTTACTCCATTGTCCCAACCTGATTCTCCTGCTGAACACAGTTACAATCATGCACATAAGTCTACGCGGAATGTGATAGAAAGATGTTTTGGGGTGCTGAAATCTAGGTTTCGGTGTCTGGATAAATCTGCTGGGCTTTTGTTGTATAGTCCCTCAAAGGTGACTAGGATTGTGTTCTGCTGCTGTTTTCTTCATAATCTGTGTTTGAACCAACATCTTCCACATGTTGCTGAAGAAAACAGCCAGCAAGCAGAGGAGTTAGAAACATCTGGTGACAGTGTGAGTACAGATGTAGGGAGGCAGGTAAGGCAAGAAGTTATTTTGCGTTATTTTTCCGGTAAGTATTTATTTTTTTTAACTAACCTTGACTAACCACTTTTATTAAATGTATTGTATTTTTTTAATTTTTTTTTGTTGCGTTACTGTTTGTTCTTTATACTGTCTGCACATTTATACTGTAATTTGAATTACTTACAGTGTCACTCATTACCCCATTAAACCATACATTGCGTCTTTTAAAATGATTTGCACGGACACAGGGATTTCTGGGAATACAACTGCTTAAAATTTATTGTGTTCCAAACATTTCATGCAGCCTTCATTTTTTTTGTGTGTGCTGGGTGCAGAGGTTTGACCAGGGTCGTTGGCCCGTGTTCTGCTTGACCGTCGAACAGGGGAGGTGACTGGGGTCTGGCTTGGGGTAGTCATTCCGGAGCTTGAGCTATCTTGTTGGCCTGCCATCACAGTAATACTTTGGCTGAGGTTGTGTATACTGGCGTTAAGTTGGATATTTGTGGCAGTGTGGCTGGCAATAATTCGCGACAAACTTTCATTCACCACTTGGTTATGCTGTATTACTTGTATTAGTGTTTGTTGCTGCCGCTGTTGCTTATCGATTATTCTTGTCAAGTTTGCTAGCATTTGAGTGTTGTCCGCCCTGATCTGCTCCATTGAAGTTGCTATTCTGCCAACCTGAACAATCAGTCTGCCCGAGTTCCGACTAATGCGAGGAAGATGATGGGGCAGACTGGCAAGGTGTTGTGTGTGTGTGTTCAGGTAGGCAGAGTTTTGGACCTGTTGTGTGGCCCAACTGTTCCAAAAGTCAGGGGACATTTGTTGCTGGGGTGTTGGAATTAATTGGGGGCTAACGGATGCTTGTGGTATATCCTGCTGCGGGGTTGGCTGGGTAGGATCAACGGGCTGCAGGTGTAGTGTGAATGTAGGCTGTTGGTCAGGTTCCTGCTGGGCGACCTCAACCATGATGGGTAGTTCTGTATGGGGTTGAGAGCAGCCACTATTTAGTATAACTAACAGTTTTTTGCTTGTCCTAATCATGGCTTACTTAATAATACTCATGTTGAAAATGTGTCCGATTTTGTGTGTTCAAATTAACTAGGAATCTTTCCAATAGAAACACATATGTGCCTTCACAGGCGTGCGCAGATACTGACTGGCGGGTTCCGCTCCGAACTTCACCCCCTCCACAGCATTATAGTGTTCTCTCACCTCCCCTGTCCTGGATATAGACTGCTCACCTGGACGGGCCAGAGGTGCGGACCAGGTGAGCAGTCTTTATCCAGGACAGGGGAGGTGAGAGAACACTATAATGCCGTGGAGGGGGGGGGGGGGGGGAGTCCTGTGCAGTTCCCGCAATTCAGTTTCTGAGCAGGCCTGTGTGTGCCTTCTAAATTTCAAAACTGAATGTTTTTTTAAATTTGTTTGTTCACAGACTCTAAGCCATAATGATATGGGAAACACGAATTTCTTTCGCCATTTTACATTAATGCATTTCAAGATTGTGTATGCCCCTTCCTTTTGAGAAACACACACAATGCATTAAATGTAGTTTGTTACACACTCATTAATTGATTAAGCCAGTCAGTGTGTTTTTTAAATTATTAGTAAACAATATTTAAATTTAGTAATCTTCATGAACCATGCAAATGTCTTAAGGTGGCCTATGTTTCTAAATGGAGATGTTGGCCATGGCAAACATTTGTATTAAACATTATTTTTTTTTTCTTGTGGATTTCATTTTTAAAGCACAAAATGGTTTCTATGGCCAACATCACATCTGAAAATGGTTTACCTAATTGTTTAAAAAAAAAACATGTGCTTGTTGTTTGACATTATGGGCAGGAATAATAAATTACACAAATATAATTGTATTGACACTACACAAACAGTGGTGCAGCAGAAATAACCAGGAGAAGACCTAAGGTTTTGAAAAGACAATCATATGTGCAAGGTGATAAAGGCACAAGACAAACAGAGATGTTTTACATTTTTAAAGATTAGTATTATTCTTTTTATGCATATAACACCTTGCACATATAATTGTATTTCAAAAGCATTATGCCTTATCCAGGTTCATTCATAGACCACAGTGTGTAAAACTTATATTTTAATTTATCATTTTGTATACTCACCAGACAGCTGAGGTGATTGTGGCTCATCACTTTGTGGACTTGCCAAAATTGCCTGTGGTGGCTGGGGCAACACTGCGGGGATGCGCCGCCGGGGTGGTGATGATGGAGCCGCAGACTCAGGCTCAACGCGACGTGTCTTGCTTGGCCTCCTAGGCACACTCACCGAGCCCTGTGATGGGCGCCTTAATGGAGGGCGGCTTGCAGAAGAAGAACCTATGTGAAAAGAGAAACATTAATATTTTTAACTTCTATGTGTTTGCTGAATATGTGATTACAGTGACTTCTTACCTGCTTCGCCAGCATCTGCATCACTTGGCAGTGTTGGCTGGGGCCTGGCTGTGGTGCTTCTCTGGCGTACTGTTGAAAAATGTGACAAAACCAAATGAACATACTTTGAATACTCATTGTTATCTGAAAATCCTTATTGTGATGTAAACATATGGAACATAATGATAAGTAAACTATTTTATGTTTAAGCTATTCTGGATTACTTAATTGGGTGTGTATTATTAAAATAAGATTGTATTGCACTAAATAATCCATATTCAAAGGCAAAATCAGCACAATAGTGTGTTTTAATTTTGTTAAATAAAATAGCATTTTAAAATAAAAAATAAAACATTTACACAAAAAAACAATTATGGACAAGCAGGAACTATGATTATGTATTAGAACTACACATACCAGCATGCACTGCAACAGATGTAGCATTCACTATTTCCAAAACTGAGGCAATGCATGATGGGACTTGTAGTTTGGCAACACCTTTAGAGCTACAGGTTGCACAGGCCTGCACGACATCACCAACACAATGTAACAATTTTAAAAATGACAATCACAATTAGCAGGATTAAATGTAATTTAAAATAACAAAAAACAAAAAATAAAAGAAAAAAATAAACTCACCATCCTGCCTTGGCCGGTCAGAATCCCGCACATGAGTGGCACCAACCACTTCGGGTGGAATAAGGGAATGCACAGACTCCTCCCAATCCCGATAAGAAGCACGGAAGGGGGGGGCGTGGCCTGGCTGGCAACTGAGCTAGATGCGTACTGCCTGAGCTCCTGTGTATAGGCTCATAAAAGCACCTTTTTTCCCCCTCCATCTGCTCTCCACGATCTTCCCTGGCTGCTTGGACCTTCACCTGGCACGTGTACTGAGACAGAGGCGAGCTGCGGAATCGGGGGACGGCGTGTACCGTCTCTGCGGATTGCGGCCCTCCTGTTCAGCTGAAGCCGGGACCTAAATTTTGAAGGAGCCCCAGAGCGCTCGTCGGACCATCTGGTGGGAGCCTGGGAGTGCCGCACTGATTATCGGCTCGTCGGAGCCTGCAGTCCTCCCTCTGTGCGCCGCTCGGTCACCCGTCAGGCAGCTGAGACGGACGCTGGCAGCGGGGAGAGGCAGCAGAAGCGTGAGTAGCCCATAGCGGCGGCCATTTTACTTCACCGACGGAGGTGCTGGCGAGCGCCCAGGCACTTATATTTTGATACCAGGAGAGAGTTCTTTCCTTCTCCCCTACTCCTACAATATATATACCTGCTGAATAACTACATCCTCAAGTATACAGTGTAGATACAGACGATTTGCCCACCGATCTATGTGTCCCCTCCTCCTTATTAATTAAGATCTACTGTGCTTGCCAGCCATCCACTGTGCCTTACTATCATCCAGTCACCCCCCCCATTTCATTTTGTTTATACTGCATTTGTATACACGGAGCGCAATATTGCTCTTTACACCCCTGGAAGGACACTGCTGGCCGGGTCCTCCCGGTGAAGGGGATATCTATGATTCTATTTGTAGGATAATTTAAAGGCTCCTACAGCAATACCTAGTTCTTTGAGATAGCTTCCAGCTCCGGCCTTATGCGGTGAGCAGCTTCCCCGCCTAGCTCCGGTGACACCCGGTTACTTACACCACAGCACAGCTGAATTCCAATTTGCATAAAATCAGCGACCTATATCGTTTTGCCTTACAGCCTTATGGACAAATTTTTGTCACCCGGCGCTACCATTAAACTGGCGCCCACTGCACCAATAGGACGTCAGGAGAAACGTAGAGCCGCATCAGAAATGGCGCCTGGTATTACAACACCACCAGCATTGCCGGCATCGATAAAACCTGCAGCAACACAACCTTTTACAGATTTACCTAAGGTCAGTCGTCCTCCGGACTCACCTATTACTTTTGCTGATCTTACTGATGCTATTACTCAAGCAGTGACACCTCTGTTGGCACGGGCAGTATCTGATATAACCTCTCAACTGCACCAAATGTCACAAAAGGTACAAGTAAATAAAAATAGAATTGGCGGTCTTGCTCATGATATGTCTGAAGTTCAGGGTCGCATAGTGCGCCTAGAAAAAGAAAATGATCAACTATGGAACAAGCTAGATGACGCAGAAAATAGATCTAGAAGAAATAATATACGCCTGGTGGGCCTACCGGAAACGGTCACGGGAGCTGAATTGGTGACTTTTGTGCAAACAACATTACCCTCTATTTTGGGCATCTCCGATATTTGCAAAGACCTTGTGATAGAGAGAGCTCATAGGATTGGTCCTCCTCAACGCTCATCAGATAACCGCCCTCGGGTAACGATCTTCAGTTGCCTTAATTACCTGCATAGAATGGCTTTTTGGACGGCTTCTAGGAAACTTAAACAAATCCAATGGGAAAATAATCGCCTCTACATTTTCCAAGACTTTTCGGCAGAACTGACCCGTGCCAGGAAGGCTTTCACTCCGGTCTGTTCTAGACTTGTAAAAGACAAACGTAAATTCTCATTACTCTACCCAGCTAAATTACGTATTTACATGGGCGACTCTCATCTGGATTTCACCTCTCCTGAAGACGCCATGGCGTATTTAACTGAAGATCCTTCTGGGGAACAGGAGGACATTTCAGACGCATCAGAAATTGCACAACTTTGAAGCTATGGCTGGAAATATAGGTCATCGTTTTACGGTTGTACATTCCTAATATGTTCGATATGTTTATATATATAATTTCTCTACGCCTTAAGTTCTGTCTCATATATGCGTTGTTCCTGGCTTCCATTGTGGAATCTATAATTCTGGATACCATGCTGTGGACAAACTCTTGCTACAATGGCGCGCTTCTTTATATATATACATAGACATTTTCAAGCAGCTATATAGTCTAATGTGTTCATCAGTATTCCTCCTGCTAACATTTTGGTTAATCAGCAGATTTTTGTTACTGTTCAATTTTAGACTTATTATGAATGGGCCAACAATTTCATAGGTGCCTTATATTTTACATTTTACATATTATGTAATTTTCCTTTTTCCTCTTGGTCGCTTTGATAGTGAAGTAGTCGTGGTAGAACCGGTAGCGCCTCTGCCGGACCATGTTAATTCTCTTTTATGTTCAATTTTATTATATTTCACTTATCCTGGAAGTTATGTTTTTTATATCCAAACTTCTCATATTACCATTTATTATTGTGTAGACATTCCCTCTGCCCCTCCCTACCCTCTCCCCATTTCCTTGCAGCAACTCCTTCGACTGATGTGGCGATTAATATAGCTCCGACTCTGCAGTACATCTCCTCATGGATCATGGATGGCTGAGATCAGGATTGGCACACTCAACGTGAGAGGTATCAAAACCCTGGCGAAACGCCGTAAAATTTTATTGTATCTATCTAGATCAGACATTGATTTTGCACTTATTCAGGAAACTCATCTGACCCAAGTAGAATCACAGAAACTACAGACGTTAGGTTGGTCACTAACAGCAGCCGCCCCCTTTAACTCGAAGTCTCGAGGTGTAGCTCTATTAGCTAGACGCCAATTTAAGATTAACCTCTCATATACTGATTTAGACCCGCAGGGACGTTTCCTAATAGTTCAATTGACACTGGAAAACTACCCGCTCACTCTTTGCTCGGTATATGCCCCGAATCAATATGATAAGGTTTTTTTCCAGAACTTAATAACCAAATTGACCCCTTTTTGCTCGGATAATCTTATTGTGTGTGGGGATTTTAATCTTGTTTCATCTTTAGTCCTGGATCGCCATCACCCCTCCCACACTTCACATAATCTCCCGAAATATGGAATGCCGCACTTCTTCAAAACTTTACAATTGATTGATATTTGGCGGGCCTTGTTCCCTACTGACAAAGATTTCTCTTGCCACTCTTCTACTCACAATACATTTTCACGTATAGACTATGTCTCTATATTGCACCAATTATTTCCACAGGTTACCTCTTCTCATATTGAACCAATAGTTATCTCTGATCATGCCCTGGTATGGTTCTCGTTAAAACTGAAATATGACTCCCCTCCAACACATCACTGGAGATTTCCATCTCATCTAATTACTTCTACTAAATTTCGTGATATGTTGCATGGGAAATGGGACTCCTATTACCTTTGCAACCAACTACATTCGGAAGAAAACCCCCCTCTATTTTGTCAGGCAGCTAAATCCGTCCTTCGGGGAGACATAATATCGTATAATTCAGCCTTAAAAAAGAAATATGCTCAATCTTACTTGGAAATGCAACAATCCTTATCGGATGCCTTCCAAATTTTTAAAACTAATCCTACACCACTTAATAAACAAACATACTTTACTCTGAAATTGCAGTTTGACGAATTTCTTTCAGCTATGGGAAATAAGTATAAATTCAATGTAGATTTCCGTTTCCATAGATTTGGAAATAAAACTGGAAAACTATTGACAAATTTATTGAAAGGTTCTTCGAACCCCATGATAGTTCATCCTTTAAGACTGCCTGATGGCTCCCTTACTACGGACCCTATGCAAATAACTGAAATCATGAGATCATACTATGAGTCTTTGTATTCCGACTCTGAGGTCATTGATCAAAAAACAATTTCAAAGTCTTCTCCCTCCACAAGTTCTCCTTCTTCCTTGTCCTCCCCCTTACCTAACTTAGACGGTACACACCCTTGGATATTTCCAAGCTTACCACAGGTTCCTTCTGATTATGTCACATCACTATCTAAGCCAATTACCCTGATGGAAGTCAGAGAGGTAATTCAACATCTTAAAAGGAACAAGGCACCTGGACCCGATGGCCTCACTAATGAATTTTACAAGCTCCTTATAGACAAAATTGATGTTCATTTACTAGCTCTTTATAACTCTATTATAGAGTCTAATTCCTTGCCTTTACATTTTAAATCAGCTATCATTAAGGTTCTATTAAAACCCGGACGAGATAATGCATCTCCTAGTTCATATCGCCCTATATCTCTTCTGAATGTAGATTTTAAAATATTTACAAAGATTCTTGCAGAGCGCCTCAAACATTCCCTCCCATCTGTAATTCATACTTATCAAACAGGTTTTATTTGGGGACGTCATTCGGTCACAAATGTTCGTAAAGTTTTATCCGTTATACTACATTGTTCCCAACAATCCTCATCAGATCAAAAAGCAGTATTAGCCTTAGATGCCGAGAAGGCGTTTGATCTTATCACTTGGCCTCACCTTTTTCAATCATTATGTAATTTTGGTTATCCCCCGTCTTTTATTCATATTATAAATACATTATATTCCTCACCAAAATCACAACTCCATTGTAATGGCCATCTCTCTCAACCCTTCGATATCTGTAAAGGCACACGCCAAGGATGCCCCCTTTCACCCCTGCTTTTTGCACTCGCCATTGAGCCCCTTGCAGTCGCAATCCGTAACACGTCTTTGATTAAGGGCGTATCCATCAACGATGTAGAATTGAAATTAGCTTTATACGCTGACGATCTGCTTTTGTTTATATCGAATCCCTCATCTTCCCTCCCCTCATTATTATCCTTGATTGAAAACTTTGGTAGGCATGCCGGTTTTAAAATCAATACTTCAAAATCCGAAATACTCACCCTTTCTCCTCTCTCTACGCCTACCCAACCGTCTTTACAAGAATTTCCAGCATCAGTGTATATAAAAACCATATAAAGTATTTGGGTTAAAACATTCCATCAGATATTACCCAGCTTTATAAATTTAAATTATGCTCCTACATTTATAAAAATATTTTCTTTATATGAGAATTGGATGAACCTCCCCTTATCTTTATTGGGACAAATTGCTGTAGTAAAGGTGATAATCTTCCCTAAGATATTTTACAAATTACAAATGTTACCCATCAGTTTAATGAAATCTGATTTGAAGCGCTTTGACCAACTTACCTCCCAATTTATTTGGAATAAAAAACGTCCTAGGATTGCGTTCCATAAACTCCAAACCCATAGATCTAAAGGTGGGCTATCGCTTCCTAATCTGTACCTATATTCTTTAGCTATACACTTTCATTATATTACCGATTGGTTACTCGATAAGTCTTCCTATACTGATCTTCACGTAGACAAGGCATTACTATATCCTTACTCCTCCAGTGCTCTTATTCATACCAAAAAACGAGATATCCCAAAACTGATTTTACAAAACATATTGTTTACAGACACTTACAAGGCATGGCAATCTATCAATAGGAAACTTAAACGAGATCCTCAATCATCCTCATTTATCTCAATTTGGGGTAATCCGGCATTCCCTCCTTCCTTACATAATCCCATTTTCTATGTTTGGCATTCCAAAGGATTATCATTTACCTCACAAGTCTTTGACCCGAGGGGTGCACTGCGCTCCTTCCAAGACCTACAATCACTATTCAGTATACCCAAGCAAAACTTTTTTATGTATTTACAACTCAGACATTATGCCTTATCCCTGGATCACACTACACGTTTTGCACACTCAACTGATCCTCTCAACGCACTGCTTTCACTAACGTTACGAGTTCCTTATTGTATTAGGTTTCTATACACTCTGTTATCTCCGGAGACTGACAACAAATCTTGGGAACCTTTACGTAACACTTGGCACACAGACATTCCAGAAAATGTTTCGATTGCCGATAGAACTACACACTATCTCAACACTCTTAAATGTTTAAAATCTTCATATTTACAAGAAGTACATATCAAAACTATACATAGAGCATATATATCCCCTGCGCAGAGATTTCACATATGCCCTGAATCCTTATCCTCATGCCCAAAATGTCATATCTCTAACGCATCATTTTTTCACTGCATTTTTGAATGTAGAAAGATTAAAAAATTCTGGAACAAAATCTTGAATTACATAAATATTTTATTCCATGTATCCCTTCCTTTAGACCCTTTGGCATGTATTTGTATAAATTTTAAAAATTGGACTTCTAGATTTCCTATATCAAACTACATCCTTTAATGACCATAATAGTAACCGTAGCAAAGAAAATTATCTTAATACACTGGATATATCGTTCGTCTCCTTCGTTACAAGAAGTTAAAAATAAATTACTTCAACTTTTATATTTTGATAGGAAAGATACTCTGTCTGATATAGATAAATGCATAGAAAATTTTTATCAGAAATGGTCTCCATATATTGAATCGCTCAACTCGGAAACACAAAGACGCATTATGCAAGTTTTTGAAAACTCTGAATGGCAATTACTCCATAACATTGCGAATTGTTAATCCTTTTACCTCTCTCGTGGGTTGTGGCCGAAATTGACTCTTTGAGTATCTACCACGTTTTGACGTCTGGAGCTCTAATTATAAGTTATTTAGTGAATTGCTGCTATATTCCCCTTCCCCCATCCTCTCCCTCCCCACTCTCTTAGATGTTTAGGATTGATACTATTTTACTTTATTACTATGTTTACTCACATTATGGGTACTTCGATAGTATACGTTTAATTTCAGAATCATATCCATACGGTAGATGTATACAACTCTGGCTAGATATGAGTGTCTGCGAAAATGACATCTCTGAGCAGTATCAGAGGTTTCTCATGTTGTTTCCCTTAAATTTTAACTTGTAGAACACTGATACCCTCATGTTTATGTATGCTTCTCTGAATCCTTTTCATTGTTCAATTTTGAATCTGATTCTGTATCGTATTATATGATATTTTTGCGCTTGGAACCTGTTTTCAATATTACAAAATAAAAAAATGTGTTTGAAAAAAAAAAAGAAGCACGGAAGGGGTGTCCACCCCCGGTTTGGCGGGCTGATTTGGCCTCCTTGGCCATCTTGGCCTTGACACGGCGCTTTATGTCATAAAAGCGCTTGCGACATGTGTCCTCAGTCCGCCTCACCACACCCTCACTATTAACTGCCGCAATCACTTTACCCCACAGCACAGACTTCCTACGTGTGGACACCTTGGCAGCATCCTGCCCAAACAATTGCCGATGATGCCTCATCAGCTCCCGCACCAATGCCATGTTTTCAGCATAGCTGAACTTCACATTGCGCCCAGTCTTGGTAGTGGTGCGTGGCTGCGGAGCCACAACACCATCACTATCACTGGAAAACGCAACAACAGGCACCCCCTCCTCCTCACTAACCTCCTCCACCTCACTCACCTCCTCCCTCTCACTAACCCCCTCCACCTCACTCACCTCCTCCCTCTCACTAACCTTCTCCACCTCACTCACCTCCTCCCTCTCACTCACCTCCTCCACAACACTGACCTCTGACTGAGACATAATCCAAACAAACGACAAATAACACAGAGAGAAAAAAAACAGAAAACACACTCCTCCACTACCACTACACACAACACACCCAACACACACACACACACACACACACACACACACACACTCACAAACAATGACAATAGACTTTGAAAAAAAAAAAAGAACAAAAAAGTATACAAACTTTGAAAAAACTACACAACAAGTACGACAAGACTACTTACACACACAGTACAGCACTCAACAATCGCAATAATCCGCACACAATCCACCAAAAACTCCACCAAACTCACCAACTCCTAATACACCTTCCTCTCTCCTCTCCACTAGCTAAACCCACGAGGTGCGGACGGTTTGGGGCGTTTTTAAAGTAATGTGCACAGACACTCCTCCATCACGAATACAACCAATCACGGACGAGTGACAAAAACAAAACTCAGGAAAAAAATGCGGCCGGGAACGGACAAACACTGCCGTAACCGACATGTGACACAGTCGTAACAAAATGCACAAAACACGGCCAACAAACCACAAAATCGGCCGCATTCTACATTACAAAACCACGAATGACATCGACATCGGAACAAAATACAAATACAAATACGACAGCTTAGTAAATTAGTCGTACTAAATTCAAAAAGTTGCACCTTTACACTTTCGAGGTCATTCGTGATGGTACTTTGACCACAAACGGAAAATTACGAATCTTAGTAAATTTACCCCTTTGTGTGAAATAAAGCTGGAATTAATGGGTTGCAAACACTTGGCATCAGCACCCGTCAAAACAATTGAAATCCTCCCTAAAAAGTACTTTTTATGAGCATAGGTATAAGACAATTTTTTTTTAATTGATACAAGTCAGTGCCAGAGTGATCTTTCTTCCAGCAGTGCTCAGCAAAATACTTGGAGTGACACTGCTTTTATCGTAAAAGCAAAAAGCCATATTTGTGTTGACATGTAGTTAAATGGTTCACCACAATAACATCACATGTCTGTGTCATACACTTAAAAAACAGACCAGAGGGGTATGATGTTTACTTGGCTCTATAAAAGGGTCTGCATATACCCTAGCCTGTCACTGTGTTATTGGTGCATTACAGTGCTGTATGGCTTTACAGTACTTAGCCCAGGGGCATTGATTCTTTATCATATTGACCGCTATTTATCTTCTATCACCTGTATCCTGTTATTATCAATAAAACATACTCAGGGTTGGAAGTAACATGTAGACTAACCTCCTTGCTCACATCTGCTACATACCTGCCAATTTGTAGGCATGACAAATCTACCATATCAAAGCAGCCTGAATGCTCCTGGATTTGAAACATCAAATTGATAAAGATGTCTAAAATGTCTAGCATACAGCCACATCAACACATGTGTCTACATTAGGTCAATTAGGGCCAACTATTTGGATCTCATATTTGTAATATTGCAGTAAATTAGATTCTCATTTTATTTGTAAAGCAGTAAACTACAGATGTGGGGCAGATTGTATTTAATTACATTGTAAATACAATCTTCATATTTCTGATTAACAATTTCATGACACTCGTGTGTGTACATTAGATTATACTGAGTGCAGCTAGGTTAACGTCAATGTTGCCTTTATAACTGAAACCGTCAAGTGGTATGTCTATAAGATTGTTAAGTGTTAGTATATGAGGATGTAGTTATGTGACCTATGCCCAGATCCCGACTGATTAACAGCCCAACAGTCGGCATGCCAACTGACAGGGACTATTCCCACTCGTTGGTGTCCACGACACCCATAGAGTGGGAATAGAACCCATGGCAAGCGCAGAGAGCCACCAAGCCCACTGCATGGCGAGCACAGCGACCCCGCAAGAGGCTTCATTGCACTCGCCCCCTTGCCCACAATTTAAAGCTCGGGATCCTGGTGTCAGTATGGTGACCGGCGGGATCCCAAAACGCTGGTCACCCAAAACCAACACAGTATATGCATCTGATGTAGAAATCCTGCTGTGTTCAGTTTCATATACAGTACCTTAAAAAAAGCGAAGTCAGGTTACAGATCCATGAATTTTGCACCATAATGCTTACTTGTATGTTCGAGGCATACTGTGAAATATATGAAACTGATGGCTATGGTGCTTATGTAATAGTTAACTGCTGATTTTAAAAGTCATACTATTAAGGGATACATGCAACACCTTCTCTAGCAAACTGTTTCTAGACCAGCTTCCATGATCATATGTACAAACTATCAACTGTATTTGTGATTCCAGATAATTTATTTGGTCGTATGTGAAACCATTATTTTTATTATAGTTATTTATAAATCCTTATTTGGATCTTATTTATTAAAATGCGTAATGGATTTCTAAGATATTGGCTAAGTACTAGCAGTAAATAAAAAATGTAATCATATGAACATACTAATTGCAGTTTTCTAGGCTACGGGACTGCTAATGTCAGCAAGGGAAGCTGCCTCCCAAAAATAAAAAGCGACACCCACCGGAGTGATCGTAAACCCATACAAAACTGCATAGACATCCACAGCCTACAAGCAACAGTGACTGCTCAACCAAGTCTATGGCTACACAGACTACCTGCGGCAGTAGCAATGCAGGCGCCATATTTCTCCATGGACATGATCGCGGCTGATGTCAGATAGCCCCGAAAATGTATGCGTTTTTGCCGCCTCTCCCCGTTTCTATTCCCAAACGGTCACTTCCTGACAATCACTCTGCAAAGAAATCCTCACTGCGAGCAGAATTGCAAAGGCACATTTACACATGCCCAGTTCGATCGCAGCGCATGTGCAGTCTACCGCTAATCGCTCAATTACAAAAACATTGGCACAGCGTACAACTCTGAATTAGGCTCACTATGAATATTCTCCTTTAAGATTGATATTCTAAAATACTAAGGATGAGAAAAATGCTGGAGCTCTGCGACCTGATTTACCATAATATATTTGAATCATTGCATGCAATCTGCCAACTGACCTCAGTCAGAGTCCCTATGTTCAAATTTGAAAGAGTGAACAGATTGAGGACCTTTCTGCTAGACAAATGGTGTGATCTGGCACTTGTCAGACTGAAGTCAATGCTGTGGATCATTAACTCTTCACACTCACATTTTATGTGAGTGCAGTGAAGTAAGTAGTGCAATAAGCATTCTTCGCTTTGCTTGTCTAAAAGAAGATTGCTTCATCTGTAATCCTGGGGAAAAAAATGATATACCTGAAAACATAATTCCTATTGGAAAGAAGTACTGCTGTTAACCTGACTGCAGGGTCTGCTGAGTATAGCATCTGTTGGTGCCATACAATAACCTGATCTTTTTTTAATGTAAATAGATTAGCCAAGTTAATGACTTTTTTTTTACAGCACGGTATTTTGATGTTAATTAAAAACTTAAACCAATTTTAAATTTATAACTATAAATAAGAGATGTGGAGCTATTTTTAATAAAGACAACAGAATCAAAAGAAATGAGACAGCGCTATTCACTTTGTATAAATAATTTTTAATAAAGATAGGATATGTTGCCGAAAATTAAAATTCCTTATCATTGCATATCTTTAACCATTTAATTGGCAAATCCCCCCCCCCCCCCCCTCCTGCTTCATTTGGATCTTTCCATGCAGGGTATAGCATACTCCTACACATGTGTCAGTTCTCCCATACATGCATTTGGCCCCTGTATGGCTCATCTCCCACTGTGTAACCTTGTAGTGCGCCCAACATGGCTGCCTTATCTGGTGCGCTTGTGGGTGGGATGAAAAATGCGTGGACCTGATGTTTTTATTGGAACCCTACTCTGAACTTAAGGACTCTGCAATCTCCCCATTTTGTGTTCTCTTCTAGGGGTGGACTATTCCACCCTGGGTAATCCTACGCAGTGCGCCTAAGATGGCTGCCGCACCTGGTGCCTTGTGATGGTGGAATACACAACCCCTGGAGGTTATTACTCAAAATGCCTACACCAATCATGCATTATTCTTTCTGTGTCTTTGTCTGTGTGGTTTATCTTTTGATATAATACTTAAATCTTCTGTATTATGTGCATTGTGTGAGTTCTAGTTGGCGCCACGGATGGTGGGGGATGTAGGGGGTTCATGCAACTGCAAGTGGAAAGCCGTGCTACTTCTGACATATGAAAGAAAAAGTAACCTACATGGCAGGGACTGATGTGTATGACCAAATATTCACTGTAAATAGAGATGAGCGGTTTGGATTTCTTGAAAACTAAACACATCCAAACTTTGGGGACCTGAGTAGAACCAAGTTCCAGCTCGGATCACTATTGAGGATCTGAGTGGACCGAGTCCCGAGTGGGGTATTCCCTCAATTCTGGAACTCTGATTTAAAAGACAAATCTCCAATTTTGAATTGCATGTAGTGTAAGTCTCTCCATCACGATTGCAGGTGCCATTTAACTCAGGAGAGTGTATGATGAAGTAGGCAAAAAAAATGGAAATGAATGTTATAGATGTTAAAAATAGATAGCACCTATCCTTGTGTATCAATGCCTATTTGCCTATAAATTGTAAGCTTGCGAGCAGGGCCCTCCTATCTCTATGTCTGTCTGTTATTACCCAGTATTGTTCTATTACTGTTGTTTCCAATTGTAAAGTGGAATGGAATATGCTGCACTATGTAAGAAACTGTAAATAAATAAATAATACTATAGGTGTAAAACAGGTCCAAGTTACATGATTTTAGCAGGTTTTTATAGATTATTACAAATTTTTAAAGAAACCCAGATCAAAATCTGAACCAAAAACTAAGCTCAAAACGCTTGAGGGTGGTTTTACAAAACCAAAGCACGATGATGATTTAAAACCAAAACATGGGGGAGAGCACACATCTCTAATAAGTACCCGCTAATAAAGATATAATTTAATGAATTTCTCACAGCAGAAATTATAGCTCTCTACATGGACATATATTTAATCTGCAATGGAATTACTGCATTTTCAACACCTATGAACACTTGATGAAAGACTCACATTCACTAGTAAGTATGAGCACACTGCAAATGCTAATCGCACTTTTACTAAAGATTATACCCGAAACCAAATATCATTCATGGAAGGTAACCATCAAGGCTCTTTATCATTAAAAAGAGATATATGCTAATTAATGTTATTTTTTAATACATCCTGTAGTTAATTTGATTATGTCTCATAAAGCCTGTCAGTATGTATTATTAATGCACCTCCTTTATTACATTTAACATGTTTAATATTTCATGTAATGATTCAAAACTGACAGAGAGCTTGTTACTAATCAGCACTCTTTGTCACACTGTGATTGGTCACAGCTGACCCATAAATCTGCCATTAACATTTTATATGCTTCAGTTTATAAAAATAAGTAGAATTTTTTTTTTCCCTTAAAGAATAAATATATGGCAAAACAAAACAAACGTCCTTCAGAGTTCATTTGCTTCTCTCACATCAATTCTTAGGAGCTAAAGGTTGCGCACATGGCTGGCGACCAGCATCACCTGTTCTACTCAATTCACTTGGTTTATTTCATGGTTTTGAAAATTGGAATAGCTGATCATAATGATGACCAGTGAAAATGTTCTCAGTCAAATAATCCATACTCCTCATACAAGGGAGATTGTAAGAAGTCCTATGAAAACATCCAACCCTACTGTATCTCTGTGTCACCTATACACTGCCATTTGCTTTTAAATCACTAAAGCCCAAAATGGGTAATTACCTAAATTGGTAATTTTAAAAACACTGTACTGGGCCCATGTAGGAAGATGACGGCATGTAAACCTTCCCCTTCATGAAGTTTTATATTTTGAAACTAGTAGAGCAGTGATGGGCAACATGTAGTCTGTGGACCCATAGCAGCCTGGTAAGCATCACATGCCACCCCAGCCATTTGCTCCCGATCTTAAGAGACTTGTTCCCTTGAGGAATTATTAGGGGTGTGGCCCAGCCAGTAGTGAGAGAAGAACATGTTTCCAGGGAGCTCCCGCTGGACCGCATTATTAAAGTCCCTTTCCCCTTGTGATTCGGGGTCTCTGTAACCCCTACTGCTGCGCCCATACCTCCCGTGTACTGCTCTGCTGAAGGGAACCTGGCACGTGGCTCGGAGGAGTGCCGCGGCTATTCCTGGTTGTAGAGGTCCACAGGCAGTACCCAAGCCGGGACCTTGCTTGGTGGACGGAGCCACTCACAGACTCTCGGAAAGCACCGCGCTGGCTTGTGAGTGTTTACAGCTCATCCACTCAGTGGCCCTTTGGTGCTGGCCCCCCACTGGGTTACACTCCTTATCCACTCCATATCAACAAGCAGTTACACTACAGGTACATTGTCCTGCCTGTGTGGTCCCTGTGTACAGCGGCCATGTTCAATACAGTATCCCACTTACAGGCCCCCTGGCTGGAGCTAAGCACAGTGCAGTCTTTTCATATTTATGAAGACATCAGCAGCAATTAATATGGAATACTTATTGTCCCACAGGCAGTTGTTAACGTCCTAAGATTACAGGAGGACAGGGATATGGAGTTTTCCAACCATCATATTATATCTGGCCTTATATACTTTTTTATCAATACTACTTGGAGCCACTCTCTTATGAAGTTGAAGTGTTGTAGACTTGTGTTATGATACCAATCTTTCCCCCCAAACCTCATAAGGTATGTGGGACACCGGCTACTTAATGTAACCAACTACTCATACATATAACAATTACGTAATTTTTTTTTCTCTTTTGCTTAGTACACTGTCTCAGTTTTATTATTCACAAGTACAGTCAAGGCTCTCCTGCATCTATCAGTGAATTATGGAGAAATTTGTCACTCCCAAAGCTCCTCGTGCCAGAGGGGAGAGGCATAAACTGGATAAACTGACCAGTGAATAATCAGGTCAAGAAGAATCGGAAGCAGATGACAGTGATGCCTTATCCTCTAGACCTATTACTTACGAAGATATGGTGAAAGCCAATAAACTCATGATGAAACCTCTGCTACAGCAACAAACTGAAAAGTTTGCCACCAGTATAGAGAAATTAGAAAAGCAACTGGCTCAGACAGCCTCGCAATCCAAAACCAACGAACATAGGCTGGTTGAAGTTTTCCATGATGTTACACAACTTAAACAACAATTGGAACAGGAAGTCAAACTATGTCGTCAATTACAAAACAGGATTGATGATCTCGAAAATCATTCGAGAAGAGAAAATTTACGCCTGGTGGGTCTGCCCGAATCAATTAAATCTGATGCTTTGCTGAGCATTCTTACAGATACATTAACTTCTTTAGTTCAATTCCCACCTGACACAGGGCCACTGTACATTGAAAGAGCTCACCGACAAAGGCCTACTAGAGAGACCTCGAGTTCCCGTCCTAGAGCAGTTATATTCCACTGCCTCAATTATGCCCAAAACGAACAGTTGTGGCGAGCATGCCAGAAAAAAATATCTGTGACTTGGGACTTCCACTGTTTATTACTTTTACAAGACTTTTCGGCAGAAGTATATAAGGTGAGAAGGGATTTTGCACCCATTTGCACCGATCTGGTGAAATATAAAAGGCGTTTTGCTCTCATCTTTCCAGCCCATCTGAGAATTTTTTCAGACCATGGTTTCAAAGACTTTCTCTCCATCGCAGATGCCAAAGCTTATTTGGAGGAAGAGCAGCATAAGTCTGAATTTCCCAACGCTGACTCATTCATGTTGGATCAGGACTGGTGTGAGGTGGAGATATATTCATAATATGCTAGATGTGTTTGTGTGGTGGTGTATTCTGGAGTGCTTGTAGGCTTAAATCTACACATTTAATTGTCTGCTAAATCCTAAATTGATGTGGTATTCTTAGTCATGTAATATTATAGACTACACTAGTATTGTTTTCTAGTTATCAGAAATTTAGCTTGTGATACTTCATCTAGGATCTAGAGCAGTACCCCACATTTGTCTCCCATCTGGTGGTTATTATAGTTTGATATGTTGGAATATCATGTCTGTTTTTTCCTGTAGCTACTGAGAAGATGTACTTCTAAACAAATAATGACATGATTAGTTAGTTAGGATATGTTAATGTTTCTATTTACTAGCCGGGCCCTCCTTATGCCTGAGGTTCAATATTCTATTGTTGGTGGTCTGAGGTTTGCTCCTTCAGTCTCGGAGTTATCCTCTGATGACCATGGCAAATTATTGCAACAGGAGAACAAATGGATGTTCCCTGTGTTTTCTTTTGTTGTTAATCTCTTATGTAATGGTTTATGTTATCTTGAAGTTTGATTTCTTTATTTTATTTTCCCTATGTCCCTCCTCTCTAACCCTCCTATCTGGCTGGAGTCTTTGTCTATTCAGTACGTCGTAGAGTCATAAGATCTGGTATAAGGTTCAAAGGTACAATATTATTGTGACTAATGTATTTTTTTAAGTTATGGAGTATCAAAAAGAAATTTGAAAGTACTAGCCTGTCTATAACCTCTAATGTAATGTGGGTATGAGTACTCTGAAAATTTGCACTTTTAATGTAGGGGTTATAAATTTCCCTGCAAAGAAGTCTAAAATACTTACTTATCTGAATAGATTAAATATAGTTGTAGCTCTCCTGCAGGAAACCCATCTCACTGATTCTGAGCATGAGAAATTATCAAGACTTAGCTATAAAGTAGCTGGATACTCTTCATACAATTCTAAATCTAGGGGGTTGCCATAATGATACAAAAAACTCTGTCTTTTTCTATCCATTCAAAGATTGGTGATCCTAATGGTAGATATGTGATTTTAGATATTTCTATTAACTCACAACGCATGATATTATGCTCAGTCTATGCTCCTACTACATACTGCAGGCCTTTCTTTATTACTCTGGTAAAAAAAAAGTTGTATACTTTCATTGACGCTACTGTTATAGTTGGCGTTGATTTTAATACTGTCGCCATACCCTCACTTGATGTTAGTGGCTCTACCTCTAATCGTAATATATCCTCCTAATTGGGCATCAAATTTATATGTGATCAATTACACCTTAGCGATATATGGAGGGAAATCCTAATCCAAGTTCATTTACTTGTGTCTCCATGGCTCATAGCTCACTGTCTCAGTTAGATTATATCTTAGTATCCCATCATTTGTCTCAAAATATTTTAAAAATGTAAATAGAGTCTGTAGATTTAGCCAATCACGCTGCAGTATGGCTTTCTATAGACCAACCTTAACTCAGAGTTTGCACAAGCAATGGAGATTCCCACTTTATCTGTCCAATTCCCATAACTTCCATTCATTTTTGGTTTCAGTTTGGCAAGACTATTCCCTTAATAATAATGCAGCTCATGAATCTAACCCAATCCTGTTCTGACAAGTTGCAAAATCCGTCCTAAAAGGACAGATCATTTCTTACACTAAAGCACATAACTCCTCTCAGTCATCAAATTTTTTGCTCGCCAAGACCTCTTTATCTGATGCATTTAGAGATTTTCTCATAACCCTACACATGAAAATACATTAAAATATTTTCAGACCAAGGCTAAATTCAATGCTGTAATAAAACAGGAAACGGCCAAAAGGACTATGTCGGCTAGATACAAATTTTACAGATATGACAATAAATCAAGTAAAATGCTTTCACACTTACTTATGGGGCAACGTACTCGGAATACTATAGGGG
This sequence comes from Pseudophryne corroboree, assembly GCF_028390025.1. Lineage (NCBI taxonomy): Eukaryota > Metazoa > Chordata > Amphibia > Anura > Myobatrachidae > Pseudophryne > Pseudophryne corroboree. The sequence continues at coordinate 139,692,722 of NC_086447.1, forward strand.
CCCTAACAAATAGGAATGGTGATCTAAAAAGTGACGGCCCACTGACTTTTATTCCTCTTTGTATGCACAAGATTCTATTTCCGAGGATAACCAAACAAAGTTTTGGAACTCCACTAGTTTACCCCAAATTAATTCCCAACAAGTGGATGCTTTATTAACACCCATTTCTGAAAAGGAGGTGAATGATGTCATTAAAAATCTGAAACCTGCTAAGGCGCCCAGTCCTGACGTACTTAGTAGTGAATTCTTCAAATTACTCAGGGAACATATAACACCGTCTTTAGTTACATTTTTCAATGCAATCATACATGAAAAAACCATGCCTTCGTATTTCAACACAGCCATGGTAAGCGTACTCCCGAAACCTGGTAGAGATTTGACTTCCCTGTCCTTTTATATGCCAATATCATTACTTAATTGTGATTCTAAGATCTTTACATAAATCCTTGCAGAAAGATTAAAATTGATAGTCCCCTCTATAGTACATGCGGACCAAACTGGGTTTGTGTGGGGGAGTCACTCTGTTACGAATGTTCACGAAGGTTCTAACTCTGGTGCAGCATGGGGGAGGCTCTGGGGACTTGAATCCGGGAGAAATCATTCGATATAATCGCATGGGATCACTTATTTGAAACCCTGTGGAGGCTGAGGTACCCAGAGCCCTACGTATCCATTATAAGTTTGATATATCATAAGCCCAATACACAAATTCTAGTTAATGGACACCTTTCTAAGCCTTTTGAAATACAAAAGGGAACTAGTCAAGGCTGTCCTATGTCCCCTTTGCTGTTCGCGTTAGCGCTTGAGCCACTGGTGATAGCATTGAGAAAAAATCCATACTTCCTTGGGCTAAAAATAGGTGCAGGGGAATACAAGCTGTCACTCTTTGCCAATGACATGCTGTTATTAGTGTCTCAACCAGAGAAATCTATTCCGGCAATTTTATCTACTATCACATTGTTCATCGCTTTCGCGGGATACGAAATCAACTTTGATAACTCTGAATTACTCCCCTTGGGCAAACTTCCATCTATATATCAAGAATCACACTTATTTTCCAATTTCAAGGTTGTACAGGACAAAATTATTATTTTGCAATGGCACCACCTACCGCTATCCATCCATGGTAGAAATGTAGTGATAAAATCAGTTCTTTTTCCCAAATTTACTTATCTTATGCAGATGATCCCGATTAGACTACTATCTTCTGATACACGTAAAGTTAGACAAAACTTTCTAAAATTTCTATGGCAAGGCAAAAAAAAACAAAATGCATATCAAAAACTTACACAGAGCAAAATAAAGGGAGGCATAGGGTTCCCAGATTTGATGGCCTTTCAAAATGCTGCTCATTTTAGATACATCAAGGGATGACATTTAGAAGATTTGACATTTATAAATCTTAACATGGTGAATGATCTATTTTACCCCTATTTGCCGGGTGCACTTCTGCAAACAAATACCAGTAAAATACCTTTGGTTATTAAGCAAAATATTATTTTTCATGACACTTTTATTTCCTGGCAAGCTATAAACAAAAGATTAGGTCGTTCTAAAAACACTACAAAATATTTATGGGGAAATTTAAACTTCTTGCCGAGCATTGAGAATAGGAAATTCATGAACTGGAAGGAATTGGGAATTGCACAGTTAAAAGATGTTTTCGACCCAGGAGGAGTGATGTTCTCCTTTCAGCAATTACAAGAACGATTTGGGATCCTGAAGGTGATTTCTTTATGTATCTGCAACTCCGGCATTATGCGTGTACATTTCTGTCACCAACTCATACCCTGTCCCCCTCAGATAAACTAGAACTCTTACTCCATTTCCTTAAATCTAAACCTTATAATATTAGTCTACTCTATTTGGAACTGACAGAATCAGATCATTCAAATTTGTGTGCTTCCTGTGTAGTGGGAGTTGAACCCCCTGTTTACTTAAATATTATTATAAGACCTTAAAATAGCTAATTGTTCTACACTTCAAGAAACTCATATTAAATTTGTTAATAGAGCATTTATATCACCTATGCAACGCAGACACTTTGTAACGGACGAAAGCGGAGTATGTCCTAAATGCAAGAGATCAGGTGCTTCTTTGTATCATTGCTTCTGGGAGTGTAGAAAGGTGGTTACATTTTGGAACAAAATCTTAGGTTTTATTAAATGTGTAACAAATATTCAGTTCACGTTACACGTGATACCCATCCTATTTTGTAATGTCAACATCTTTTGCCCTCTCATACATAATCACACTGACTGTAATCTTCTCCCTTTCTTAACAATTATTTTAACTATAGTGAAGAAGGCTCTACTAAAATATTGGACGAAGCCGGTAGTCCCCTGCCTCTCTGTAGTACAAAATAAATTATTAGAAATCATGTAGTTCGAAAAGCATGCAGCATTTCCAGATCTGGACAAAGGGATACTCAGATTCCAAAAGAAGTGGAAAATCTATATTGAATTTCTTAACAACTCACTGCAAACAGATATAATGAAAAACTTTGACCCTACCATAAGTTTTCTGAGTAAACCATAGAAATTGGAAGGTCTAGAGGCCTTATCTCTATTTTCATCTTATTCTCTATTTCCACCTCTCTCTTTTTCGAACAAGTAAGAAATAACACATACGGAATGCCTGACTTGGCACAGAACTATTGGAATTAGAGGCTGTATCTGGTTGCCCTACACTAATTATATTACACACACTAAATGTTATTAGGCTGAATACAAGTTTATTAATTGTCAGATGATTGACTAAATATTGATATATATCTCCAGTCAGGTGAGAGTTTCCCCTTCCCCCTCTCTTCTTCTTCTTCTAATTTTCTGACTTCTTCCTTTTGTCTGTTCTTCTTTCTCTTTCTTACTTTCCCTTTCTGTTTTATCTGATTAGAATACATCATGAGCAATGTTCATCTATCATATCATATTGTCTGACACCTCTCTATGCTAATCAAGACAAAGAGGTAGATTCAAAAACTTCTGTACAAGTTGAGTATCCCATATCCAAATATTCCGAAAAACTGAATTTTCTGAGTGAGAGTGAGATAGTGTAACCTTTGGTTTCTGATGACTTAATGTACACAAACTTTGTTTAATACACAAATTTATTAAAAATATCGTATTAAATGACCTTCAGGCTGTGTGTATAAAGTGTATATGAAACATAAATGAATTGTGTGAATGTACACACACTTTGTTAATGCACAAATGGTTAAGGAACTTTTCTCAACCACATCAACTTAAAATATTTATATGTTTACATAACATACCAATGTTCTTATTAACACAATATCATGGCCAATCCCAATACATCTTGCTAGAATATCAAACTCACCCTTACATATTTATGTATTTCTAACAAACTCTTACTCACAAGGTAGCAGTTAAATAACTTTCTAGTTCTTTTACATTATAACCTTAATTAGCATCACTACTTTTGTAAAATAGTACTAATTCCTTGATTGTTTTGCTAAATCTGACATGGTTATTGCCATGATTTACTGCAGTAGTACAGTTGTCTATGGTTGGTGCATTTTCCTTTTAGATGAAAATCCTGAATTTGATTATTTTAGAGCCTTTTATAATTTCAATGGCTTTTTCTTCTCTAGCTATCTCTTAAGAAAGCTGGGCAAGGATAATGTATCTGAATATGAATGTGCTGTAGCTATCCTACCACGTATGAATGGATTAACAAATCAACAGCAACACAACCTCTCAGTAGCAATTCATAAAGTCGGTTGCAATCACATAGCCTCTTAATGTTGATTTAGGATAATGAAGGTATAAATGGTAGTCAAGAACTGTTCTATAATATTAGTTTGGTCCCTTTTCTAATTTTGTCTCCTTACACTGACCCCTCTTTTGGGGTTTAACATAAGAAAATATGTAGTTAATAAACAGAGTAGATCCAATGTAACTGTTCACCTTTAATAATATGATGTTCAGCTTGACTCTAAACTTCCATGGCACCAGTTAATTATAAGAACAACCTACTGCCCTAAACATTCAGACATAGAGACAAATATCACAACATGGGAGTTTGATATAGCCTGCTCTCTTGTTAATTAAGCTGTCTTTACCTTTCAATATTAAGGTTAGATTTACAGTAGCTTGATGAAAGTGGAGAGAGATACAGTACCAACCAATCAGCTCCTAACTTCCATGTTACAGGCTGTGTTTGGAAAATGATTGCTTGGAGCTGGTTGGCTGATACTTTATCTCCGTCCACTTTATCTCTCTCCAAGGCTTAGTAAATAGACCCCAGAGTTATAAGTTGCACAATATACAGTTTCAGGATGTTTACATCAAACTATACACAGTGCATAATGGATTTACATATAGCGTGCACCATTTTTTTTAACTTTAATATGGATAGATACACCTATAGCCATAAATAGGATGTTGCTAAGGTACCACATACTATCCTGGAGGTACCCTATGGAGACTTGGAAAATAAAGGACTCATGCAGGTAAGTAGTTGTAGCTGAGGTAAAAGACAAATAAAAATAAACAGAGTTTATTGTGGCAATTACTGCCCACAGATAAGCTATAAAATCAAAACTATGGCAGAAACCAGGGTAACATTATACAAGGGCATCAGTGACCTGAATAAAAGGAGAATTGGTTTACTGTTTCAGGCCAAATCCTGTAAGCTGACCTAACACTGTGCACCAATATGACTCTCCAGGATCTCATTTGCCCATCATAAGCAGCATGGGTCTGACCTGAACCAAAATTAGCAAGAAAAAAGCATTTTGTTTCCCCCAGCACCCTGAATGGTAACAGTAACCAGATTTAAATCCTACACAATATTAGAATTAAGAGATCTTGGTTACATAGACCCTTAATCATAGATTCAGATTGGGATAATTGAGGTGTCAGGTGTGGTGCCCCTAGATTGGCTGGCCTGGATGGTTCTAATGTGCCATGCCTTTACATTCTATTAACATTTATCACCTACTCATTTCTTCACTAACACTATTTCTTTATTTTAATTACAGCTCATTATTTTTGTATCACTTTCTATATATAGCTTCGGCTTCCTAACACTAGTTTATTAACACTACAGTTTTTTCACTTATATGCTGCCCTGGGCTTTCTGGCTTATGCTGATTTTTGGGGTGCCACACCCTGCACCTATATATAGTGCTAGGGACACCCAATATACAGAAAGGCCTTGACGCGGCTTGGAGGCTTAGTCATACATTTGCGCAAATATATGTAACCAAGATCTCTGAATTCTAATATTGTGTAGGATTTAAATCTGGTTATTGTTATCATTCAGGGTGCTGGGGAAAACAAAATGCTTTTTTTCTTGCTTAAAAATACCCCTTCCTTGCAAGCCCCTGAGTGATATCACTAAGCTAATTGAGCATCTACCACTATGTATGTCTGAACCAAAATCAACAGCAAATAACATTCAGAAGACACAAACAAAAAATTGAGAACTACCCAACTGCGCACAGCTTGTAAAGGTCCACTTAAATGTAGAAAATTTCGAAAATACGTCAGTCAAACTAGTGGAGAGGAGGTCGTTGTCCAGTCTTCTTCTCTTCTTCTTTTCTTCCTTTTTAATGCCGAGGAGTCCCCTTCAAATTCGCCGAATGTCCCTCAAAAACAGTAGAAGAGCAATATTGTGTAGAATGTCCTAAATTTTGGTGGTTCTGGGTTATGTGGTTCAACAAGATGGTTCATACCATACTCACGTCTAATACGGAGGAATTCACACGCATAAAGGTTTCTGTATGGACCCAAAACTTCTCCTAACTGGATGGATGGTAAGTCATGTTCTTTCAAATCCTCACCAAGTGGTGTCCCAACGTGAGAGATACCGGGGAAAAGAATGCCTCAATTAATGGATACACCACGGTCGATTTTATTCAATTAATCACACTGACGGCCGGTGAAATAAACTAGCATACCGTACTCACACTCCAAGTATATTCAATATACCCATAAAGGTATCTTTAAATGTAATCCAAACTCAGACAGATCAAATGAATGTAAAGATGTAGATGGGCAAGCGTACCCCACTTACAATTTTCTATGATGTTGTCCAGCCCGTAGCGGTTTCTTTTTCCACTTTATTCCCAGGAAGTGGAACTCCACTCACGAGTACTTCCAATCTCGGTATAATGAAATATATATCAAGAGTGGAAGTTTGATAAAAAAGGATTTTATTAAATTCAAACAGCAAAGTAACAGCAATAGGGCAAAAAAATCTTAATAGGCCGACCAGAAGATGTTAACACCATCAAATAAAAGGTGAAATAGATCCGGATTATCTCACCTCAATAAATGGTAGTCTGGAAGGTCTGTAGGTAGTGTATAGCCCTCACACCAACGCGTTTCGACCAGGAGGTCTTTTTCAAGGTGTGTTATGAGGGCAACTATACTTCTATTTATACCCCTAAACAGGAAGTGGTAATAATGTAGGAGTGGTCAATCATAATCAAAACAAAACATAAAAGGGGTTTCAGAAACTTGTAATCAGTGGTTACCAGGTCCTAACATGTCCCTTATATACCTAAGGGACATTAGTGTGAAATATAAGTTCTCCATTCTATTTAATTACATAAAAATTGCGCTGTGCGTTCCACCTGTCAGGGGTGGAACGCACCGCTTCCGCCGGAAATACATAGGGGATCAGGGGAATGATACACGGCATGTATTGCCGGAAGTAATGTGCGTTCCACTCGTTCTCAGTGGACCGCACTGCTGCCGGAAGTGACGGGTCTCCATACGTAGGGGATCAGGGGAATGATACACGGCATGTATTGCCGGAAGTAATGTGCGTTCCACTCGTTCTCAGTGGAACGCATTATGGCTGGAAGTGACGAGTCTCCATATGCGGCCTTGTGGAACGCATGATATGCGTTCCACTGTTGGTCTGTGGGGCGCTGTGAGCCGGGGACGACGTCCGCCGGAAATGACATAGCGCTAGTACAACCCGGAGTAAATAGACGGACTAAATATATCAAGGGGGCGGTGTCATGCGTTCCACTGACCTAGTGGAACACATGTAGTAGAAATAGTGCAGCACCATATGAAAAATACATCGAATTGCATTACAATATTAGTGGAATAAAAAAATAAAACATAGTATTATAAAATTATTATAAAATTAAATATAAATAAGTAAACTTAAAATTGGGTAATGGGTGAATGATAAAAAGCCCTGCATTACCCAAATATAAAATCGATGGTGTGACAATAATCGATGGTTACTGATAAATAAATATCCCTTATATATACATGAAACTACTTAGGTTAATTATAAAATGGAAGACGAATAAATCTCTCAATAGTGGAGGGACTCTACAGGTAAGAAGGTCCTCTTATTAATACATGATTTAAATAAAGGAACAAGGTGAGAGACTACATATAGGGAGGGCCTTCTTTTTATTACATAGGTACCCCAGTCTCACTAGGTTTTTACAGGAACCATTTGATTTCAAAGTCCAGGTTCATTCCTCTCGGATGTAGGGTTCCCAAATTGAAAATGGACCTCATCTCTGTCCTTGCTAGTCTTTCCTCAATGTCCGTACTTCTCCAATTTCTTGGAGCCAGTTGTATCCCGCAGAATAGGGCAATCTCCGAAGGTTTGCACATATGTTCTTTCTTAAAGTGCGCTGAGATTCCATGGGTTTCCACCCCTTTCTTAATGTTCCTAAGGTGTTCATTCATCCTTTCCTTTAATTTCCGTGTGGTCCTTCCAACATATTGTTTGTTGCAGGTACATTGAACCAGATATACCACATTTTTGCTATCGCAGGTGATAAAGTCCTTAATCTCAAAGTTTTTCTTATTAGATGTAGATGTATATTGGGTGATGGTAGAATTTTATCACTCTCCGTTTCGGTAATGATATTTTTCCGTAAATATTTGTCAATATGGTCTGACATCCTTTTACTAATATTTTCCGATGGGTTATTCCTTAATTTTTTATAGGTGTTGCTATCATCTAATTGTCTTTCTATCTCCTTTTTATAGTCATCCAGGTTTTGAATGACCACTGCACCTCCCTTATCAGCAGGTTTGATAACGATCAGTTCGTTTTCCTCTAAATCTCTTAAGGCTTCTTTCTCTTTTTTGGTTATGTTATAATGGACTTTCTTCTTAAATTCAGTATTTTCCAAATCCTTCTTCACCATTTTTTCGAAACTTTCGATGTAACACCCTTTTTTGAACGTAGGGTAGAATACGGACTTTGGTTTAAAAGTAGTTGTGGAAGTAGTCGGTTCATTTTCCTTTTGTTCTTGATCGTGGAAGAATTTTTTAACAGTAAGTTTCCTGATAAAGCGCTGAAGATCAATATATACCTCAAATCTATCAAGATTACTTGATGGGGCATACTTTAGGCCTTTTTTCAGAACGTCTTCTTCCTCCTTTGTAAGGGCATGACTACTAAGGTTGTAGATTTTGGTGAATTCTTCATGTTTTTTCCCAATAACTGTGGTCTCTTTTTTCTTTTTCATTTTCTTCCTATTCCTGTTGTGTAGTTTTTGGTGTTTTTTGGAGGAATTCAATCCCCTACGGCCTCTTCTAGTTATCTTCGATCTCTCATTGATCTTGCCTGATCTAAAAAAGTCTCGTCGTCTTCTTCATAGACCGAGGGTTGGTACCTCCTTGGTGGTCTATTCCATCTACTATCCCTGGTCGTCTCGTCTCTATGATCCCTGTTTCTCATTCTGTTGTCCAGAAACGACCTTCTTTCTTCTTCCCAATCTCTCCTATGGTCACGTCTATTGTCATTTCTATGGCCTTCTTCTCCTGATTTTTCATCATATCTCGTACCCCAGTAGGATGTTCTTCGTCCTCCATCCCTGAATGGTGGTTTCCTCCATTCTGTACGGGATGATGGTCTTCTCCCTCTGAAATCTTGTTCTCTTCTTTGTGAGGAGGTGTGTGTTTGATGGAATCTCACCCCTTGGTTTTTCTTATTCAGTACTTTTCCTCCAAAGAAATTCTTTTCTTTTTTCGTAATCCGATGTTGGGTTCCATCTTTGAAGTCATTTAGATCCCTGATGTACTTCTTTTTCTTCTTTTGCATGAGATCTTTTTCACTGTCGGCAATTTTCTTAACAATATCACTCTCTATTTCTTTAAAATCCTGTAGGTCCTGGAAGGGTTCCACTGACGATTTTAGTGAGTCAATTTCGGTCTCTAATTCTTTAAATTCTTTCCCTCTTTCCTGAACAATAAGCCTCATAAGAGACATAGAACATGTGTCTATGATCCTCAACCATTCTTTCTCGAAGGTTTGGGATCTGTTGGAGAAGGTGGGCATTTTATCTATTCTAAGGCCTCTGGGGATGATTTCCTTCGCCAAGTACCTTCTAGTGAGATGACCTCCCACCAAATTCTACCTTCTTTGAGTAAGGCTGTTTCTAATTTAGACATAATTCCTTCTAATTCTTCGTCTGCTAAATCAACAGAATCTTGTCGGTTATTAAACAATTCATCGTATTTATCCTTACGGACATTCCTGTGAGCAAACATGATAAAGAGGGCAGCTGTGATCTACTAAATGAGTGAGGAGCAAATTTACACAAGAAATTTTGTCTACCGGAAAGCAGACAATATTAGAAAAAAGGTGGTCAATAGTGTAGAAGAAGGACCAAAAAACCTTAGGACTATTCTCTCAAAAGGATTCTACAGATGTGGTATGTGTCAAATGTTTAAGAACTGCAAAAGTAAAAATTCTACCATCACCCAATATACATCTACATCTAATAAGAAAAACTTTGAGATCAAGGACTTTATCACCTGCGATAGCAAAAATGTGGTATATCTGGTTCAATGTACCTGCAACAAACAATATGTTGGAAGGACCACACGGAAATTAAAGGAAAGGATGAATGAACACCTTAGGAACATTAAGAAAGGGGTGGAAACCCATGGAATCTCAGCGCACTTTAAGAAAGAACATATGTGCAAACCTTCGGAGATTGCCCTATTCTGCGGGATACAACTGGCTCCAAGAAATTGGAGAAGTACGGACATTGAGGAAAGACTAGCAAGGACAGAGATGAGGTCCATTTCAATTTGGGAACCCTACATCCGAGAGGAATGAACCTGGACTTTGAAATCAAATGGTTCCTGTAGAAACCTAGTGAGACTGGGGTACCTATGTAATAAAAAGAAGGCCCTCCCTATATGTAGTCTCTCACCTTGTTCCTTTATTTAAATCATGTATTAATAAGAGGACCGTCTTACCTGTAGAGTCCCTCCACTATTGAGAGATTTATTCGTCTTCCATTTTATAATTAACCTACGTAGTTTCATGTATATATAAGGGATATTTATTTATCAGTAACCATCGATTATTGTCACACCATCGATTTTATATTTGGGTAATGCAGGGCTTTTTATCATTCACCCATTACCCAATTTTAAGTTTACTTATTTATATTTAATTTTATAATAATTTTATAATACTATGTTTTATTTTTTTATTCCACTAATATTGTAATGCAATTCGATGTATTTTTCATATGGTGCTGCACTATTTCTACTACATGCGTTCCACTAGGTCAGTGGAACGCATGACACCACCCCCTTGATATATTTAGTCATGCGTTCCACAAGGCCGCATATGGAGACCCGTCACTTCCGGCCGTAGTGCGTTCCACTGAGAACGAGTGGAACGCACATTACTTTCGGCAATACATGCCGTGTATCATTCCCCTGATCCCCTACGTATGGAGACCCGTCACTTCCGGCAGCAGTACGGTCCACTGAGAATGAGTGGAACGCACATTACTTCCGGCAATACATGCCGTGTATCATTCCCCTGATCCCCTACGTATTTCCGGCGGAAGTGGTGCATTCCACCCCTGATAGGTAGAACGCACAGCGCAATTTTATGTAATTAAATAGAATGGAGAACTTATATTTCACACTAACATCCCTTAGGTATATAAGGGACATGTTAGGACCTGGTAACCACTGATTACAAGTTTCTGAAACCCCTTTTATGTTTTGTTTTGATTATGATTGACCACTCCTACATTATTACCACTTCCTGTTTAGGGGTATAAATAGAAGTATAGTTGCCCTCATAACACACCTTGAAAAAGACCTCCTGGATGAAACGCGTTGGTGTGAGGGCTATACACTACCTACAGACCTTCCAGACTACCATTTATTGAGGTGAGATAATCCGGATCTATTTCACCTTTTATTTGATGGTGTTAACATCTTCTGGTCGGCCTATTTAGATTTTTTTTGCCCTATTGCTGTTACTTTGCTGTTTGAATTTAATAAAATCCTTTTTTATCAAACTTCCACTCTTGATATATATTTCATTATACGGAGATTGGAAGTACTCGTGAGTGGAGTTCCACTTCCTGGGAAGAAAGTGGAAAAAGAAACCGCTACGGGCTGGACAACATCATAGAAGATTGTAAGTGGGGTACGCTTGCCCATCTACATCTTTACATTCATTTGATCTGTCTGAGTTTGGATTACATTTAAAGATACCTTTATGGGTATATTGAATATACTTGGAGTGTGAGTACGGTATGCTAGTTTATTTCACCGGCCGTCAGTGTGATTAATTGAATAAAATCGACCGTGGTGTATCCATTAATTGAGGCATTCTTTTCCCCGGTATCTCTCACGTTGGGACACCACTTGGTGAGGATTTGAAAGAACATGACTTACCATCCATCCAGTTAGGAGAAGTTTTGGGTCCATAAAGAAACCTTTATGCGTGTGAATTCCTCCGTATTAGACGTGAGTACGGTACGAACCATCTTGTTGAACCACATAACCCAGAACCACCAAAATTCAGGACATACTACACAATATTGCTCTTCTACTGTTTTTGAGGGACATTCGGCGAATTTGAAGGGGACTCCTCGGAATTAAAAAGGAAGAAAAGAAGAAGAGAAGAAGACTGGACAACGACCTCCTCTCCACTAGTTTGACTGACGTATTTTCGAAATTTTCTACATTTAAGTGGACCTTTACAAGCTGTGCGCAGTTGGGTAGTTCTCAATTTTTTGTTTGTATGTTCACGGTATATAGTGTTGAGTGACACCAGGGTTCTATAAAACTGCAGCCGCAGTGAGCGCAGTGGTCTACTATCTTTGTATTTCTTGTGTAAACATTCAGAAGATGTCCCCCAAACTAGTGTTTTTAAACTAGGGCTTTTTCTCATACTTCTTCCAGTGGGAGGCCTGATAATAGAACTAGTAGGCTAATAGTAAGCAAACACCGAGAACAATGGTCACTTAATGCTTGAGAAAAGGGTAAGTCATTTTATTCCGTTGAATGACATATATCAGAACTTCTGTTTGTGGTAAAAGCGTAGTTTACAAGGTTTTGGATATCAGAATTGTAGTTTGCGGTTTTTGTAGAGTATTAAACCATTAAAAAATGTGATCACATTTCATACTATTTCTGAAAGTTTTTCTTTAATCCATGTAGAAAACATTACTGTGTTCGAGTTGTAAGTTAAAAACTGTTGAGAACACTCTAAAATTCAGCCACGAAGCTCTATCACACTCATTTATGTGCGTAGTCTGTATATGGATAATAATGATGACATGCGAGATTTAAACTTTTTTAATGTATCACAAATTTACAAACTTTCAGCCTCATTATGTTTTGAAACAATTTCAAGCATCTCTAATTATAGGTGCTTATGAACCTGCTTTTGTTAATTACCATGCAATATAATAATTCCTAATCAAATCCCCAGTCTTCTATCAATCTTTATTATCAAAATAACATTAACTTTATTCAATTGACAATGAATTAAGAAGAAATACGCTTCTAATTAAAACTAAGCCATGGGTAATGAAGCTCAACCGCACACTCACAAAGTGGAACATTTGTGGAAATGAATGATACATGCTCCTATTCTTCTTTTACTTTTTGTCCATATTAATGGTCTCATACAGTACTGTTACCCATATTCTTCCAGCTAATCAAGTTCCAGTTTTGGTTTGTTTACAGATCGGCTACTCAAATGGTTTTGAATACTTCACATCCCGCAGATATGTTAAGAATAGGTGGGTACACACAATAGATTCTACAATCACCCAATCTGCAAACCTTCCGCATGACTATCTTTAAGTGAGTACATTCACTTCTTCATTTAAACACCTCTCTGGTCAAATTGTCCCATCGTTTGTGCTGAGAAGATGCTTCATACAATATTGTGTTTGAGAATCAGTTTGTACACACAACCACACAAAGGGCGGGATGTAATGCCGCCTGAATTCTGCAGCCTTGAGGGATGCCGCCCAAACGCGGATGTTTTTTAAAGGGGCAATCACTTACAGGACAAAATCATGCCCTGTAAGTGATTGCCCCTTTAAAAAAATGGCCTAGTTTGGCTGTCATCCCGTGCGTCCACGGAACTCGGGTGGCATTACATCCCGTCCAATATGTTGGACAACCATTCCTTTGAAGACATCATCAAAACTGATTACTTATGATCTACTCAAAATCATGTGTTCTGGGATTGCATTATAGTGAAATTAAAAGGACCGTCACATAGTTTGTAAAATTGTTCAGGTATGCACCCACCTTTAAGGTGCGTACGCACCACAACATTATTGCTAACATGCAATATCATCTGCAACGGAACCGCTACATTGGCAAGTGCATACACACTTGCCGATGTCAGCTGTGGTGAGCAGAGGCCGGGGGAGGAGAGAGGCCATGCTGCATTCGGCAACATGGCTCTTGTAAGCAACATTGCACGTCGGACCTGCATGTAGGTCAAAATGCACTGCAGCATACGACCCGCGGGAGTGTACATCGTACACTATATCAAGCTTGCACATTATACATCTGCTGATCCGCTCTGTCAGTCCCTCCATTGGTTGCCGGTATTCTACCGTGTCAAATATAAAATACTTTTACTTACATACAAGGCTATTAACCAAACTGCACCATCATACATATCCTCACTCATCTCAAAATATCTCCCTACCCGACCTCTCCGCTCTGCACAAGATCTGCGTCTCTCATCCACATGTATTACCTGTTCCCACTCAAAATTACAGGACTTTACCCGGGCTTCACCCACTCTGTGGAATGCACTCCCACGCACAATAAGACTCTCCTCTAGTCTCCAAACCTTTAAACGTTCTCTGAAAACTCATCTCTTCAGACAAGCCTACCAAATTTCAGACCCACACACATAACCTTCACAGCTTCCCTATCAAGTTACATCCCCTCTGTACAGTCCACATAAACTCACATTTTGTCTTCCAACATTGCTGGGTGATCATATCATATATAACCCATTAAGAACCTAGCAACCCGAGGAACCATTATGTGACTGGTAGCATCTATCCTTGTGTATCAATGCCTATTTCCCTATAGATTGTAAGCTTGCGAGCAGGACCTTCCTACCTCTGTCTGTCTGTCTGTCTTTGCCCAGTTTTGTTCTATGATTGTTGTTCTAATTGTAAAGCGCAACGGAATATGCTGCGCTATATAAGAAACTGCTAATAAATAAATACAATATCGTTAGGAACCGTGCATATGCGATATTGCATAGAGTGTATACACTCTTTCATTCACCATGATCTGGTTTCCACATATCTGTTTCAAAACACTGCATAATACTATCATTTTCTACAATATAGTCACAAAAATCATGATAGGTCAAATGTGAAAAGTAAATCAAACATACTTTATTATTAACAAGACAACGTACTGTAAGCCTGGAAGAGCAAAAGAGAAATATTAAAGGAGAACATTAAGCACCTATAGCAAGCAATGCAAATGGAACATTCAATTAGGAAATTTTAACTTCAATTTAAAATTGTGAGAATTTTTTCTGTACAGTCGCATTAATGATAAATTATGACACTAAGAATTAGTGATCCTGCACACAAGTAAGGATTAAGACTATCAATTGTAAGGCATTATATGAATAAAATAAAACTTGTGTAGTACTTGAAGTAGAGCTTTTACTTTAGCATGTTGAGTGATCCTCAATTAAACCATTTTACTGTAAGGAGATTACAATAACACCCACTTCTATGTGATTTCTTATAGTACCTGTCTATGAGTTTTTGAAGAGCTTTTCACTACTACACTAATAAAGTCTCTAGAACCTTTCATTTAATTGTAGAAAATTGTTACTTGTAGTAATAATTGTGACACTGAATATAAAGATGAGTGAGCAGAATAGATAGTGTTTGAAATTACAGGTATTTAACCTATTAAAGTCTGTAGGAAATTCAGGAATGTTTTTTCAAATGTAGGATAAAGTTTGGCTAAAAATAAAAGCAGAAATAAATAGGAAAGTAGAGGAAAAAACAATATAGAATTTTTAATAGTGATGTGCACCGGAAATTTTTCGGGTTTTGTGTTTTGGTTTTGGGTTCGGTTCCGCGGCC
Source organism: Pseudophryne corroboree (assembly GCF_028390025.1). Taxonomy (NCBI): domain Eukaryota; kingdom Metazoa; phylum Chordata; class Amphibia; order Anura; family Myobatrachidae; genus Pseudophryne; species Pseudophryne corroboree. The sequence continues at coordinate 139,708,098 of NC_086447.1, forward strand.
GTGTTTTGGGTTCGGACGCGTTTTGGCAAAACCTCACCGGAAATTTTTTGTCGGATTCGGGTGTGTTTTGGATTCGGGTGTTTTTTTCAAAAAAACACTAAAAAACAACTTAAATCATAGAATTTGGGGGTCATTTTGATCCCATAGTATTATTAACCTCAATAACCATAATTTCCACTCATTTTCAGTCTATTCTGAACACCTCACACCTCACAATATTATTTTTAGTCCTAAAATTTGCACCGAGGTCGCTGGATGGCTAAGCTAAGCGACACAAGTGGCCGACACAAACACCTGGCCCATCTAGGAGTGGCACTGCAGTGTCAGGCAGGATGGCACTTAAAAAAAATAGTCCCCAAACAGCACATGATGCAAAGAAAAAAAGAGGCGCAATGAGGTAGCTGTGTGACTAAGCTAAGCGACCCTAGTGGCCGACACAAACACCTGGCCCATCTAGGAGTGGCACTGCAGTGTCAGACAGGATGGCACTTGAAAAAAATAGTCCCCAAACAGCACATGATGCAAAGAAAAAAAGAGGCGCAATGAGGTAGCTGTGTGACTAAGCTAAGCGACCCTAGTGGCCGACACAAACACCTGGCCCATCTAGGAGTGGCACTGCAGTGTCAGACAGGATGGCACTTGAAAAAAATAGTCCCCAAACAGCACATGATGCAAAGAAAAAAAGAGGCGCAATGAGGTAGCTGTGTGACTAAGCTAAGCGACCCTAGTGGCCGACACAAACATCTGGCCCATCTAGGAGTGGCACTGCAGTGTCAGACAGGATGGCACTTGAAAAAATAGTCCACAAACAGCACATGATGCAAAGAAAAAAAGAGGCGCAATGAGGTAGCTGTGTGACTAAGCTAAGCGACCCTAGTGGCCGACACAAACACCTGGCCCATCTAGGAGTGGCACTGCAGTGTCAGACAGGATGGCACTTGAAAAAATAGTCCACAAACAGCACATGATGCAAAGAAAAAAAGAGGCGCAATGAGGTAGCTGTGTGACTAAGCTAAGCGACCCTAGTGGCCGACACAAACACCTGGCCCATCTAGGAGTGGCACTGCAGTGTCAGACAGGATGGCACTTGAAAAAAATAGTCCCCAAACAGCACATGATGCAAAGAAAAAAAGAGGCGCAATGAGGTAGCTGTGTGACTAAGCTAAGCGACTCTAGTGGCCGACACAAACACCTGGCCCATCTAGGAGTGGCACTGCAGTGTCAGACAGGATGGCACTTGAAAAAAATAGTCCCCAAACAGCACATGATGCAAAGAAAAAAAGAGGCGCAATGAGGTAGCTGTGTGACTAAGCTAAGCGACCCTAGTGGCCGACACAAACACCTGGCCCATCTAGGAGTGGCACTGCAGTGTCAGACAGGATGGCACTTGAAAAAAATAGTCCCCAAACAGCACATGATGCAAAGAAAAAAAGAGGCGCAATGAGATAGCTGTTGTGACTAAGCTAAGCGACCCTAGTGGCCGACACAAACATCTGGCCCATCTAGGAGTGGCACTGCAGTGTCAGACAGGATGGCACTTGAAAAAAATAGTCCCCAAACAGCACATGATGCAAAGAAAAAAAGAGGCGCAATGAGATAGCTGTTGTGACTAAGCTAAGCGACCCTAGTGGCCGACACAAACACCTGGCCCATCTAGGAGTGGCACTGCAGTATCAGACAGGATGGCACTTGAAAAAAATAGTCCCCAAACAGCACATGATGCAAAGAAAAAAAGAGGCGCAATGAGGTAGCTGTGTGACTAAGCTCAGTGACCCAAGTGGCCGACACAAACACCTGGCCCATCTAGGAGTGACACTGCAGTGTCAGGCAGGATGGCCCTTCAAAAAAATACTCCCCAAACAGCACATGATGCAAAGAAAAATGAAAGAAAAAAGAGGTGCAAGATGGAATTGTCCTTGGGCCCTCCCACCCACACTTATGTTGTATAAACAGGACATGCACACTTTAACGAACCCATCATTTCAGCGACAGGGTCTGCCACACGACTGTGACTGAAATGACTGGTTGGTTTGGGCCCTCACCAAAAAAGAAGCAATCAATCTCTCCTTGCACAAACTGGCTCTACAGAGGAAAGATGTCCACCTCATCATCATCGTCCGATTCATCACCCCTTTCACTGTGTACATCCCCCTCCTCACAGATTATTAATTCGTCCCCACTGGAATCCACCATCTCAGGTCCCCGTGTACTTTCTGGAGGCAATTGCTGCTGGTGAATGTTTCCACGGAGGAATTGATTATAATTCATTTTGATGAACATCATCTTCTCCACATTTTCTGGAAGTAACCTCGTACGCCGATTGCTGACAAGGTGAGCGGCTGCACTAAACACTCTTTCGGAGTACACACTGGAGGGAGGGCAACTTAGGTTGAATAAAATCAGTTTCTGCAAGGGCCTCCAAATTGCCTCTTTTTCCTGCCAGTATACGTACGGACTGTCTGACGTGCCTACTTGGATGCGGTCACTCATATAATCCTCCACCATTCTTTCAATGGTGAGAGAATCATATGCAGTGACAGTAGACGACATGTCAGTAATCGTTGGCAGGTCCTTCAGTCCGGACCAGATGTCAGCACTCACTCCAGACTGCCCTGCATCACCGCCAGCGGGTGGGCTCGGAATTCTTAGCCTTTTCCTCGCACCCCCAGTTGCGGGAGAATGTGAAGGAGGAGCTGTTGATGGGTCACGTTCCGCTTGACTTGACAATTTTCTCACCAGCAGGTCTTTGAACCCCTGCAGACTTGTGTCTGCCGGAAAGAGAGATACAACGTAGGTTTTAAATCTAGGATCGAGCACGGTGGCCAAAATGTAGTGCTCTGATTTCAACAGATTGACCACCCGTGAATCCTGGTTAAGCGAATGAAGGGCTCCATCCACAAGTCCCACATGCCTAGCGGAATCGCTCTGTTTTAGCTCCTCCTTCAATGCTTCTTCTGCAAAAGCCTGATGAGGGGAATGACCTGACTCAGGCTGGCAGTGTCTGAACTGACTTCACGTGTGGCAAGTTCAAAGGGTTGCAGAACCTTGCACAACGTTGAAATCATTCTCCACTGCGCTTGAGACAGGTGCATTCCACCTCCTTTGCCTATATCATGGTCAGATGTATAGGCTTGAATGGCCTTTTGCTGCTCCTCCATCCTTTGAAGCATATAGAGGGTTAAATTCCACCTCGTTACCACCTCTTGCTTCAGATGATGGCAGGGCAGGTTCAGGTATTTTTGGTGGTGCTCCAGTCTTCTGTACGCGGTGCCTGAACGCCGAAAGTGGCCCGCAATTCTTCGGGCCACCGACAGCATCTCTTGCACGCCCCTGTCGTTTTTTTAAGTAATTCTGCACCACCAAATTCAAGGTATGTGCAAAACATGTGACGTGCTGGAATTTGCCCAGATGTAATGCACGCACAATATTGCTGGCGTTGTCCGATGTCACAAATCCCCAGGAGAGTCCAATTGGGGTAAGCCATTCTGCGATGATCTTCCTCGGTTGCCGTAAGAGGTTTTCAGCTGTGTGCGTATTCTGGAAAGCGGTGATACAAAGCGTAGCCTGCCTAGGAACGAGTTGGCGTTTGCGAGATGCTGCCGCCGCTGGTGCCGCCGCTGCTGTTCTTGCTGCGGGAGGCAATACATCTACCCAGTGGGCTGTCACAGTCATATAGTCCTGAGTCTGCCCTGCTCCACTTGTCCACATGTCCGTGGTTAAGTGGACATTGGATATAACTGCATTTTTTAGGACACTGGTGAGTCTTTTTCTGAGGTCTGTGTACATTTTCGGTTTCGCCTGCCTAGAGAATTGGAACCTAGATGGTATTTGGTACCGGGGACACAGTACCTCAATCAAGTCTCTAGTTGGCTCTGAATTAACAATGGATACCGGAACCACGTTTCTCACTGCCCAGGCTGCTAATGCCTCAGTTATCCGCTTTGCAGCAGGATGACTGCTGTGATATTTCATCTTCCTCGCAAAGGACTGTTGGACAGTCAATTGATTACTGGAAGTAGTACAAGTGGTCTTCCGACTTCCATTCTGGGATGACCATCGACTCCCAGCAGCAACAACAGCAGCGCCAGCAGCAGTAGGCGTTACACTCAAGGATGCATCGGAGGAATCCCAGGCAGGAGAGGACTCGTCAGACTTGCCAGTGACATGGCCTGCAGGACTATTGGCTTTCCTGGGTAAGGAGGAAATTGACACTGAGGGAGTTGGTGGTGTGGTTTGCAGGAGCTTGGTTACAAGAGGAAGGGATTTAGTGGTCAGTGGACTACTTCCGCTGTCACCCAAAGTTTTTGAACTTGTCACTGACTTATGATGAATGCGCTGCAGGTGACGTATAAAGGAGGATGTTCCGAGGTGGTTAACGTCCTTACCCCTACTTATTACAGCTTGACAAAGGCAACACACGGCTTGACACCTGTTGTCCGCATTTGTGTTGAAATAATTCCACACCGAAGAGCTGATTTTTTTTTGTATTTTGACCAGGCATGTCAAGGGCCATATTCCTCCCACGGACAACAGGTGTCTCCCCGGGTGCCTGACAAACCACCTCACTGTCACGATCCGGGTATCTGGACGCCATTTCTTACCCATCAGATGCCTCCTAAGGCTGGCTCAGCGCTCCAGGACCGGATCCCATCTGTTATCCTAATGTTCACATTCCTGCATCCTCTCCTGTCTCTCTGAGACGCTGTCACAGTAACGCCTTATTACATCTGGCATGGCGTCTCCCGCGGCCTCCGCCGCCGTCCCTGAGCTTCTGCATGCAGAGTGTCAGAGTGGCGATTACGTCAGCCGCGGCCTCAGCTGTGTCCGCGTGGTTGGATGTGCACTTGTCAGCCTGGCGTCTCCTGTCTCCAGTGGCCGGCGCCGCCATTACTGTTTTCATTACCACATGGATTACAAACCAAACTTCCCTCCAAGTGTCTGCATGGGCGCAGCCATCTTGGATTCTGTCAGCTGATCATTTCCTCCAATCTGTTGTCAGTATTGTTAATCTGCATAATTGCCTAGCCAATCCCTTCCTTGCTGCAGGTATAAATACACTGTGCCTGAGCAAGGAAGGCGTCAGTGCTTTGGTTGTCAAACCTAGTTCCTGTTTGTCTCTCTCCTGTGATTGTCTTCCAGGTTCCAGCTCCTGTCTCAAGACTTCCACCATAGAGACCCGCACCAGCATTCCACCTGCGGTGTAGCCTGACTCTCCAATCCATTGTGGATTCATCTGTTTCCAGCTACAACATTACCTGCTTCCAGCTCAGCTTCCAGCAGAGTACAGCTTCCCTTAAAGGGCCGGTGTCCTTTCTACACTTTACCACTCTCCACCGGTATTATTATTTCTCCGCTCTCAAGTTCTACATTTCAGTTCATATTTCATCGCTCCCAAGTTCATTTATTATTTAACTGGTTCCAGCCAGTATCCACTCCGTGCTAACAACAGTCTGGTTCCAGCCAGTATCCACAGCAGCTGTTTTATCTTCAGCAACCCAGCTTTTCCTGGAACACCAGCTGGCACAATCCTGGGTTATCTCCATTGCTACAGTCGGGCCTGGTAAGGACTTTCCATCTAGAAGATCATAAGAATTATCTCACACTACCAGTGCCCTGTGGCTCCTGCCATCCTGTAGTACCCAGGAACTGTATTTATTCTTTGCTGACTTTTACGTTTTCTTTTACTGCTGCTGTGTTGCGGAGTTGTCATAATAAACATCATTGACTTTTATCCAAGTTGTCGTGGTCACGCCTTCAGGCAGTTATTATTCATGTTACTTACATGTCCAGGGGTCTGATACAACCTCCCAGGTTCCGGTACATCTCAGCCCCTACAACTGAGGCTGCCTCCCGTCAGCTCAGGCCCTCAGTTGTGACAGTAAGCACTGACCTAATGAATCCAGCCGGAGACCAGGATCAAGCGGCCAGGCCAATGCAAGAACTGGCAGCCCGACTAGAACATCAGGAGGCTGCACAGGGCCACATCATCCGCTGTCTCCAGGATCTCTCTACTCGGCTGGATGGGATTCATACAACTCTCCGTGGATCAGGCGCGTCTGGTGCGTCAACCACAGTGACTCCAGCTATAACCCCACCCACCTTACCCATTTCTGCTCCACGTCTTCATCTTCCAACGCCAGCAAAATTTGACGGATCTCCAAGATTCTGCAGGGGATTTCTCAACCAGTGTGAGATTCAGTTTGAGCTACAACCTGGCAATTTTCCCAGTGACCGTACAAAAATTGCCTACATTATTTCTCTTCTCAGTGGCTCAGCCCTTGATTGGGCATCACCGTTATGGGAGAGGTCCGACACCCTGCTATCTTCCTACACTGCCTTCGTGTCAACATTCAGGCGCATCTTCGACGAGCCAGGCCGGGTAACCTTAGCTTCATCCGAGATTCTCCGTTTACGCCAGGGGTCACGTACTGTAGGACAATATCTGATACAGTTCCAGATCCTGGCATCCGAACTGGCATGGAACGACGAGGCCCTGTATGCTGCATTCTGGCATGGCTTATCTGAGCGTATTAAAGATGAGTTAGCTACCAGAGACTTACCTTCTAAGTTAGATGAGCTAATCTCACTCTGCACGAAAGTTGATTTACGTTTCAGAGAGAGAGCAACTGAGCGTGGAAGATCATCTGCTCCAAAATCTTCTGCTCCTCCTCCTCGTCAACTGTCACCATCTAAAGATGAGCCCATGCAACTTGGCCGTTCCCGTTTAACTCCTGCTGAGCGCCGAAGACGTCTCTCCGAGTTTCTCTGTCTCTATTGTGCAGCTCCGTCTCACACCATTAATGCCTGTCCCAAACGTCCGGGAAACTCCAAATCCTAGCTCGCCAAGGAGAGGGCCGGCTAGGAGTAATGATCTCCTCTCCATCTCCTCAAAATTGTAATCTCCCAGTCTCGCTTCAAGTTGCTCAACGTTATCGGAACGTCATTGCCCTCCTTGATTCCGGAGCAGCTGGGAACTTTATTACCGAAGCCTATGTTAAACGGTGGTCCCTACCCACCGAGAGACTTCCTTCGTCCATTTCTTTAACTGCCGTGGATGGCAGCAAAATTTTTGATGCAGTCATTTCTTTAAGGACTCTACCAGTTCGTCTGAGAGTGGGAGTTCTTCATTCCGAACTTATTTCTTTTTTAGTGATTCCAAGAGCCACACATCCTGTGGTCCTGGGCCTTCCATGGCTCCGTCTTCACAATCCTACAATTGATTGGACAACTACGCAAATCCTGGCATGGGGTTCCTCCTGTGCTGAGACATGTTTGTTTAAAGTATTGCCTGTCTGTTCTTCCTCCCCCAGGTCGTCTGATGTTCCACCTCCTCCATATCAAGATTTCACGGATGTGTTCAGTAAAGCTTCTGCTGATATCCTTCCTCCTCATAGAGAATGGGACTGTCCGATTGATCTCGTTCCAGGGAAGGTTCCACCTCGAGGCCGAACTTATCCGTTGTCTCTGCCTGAGACGTATTCTATGGAGGAATATATTAAAGAGAACCTAGCAAAGGGGTTCATTCGACCTTCTTCTTCTCCAGCCGGCGCAGGCTTCTTTTTTGTAAAAAAGAAAGATGGTGGTCTGCGGCCGTGCATCGACTACAGAGGTTTGAACGACATTACCATCAAGAACCGTTATCCTTTACCCCTGATTACTGAGCTCTTTGACAGAGTTAGCGGAGCTACCATCTTTACAAAGCTGGACTTGCGAGGTGCATACAATCTCATCCGGATCCGTGAGGGTGACGAGTGGAAGACCGCCTTTAACACCCGTGACGGACATTATGAGTACCTCGTCATGCCCTTCGGATTGAGCAATGCTCCAGCTGTCTTCCAGCATTTTGTCAATGAGATCTTCAGAGACATTCTATATCGTCATGTCGTGGTCTATCTAGACGATATCCTCATTTTTGCCAACGATTTAGAGGAACATCGTTTTTGGGTTAAAGAGGTTCTGTCCCGTCTCCGTGTCAATCATCTCTATTGCAAATTAGAAAAATGCGTCTTTGAAGTCAAGTCCATTCCGTTTCTAGGGTACATTGTGTCCGGTTCCGGACTAGAGATGGATCCTGAGAAACTACAAGCAATCCAAAATTGGCCGGTACCCTTAACCCTCAAAGGGGTCCAGAGGTTCTTAGGGTTCGCCAACTATTACCGAAAGTTTATACGAGACTTTTCCACCATTGTGGCGCCTATTACTGCTTTCACTAAGAAGGGTGCTAACCCATCCAAGTGGTCTGAAGAAGCCATGCAAGCATTTCATCTTTTAAAACAAAGGTTCATCTCTGCGCCTGTTCTGAAACAGCCTGACATCGACTCTCCTTTCATCTTAGAGGTGGATGCCTCCTCCGTTGGAGTAGGAGCGGTGTTATCTCAGAGGGCTAAAGATGGCCATTTACACCCTTGCAGTTTCTTCTCCCGGAAGTTCTCCCCAGCTGAGTGCAACTATGCCATTGGCGACCAGGAGTTGCTAGCCATCAAGCTCGCTCTAGAAGAGTGGAGGTATCTGTTGGAGGGAGCTTCTCATTCAATCACCATACTTACAGACCACAAGAACCTTTTATACCTGAAGGGCGCACAATGTCTCAACCCTCGTCAGGCCAGATGGGCACTTTTCTTTTCCAGGTTCGACTTTAAACTCCAGTTCTGTCCGGGCTCTCAGAATCGCAAGGCAGATGCCCTTTCCCGCTCATGGGAGCAAGAAAATGAGTCAGAGTCTTCAGACAAGCATCCTATTATAAATCCGTTGGCATTCTCCACGGTAGGGATGGACTCTACGCCCCCATCAGGGAAAAGTTTTGTGAAGCCGATGCTAAGGAAGAAGCTCATGCATTGGGCTCATGCTTCCCGTTTTGCCGGACATACAGGTATCCAAAAAACCCTGGAGTTTATCTCTAGGTCCTATTGGTGGCCAACTCTGAAAAAGGACGTCTTAGAGTTTATTGCATCTTGCCCAAAGTGTGCCCAACATAAAGTATCCCGCCAGTCGCCTGCGGGGCAACTGGTTCCACTATCCGTTCCCCGTCGACCATGGACCCACTTGTCGATGGATTTCATTACAGACTTACCCATGTGCAACAAGTTCAATACCATCTGGGTGGTAGTTGACCGGTTCACCAAGATGGCACACTTCATTCCTCTCACCGGTCTTCCGTCAGCTTCCAAGTTGGCTCAAGTATTCATACAAGAGATCTTCCGACTCCACGGTCTTCCTGAAGAAATTATCTCAGATCGAGGAGTTCAATTCACAGCCAAATTCTGGCGAAGTTTATGTCAAGTCCTCCAAGTCAAGCTAAAGTTTTCCACGGCTTACCATCCTCAGACCAATGGTCAAACCGAGAGGGTGAATCAGGACTTGGAGGCCTTCCTCCGCATCTATGTGTCCTCCTCTCAAGATGACTGGGTTCAATTACTTCCCTGGGCCGAGTTCTGTCATAACAACCAGTATCATTCTTCATCTGCTTCAACACCATTCTTCACTAACTTTGGATTCCACCCTAAAGTTCCTGAGTTCCAACCGCTTCCAGCAACTTCTGTTCCCGCAGTGGATATCACCTTGCATCAGTTTGCCAATATCTGGAAGAGCGTACGATCAGCTCTGCTCAAGGCATCGTTCAGGTACAAGAAGTTTGCGGATAAGAAGCGTCGAGCAGTTCCTGCTCTCAAGGTGGGTGATCGGGTATGGTTATCCACGAAGAATTTGAGGTTAAGAGTTCCCAGTATGAAGTTTGCACCTCGCTATATCGGTCCTTTCAAGATTGAACAAGTCATCAATCCTGTTGCTTACAGACTCCAGTTGCCTCCCTTCTTAAAAATACCCAGGACATTCCATGTTTCCCTGTTGAAACCGCTGATCTTGAATCGGTTTCATTCCTCACTTCCTCCAACTCCGAAAGTCCAAACTCAACGAGGCGTTGAGTATGAAGTGGCCAAGATCCTTGACTCACGTCACCGTTACGGTCAACTACAGTATCTTATTGACTGGAAGGGTTACGGCCCTGAGGAACGTTCATGGACCAATGCTTCTGATGTCCATGCTCCTGCCTTGGTCCGGAGATTCCATTCCAAGTTTCCTCAAAAGCCAAAGAAGTGTCCTGGGGCCACCCCTAAAGGGGGGAGTGCTGTCACGATCCGGGTATCTGGACGCCATTTCTTACCCATCAGATGCCTCCTAAGGCTGGCTCAGCGCTCTAGGACCGGATCCCATCTGTTATCCTAATGTTCACATTCCTGCATCCTCTCCTGTCTCTCTGAGACGCTGTCACAGTAACGCCTTATTACATCTGGCATGGCGTCTCCCGCGGCCTCCGCCGCCGTCCCTGAGCTTCTGCATGCAGAGTGTCAGAGTGGCGATTACGTCAGCCGCGGCCTCAGCTGTGTCCGCGTGGTTGGATGTGCACTTGTCAGCCTGGCGTCTCCTGTCTCCAGTGGCCGGCGCCGCCATTACTGTTTTCATTACCACATGGATTACAAACCAAACTTCCCTCCAAGTGTCTGCATGGGCGCAGCCATCTTGGATTCTGTCAGCTGATCATTTCCTCCAATCTGTTGTCAGTATTGTTAATCTGCATAATTGCCTAGCCAATCCCTTCCTTGCTGCAGGTATAAATACACTGTGCCTGAGCAAGGAAGGCGTCAGTGCTTTGGTTGTCAAACCTAGTTCCTGTTTGTCTCTCTCCTGTGATTGTCTTCCAGGTTCCAGCTCCTGTCTCAAGACTTCCACCATAGAGACCCGCACCAGCATTCCACCTGCGGTGTAGCCTGACTCTCCAATCCATTGTGGATTCATCTGTTTCCAGCTACAACATTACCTGCTTCCAGCTCAGCTTCCAGCAGAGTACAGCTTCCCTTAAAGGGCCGGTGTCCTTTCTACACTTTACCACTCTCCACCGGTATTATTATTTCTCCGCTCTCAAGTTCTACATTTCAGTTCATATTTCATCGCTCCCAAGTTCATTTATTATTTAACTGGTTCCAGCCAGTATCCACTCCGTGCTAACAACAGTCTGGTTCCAGCCAGTATCCACAGCAGCTGTTTTATCTTCAGCAACCCAGCTTTTCCTGGAACACCAGCTGGCACAATCCTGGGTTATCTCCATTGCTACAGTCGGGCCTGGTAAGGACTTTCCATCTAGAAGATCATAAGAACTATCTCACACTACCAGTGCCCTGTGGCTCCTGCCATCCTGTAGTACCCAGGAACTGTATTTATTCTTTGCTGACTTTTACGTTTTCTTTTACTGCTGCTGTGTTGCGGAGTTGTCATAATAAACATCATTGACTTTTATCCAAGTTGTCATGGTCACGCCTTCGGGCAGTTATTATTCATGTTACTTACATGTCCAGGGGTCTGATACAACCTCCCAGGTTCCGGTACATCTCAGCCCCTACAACTGAGGCTGCCTCCCGTCAGCTCAGGCCCTCAGTTGTGACACTCACCATCAGAATCCTCCTTGTCAATTTCCTCCCCAGCGCCAGCAACACCCATATCCTCATTCTGGTGTACTTCAACAGTGACATCGTCAATTTGACTATCAGGAACTGGACTGCAGGTGCTCCTTCCAGCACTTGCAGGGGGCGTGCAAATTGTGGAAGGCGCAAGCTCTTCCCGTCCAGTGTCGGGAAGGTAAGGCATCACAACCGACACAATTGGACTCTCCTTGGGGATTTGTGATTTCGAAGAACGCACAGTTCTTTGCTGTGCTTTTGCCAGCTTAAGTCTTTCTTTTTTCTAGCGAGAGGATGAGTGCTTCCACAGGTATACAATGTAAATGGATGGATAGTATACTTAATGGATGACGACTGACAACACAGAGGTAGGTACAGCAGTGGCCTACCGTACTGCTATAAACAGTATAATGGACCTGGTGGACACTGTTAGCAGACTGCTAAACTACTAGTATAAAAAAAAAAGCCACCACAGGCATACAATGTAGATGGATGGAAAGTATACTTTATGGATGACGAGTGACGACACAGAGGTAGGTACAGCAGTGGCCTACCGTACTGCTATATACAGTATAATGGACCTGGTGGACACTGTCAGCAGACTGCTAAACTACTAGTATAAAAAAAAAGCCACCACAGGTATACAATGTAGATGGATGGATAGTATACTTAATGTATGACGAGTGACGACACAGAGGTAGGTACAGCAGTGGCCTACCCTACTGCTATATACAGTATAATGGACCTGGTGGACACTGTCAGCAGACTGCTAAACTACTAGTATAAAAAAAAATCCACCACAGGTATACAATGTAGATGGATGGATAGTATACTTTATGGATGACGAGTGATGACACAGAGGTAGGTACAGCAGTGGCCTACCGTACTGCTATATACAGTATAATGGACCTGGTGGACACTGTCAGCAGACTGCTAAACTACTAGTATTAAAAAAAAAGCCACCACAGGTATACAATGTAGATAGATGGATAGTATACTTTATGGATGACGAGTGACGACACAGAGGTAGGTACAGCAGTGGTCTACCGTACTGCTATATACAGTATAATGGACCTGGTGGACACTGTCAGCAGCCTGCTAAACTACTAGTATAAAAAAAAAAATCCACCACAGGTATACAATGTAGATGGATGGATAGTATACTTTATGGATGACGAGTGATGACACAGAGGTAGGTACAGCAGTGGCCTACCATACTGCTATATACAGTATAATGGACCTGGTGGACACTGTCAGCAGACTGCTAAACTACTAGTATTAAAAAAAAGCCACCACAGGTATACAATGTAGATGGATGGATAGTATACTTTATGGATGACGAGTGACGACACAGAGGTAGGTACAGCAGTGGCCTACCGTACTGCTATATACAGTATAATGGACCTGGTGGACACTGTCAGCAGACTGCTAAACTACTAGTCTAAAAAAAAAAGCCACCACAGGTATACAATGTAGATGGATGGATAGTATACTTTATGGATGACGAGTGATGACACAGAGGTAGGTACAGCAGTGGCCTACCGTACTGCTATATACAGTATAATGGACCTAGTGGACACTGTCAGCAGACTGCTAAACTACTAGTATAAAAAAAAGCCACCACAGGTATACAATGTAGATGGATGGATAGTATACTTTATGGATGACGAGTGACGACACAGAAGTAGGTACAGCAGTGGCCTACCGTACTGCTATATACAGTATAATGGACCTGGTGGACACTGTCAGCAGACTGCTAAACTACTAGTATAAATAAAAGCCACCACAGGTATACAATGTAGATGGATGGATAGTATACTTTATGGATGACGAGTGACGACACAGAGGTAGGTACAGCAGTGGCCTACCGTACTGCTATATACAGTATAATGGACCTGGTAGACACTGTCAGCAGACTGCTAAACTACTAGTATAAAAAAAAGCCACCACAGGTATACAATGTAGATGGATGGATAGTATACTTAATGGATGACGACTGACAACACAGAGGTAGGTACAGCAGTGGCCTACCGTACTGCTATATACAGTATAATGGACCTGGTGGACACTGTCAGCAGACTGCTAAACTACTAGTATAAATAAAAGCCACCACAGGTATACAATGTAGATGGATGGAAAGTATACTTTATGGATGACGAGTGACGACACAGAGGTAGGTACAGCAGTGGCCTACCGTACTGCTATATACAGTATAATGGACCTGGTGGACACTGTCAGCAGACTGCTAAACTACTAGTATAAAAAAAAAGCCACAACAGGTATACAATGTAGATGGATGGATAGTATACTTAATGGATGACGAGTGACGACACAGAGGTAGGTACAGCAGTGGCCTACCCTACTGCTATATACAGTATAATGGACCTGGTGGACACTGTCAGCAGACTGCTAAACTACTAGTATTAAAAAAAAAGCCACCACAGGTATACAATGTAGATAGATGGATAGTATACTTTATGGATGACGAGTGATGACACAGAGGTAGGTACAGCAGTGGTCTACCGTACTGCTATATACAGTATAATGGACCTGGTGGACACTGTCAGCAGCCTGCTAAACTACTAGTATAAAAAAAAAAATCCACCACAGGTATACAATGTAGATGGATGGATAGTATACTTTACGGATGACGAGTGATGACACAGAGGTAGGTACAGCAGTGGCCTACCATACTGCTATATACAGTATAATGGACCTGGTAGACACTGTCAGCAGACTGCTAAACTACTAGTATAAAAAAAAGCCACCACAGGTATACAATGTAGATGGATGGATAGTATACTTAATGGATGACGACTGACAACACAGAGGTAGGTACAGCAGTGGCCTACCGTACTGCTATAAACAGTATAATGGACCTGGTGGACACTGTCAGCAGACTGCTAAACTACTAGTATAAAAAAAAAGCCACCACAGGCATACAATGTAGATGGATGGAAAGTATACTTTATGGATGACGAGTGACGACACAGAGGTAGGTACAGCAGTGGCCTACCGTACTGCTATATACAGTATAATGGACCTGGTGGACACTGTCAGCAGACTGCTAAACTACTAGTATTAAAAAAAGCCACCACAGGTATACAATGTAGATAGATGGATAGTATACTTTATTGATGACGAGTGACGACACAGAGGTAGGTACAGCAGTGGTCTACCGTACTGCTATATACAGTATAATGGACCTGGTGGACACTGTCAGCAGACTGCTAAACTACTAGTATAAAAAAAAAAGCCACCACAGGTATACAATGTAGATGGATGGATAGTATACTTTATGGATGACGAGTGACGACACAGAGGTAGGTACAGCAGTGGCCTACCGTACTGCTATATACAGTATAATGGACCTGGTGGACACTGTCAGCAGACTGCTAAACTACTAGTATAAAAAAAAAGCCACCACAGGTATACAATGTAGATGGATGGATAGTATACTTTATGGATGACGAGTGACGACACAGAGGTAGGTACAGCAGTGGCCTACCGTACTGCTATATATAGTATAATGGACCTGGTGAACACTGTCAGCAGACTGCTAAACTACTAGTATAAAAAAAAAGCCACCACAGGTATACAGTGTAGATGGATGGATAGTATACTTAATGGATGACGACTGACAACACAGAGGTAGGTACAGCAGTGGCCTACCGTACTGCTATAAACAGTATAATGGACCTGGTGGACACTGTCAGCAGACTGCTAAACTACTAGTATAAAAAAAAAAGCCACCACAGGCATACAATGTAGATGGATGGAAAGTATACTTTATGGATGACGAGTGACGACACAGAGGTAGGTACAGCAGTGGCCTACCGTACTGCTATATACAGTATAATGGACCTGGTGGACACTGTCAGCAGACTGCTAAACTACTAGTATAAAAAAAAAAGCCACCACAGGTATACAATGTAGATGGATGGATAGTATACTTTATGGATGACGAGTGACGACACAGAGGTAGGTACAGCAGTGGCCTACCCTACTGCTATATACAGTATAATGGACCTGGTGGACACTGTCAGCAGACTGCTAAACTACTAGTATAAAAAAAAAAGCCACCACAGGCATACAATGTAGATGGATGGAAAGTATACTTTATGGATGACGAGTGACGACACAGAGGTAGGTACAGCAGTGGCCTACCGTACTGCTATATACAGTATAATGGACCTGGTGGACACTGTCAGCAGACTGCTAAACTACTAGTATAAAAAAAAAGCCACCACAGGTATACAATGTAGATGGATGGATAGTATACTTTATGGATGACGAGTGACGACACAGAGGTAGGTACAGCAGTGGCCTACCCTACTGCTATATACAGTATAATGGACCTGGTGGACACTGTCAGCAGACTGCTAAACTACTAGTATAAAAAAAAATCCACCACAGGTATACAATGTAGATGGATGGATAGTATACTTTATGGATGACGAGTGATGACACAGAGGTAGGTACAGCAGTGGCCTACCGTACTGCTATATACAGTATAATGGACCTGGTGGACACTGTCAGCAGACTGCTAAACTACTAGTATTAAAAAAAAAGCCACCACAGGTATACAATGTAGATAGATGGATAGTATACTTTATGGATGACGAGTGACGACACAGAGGTAGGTACAGCAGTGGTCTACCGTACTGCTATATACAGTATAATGGACCTGGTGGACACTGTCAGCAGCCTGCTAAACTACTAGTATAAAAAAAAAAATCCACCACAGGTATACAATGTAGATGGATGGATAGTATACTTTATGGATGACGAGTGATGACACAGAGGTAGGTACAGCAGTGGCCTACCATACTGCTATATACAGTATAATGGACCTGGTGGACACTGTCAGCAGACTGCTAAACTACTAGTATTAAAAAAAAGCCACCACAGGTATACAATGTAGATGGATGGATAGTATACTTTATGGATGACAAGTGACGACACAGAGGTAGGTACAGCAGTGGTCTACCGTACTGCTATATACAGTATAATGGACCTGGTGGACACTGTCAGCAGACTGCTAAACTACTAGTATAAAAAAAAAAGCCACCACAGGTATACAATGTAGATGGATGGATAGTATACAGATGTAGCCACCTTTATCTTGACTGTTTCTCCGCCGAGACGGGCGTCTAGCCACGCTAATGCGATAGCTGAGTTTCATCACAGGCAGGCGCGTTGAGACGATCTAGATACTCATCATGCATTACACATCTCCACCACTGTGTCGCTAATGCTCCACTAATCCAGTACTTTCGATCGTACAGTATAGCGGCGGATTGATCTACAGCTCTGGCAATACTGTAGGCGTAACGGGAGGCGGTGGAAAAAAGTATGGAGTACTGTACAGTATGTGTATGGAGACGCAACTACAGTAATTGTGTAAAAGGAAGAATGTACAGTACAATGTATAAACACCGTGCTTTTAAAATATATGAGCGTCTGAGTTCGCTAATGCATAATGGGAATGGAGGACTAGCAAATGCGAGCGTCCGAGTCCTCTAAGGCATAAACCAACAGCAATGGGGCGGGGGCCGGGCGCTGTTTGCAGTACTTTCACACATGAAATTGGAAATCTCTCATGAGGCGTCGTGGGCTAGGGGTGAAGGCTCCCACCTCCCTCGCTGGGAGTCCAGGGTTCGAGACCTGATGTGCTTTCTTTCTTTTTTTTTTTTTTTTCTGTAATAATGCACTGTATTATTTTATTTACATTGTAAGACAGTCAATGGAAGGATGCACACAGGTTTCACATAAATCAAAGTACATCTGCAGGAGCGATTCTTTACGCTAAATGCACCTAAACAGCGGGAATGAAATGAGTGTATTCTGACGCTACCAACTGAGCAAAACAGTACTGTACAGTAGATCTTCAGCGTTTGTGTATTGCACAGGACCTGAATTTCCTCCCTGTGCAGGCCCCCAGGGGGGAAGGGCGATGGGGGTAGGGGGGAGACGATGGAAAATACTGTGCCTTTGAAATGCAATTACATGAGCGTCCGAGTACACTACGGCATACTGTAAACCAACACCAATGGGAAGGAAGTGCCAACCTTATTTTTAATGTGTTCCCGTGACATTCACTTTAAAAAAAAAAAAATTATCTCCAATACAGTACATCCAATGGAAGGATGCACACAGGTTTCACATAAATCAAAGTACATCTGCAGGAGCGATTCTTTACGCTAAATGCAACCTACAGTACAGTA
This sequence comes from Pseudophryne corroboree, assembly GCF_028390025.1. Taxonomy (NCBI): domain Eukaryota; kingdom Metazoa; phylum Chordata; class Amphibia; order Anura; family Myobatrachidae; genus Pseudophryne; species Pseudophryne corroboree. The sequence goes on from NC_086447.1 coordinate 139,725,775, forward strand.
CGGTACTGTAAGTGAGCAAAATACTGTAGTACTACAGTGGGCGTTTGTGTATTGCACATGACCTGCATTCCCTCCCTGTCTACTGCATGATCTGTGCAGGCTCCCATGGGGGAAGGGCAACAGGCTAGCAGGAGGCGGAGGAAAACACCGTGCTTTACAAATGCGAGCGTCCGAGTCCTCTAAGGCATAAACCAACAGCAATGGGGCGGGGGCCGGGCGCTGTTTGCAGTACTTTCACACATGAAATTGGAAATCTCTCATGAGGCGTCGTGGGCTAGGGGTGAAGGCTCCCACCTCCCTCGCTGGGAGTCCAGGGTTCGAGACCTGATGTGCTTTCTTTCTTTTTTTTTTTTTTTTCTGTAATAATGCACTGTATTATTTTATTTACATTGTAAGACAGTCAATGGAAGGATGCACACAGGTTTCACATAAATCAAAGTACATCTGCAGGAGCGATTCTTTACGCTAAATGCACCTAAACAGCGGGAATGAAATGAGTGTATTCTGACGCTACCAACTGAGCAAAACAGTACTGTACAGTAGATCTTCAGCGTTTGTGTATTGCACAGGACCTGAATTTCCTCCCTGTGCAGGCCCCCAGGGGGGAAGGGCGATGGGGGTAGGGGGGAGACGATGGAAAATACTGTGCCTTTGAAATGCAATTACATGAGCGTCCGAGTACACTACGGCATACTGTAAACCAACACCAATGGGAAGGAAGTGCCAACCTTATTTTTAATGTGTTCCCGTGACATTCACTTTAAAAAAAAAAAAATTATCTCCAATACAGTACATCCAATGGAAGGATGCACACAGGTTTCACATAAATCAAAGTACATCTGCAGGAGCGATTCTTTACGCTAAATGCAACCTACAGTACAGTACGGTACTGTAAGTGAGCAAAATAGTACTACAGTGGGCGTTTGTGTATTGCACATGACCTGCATTCCCTCCCTGTCTACTGCATGATCTGTGCAGGCTCCCATGGGGGAAGGGCAACAGGCTAGCAGGAGGCGGAGGAAAACACCGTGCTTTACAAATGCGAGCGTCCGAGTCCTCTAAGGCATAAACCAACAGCAATGGGGCGGGGGCCGGGCGCTGTTTGCAGTACTTTCACACATGAAATTGGAAATCTCTCATGAGGCGTCGTGGGCTAGGGGTGAAGGCTCCCACCTCCCTCGCTGGGAGTCCAGGGTTCGAGACCTGATGTGCTTTCTTTCTTTTTTTTTTTTTTTTCTGTAATAATGCACTGTATTATTTTATTTACATTGTAAGACAGTCAATGGAAGGATGCACACAGGTTTCACATAAATCAAAGTACATCTGCAGGAGCGATTCTTTACGCTAAATGCACCTAAACAGCGGGAATGAAATGAGTGTATTCTGACGCTACCAACTGAGCAAAACAGTACTGTACAGTAGATCTTCAGCGTTTGTGTATTGCACAGGACCTGAATTTCCTCCCTGTGCAGGCCCCCAGGGGGGAAGGGCGATGGGGGTAGGGGGGAGACGATGGAAAATACTGTGCCTTTGAAATGCAATTACATGAGCGTCCGAGTACACTACGGCATACTGTAAACCAACACCAATGGGAAGGAAGTGCCAACCTTATTTTTAATGTGTTCCCGTGACATTCACTTTAAAAAAAAAAAAATTATCTCCAATACAGTACATCCAATGGAAGGATGCACACAGGTTTCACATAAATCAAAGTACATCTGCAGGAGCGATTCTTTACGCTAAATGCAACCTACAGTACAGTACGGTACTGTAAGTGAGCAAAATAGTACTACAGTGGGCGTTTGTGTATTGCACATGACCTGCATTCCCTCCCTGTCTACTGCATGATCTGTGCAGGCTCCCATGGGGGAAGGGCAACAGGCTAGCAGGAGGCGGAGGAAAACACCGTGCTTTACAAATGCGAGCGTCCGAGTCCTCTAAGGCATAAACCAACAGCAATGGGGCGGGGGCCGGGCGCTGTTTGCAGTACTTTCACACATGAAATTGGAAATCTCTCATGAGGCGTCGTGGGCTAGGGGTGAAGGCTCCCACCTCCCTCGCTGGGAGTCCAGGGTTCGAGACCTGATGTGCTTTCTTTCTTTTTTTTTTTTTTTTCTGTAATAATGCACTGTATTATTTTATTTACATTGTAAGACAGTCAATGGAAGGATGCACACAGGTTTCACATAAATCAAAGTACATCTGCAGGAGCGATTCTTTACGCTAAATGCACCTAAACAGCGGGAATGAAATGAGTGTATTCTGACGGACTGTGCATCTTCGGTATTTGTGTATTGCATAAGAACTGTGAAGGCTCCCAGGAGGGAAGGGCGTAGGGCAAGACAGTGGAAAATACTGTGGTCAAAGAAAGGGCATATTTAAAACTAAGGGAAACTGTCACAAAGTACAGTAACTACAGTACTGTACGTTGAATGCCTGGACCGCACGACGTCTGAGACGCACGACGTCTGAGGCGCACGACGTCTGAGACGCTCATTGAGCATAAGGACGGTTATGGCTGCTGCACGGGACCGTCCCTATGCTCTTGGTGAGCTGCGTCTCCTCGTTCGCTGGCGGGACAGAACTCTCGCCAGCAACGAGGAGAAAGTGAGGGCATACCGGAGGGCCAGCAGGGATATCCTCCGGACCTACAACCGGAGGAGAACGGTGAGGTCTCTCCAGAGGAGGTGGAGTGACCTCGTGAGGCGGACCCCACGACGCCTGCAGGCCATAAGGGATTGTAAGTACAGTACATTACTGTAGATTACTGTACTTTAAGTTACTGTAGTTACAGGTACAGTACATTATAGCAGGGGCTGCTGTAGCAGCAGGTATCCGGTCTATACAGCACTGTACAGTATTTGTGGTAAACAAATGGTTAAACAAGGACCAAACGTTAACCCGGGTCAAAAGGTCAATTTGTTTTTTTGCGTCGACCTAGATGGTGCGGCTTTTGAAATTGGTTGACACCAGTTACTGTAGGTTGACATGGTCGTTAAGTTGACATGGAAAAAGATCGACATGCGTTTTACAAAAACAATTGTTATTTTTTTAAACTTGTGTATATACAGTACAGTAGTTCTTTACAATCCAGGTGGTCTACGATTGTGCAGTGTACAGTATCATGCAGTGTACAGTATATGCAATGTATCACAGTGTATCGTGCTGCGTAATTGCAGCGTGTCATGCAGTGTACATTCAGAATATGGTATTGTGCAGTGAGTGTAATACATAGTGAATCACATCGTGCAGCAGAGCAGGCCTTAGGCATAGGCAAACTACAGTAGGCAAATGCCTAGGGCATTTGCTATGCTTAGGGGCACCAGCAGCTTCTGCTGATTAAAATGATATGCGGCATGCCTATATTTTGCGTGACTGCGGCTGTATCTGTACCTGGCTAGGGCCAGCACTGTCGTGCAGTGTACTGTATACACATGTGGTAATTGCAGTTTTTTGTGTAGTGTACATTGTATCATATTTTGCAGGGAAATGTGCAGTTTGTCATATCACGCAGTCGTGCAGTGCATTGTGTGGTTTAATTGCAGTGTGCCGAAATTTGTGTTTCAGATATGTAGTACAGTGTTCTAAGGGATGTTACTTTGGCAGAAATTATTCTAAGGGATGTTACAGTGGCCTAATGTGTTCTGACGTGCATTACTCTTGCATAAGGTTCATGACTGGCAGATCTCTACTTTGTGACGTAATGTGGATATACTACTGCACTACTGTGACGTACAGTAACGTGAATAAGGTGCTCTACTGTGTGACACAACGTGAATCAAGGACAGTACTGTGACGTGAATACGGTGCTCTACTGTGTGACACAACGTGAATCAAGGACAGTACTGTGACGTGAATAAGGTGCTCTACTGTGTGACACAACGTGAATCAAGGACAGTACTGTGACGTGAATACGGTGCTCTACTGTGTGACACAACGTGAATCAAGGACAGTACTGTGACGTGAATACGGTGCTCTACTGTGTGACACAACGTGAATCAAGGACAGTACTGTGACGTGAATAAACTGCACTACTGTGACATGACGTGAATAAGATGAATTCAGGTGAGTACTGCATCATCTGTCATGAAATCAATTTGTAATGTAATGAACAGTACTGAGATGGTTAAGGGTGGGAGGGCTGCATGCTGATGTGTGTCATAATGTTTATAAGGGCAATGCTTATGTGTGTTACAATGTCTATAAAGGTAGTGTTCTGTCTAATACCCTGGACCTACTGTACTGTAGCGATACTGTAAGTGTACTGTTTGTCACATTTAGAAATGTGCCCCTTAAGTTTTGAAGACAGTACAGTACACTATGCCCTCCTGAGTGATTAGGTGCAGGGTACTAGAATGAACAATTCCATTTATTGTGATGTCATAAAGATGCTGTCAATGTTGAATTTCATTGGCTGTACAGTATGCTGCCATTATACTGTATATATATTTTTACAGGGCTGGTAGCACGACGTCACAGGAGGCGGGACAGGCGCCGCCAAGCTGGTAAGTATTGTCAAATACAGTAGTGTACAGTACATAGTGATTTCTATAGTCCCAACCCCCTGTCCTGACCATCACAGATAACTCGCTGCAATCCGTTAATGTTAAGAATGTCTGTTTACAAAACTAAATGTAAATATTAAACACAAAGTATAAATAACATTGTAGATAGCTGAATACCCGTGCTTCGCTACGGGATGAGGATGGTAAATTCCAGTGATAGTTGTTTGTTAATTTACGTTTGTTGGCGATCTACTGTAGTATATAGTACTGTATACTTTAAGCATACTGTATCTTGCTTCTCTGATGCAGATTGTTTATTGGCCGGACCCCTTTTTGGTCCTGGATACTGTGCAGTACATGTTTCAAATTGACAGCTTCACTTACAGTACTGTTATTTTTTTTCCCACAGTACCACCACCACCACCACCACCACCACCACCACCTGCTGCTGCGCTGCCAGGTATTGTGTAACGAGAATTCTGGTGCTACTGTCATCGTTGTTACACTACTGTACATGTGTCCTGGATACTGTGCAGTACATGTTTCCAATTGACAGCTTCACTTACAGTACTGTTATTTTTTTTCCCACAGTACCACCACCACCACCACCACCACCACCACCACCTGCTGCTGCGCTGCCAGGTATTGTGTAACGAGAATTCTGGTGCTACTGTCATCGTTGTTACACTACTGTACATGTGTCCTGGATACTGTGCAGTACATGTTTCCAATTGACAGCTTCACTTACAGTACTGTTATTTTTTTTCCCACAGTACCACCACCACCACCACCACCACCACCACCACCACCACCACCTGCTGCTGCGCTGCCAGGTATTGTGTAACGAGAATTCTGGTGCTACTGTCATCGTTGTTACACTACTGTACATGTGTCCTGGATACTGTGCAGTACATGTTTCCAATTGACAGCTTCACTTACAGTACTGTTATTTTTTTTCCCACAGTACCACCACCACCACCACCACCACCACCACCTGCTGCTGCGCTGCCAGGTATTGTGTAACGAGAATTCTGGTGCTACTGTCATCGTTGTTACACTACTGTACATGTGTCCTGGATACTGTGCAGTACATGTTTCCAATTGACAGCTTCACTTACAGTACTGTTATTTTTTTTCCCACAGTACCACCACCACCACCACCACCACCACCACCACCTGCTGCTGCGCTGCCAGGTATTGTGTAACGAGAATTCTGGTGCTACTGTCATCGTTGTTACACTACTGTACATGTGTCCTGGATACTGTACAGTACATGTTTCAAATTGACACCTTCACTTACAGCACTGTTGTTTTTTCTCACAGTACCACCACCACCACCACCACCACCACCACCACCACCAACACCGTCTGACCAGCAGAGCTCTGGAAGTGGTAATCATTATTTTTGTTACAGACACACTAGTTTCCTACAGTATTACTGTAATTTTTTTATTTTACAATACTTGTTATCTTGTACACACAGACCGCCTCGTTATTGATACAGAGGAGGAGGAAATGGGGGAGCCTTCAGGCCAGCCTGGTAAGAATTGTAATCTACTGTACAGTACTCTACATTCTACATTCATTGATTTATTAACAGTACCAATGGCTTGGGTTTGCGTGACCAGTGGTCAGGATTCCAGCAGTCAAGTGACCGACAGCGGTATCCTGATTGCAGAAATCCCATTGACTTTTCTTTTTGTTTTTTTTATATTCAACACAGATGTCACTTACGTGGACTCTGAGTCGTCGGAGCCGCCACAGTATAGTAAGTACAGTAGGATTTTCACAAGCCCATTCTTAAAAGTATTGACCAAGTCCACTTTTATTACTTTTCAGGCAGGGAATTCCAAACATGTACTGTACAGTATTTCCCTCACTGTGAAGACCCCTTTTCGCCTCTGTGTGCGAAATCGCCTCTCCTCCAACACGAGTTAAATACAGGCACAGTACAGTACTGTATGTCCCCTACCACTGGACAGTCATTCTGCTCCTACTGTATTATGAATATATCTCTGCCTCCTGTAGCACTGTACTACTGTGCAATTTTGTAGTAACTGTACTCTACTGTATTTTGTTTATAATATTTTTTTATTTTCCACTCAGTGATTATTGACAGTGATGAGGAAGGGGATGAGGAAGGGGAGAAAAAGCCCTCTCCCCAACTTGGTAAGTAAACTAAAGTATTGTACTGTACTGTACATTGTGTTAAACCAATGGGTTGGGTTTGCATGACCAGCAGTCAGGATTCTAGCGGTTAGGTGTAAAGTAGTGTATTTCCTGGAATGAACCTTTTTTTTCGCATTAATGTTTTTTCATAGTTCCTACACTGGAACAGGCCGCCGAGGAGGATGATGCATATGATGAGGCGGCATTTAGTGGTAAGAATTATCACTGACATTGATTTGATTCCACCAGAGTAGCACTTTTCATCAGATTTTTCTGGAAAATGCGTAGAAATCGGATAAAAATTGCACAAATCGGAATAGTGGATGGGGGACTTTAGATGATTGTTTTTGTTTGAACTGGTGATATTGCCCATACAGTAGCAACCAATCACATTCCACATTAACATTTATCTACAGTAGTTACACTTACAGACGATAATGCAGTACAGTAGGTAATATTTGTAATTGTCAGAGAAGTATCTTCATATACTGTAGTTAGAATTCTCATATTTGCCACTACAAATTACCACTACAGTAACTGCTAAATATTTTAAGTGTACTGTACAATATGCACATACAGTACAGTACTGTACAGTATGCATAATTCAAAGCAAAAAAGAGTTGCTACCTTAGTCTAGTCATAATCACCGGCATACGGGCCACTCACAAATTTTCTGATGGTCTCGGTGGGGTCCCTTGGAATCACCATGCCTGTCACAAGCATACCTTTTTTTTACCCACCTGTCACTAGGCCTGGACACTAGTTTACTATTACTATACTTTTTACTGTATACTGTATCTTATAATATTCTTCTCTTTTACCCACAGACGACGAGCCAGAATACCATTTTGGTAAATAAATATACTGTACAGTAGCAATAGTTGGTACTGCAATTACAGTATTTTTTTTCTCCAACATTACTTTAAGTCCAACTGATATGACTAACTGTATTTTATCTTTTTACAGTCCGTCGCCAACCAGTGGAGGAGACACCTGGTAATAAAATAGAAATACATAATGCACTGTACTGTATTCTAACTTACTGTAACATGTATAACACTGAGCTGATCATCTTCACACCCTCTGACATAACCTTACAGTACAAACTGTACTTTCTCTCCTTTTTCACCCTCTTCACTCCACAAATGCATGCTGCGTTTCCTGACTACTGATATAATAGTGTGTAGAGCGTAGCGAGGCACCGTGCCCACCGCGTGGCGAGCGAAGCAAGCATGCAAGGGGCTGCTTTCCGCTCGCCGCCCCTGTCGGGATTGTGTGGTCGGGATTCCGGCGTCTGTATTTTGACTGCCGGGATCCCGTCCAGCGGGATTACGTACTGATCTCCAGTCTGAGCCTGCCCTAGGCATAGGCATACTTGCCAAATGCCCAGGGGCACAAGCAGCTTCTGCTGATTAATATGATATGCAGCATGCCTACAGTATATTCTGTGCATACAAAATGCATTACTAATGTGCAGCATTATGTGTATACAGTACTTTGTTGTGTAACATATACTGTAGCAAGGGCACTACTGTGTGGTCTAATGTGAACAAAGAGCAATATGATGTGATGCAATGTGAATAAGTGGGAATACTTTGAGGAGTAATGTGGTACTATCATATGATGTAACGAGAAAAAGAGACACTATTGCATGATATGTTGTGAATAAAGTTGCAGTACTGTGTGGCGTCATTTCAGATTGGGGAATTACTGTGTGGCCTTGCCCCTTCCCAGCAAGAACATGCACCGTTTTGGGATGCACACCGAATGTGCACACTGTTGCTATTTTAAACATACAGTACAGTAAGTTGGAGGAGCACCAAAATGACGACTGCTATGGTTGAGGGGTGATGGTGCTGGGAAAGGGGTACAGGCTCAGAGGCGGAAATAGCATCTGTGCAAGGGGGCAGCATCCAAAAACTTGACTAGGGAATCATATTATTTATGGCTGGCTCTGAGTACAGTCCACTATTATGGATAGTACTCCCTACAACACCACCTACAGTACTGTAACCCTCTTTTTTCTGAAGCGGTCATGAAATGTCATGACTGCTAATACATACAGTAAATGTCTACAGTATTTGTACTGTGGTGTTTAATTCCTTTGACAATTTGTTTATGACCTATTGAAGCTAAACTCTTGTACAGTACTTTATATTTTGAATACCAGCAATACAGTATAATACTGTACCTACAGTATACAGTAATAATTGTTTACTATTTGAATGTGACTAAATGTTTTTTTTTCTCCAATATAGTGCCAATTATTTATGGGGGCCCCAGACAGGGGCAAGATAGGTGGGCTGGCCCAGAAGCGGGCAGGCAGCAGCCCACTTATACAAGAGGTAAACTAAAGCAATGTTTAAATTACCTCGACAGCATACAGTAGTGTTTGATTTACTGTACTGACAATACAGTACTGTACATTGTAAATAACAATATTGTCTAATATAGAGTAAAGTACAGTACTGTATTGCCATTACTACACTGTAAAGTATTCAGTATTTGTTTTGTAATACTGTCCTTTTTTTCCCACAGAACAGTTGCGGCGTGCCATCCAGCTCCAGCGGGTGGTGGTCCACCTCCTAGTGGACCACTATTTTAATATTTTATTAAGTTTTATTTAATTTTATTTAATAAAAAATTTTGTTCTTGTACTCCATTGTATAGTATCTTTTTCTACTGTATAAGATAGGCATACTGTACACCATACAATTATCTGGCAGATAATCTGCAAGATCTGGCTGTTTGTAATGAAATTCTCTCCTAATTTAGCTGTGGTGTACAGTACCTCCTGAGTGTGCTGGGGTGCTTTCTGGCCAGTTTGGGGTGATTTGGAGCAAGTTTGGTCGGCCATCTTGCCGACATGTGCTGTCGACTGTTTGGCAAACATGTGTTTTCACTCCAGCATGTGTGTGTCAGGCATTTTGTGTGTGTCAGGCATTTTGTGTGTGTCAGGCATTTTGTGTGTGTCAGGCATTTTGTGTGTGTCAGGCATTTTGTGTGTGTCAGCCATTTTGTGTGTGTCAGCCATTGCTGTGTGGTTCCACAAATGTTAGCGTGTCAAAGTGCTGACCACTGACACCACTATTTCACTTTGTACCGCATGCCTTTTGTGGAACCACACAGCCCAGCATGACTTATTGCTGGGCTGTGTGGTTCCACAAATTTTCTTGGAAAACAAATGAACATGAGTGTCTTTACTTTAATACTTTTTTTTTTTTTTTCCCCACAGATATCTATATACACAAGAAAAGAATGTAACGAAGAACAAACTACTTTTTTGTTTTAATTAACTTTCAAACTTTATTTAAAAAAAAAAACACCTTTTTTTTCTTCAATAAACTTTTAAAAATAGAAGTTTCCTGTGGTTTTTATTAAAATATGAAATGCAAGATGCCTAACCAAGTTGTTTTACATACAGTATACCACTCTTAATTGAATTCCCATCATACAGTAGTACTAATTTATACAGTACAGGAAGTTGGGAATACAAACATTGGAAACCACGTCATGTTTATTTTAAGAAACACTTTATTTACGGACAAAGTCATTTGGAACATGTAACATCACACATACTGTACTGTATTGTAATAAAGCCAACATCACACATACTGTACGGTACTTTAATCAAAAGGTAACAGCACAAATACAGTAACAATATCAACTTTAACATTTTTATAATTTATTTTTTTGTGGTGGTGGTGCGGGGTAATGGTTTTTGTACTTTATTTTTAGGTTTTGCTTTTTTGAATTATTTTTCGTTTTTGTCTTTTGCTTTTTAACACTGTCGCATACGGACACCAGAATAGAGGACTGACAACAGCAGCCCCTGGATGGAAACGCAGCCCAAGGCCCCAGATGGACACAGCACAATGGACTCGGCTGCTACTGGATAGATACAGCAGCGCCGAAAAAATCAACAGGAATAAAAGGGGCAACTTGTAACAGGCCCTTACATTACCAGGAATGTGGTGAGCCAAGTTCATGCACTCCCCTTTGAGTAACCGAGCTGCTCCAAGTGGATTCAGCACAGTGCATGCAGCCCCAGAAAATGTACAGGTAATACAGGTACATTGACACAATTTTTTAACTTCAGCTGTGTGAAGCTGATGTGCAGAAGCTAGGAGTTAGGTAATGATCTGGTTTCATCATAGTCGAGCTTCCAAGTCATTTTCCTCTTCGTTCTCAGCACAGAGTTTATGGTATCCCTTATCTTCCTCTTTTCTGGATCACCAATCCTCACGCGGCGTTCACACCTAGCCATGATGTCATGTACCAGATTTTTGGGCAGCGGAAGTTTGCCCTTGGAACCATCAAAGTTCACACGATTGGCCCACGTCAAGTATTTGTCGTACCGTACATGGTGCTGGAACAGAGAATATGCATATTTCTGAATATGTCCATTTGAAGCTCTGTACAGATGGTCGTCCAGGGAAGTTGAGATGACAGCCAGGGCAATATTGTTCAGAGAGCCTCCGAATGTATTGCGAAGTGGCCTGTGAGCAGGTGTGCTGGTCATCATTGGTGTTCCTGGCAACAGCACACTTGAATCCAGGCCTCTGCGGTCGTCCAGCCCTCTGCGGTCCTCCAGGCCTCCTCTGCGGTCCTCCAGGCCTCCTCTGCGGTCCTCCAGGTCTCTTCTGCGGTCCTCCAGGTCTCTTCTGCGGTCCTCCAGGTCTCTTCTGCGGTCCTCCAGGCCTCCTCTGCGGTCGTCCAAGTCGCTGACTTCGTCCAGTCCGCTGCTGTGGTCCAGGCCTCTGCGGTCCTCCAGGCCTCCTCTGCGGTCCTCCAGGCCTCCTCTGCGGTCCTCCAGGCCTCCTCTGCGGTCCTCCAGGTCTCTTCTGCGGTCCTCCAGGTCTCTTCTGCGGTCCTCCAGGCCTCCTCTGCGGTCGTCCAAGTCGCTGACTTCGTCCAGTCCGCTGCTGTGGTCCAGGCCTCTGCGGTCCTCCAGGCCTCCTCTGCGGTCCTCCAGGCCTCCTCTGCGGTCCTCCAGGCCTCCTCTGCGGTCCTCCAGGCCTCCTCTGCGGTCCTCCAGGTCTCCTCTGCGGTCCTCCAGGCCTCCTCTGCGGTCCTCCAGGTCTCTTCTGCGGTCCTCCAGGCCTCCTCTGCGGTCCTCCAGGCCTCCTCTGCGGTCCTCCAGGCCTCCTCTGCGGTCCTCCAGGCCTCCTCTGCGGTCCTCCAGGCCTCCTCTGCGGTCCTCCAGGTCTCTTCTGCGGTCCTCCAGGCCTCCTCTGCGGTCCTCCAGGCCTCCTCTGCGGTCCTCCATGCCTCCTCTGCGGTCCTCCAGGCCTCCTCTGCGGTCCTCCATGCCGCTGACTTCGTCCAGTCCGCTGCGGTCGTCCAGGCCTCCTCTGCGGTCGTCCAGGCCTCCTCTGCGGTCCTCCAGGCCTCCTCTGCGGTCCTCCAGGCCTCCTCTGCGGTCCTCCAGGCCTCCTCTGCGGTCCTCCATGCCGCTGACTTCGTCCAGTCCGCTGCGGTCGTCCAGGCCTCCTCTGCGGTCGTCCAGGCCTCCTCTGCGGTCCTCCAGGCCTCCTCTGCGGTCCTCCAGGCCTCCTCTGCGGTCCTCCAGGCCTCCTCTGCGGTCCTCCAGGCCTCCTCTGCGGTCCTCCAGGCCTCCTCTGCGGTCCTCCAGGTCTCCTCTGCGGTCCTCCAGGCCTCCTCTGCGGTCCTCCAGGTCTCTTCTGCGGTCCTCCAGGCCTCCTCTGCGGTCCTCCAGGCCTCCTCTGCGGTCCTCCAGGCCTCCTCTGCGGTCCTCCAGGCCTCCTCTGCGGTCCTCCAGGCCTCCTCTGCGGTCCTCCAGGTCTCTTCTGCGGTCCTCCAGGCCTCCTCTGCGGTCCTCCATGTTTCCTCTGCGGTCCTCCAGGTCTCTTCTGCGGTCCTCCAGGCCTCCTCTGCGTTCGCCCAAGTCGCTGACTTCGTCCAGTCCGCTGCTGTGGTCCAGGCCTCTGCGGTCCTCCAGGTCTCTTCTGCGGTCCTCCAGGCCTCCTCTGCGGTCCTCCATGCCGCTGACTTCGTCCAGTCCGCTGCGGTCGTCCAGGCCTCCTCTGCGGTCCTCCATGCCGCTGACTTCGTCCAGTCCGCTGCGGTCGTCCAGGTCTCTTCTGCGGTCCTCCAGGCCTCCTCTGCGGTCGTCCAGCCCTCTGCGGTCCTCCAGGCCTCCTCTGCGGTCCTCCAGGCCTCCTCTGCGGTCCTCCAGGCCTCCTCTGCGGTCCTCCAGGTCTCTTCTGCGGTCCTCCTGGTCTCTTCTGCGGTCCTCCAGGTCTCTTCTGCGGTCCTCCAGGCCTCCTCTGCGGTCGTCCAAGTCGCTGACTTCGTCCAGTCCGCTGCTGTGGTCCAGGCCTCTGCGGTCCTCCATGCCGCTGACTTCGTCCAGTCCGCTGCGGTCGTCCAGGTCTCTTCTGCGGTCCTCCAGGCCTCCTCTGCGGTCGTCCAGCCCTCTGCGGTCCTCCAGGCCTCCTCTGCGGTCCTCCAGGCCTCCTCTGCGGTCCTCCAGGCCTCCTCTGCGGTCCTCCAGGTCTCTTCTGCGGTCCTCCTGGTCTCTTCTGCGGTCCTCCAGGTCTCTTCTGCGGTCCTCCAGGCCTCCTCTGCGGTCGTCCAAGTCGCTGACTTCGTCCAGTCCGCTGCTGTGGTCCAGGCCTCTGCGGTCCTCCAGGCCTCCTCTGCGGTCCTCCAGGCCTCCTCTGCGGTCCTCCAGGCCTCCTCTGCGGTCCTCCATGCCGCTGACTTCGTCCAGTCCGCTGCGGTCGTCCAGGCCTCCTCTGCGGTCGTCCAGGCCTCCTCTGCGGTCCTCCAGGCCTCCTCTGCGGTCCTCCAGGCCTCCTCTGCGGTCCTCCAGGCCTCCTCTGCGGTCCTCCAGGCCTCGGTCGTCCAGGCCGCTGACTTGAACCGCTTGGTGGTGTGTTGCAATGATGGTGCGGCAAACTCCAACTTGCCATTCTTCCCTCGTTTGTTCAATGACTTTCTTCATGGCTTCTACCATCTGTTCCTTTATGCCTTCTTTAAGGCCAGCCACATCGGTCTGCAGCTGATTGATCTGTCCACCAACTTCTGACTCCATATTGGTCACCTTACTGAGTAGCTCCTTTAGTAAAACAGGACAGGTACACTGGCAGTCCTGCACTTTGGTGTTCACATCTGTGAAATGCAACCTTCTTCGTGGTGAATGTGTCATGTCTTCTTGTCCAGGGGTGGCTACATGGTCCAAAAAAGAAGCTTCCTGATGCAGCGTGTTTGTCACGTCCTCTAGCACCGGTATTTCCAGATTCATTGGCTGAACACTGTGATCTGCAGGAGATGGAACAATTACATCATTTGCCACACCACATATCATCTCCAACGTATTATTCTTTGCCTTGGCATTTTTTCGTGGTTTCACCACATTTTCTTTCTGAGCCGCCTTGGCAGTTTTCTTCTTCTTTTGTGGGACTACTGCAGCAAGTTTCTGTGCCACTGATGGGTGGGTTTTGGCACTCCCGTAAAATCTGGTAGTCTGCATTCTTTGTCTTTTGTCTAAAAATATAAAAACCACAATAAGAAAACATGTAAAGCACAGCATGCTAAAAATAGCAAACAACTGTACATTTTCAAATAAAGTGCACAACAGTAAAGTGCAAATACAGTACTGTACAGTATTTGCCTTTTTTCCCTGTGCCTCCCAACAAGAACCTCTGCAGGAGGGACAGAATGCTCTGTTACGGACTTCAGTTTAAATATACAGTATGATTACCATCACCTGTGCGAACAACTATACTGTACAGTAGTTACTGTATTTGATAAGATAGGTGTTTCACCACAAGTGATAGCAATCATTCAGTACTACTGCACATACCTGTAGTACACCGGGATAAGCAAGGTCTATGTACATTACGTTATACCGAGCTGGATCGCTTAGCAACCTGACAAAATGGCCACCGACCGTGAACTCCCAGCACGTGGCAGCGCTTGGATATGGAGTGAGATACAGTATGGTACAGTCCAGGGGCAATGCTGAAGGAGCGTCACAATCCCCTAGCTCAATTACTAGAGCCATCTTAACAGCAGTGTGGGCCCCTGGACACAGCAATGCACTGGGGCCCCTACCCACTCACCAGCGGAAGGGGTGGGGGGAGCTATCAGCGGCAGCTTTGATGCTCCGCGGGGGATAGGGGGGGTTCTATCTTTCGCTCAGTATGTACAGTAGGACCTGGAGAAATAATTTCTGCTAATTATTCCTTTACTGCACAGATGGGGCAGGAAGGAGAACACTAAACTGTAGAAGGGGGCATTGTGCTGAATGAAGGGGCCCTGGTACATGACTTCCAGGGTGGTAGGGGGTGTTTAATACACAGGGGAGGAGTGGATAATGGAGTGGGCTTAATATTAGTGTTATGGACTGCAATTAGTTTCCTGTATGAAACAGATACAGTACAGTAAATAACCGTCCTTGGAAGTGCATGGGCCCTGTGAGACTTACAGTAGTGTACAGCATAAGGGTCGACTGACATGATGTACAAGCATTACATACAGTACATGTCAGTACTGTATGTAAATTCTTCAATTACTGCCTAACAACAATGCTGCTTACTGTATATTAAATACTGTAGGCCTAGAAATGTGCATCTCAATATAGTAGTTAAAAACACAGGGGCCTATGTGGATAAGCGAGTTCTATGCACACTAAAAATGGCCACCGACCGTGAACTCCCAGCACGTGGCAGCGCTCGGATATGTAGTGAGAGATGGTATACATTTTAAAATACAGTACACCGGGATAAGTTGTACAGGCCATGGAGCAATGCACAGGGACATTCATCATTTACGTACAGTATATAAATAATTGTAAACCGTAAATGAAAGAATTACCGGTCAAATACTGTATGACGAAACTGTGTCAATGAGCTGGAACAGTATGGCCTGTGAAGAAGTTTTCGAAGGCAGAAACGGAGAGCAAATTATCAGGAGATTTCTGAAAGGTCGGAGAAGATCCACACAGCAAGTCTGCCTACGAGGAAACAGATTTGCAAAGTGGGTAGCGTAAAGCCTAACAACAATGCTGCTTACTGTATATTAAATACTGTAGGCCTAGAAATGTGCATCTCAATATAGTAGTTAAAAACACAGGGGCCTATGTGGATAAGCGAGTTCTATGCACACTAAAAATGGCCACCGACCGTGAACTCCCAGCACGTGGCAGCGCTCGGATATGTAGTGAGATACAATATGGCATACATTTCACAGTTCAGGGGGCAATGCTGAAGGAGCGTCACAATCCCCTAGCTCAATTACAGTACATTGGGATAAGCGAGGTCTATGCACATTACGGTATACCGAGCTGGATCGCTTAGCAACCTGACAACATGGCCGCCGACCGTGAACTCCCAGCACGTGGCAGCGCTCGGATATGTAGTGAGATACAATATGGCATACATTTCACAGTTCAGGGGGCAATGCTGAAGGAGCGTCACAATCCCCTAGCTCAATTACATTGGGATAAGCGAGGTCTATGCACATTACGGTATACCGAGCTGGATCGCTTAGCAACCTGACAACATGGCCGCCGACCGTGAACTCCCAGCACGTGGCAGCGCTCGGATATGTAGTGAGATACAATATGGCATACATTTCACAGTTCAGGGGGCAATGCTGAAGGAGCGTCACAATCCCCTAGCTCAATTACATTGGGATAAGCGAGGTCTATGCACATTACGGTATACCGAGCTGGATCGCTTAGCAACCTGACAACATGGCCGCCGACCGTGAACTCCCAGCACGTGGCAGCGCTCGGATATGTAGTGAGATACAATATGGCATACATTTCACAGTTCAGGGGGCAATGCTGAAGGAGCGTCACAATCCCCTAGCTCAATTACATTGGGATAAGCGAGGTCTATGCACATTACGGTATACCGAGCTGGATCGCTTAGCAACCTGACAACATGGCCGCCGACCGTGAACTCCCAGCACGTGGCAGCGCTCGGATATGTAGTGAGATACAATATGGCATACATTTCACAGTTCAGGGGGCAATGCTGAAGGAGCGTCACAATCCCCTAGCTCAATTACATTGGGATAAGCGAGGTCTATGCACATTACGGTATACCGAGCTGGATCGCTTAGCAACCTGACAACATGGCCGCCGACCGTGAACTCCCAGCACGTGGCAGCGCTCGGATATGTAGTGAGATACAATATGGCATACTGTACATTTCACAGTTCAGGGGGCAATGCTGAAGGAGCGTCACAATCCCCTAGCTCAATACAGTATCTCACGCTTACAGTATCTTACAGTATACGCTTACAGTATCTGTGTATTTTGGCTAGGGGATTGTGACGCTCCTTCAGCATCGCCCCGTAGCCTGCACAGCTTATGCCATTTCTCATTCCATACCCAACTGCTGCCTGCCACGAGGTGGGGGTGAATAAAAAAAATAATAAAGTGTGAAAAAAACTACAGTAACATGCATTAGTACTTAAGGAATCGAACCCTGGACTCTGAGTATAGGAAGCGAAACACTTCACCACTTCGCCGCAGACAAATGTATAAATCCGTTGGTTTTGATTATGCTGTAATGGCTACGGGATTAAGACGATAACATACTGTAGAAAATTCCTAATCTTGAGAGGCAATAGTGAACTTGTAACACACATCCATTTGCGACAGTGTACACTACTGGTTTTACAGTACTGTGTTTTGTCTGCGGGACTCGGACGCTCACATACAGTATTCATAAAGTATTGTAGATGGATCATATACTGTATGCTGTACTACTGTATTTGCGTCGGTGTCGTACTGTATATACTGTACAGTACTGTATTAAATAATGCAGCGTAATGAGTACAGTATTTGCTGTATGCAGCGTAATGAGACGCCTTAGTAAAGTAGTCCTTATTATGTATGTCAGTATTGTATTTTACGGGAGACCACACGCATGCGCAGTGGTGATTGTAAAAAGCGACATCTGGTGGCTGATCGCAGGTATTACACGTAAAGGTAACGCCAAACGTCAAATGTCTGTCTCCGTGCGATTAGATAGCCTCTCTGTGGCTATGCGCGCCTCGCTACGCCACAGTGCGCTGCGTATGGTCGAACGGGCCAACCGCCGCGGCCACTCAAGATAAAGGTGGCTACATCTGTACTTTATGGATGACGAGTGACGACACAGAGGTAGGTACAGCAGTGGCCTACCGTACTGCTATATACAGTATAATGGACCTGGTGGACACTGTCAGCAGACTGCTAAACTACTAGTATAAAAAAAAGCCACCACAGGTATACAATGTAGATGGATGGATAGTATACTTTATGGATGACGAGTGACGACACAGAGGTAGGTACAGCAGTGGCCTACCGTACTGCTATATACAGTATAATGGACCTGGTGGACACTGTCAGCAGACTGCTAAACTACTAGTATAAAAAAAAAGCCACCACAGGTATACAATGTAGATGGATGGATAGTATACTTTATGGATGACGAGTGACGACACAGAGGTAGGTACAGCAGTGGCCTACTGTACTGCTATATACAGTATAATGGACCTGGTGGACACTGTCAGCAAACTGCTAAACTACTAGAATAAAAAAAAAAAAGCCACATGAGTGTTTTTCAGGCAGACAAACGTATACTGGTGGTCACTGTCAGCAAAACTCTGCCCTGTACTCCTGCTATAGCTGCTCCCCAGTCCCCACAATTAAGCAGTGTGAGCACTCAGCACAGATATATCATGCAGCACACTGAGCACAGATATGGTATGGAGCGTTTTTTTCAAGCAGAGAAGAGAACGGATAAAAAACTGGTGGTCACTATCAGCAAAACTCTGCACTGTACTCCTCCTAACAGCTGCTCCCCAATACTACCCACAATAGTAAAATAAACAAGCAAAGCAAAGCAATCAGATCAACTGTAGTGTCTCGTATAAACGGAGAGGACGCCAGCCACGTCCTCTCCCTATCAATCTCAATGCACGTGTGAAAATGGCGGCGACGCGCGACTGCTTGTAGAATCCGAATCTCGCGAGAATCCGACAGCGGGATGATGACGTTCGGGCGCGCTCGGTTAGCTGAGCAAGGCGGGAGGATCCGAGTCTGCTCGGACCCGTGTAAAAAAAGGTAAAGCTCGGGTGGGTTCGGTTTCTCAGAAACCGAACCCGCTCATCACTAATTTTTAACCACTTAACTGACTAATATGTTTCCAAAAACTTCTCAGAATTGTTATTTTTAATTAATGAATAAGGTCTGGGACATCTATTTAAAACTTAGCCAACACAATTTATAATAATAATAATAATAATAATAATAATAATTATTATTATTATTATTATTATTATTTTATTTTTAAACATGGCATAATATTAAAATATATTTTTTTATGATATATTGCAATGATGTCCATTGGTGGCTGTACCATCAATGGCTGATGGTTTTACACCATCATTAGTAGACTTTCAATGGTTTTGCCATTGATGGCTTAGTTCTGCATATGTGCAGACCGTGGCCATCGTTCCAGTGCTGCTGATATTTTCTTGACATTGAGTGTTGTCACTGATGGTAGGGCATCGATGTTGCAAAAAAATGCCAAAAAGGTAAAGAAGGTTCTTTATCGATATTCTTTCATCTTTCAACCTATTGTACCTGTCAGGCTTTTGTACCTGTTGACCTAATGCTTTTTGACCATATGATGGCATGTGATCAGCTTAATGCATTCCTTGAGTCCCACTGCTCAGGAGGAGGACATACTCTGACCTTACTAGAAGAAGTTGTACCAGATATTTGCAGCAATGAAAACACACTGCAACACAATAATGCATATTGTATTTAAGTAAATGCACAATTAATTTTGATATTGCAATCATACTTCATAATTTCAACCTTTTACTTCATTGATAAGATCATGAGCTTCCTGTCTCTTTCATTTTTCATTCGTAGCCTTCTTTTATAGACTAGAGTTTTTCATACTGGGGCCTAGATTTATCAAGCCTTGTAGAGTGATCAGTTGCACCGTGATGAAGTACCAACCAATCAGCTTGTAACTGTCATTTTTCAAACACAACCTGTAACATGACAGTTAGGAGCTTGTAGGTTGCTACTTTATCACCATGCAATTAATCACTCTCCAAGGCTTGATAAATCTGGGCCTGTATGTTTGAATTTCCCAAATTCCTCTTGTTGGTTGATATAATTTTTAGTGATAGTTTGTTCACATCAAAGAAGGATTTCATAAGACAAGAGTAGGCCTTTTGGGTCTTCAATCATAGAGAAGTCCAGCAGATCAGAATATTTAAAATTAAAATGCTCATCCTTCAGAATACATAATTAAAACTTACAGAAGTGACAACATATAATGTAGCCGCATTAATTAATGCATTCTATAATTAGTAGAAACATTATCTTCTTCAAAAAAGCAACACTAAGGACTAGATTTGGCAAGTGCAAATTATAAAAAATGTATGCAATTTCACATCTTGCAATTACTGCAAAGTATGTAATGTTTATTATTCCAAATGATACCAAAGCAGGTAAAGCAAAGTTAAAAGAATGACAATAATATTTATACTGACACACACAAAAATTTATACACACACACACACACACACACACACACACACACACGCACACATATTAGAGATGAGCGGGTTCGGTTCCATGAGAACTGAACCCTACGGGACTTCACTACCCAAGCCCGGATCCGAGCCCGGCTCGGGTTTTCCTGCCTGACTCAGAAACCAGAACGAGGCAAAACATTATCATCCTGCAGTCGATTCTCACGGGTTTTGGATTCCATATAAGGGGCCGTGCATCGCCATCATTTTCACTCCGGAATTGGAGAGTGTAGCGAGAGGACCTGTATCCATCCTCAGTGTCTGTGCAGGATGAAAGTGGGGTGGTGATTCCAATGCTGTCTTCTGCTGCTCAGTCCAGTGTAGTGTCTTATGCTGCATCAGTCCAGTCACAGTGGTGGTGACCTCTGCTGCCATATGTCCAGCGTAGCTGTATAAGTCCAGTGCAGTGGTGCTGTGTTGTCCTGCATCAGTACAGTGGTAGTGTCTTGTGTTGCATCAGTACAGTCACAGTGGTGGTGTCCTTTGCTGCC
This sequence comes from Pseudophryne corroboree, assembly GCF_028390025.1. Classification (NCBI taxonomy): domain Eukaryota; kingdom Metazoa; phylum Chordata; class Amphibia; order Anura; family Myobatrachidae; genus Pseudophryne; species Pseudophryne corroboree. Next base: position 139,746,521 of record NC_086447.1, read on the forward strand.
ATATGTCCAGTACTGCTGTATAAGTCCAGTCCAGTGGTGCTGTGTTGTGCTGAATCAGTCCAATGGTGGTGTCCCTGTGCTGCAATATGTGTCCAGTGGTACTGCTGTAAAAGTCCAGTGGTACTGCCATATAAGTCCAGTGATACTGCCGTATAAATCCAGTCCAGTGATACTGACGAATAAGTCCAGTGAAACTGCCGAATATGTCCAGTGGTACTGCCGTAAAAATCCAGTGATACTGCCATATATGTCCAGTAATACTGCCATATAAATCCAGTGATACTGGTGTATAAATCCAGTACAGTGATACTGCCATATATGTCCAATGGTACTGTTATCTAATTTCAGTGATACTGCCGTATAAATCCAGTGATACTGTTGTATATGTCCAGTGATACTGCCATATAAATCCATTGGTACTGGTGTATAAATCCAGTCCAGAGATACTGCCGTATATGTCCAATGGTACTGCTATCTAATTTCAGTGATACTGCCATATATGTCCAGTGGTACTGCCGTATTAATCCAGTGGTACTGTCATATAAATCCAGTCCAGTTATACTGCCGTATAAATCCAGTGATACTGCCATATAAATCCAGTGATACTGCCGTATATGTTCAATGGTACTGCTGTATAAATCCAGTCCAGTGATACTGCCGTATATGTCCCGTGGTACTGCCATATAATTCCAGTGATACTGCCATATTTGTCCAGTGGTACTGCTGTATAAATCCAGTGGTACTAGCGTATAAATCCAGTCCAGTGATACTGCCATATATGTTCAGTGGTACTGCCATATAATTCCATTAATACTGCCATATATATCCAGTGGTACTGCCATATATGTCCAGTGGTACTGCCATATAAATCCAGTGGTACTGGCGTATAAATCCAGTCCAGTGATACTGCAATATATGTACAGTGGTACTGCCATATAATTCCAGTGATATTGCCGTATATGTCCAGTGATACTGCTGTACAAATCCAGTGGTACTGGCGTATAAATCTAGTCCAATGATACTGCCATATATGTACAGTGGTACTGCCATATAATTCCAGTGATACTGCCGTATATGTCCAGTGGTACTACCGTTTAAATCCACTCCAGTGATACTGCCGTTAATCAGGGATCGCACGTCACTGCCGTATATGTCCAGTGGTACTGCCGTATAAATCCAATGATACTGCCGTATATATCCAGTGGTACTGCCATATAAATCCATTGGTACTGGCGTATAAATCCAGTCCAGTAATACTGCAGTATAGGTCCAATGGTACTGCTATCTAATTCCAGTGATACTGACATATATGTCCAGTGGTACTGCCGTATAAATCCAGTGGTACTGGCATATAAATCCAGTCCAGTGATACTGCCGTATAAGTCCAGTCCAGTGGTGCTGCCATATAAGTTCAGTGGTGCTGTCCTGTGCTGTATAATATTTACTCCAAATGAAGAGGTTATTAATATTTAATCCAAATAGTTTTTACAGGGTTTGCCCTGTGTGGTGTAGAGGTACGCTCTCCTTTGCTGCATTTTGTTATATAACTCCAGAAAAATAATTGAGAACAAAAATTTAGAGGATAAAACAGGGAAAGCTCAAGAACCACTTCCTCCTACTGCTGCCGCTGCTGTTGTTGCTGCTGGGAGTCGATCGTCATCCCAGAAGGGAAGTTGGCCGACCCTAGCCAATATGATGCCCTAGGCAAGATTTTGGCTGGTGCCCCCTAGCACCACCACTGGTTCCGCCTCTGACCTTGCACCGCTTTCCCAGCTCCATCACCCCTCATCCATAGCAGTCCTTATTTTGGTGTTTGTACCCCTTATATTTTAAAAAGGAACAGTTCGCACATTTGGCGCACAGCCCAAAAAGGGGTGTATTTTTGCTGGCAAGGGGCATGGCCACACAGTAGTAACTCCAATTCCAATTACGCCACACAGTACTGCAACTTTATTCACATTTGATCCTGCGATAGTGTCCATAGGCCCTCATTCCGAGTTGTTCGCTCGCAAGTGAATTTTAGCAGATTTGCTCATGCTAAGCCGCCGCCTACTGGGAGTGAATCTTAGCATCTTAAAATTGCGAACGATGTATTCGCAATATTGCGATTACACACCTCGTAGCAGTTTCTGAGTAGCTCCAGACTTACTCGGCATCTGCGAACATTTCAGTGCTTGTCGTTCCTGGTTTGACGTCACAAACACACCCAGCGTTCGCCCAGACACTCCCCCGTTTCTCCAGCCACTCCTGCGTTTTTTCCGGAAACGGTAGCGTTTTTTCCCACACGCCCATAAAACGGCCTGTTTCCGCCCAGTAACACCCATTTCCTGTCAATCACATTACGATCGCCAGAACGATGAAAAAGCCGTGAGTAAAATTACTAAGTGCATAGCAAATTTACTTGGCGCAGTCGCAGTGCGGACATTGCGCATGCGCATTAAGCGGAAAATCGCTGCGATGCGAAGATTTTTACCGAGCGAACAACTCGGAATGAGGGCCCTAATTCATATTACATCCCACAGTAGTATCACTTTACCTTATAAACGTTACTCCTCACAGTAGAGCCCCATATTCACATAACATCACACTGAATTGCTCCTTATTCACATTACACCACACCCTATTGTTCTTTATTCACATTAGATGACACAGTAGTGCCCTTTCTATACGCAATGCCACATAGTAGAGTACCTTATACACATAATGCCACACATTTGTAATGCATTTATACCCATAATTCCACACAGTAATGCCCCTTACACATGTGAGACACATTATTAATGTCCTTATAAAAATAATGCGCCTTACACATTATGACAACCTTTATTAATGCCCTTATACACATAATGTCCCTTACACATATGCCACACATTATTAATGCCTTTATACACATAATGACACACATAGTGCCCCCTGCACATTATTAGTGCTCCTATACACAAAATGAAACACATACAGTAGTACCCTGTTACACATGTGCCGCACATTATTAATGCTCTTATACACATAATGACACACATATTTCCCCTTACACATATGTTGCACATTATTAATGCATTTTTACATGACACACATAATGCTCCTTACACATATTCCAAACACTACTGCACAAACAACCCACTCACATGCACACAGCACTCACACTGCCACTAACACTGTGACCTCTGCTCTGCTTGGATACAGATGTGTCCTCATAAATCTTGCCTCAATGCGAACGCCGGGCACCTTTTTTATGAAAATGCATCTTATTTGCAATGCCATGTGGCTAGGATGCACAAGCAGCTTCTGCTGATTAAAATGATATGCAGCATGCCTATATACTGTGTGAGACTGTGGCTGTATCTGCATATGAAATGCTACACACACAATATAGGCATGCCACATATCATTTTAATCAGCAGAAGCTACTGATGCCCCTAGGCATATGAAATGCCCTAGGCAATTGCCTAGTTTGCCTATGCCTATGGCCAGCTCTGATAATACCATATGATCAAAATTACCCCCAAATTCTGTGATTTTAGCTGTTTTCATGTTTTTTTTTAAGTAGTCATCCAGATCCAAAACCAAAACACGAAAGGGTGGTTTTGGCAACACCAAAAAAGATCCAAAACACGAGCATGGAACCAGAACCAAAAACAAAGCATAAAACACGAAAAGTGCCCGTCGCACATCTCTAATATATGGGTTCACTACGATATGCCGGCGGCCGGGCTACCGGCGACCAGCATACCGGCGCCGGGAGCCTGACCGCCGGCTTACCGACAGTGTGGCGAGCGCAAATGAGCCCCTTGCGTGCTCGCTGCGCTCGCCACGCTACGGGCACGGTGGCACGCTAAGCGCGCCACACTATTTTATTCTCCCTCCAGGGGGGTCGTGGACCCCCACGAGGGAGAATAAGTGTCGGTATGCCGGCTGTCGGGCTCCCGGCGCCGGTATGCTGGTCGCCGATAGCCCGACCGCCGTCATACTGAAGACCACCCCTAATACTGTATATACATATATATATATATATATATATATATTATATATACACAACCAGCAAACGTAGCACTCCTGGTGACTTGTTAAATGAATCTCTCGAATGGGCAGTGTAGTAAAACAACGTTTCAATGCCGTTTTATTATTAAGGCATTTTCCTCAGGTTTTAAGTACATACAGAGCAGTCTTACCTTTAAAGGCTGCTAATCACCCTGTGAACCTGCCGCGTGTAGCCCGCGGGACGCCAACTGCTCCGTCGGGCGCAGCTGTGGTGACGTCACCCTACGTCACTTCCCACATTAGTGCTCCCCATCACCATGACAACGTATACAAGACAGGCGGATTGCTATGGACATAAGCAAATGGAAATGTAGCAAACGAATGCGGGCAACATCAATCATTACTACCAGCATTCATCCATAAGTACAGTATATAATTGTGGATGGTAGATAATGCCATTATGCCTGCAATTAAACCCGGAACAGCACCTATACATGAATCATGGTGTTTATGATAATAAATTCCTATACAGAGAGAAACAATAATGTGTATCACCCATAAGTACTAGGGACATGTCAAAACAGCATACTTAATCAAAGAATGATGAGCAATAATATCACATAGGACTCAAAGGATGTAAATGTGGGCCCTCAATCTGGTGGCCCTACACTGTCCTCCTGTGTACCCCCAGAATAATACAAGTAGAACTATTGTACAGCAGCAAATGGCAGAAACACTCGTGGATTTGCAGGTAACAGCAGTTACAATCACATAAGGACAGATAATACTACCGGTAAGGTCAAACTACACTAGTGGACACTAAGACTAGGGTTAATATACTGCTTATAGAAAACAGTTAAGCCCATGGGACTCGTTGAGTCCCCTTGGGTGGACAGTACCCAGGCGGAAGATCCATCGTGCTTCCAGCCTTAGGAGTTTACCTCCCCGATCGCCACCCCTAATGGAGGCCGGTATGTGGTCGATCATGCAATATTTCAGCGTGATCAATTGATGTCTACTGAGGACGAAGTGCCTTGCTACAGGCTGTTCGTTCGATCCCTTGGCAATAGCTAATTTGATTGCAGACCTGTGGGCTGCCATACGTTCCTTGAACATTTGTTCTGTTTTGCCAATATATGACAGCCCACAGGGGCATATAAGCTGGTATATGACAAATTTGGAGGAACATGTAAGCGTGTGATAGATATACATAGTCTTGCCAGATTGGGGGTGTTAAAACGTGTCACCGGGTATCATAAACTGGCACGTAGTGCAAGTACAACGGATACATCCCTTTTTGTTAAACATGGGTTGGGGAGATGCATATTGGGAGACATCTGCTTTAACTAGGATGTCTCTGAGGTTTTTATTACATTTATAGCAAGACATCAATTTGGTATTTTGTAATCCCAATTCAGGATCACCCTGAATGATGGGCCACAGTTTTTTAGAGATCTGGTTGATCCCTGTGCTGGCAGCGTGGTATTGAACCACCCAAGGAATCATCGAACTTCCTACATTGTGGATTTTAGAAGGGCCGATCAGTGTCTCCCGCTCAACCCTCAGTACCTTTTCTTTAGCAGCTGTAAGTAGATGCATAGGATAGCCCCGTTTAGCAAAATGCTCTATCATCTCGTCCATCTGAGCATTCGCTATGACAGGGTCAGAGGTAATCCGTCTAACTCTGAGAAGCTGGGAGAATGGCAACTCCATCTTAAGTGGCTGAGGGTGTAAGCTCTTATAATGCAACACATTGTTCTTATCAGTGGCCTTAGAATAGAGGGAGGTTGTTATCATACCCTGCTGGAGAGAAATGTGGACATCTAGATAGTTGATGGCGTGATCACTAATGGTATACATAAGTTTAATGGGGTGCTGCAACATATTATGCGCCTGTATAACCTCCTCGAGTCTGCTCTTTGGTCCCTGCCAGATTAACAACAGATCGTCGATGTAGCGGCAATAAAACAATATCACCACATCGGGATCTGTAAAAAATATTTCCTGTTCTACTTGGAACATAAAAATGTTGGAGTATGCCGGGGCCACAGAGGACCCCATAGCACACCCCTTACGTTGCAGATAAATCTGCCCATCATACAAGAAGAAATTTTTTTGTAAGGTCATTTGTAATAATTAAATACATAATTTCAGGTTTGTGCCCTGGAACTCAACATGATTGCTCAGATATTGCTCCATGGCCTTAAGGCCCATGTCGTGGGGAATCACTGTATATAGGTTTTGAACATCTATACTACAGAGTAAAACATTAGACTCAAACCTAGGTAGTTGCTGTAATTTGTAAAGTAGTGAGGTGGTATCTAACAAGAACTGCGGGTGCGTTTGTATGCATGGTTGGAGTATGGAATCTAAATATAAAGCAACAGGTTGGAATAGGGATGATCTAGCAGAAATAATGGGGCGCCCTGGTGGTTTACTGAGGGAGTTGTGGATTTTGGGTGTTGTATATAGTATTGGCAAAACAGGATTAGCTGGAATTAAGGCATTGCGTATAACACTAGTTATTAGACCCTCATGTACAGCGCTATCTAGCAATTTAGTAAGCTGACATTTAAATTAATTGGTAGGGTCCTTGGTCAGCCGACAATATGTCTCAGAATCTTGCAGTTGGCGCTGGATTTCATCTTTATAATCCTTTTTATTCTGGATCACTAGTGCCCCACCTTTGGGTTCGGATCCCGGAGATCCGAACCCTATGGAACTTCCCTACCTGAGTCCGTATCCGAGTCAGGCTCGGGTTTCCCGCCTGACTCGGAAACCAGTACAAGGCAAAACGTCATCATCACGCTGTCGGATTCTCGCGGGGTTTGGATTCCATATAAGGAGCCGCGCGTCACCGTCATTTTCACTCCGGAATTGGAGAGTGTACAGAGAGGACGTGTCTCCATTCTCTCAGTGTCCTCAGTGTCCGTGTCTTGTGCTGCATCTGTCCAGACACAGTGGTGTGTCCTCTTGCTGCCATATGTCCAGTGCTGCTGTATAGGGTGCTTTGTATTGCTACATCAGTTCAGTGGTGGTGTATTGTGCTGCATCAGTCCAGTCACAGTGGTATCCTCTGCTGCCATATGTCCAGTGCTGCTGTATAGGGAGCTGTGTTGTGCTGCATCAGTTCAGGTGTGGTGTATTGTGCTGCATCAGTCCAGTCACAGTGGTAACCTCTGCTGCCATATGTCCAGTGCTGCTGTATAATAATAACAAGTCCCTTACAGCATTGCTGTGTTGTCCTGCATCAGACCAGTGGTAGTGTCTTGTGCATCAGCCATCAGGCATTCCAGTGACCAGTCACAGTGGTATCCTCTGCTGCCATATGTCCAGTGCTGCTGTATAATAATAACAACAAGTCCCTTACAGTGTTGCTGTGTTGTACTGCATCAGACCAGTGGTAGTGTACTGTGCATCAGCCATCAGTCATTCCAGTGACCAGGACCAGTGGTATCCACTACTGCCATATGTCCAGTGCTGCTGTATAATAATAAGTCCCTTACAGCATTGCTGTGTTGTCCTGCATCAGACCAGTGGTAGTGTCCTGTGCATCAGCCATCAGTCAGCCCAGTGACCAGTTACAGTGGTGTCCTCTGCTGCCATATGTCCAGTGCTCCTGTGCTGCATATTGTGTTATATAACCCCAGAAAAATAATGGAGAACAAAAATTTGGAGGATAAAATAGGGAAAGATCAAGAAACACTTCATCCTAGTGCTGAAGCTGCTGCCACTAGTCATGACATAGACGATGAAATGCCATCAATGTCGTCTGCCAAGGCCGATGCCCAATGTGATAGTAGAGGGCATGAAAAATCCAAAAAGCAAAGTTCAGTAAAAACACCCAAACATTTTCTTTAAATGGTCTGATGAGAAATGTAAACTTGCCAATATGCCATTTATGACACAGAGTGGCAAGGAATGACTAAGGCCCTGGCCTATGTTTATGACTAGTGGTTCAGCTTCACATAATGATGGAAGCGCTCATCCTCCTGCTAGAAAAATTAAAAGAGTTAAGATGGAAAAAGCACAGAAAAGAACTGTGCGTCCTAAGATGGTATCACAAATCCCCAAGGAGAGTCCAAGTGTGTTGGCGGTTGCGATGCCTGACCTTCCAACACTGGACGGGAAGAGGTGGCTCCTTCCACCATTTGCACAGCCCCTGCAAGTGCTGGAAGTAGCACCCACAGTCCAGTTTCTGATATTAAAATTGAAGATGTCACTGTTGAAGTACACCAGGATGAGGATATGGGTGTTGCTGGCGCTGAGGAGGAAGTTGACGATGAGGATTCTGATGGTGATGTCGTTTGTTTGAATGAGGCACCGGGGGAGACACCTGTTGTCCGTGGGATGAAGAAGCCCATTGTGATTCCTGGGCAAAATACCAAAAAAGCCACCTCTTTGGTGTGGAATTATTTATCCACAAATCCGGACAAGAGGTGTCAAGCCATGTGTTGCCTCTGTCAATCTGTAATAAGTAGGGGTAAGGATGTTAACCACCTAGGAACATCCTCTCTTATACATCAGCCAATAACATCAGTAGTCCTGCTGGCCATGTTCCTGGCAAGACTGACGAGTCCTCTCCTAACCGGGATTCCTCGGAAGGATCCTTGAGTGGTACACCTACTGTTACTGTTGCTGCCGCCGCTGCTGTTGTTGCTGCTGGGAGTCGATCGTCATCCCAGAGGGGAAGTCGGAAGACCACTTGTACTACTTCAACTAAGCAATTGACTGTCCAACAGTCCTTTGTGAGGAAGATGAAATATGACAGCAGTCATCTTGTTGCAAAGCAGATATCTGAGGCCTTGACACTTATGTTGATCTTAGACATGCGTCCGGTATCCGCCATTAGTGCAGTGGGATTTAGACAATTGATGGAGTTATTGTGTCCCCTTTACCAAATCCCATCTAGGTTCCACTTCACTAGGCAGGCGATACTGAAAATGTACAGAGACGTCAGAAAAAGTGTCGCCAGTGTCCTAAAAATACAGTTGTATCCAGTGTCCACTTTATCACGGACATGTGGACAAGTGGAACAGGGCAGACTAAGGACTATATGACTGTGACAGCCCACTGGGTAGATGTATTGCCTCTCGCAGCAACAACAGCATTAGCGGCACCAGTAGCAGCATCTCGCAAATACAAACTCGTTTCTAGGCAGGCCACGGTGTGTATCACCGCTTTCCATAAGAGGCACACCGCTGACAACCTCTTATGGAAACTGAGGAACATCATCGCGCATTGGCTTACCCCACTTTTACTCTTCTTGGGATTTGTGATATCGGACAATGCCACTAATATTGTGCGTGCATTACAACTTGGCAAATTCCAGCACTTACCATGTTTTGCACATACAATTAATTTGTTGGTGCAGAATTTTTTGAAAAATGACAGGGGTGTACAGGAGATGCTGTCGGTGGGATGAAAAATTGTGGACCACTTTCGACATTCTGCCACTGCAAGCCGAAGACTGGAGCACCAGCAAACACTCATGAACCTGCCCTGCCATCAACTAAAGCAAGAGGTGGTAACGAGGTGGAATTCAACACTTTATGGCAAAAGGCCAATAAAGCATATACATACACCTACGATATAGGCAAAGGAGGGGGAATGCACCTGACTCAAGCGCAGTGGAGAATGATTTCTGTCTTTTGCAAGGTTCTCTAACCCTTTGAACTTGCTACATGTGAAGTCAGTTCAGACACTGCCAGATTGAGTCAGGTCATTCCCCTCGCCAGGCTTTTGCAGAAGCAGCTGGAGAAATTGAAGGAGGAGCTAAGATGGAGCGATTCCGCTAATTATGTGGGACTTGTGGTTGGAGCCCTTCATTCACTTTGCCAGGATTCAAGGGTGGTCAATCTGTTGAAATCAGAGCACTACATTTTGGCCACCGTGCTTGATCCTAGGTTTAAAGCCTACGTTGTATCTCTCTTTCCGGCAGACACAAGTGTGCAGAGGTGCAAAGACCTGCTGGTGAGTAAATTGTCAAATCAAGTGGAATGTGACCCGTCAACAGCTCCTCCTTCAATTTCTCCCACCACTGTGGCTGCAAGGAAAAGGCTAAGATTTCCTAGCCCACCCGCTGGTGGTGATGCAGGGCAGTCAGGAGCAAAAGCTGACATCTGGTCCGGACCGAAGGACCTGCCAATGATTACTGACATGTCTACTGTCACTGAATATGATGCTGTTACCATTGAAAGAATGGTGGAGGATTATATGAGTGACAGCATCAAGTAGGCATGTCAGACAGTCCGTATGTATACTTGCAGGAAAAAGAGGCAATTTGGATGCCCTTGCACAAACTGGCTTTATTTTACCTAAATTGCCCCTCCTCCAGTGTGTATTCCGAACAGAGGCAGAACTCTGGGAGGCAACGGAGTCAGCTGCCGCCGGGCTCCTGCTTTGAAGGGGGGCACCTCTCCTCCTGTTCTGTGTGTTCAGCAACGTTAATCAATTAAGTTAATTGACAACAGCCGGTAACTCTTCCGTAGCCAACTTCCCCACTAGCCACTACACCTTACAAATCATACCCTCTTTATTATAGATATACTAGAAGCAGACACCTTACTGATGAAGCTATTTGCTACTATAAAGGAAGCATGAGATTTCTACCTATATGAAGTTATTTTTCTGACAATTACAAGTATCTTCATATAGTTAGAATTCTCATACTTCCTATGCAACAGCAGATATCTCCATCAGTAAGGTGCATGCTTCCAGTGTAATAGGTTATGGGTTCTAATCCTGGATATGTCACTTGCAAATTAATTGTCAGAGAAATAATCAGCATTGGGAGGGACTGAGCAGATCTATTTAGTTTGTGGCTGGACCCCTACATAGATCTGCCTAGTTGCAATGGTTTTGTAGTAGCTTCATATAGTTAGAATCTGCAGGCTTACTATGCAGGAGCAAATTATATACATGGGGGGGACACCAATATTTTTCTTGCCGCCGGGCAACTGAGACAAACTTACACCACTGACTCCGAAAGAGTGTTTAGTGCAGCTGGTAACCATGTCAGCGATCGGAGTAGGAGGTCACTTCCACAAAATGTGGAGAAGATGATGTTCATCAAAATGAATTATAAATTCCTCCGGGAAGACCTTGACCACCAATTGTCTCCGGAAAGTACAGAGGGACCTGTGATGGTGGATTCCAGTGGGGACAAATTAATACTCTGTGAGGAGCGGGATGTACACAGTGAAAGGGGTGAGGAATTGGAGGATTAGGATAAGGTGGACATCTTGCCTCTGTAGAGCTAGTTTGTGCAAGGAGAGATTGATTGCTTCTTTTTTGGTGGGGGCCCAAACAAACCAGCCATTTCAGCCACAGTCGTGTGGCAGAACCTGTCGCTGAAATGATTGGTTTGTTAAAGTGTGCATGTCCTGTTTATACGGGATGCAGTCAGTTTACCTCCAATCAAAATCCCGACGTTCAAAATCCCGACACCAATTGACCGATGGTCAAAATCCCGACAAGGTCAAAATCCTGACATGGACAAAATACCGACATTTAAAATACTGACAAGGTCAAAATACCAACATGTAAAATGCCGACAGATCAAAATACTGACATGAGTTTTTCATGATTTTTTTCATTGAAACCGACTTGTTCATACTTTACCATCCCAGTGGACCTGGAGGGGGAATATAATAGTGTGCCGAGCGCAGCGATGCACCGTGCCCAAAACATGGCGAGCGCAGAGAGCCATGCGAGGGGACACAGTACGCGTTATATGGTGTCCATGTCGACCTATGTCGACATACAAAACCAACAAAAAATGCATGTCGGTATTTTGACCTGTCGGCATTTTACATGTTGGTATTTTGACCTTGTCGGTATTTTAAATGCCGCTATTTTGTCCATGTCGGGATTTTTACCTTGTCGGGATTTTGACCATCGGTCAATTGGTGTCAGGATTCTGAACATCGGCATTTTGATTGGAGGTATTTCATACTGATCCCATTTATACAACATAAGGGTGGGTGGGAGGGCCCAAGGACAATTCCATCTGGCACCTTTTTTTCTTCTTTGCATCATTTGCTGTTTAGGCACTATTTTTTTAAAGTGCCATCCTGTCTGACACTACCGTATATGTCCAGTGGCACTGCCATATAATTCTAGTGATACTGTCGTGTATGTCCAGTGTTATTGCCATATAATTCAAGTGATATTGCTGTATAATTCCAGTGATATTGCTGTATAATTCCAGTGGGAATTGTTTCTGTCGCTTGGCTTAGTCAGACAGCTACCTCATTGCACCTCTTCTACATCTTTGCATGAGGTGCTGTTTGGGGCTTTTTTATATCTGCCCTCCTTTCTGCCACTGCAGTGCCACTCCAAGATGGACCAATTGTTTGTGTCGCTTGGCTTAGTCATACAGCTACCTCATTGCACCTCTTCTACATCTTTGCATGAGGTGCTGTTTGTGGCCTTTTTTATATCTGCCCTCCTGTCTGACACTGCAGTGCCACTCCCAGATGGGCCAGGTGTTTGTGTTGTCCACTTGTGTCACTTAGCTTAGTCATCCAGCAACCTCTGTGCAACCTTTTGGCCTAAAAACAATATTGTGAGTCTTGAGGTGTTCAGAATAGACTGGAAATGAGTGGAAATAAATGTTATTGAGGTTAATAAAACAGTAGGATCAAAATCATACCCAAATTCTGTGATTTTAGACTTTTTTATGTTTTTTCCAAAAATCATCCAGATCCAAAACCAAAACACGAAAGGGTGGTTTTGGCAAAACCAAACCAAAACACGAAAGTGGAATTAGAACCAGAACCAAAACACAAAACACAAAAAGTGCCAGCCGCACATCACTAAAATATATATATATATATATATAGAGAGAGATAGATAGATAGATAGATAGATAGATAGATAGATAGATAGATAGATAGATAGATAGATAGATAGATAGATAGATAGATAGATGGATGGATGGATGGATGGATGGATGGATGGATGGATAGATAGATAGATAGATAGATAGATAGATAGATAGATAGATAGATAGATAGATAGATAGATAGATAGATAGATAGATAGATAGATAGATAGATAGATAGATTTTTATTTTATTTTTAATTTAGACTAAAGAGACAAATTATGGGAGTATTGGGGTCATTTTCCAATGCCTGGGTTGGGAGATCAGGGCAATCCAAAATGTTTGAAATCCTTGACTCACCTATTTTGACAAAAAAAAAATGATTGGGATGATTTTTAACATGCTTTTTTTGTCAGTTCTTCGACGGCTCACCAATTTTGTTGTTGGACTGGCATTGGCAGAACAGGGACTTTGGGCTGTTGTTTAAATTGCTGGCAATAGGCATTAATGTAATAGCCTGCTCATTTGATTTCTATAATTTTTGCCCTTGCGTTTTGGTTTTGGCAAAACCACCCTCAAGTGTTTTGGTTCGGATTCAGCTTTTGGTTTGGTTCTGGATTCCATTAAAATTGATAAAAATCTATTTAACCCCCCCCCCCACAATATAAATCGATAAAACAGCTAAAACCATGTAATTTGGACATGTTTACATGCAATCCAAAACCGTAGTTTGGTTTTTAAATCCGAGTTCCAATCTGAGAACTGACCGAAGCTGGGACTTGGTGCCACTCGTAACCCCAAGGTGATTCTGAAATGGGACTTGATTGACTTGGAACCCCTAAGTTTGGATGTGTGTGTAGTTCAGGATAACCGAATCGCACATCTCTAAATATTAGACATCTGCGTATTTTGACAGGTTTGTCACTTGCATGTAAAATACTTGCACCTACACATCAGGAGCAGGAAGAGGAAGAGGAAAACGTCAAACTTCACTTTAGTGCTAGTGGAAAGTCATGATGAGGAAACTGTGGCACCCAATATTAAGATAGCACCCCCCCCCCCCCTCCACAACAACAATGGTCCTGATTCAGATTTGTACAAAATGCCGATGTTAATGAAACTGAGCGAGTATTGGTAGTATGCACCGCAATTGCACTACGCATGCACCAAAGTACTTTTGATATGCCACTATCGCAGTGAAGATTTATTTACAGAGTGATTGACAGGAAGAGACCTTTTGGGGGAGGTAACGGGGGAGTGGAGGAGCAAAACACTGGTGTGTCATGGCAATTTTCTGGCTGTGTTTTTGCCTTCAGCTGCAATCATGTATGTAGAGAAACATTGCACTAGCATCGCTACTGCCACAGCCAGTCTTCATGACCATAGATTCACTCAGGAAGTCTATGCTCCTCATTATTGTATTGATGCTGCTTACAGTATGTGGATGTCATTGCTGAGGACCTTGCAATGGTTCTGGTGGGTGTTTCTATTCTTTTCTTGGAGGCTGCTTCACTTGGAATGATTTGCATCTCTGTAGCCTGAAAGATCACAGCTTTAGACCTCATAGGGCCCTAGTCAAGATGCCAGTTGGCCCCTTCCCCCCCTTTCTTTAAATACACTATAGGATTTATTTCTTGTGGTAGGTGACGAGTAGACAGGATTGCCTTATATTACAGAAAACCATAAAAATGTTTGCCTCAATAGTAAAAAAAACACTTTGGCACATGAAAGGGACACAATGACCCCACAAGGATAAATAAAACACACTGGCCCCTGACGGGAAAATAAACAAAAACCACTGGCCCTGACGGGAAAAAAGCAAACACAATATATATATATTTTACCAGCTGCTGTGATGACCTACATACAGTATAATAGCAATAAAGGTGCCCATCACATTACACTGCCCGGGGAACACATCATATTATACTGGCTGTGTATCCCTTAACATTATACCTGTAGTGTTGCCACTTGCAAATATGACAGCAAAGCCACCAATTATTTTTCACCAACATGTTTCCTAATAAAAAATAATCATGGAAGAAAACTCATCATGTTATATCATATAGATTAGTATCACATTATACCAACAGAAATAACTAACACATCACAGTATATTAGTAGAGATCACAATAACATGATTAATAAATTTTGACAGCTTCTGAAGTAATGTGGGAATCAGACACATAGGGAGAAGATTGTAAAAGAGCTTGCAGGCAAAGCGGGGGCAATATGTCTGTGACTATATATAGGATATACCTATGGCCATTGTGATGAGAGTTTATTTACTTGGCAACATCCAGCTGCATTATCTCACTGTTGGTTGTGTGGCATTCGGAGGCCGGCCCAGCAGGAAATGTCCCATCTGCCTGGTGGCCCAATCCTCCCATTGTTCTAGCTGTGGCAGCTGCTACTCTGCTGGGGCTGGTGGAGGGCCATCCGATGCACTGCAGACAGTGGGACTCTGGGAGTGCGTGGCGTGTCTGCAGTGCTCCTTTGGAAATGTTTTGAGGAGGAGGAGTAATGGAGCTCAGTGCCAAAGCCAGCCACCACAACAACAATGGGCCTGATATACAGTATATTTGTACAAAATGGTGATGTTAATGAAACTGAGCGAGTATTGGTATACAGCGTGCACCGTAATTGCACTGCGCATGTACCAAAGTGCTCTTGAGATGCCACTCTCACAGTAAAGATTTATTTGCAGAGTGACTGACAGGAAGAGACAATTTTGGGGGAGGTAAGGTGGAGTGGAGGAACAAAACACAGGTGTGTCATAACAATATTCGGGCTGTGTTTCTGCCTTCAGCTGCAATCATGTACATAGAGAAACATGGCACCAGCGTCGCTACTGCCACAGCCAGTCTACATGACCATAGATTCACTCAGGAGCCTGTCACCCTCTCTCTGTCACCCGCTGCCAGTCACTCTCCCTGTCACCCACTGCCAGTCACCCTCTCCATCACCCTCTACTAGTCACTCTCCGTCCCCCACTACCAGTCACTCTTTCTGTTATCCTCTCCCGTCACCCACTGCCTGTTACCCTCTCCCTGTCACCCACTGCCAGTCACTCTCCGTCAACCAACAGCTGTTACCCAGTGACAGTCACTCTCCTTGTCACCCACTGCCAGTCACTCTCTCCCTGTCCTATGAGGCCATGTCCCTTTTAGCAGGGACACACCCCTTTTCTGGAAGCACATGCGCTGAAGGTGTGGGCAAATGTACTTGCCCCCCGTCGTTTTCTTCTGGATCAGCCCCTGGGCATGCATTGCAAGATGTCTTGCTACCTGCCCGCAACCATCGCAAGATGTCCTATGTGCAGCCCGGATCCCAGTAGCCACCACAGGTTTGTATACATATTGGCAGGTAATGTGAATAAAAGGATAATCAGTAAAAGTGCACTTATTCTTTATTAATGCGTATGAAACATTTTCATTTTCATCCATCAAACAAAAGTATGGTGATGGCGAAATCGTTAGATGTTTGCACATACCATAGAGAAAAGTGATATTTCTCTGTGTCAGCTGCTTTCATACATGCCGAGGCTCATTGTACAGTAAGTGTGAGATATCACTGATTATAGCACATTTGACATTTACAACATCTTCTTACATCTCCCCCACAGCCTGTAACACGACAGGAGCTGATTGGTTGGTTCTTTATCTCTCTCCAATTTATCTCTTTGCCAGCAAAGAAACACCACTTACATGTCATATAAACGGGTATGAGCTTGTCTTGCTCCTGTCTTTCCCTTTCTGTATGTGCTAACAGGTAAGATAGTATATGGTCCCTGGGATTCTTGCTGCATGCTACACTCAAGCACAGTGCAAGCTTCTGTTGTTTAATAATAATATTACATAGCATACAACAAATGTTTCCAATGTCTGAAACCTTATCAGAACAGAGGAGCACCCACAAGATCTGTCAAGTCACTTCACAAGACCAAAGGTGCCTTCGATTACACCCATGGGGTCTAATTCAGAGTTAATCGCAGCAGCAAATTTGTTAGCAGGTGGGCAAACCCATGTGCGCTGCAGGGGGGGCAGATATAACATGTGCAGAGAGAGTTAGATTTGGGTGGGGTGTGTTCAAATTGAAATCTAAATTGCAGTGTAAAATTAAAGCAGCCAGTATTTACCCTGCACAGAAACAAAATAACCCACCCGAATCTGACTCTCTCTGCAAATGTTATATCTGCCACACCTGCAGTGCACATGGGGCGTCATTCCGAGTTGATCGCTAGCTGCATTCGTTCGCTGTGCTGCGATGAGGCAAAAAAAACGGCACTTCTGTGCATGCGTATGCGGCGCAATGCGAACGCGCAACGTAAAAGTACAAAGAAAGATGTAGTTTCACACAAGGTGTAGCGGCGCTTTTCAGTCGCACTGCTGGCCGTAGAGTGATTGACATGAAGTGGGCATTTCTCGTGGCAACTGACCGTTTTCAGGGAGTATTCAAAAAATGCAGGCATGCCAGGAAAAACGCAGGCGTGCCTGGAAAAATGCATGCTTGGCTGGCCGAACGCAGGGCGTGTTTGTGACGTCAAAACAGGAACTGAACAGTCTGAAGTCATCGCAAGCTAGGAGTAGGTTTGGAGCTACTCTAAAACTGCACAAAATAAATTTGTAGCCGCTCTGCGATTCTTTCGTTCGCACTTCTACTAAGCTAACATACACTCCCAGTGGGAGGCGGCATAGCGTTTGCACAGCTGCTAAAAACTGCTAGCGAGCGAACAACTCGGAATGACCACCATGGTTTTGCCCAGTTGCTAACAAATTTGCTGCTGCGATCAACTCTGAATTATCCACATAGAGTCTTGTTATATTCATGAGAAGCCGGTGCCTGTGGGTTCAACTGAGAAGTTTTATAAACCAAGAATGACACCCATACTATTAGCTACCTGAAATGACAATGTACAAAGATGTTGACATTACTTAAACAGTAATAATAAAACATTATATATATATATATATATATATATATATTGCATAGATATAAACTTCGTCTACAGATGTCTGATTTCAACTGTTCAGAAGCATATCTACAATTTTCCAACTTTTTCTTGAATACTTCTGGTGACTTTACAAAACTCTGGAATCACATCTGGCATCTTGTGCCTTCAACATTAGGAAAACCAGGATGACAACTTACAGCAAGATGTGTTTGATTGTAATGTCGTGTGTTTTTGGCGTATTTGTGGACATTCGCATTCTAGTTAGAGATGTGCACCGGAAATTTTTCGGGTTTTGTGTTTTGGTTTTGGGTTCGAACGCGTTTTGGCAAAACCTCACCGAATTTTTTTTTGTCGGATTCGGGTGTGTTTTGGATTCGGGTGTTTTTTTCAAAAAACCCTAAAAAATAGCTTAAATCATAGAATTTGGGGGTCATTTTGATCCCAAAGTATTATTAACCTCAATAACCATAATTTCCACTCATTTTCAGTCTATTCTGAACACCTCACACCTCACAATATTATTTTTAGTCCTAAAATTTGCACCGAGGTCGCTGGATGACTAAGCTCAGCGACCCAAGTGGCCGACACAAACACCTGGCCCATCTAGGAGTGACACTGCAGTGTCACGCAGGATGGCCCTTCCAAAAAACACTCCCCAAACAGCACATGACGCAAAGAAAAAAAGAGGCGCAATGAGGTAGCTGTGTGACTAAGCTCAGCGACCCAAGTGGCCGACACAAACACCTGGCCCATCTAGGAGTGGCACTGCAGTGTCAGGCAGGATGGCCCTTCCAAAAAATACTCCCCAAACAGCACTTGACACAAAGAAAAAAAGAGGCGCAATGAGGTAGCTGTGTGAGTAAGCTAAGCGACCCTGGTGGCCGACACAAACACTTGGCCCATCTAGGAGTGGCACTGCAGTGTCACGCAGGCTGGCCCTTCCAAAAAACACTCCCCAAACAGCACATGACGCAAAGAAAAATGAAAGAAAAAAGAGGTGCAAGATGGAATTGTCCTCGGGCCCTCCCACCCACCCTTATGTTGTATAAACAGGACATGCACACTTTAACCAACCCATCATTTCAGTGACAGGGTCTGCCACACGACTGTGACTGAAATGACGGGTTGGTTTGGACCCCCACCAAAAAAGAAGCAATTAATCTCTCCTTGCACAAACTGGCTCTACAGAGGCAAGATGTCCACCTCATCATCATCCTCCGATATATCACCGTGTACATCCCCCTCCTCACAGATTATCAATTCGTCCCCACTGGAATCCACCATCTCATCTCCCTGTGTACTTTGTGGAGGCAATTGCTGCTGGTGAATGTCTCCACGGAGGAATTGATTATAATTCATTTTAATGAACATCATCTTCTCCACATTTTCAGGATGTAACCTCGTACGCCGATTGCTGACAAGGTGAGCGGCGGCACTAAACACTCTTTCGGAGTACACACTTGTGGGAGGGCAACTTAGGTAGAATAAAGCCAGTTTGTGCAAGGGCCTCCAAATTGCCTCTTTTTCCTGCCAGTATAAGTACGGACTGTCTGACGTGCCTACTTGGATGCGGTCACTCATATAATCCTCCACCATTCCTTCAATGGGGAGAGAATCATATGCAGTGACAGTAGACGACATGTCCGTAATCGTTGTCAGGTCCTTCAGTCCGGACCAGATGTCAGCATCAGCAGTCGCTCCAGACTGCCCTGCATCACCGCCAGCGGGTTGGCTCGGAATTCTGAGCCTTTTCCTCGCACCCCCAGTTGTTGGAGAATGTGAAGGAGGAGATGTTGACAGGTCGCGTTCCGCTTGACTTGACAATTTTCTCACCAGCAGTTCTTTAAACCCCTGCAGACTTGTGTCTGCCGGAAAGAGAGATCCAAGGTAGGTTTTAAATCTAGGATCGAGCACGGTGGCCACAATGTAGTGCTCTGATTTCAACAGATTGACCACCCGTGAATCCTTGTTAAGCGAATTAAGGGCTCCATCCACAAGTCCCACATGCCTAGCGGAATCGCTCTGTGTTAGCTCCTTCTTCAATGTCTCCAGCTTCTTCTGCAAAAGCCTGATGAGGGGAATGACCTGACTCAGGCTGGCAGTGTCTGAACTGACTTCACGTGTGGCAAGTTCAAAAGGTTGCAGAACCTTGCACAACGTTGAAATCATTCTCCACTGCGCTTGAGACAGGTGCATTCCACCTCCTATATCGTGGGCAGTTGTATAGGCTTGAATGGCCTTTTGCTGCTCCTCCAACCTCTGAAGCATATAGAGGGTTGAATTCCACCTCGTTACCACTTCTTGCTTCAGATGATGGCAGGGCAGGTTCAGGCGTTTTTGGTGGTGCTCCAGTCTTCTGTATGTGGTGCCTGTATGCCGAAAGTGTGCCGCAATTCTTCTGGCCACCGACAGCATCTCTTGCACGCCCCTCTCGTTTTTTAAATAATTCTGCTCCACCAAATTCAAGGTTTGTGCAAAACATGGGACGTGCTGGAATTTGCCCATATTTAATGCACACACAATATTGCTGGCGTTGTCCGATGCCACAAATCCACAGGAGAGTCCAATTGGGGTAAGCCATTCTGCGATGATCTTCCTCAGTTGCCGTAAGAGGTTTTTAGCTGTGTGCGTATTCTGGAAAGTGGTGATACAAAGCGTAGCCTGCCTAGGAAAGAGTTGGCGTTTGCGAGATGCTGCTACTGGTGCCGCCGCTGCTGTTCTTGCGGCGAGAGTCCATACATCTACCCAGTGGGCTGTCACAGTCATATAGTCCTGAGTCTGCCCTGCTCCACTTGTCCACATGTCCGTGGTTAAGTGGACATTGGGTACAACTGCATTTTTTAGGACACTCGTGAGTCTTTTTCTGAGGTCTGTGTACATTTTCGGTATCGCCTGCCTAGAGAAATGGAACCTAGATGGTATTTGGTACCGGGGACACAGTACCTCAAACAAGTCTATAGTTGGCTCTGCAGTAATGATGGATACCGGAACCACGTTTCTCACCACCCAGGATGCCAAGGCCTCAGTTATCCGCTTTGCAGCAGGATGACTGCTGTGATATTTCATCTTCCTCGCAAAGGACTGTTGGACAGTCAATTGCTTAGTGGAAGTAGTAAAAGTGGTCTTACGACTTCCCCTCTGGGATGACCATCGACTCCCAGCAGCAACAACAGCAGCGCCAGCAGCAGTAGGCGTTACACGCAAGGATGCATCGGAGGAATCCCAGGCAGGAGAGGACTCGTCAGAATTGCCAGTGACATGGCCTGCAGGACTATTGGCATTCCTGGGGAAGGAGGAAATTGACACTGAGGGAGTTGGTGGGGTAGTTTGCGTGAGCTTGGTTACAAGAGGAAGGGATTTACTGGTCAGTGGACTGCTTCCGCTGTTGCCCAAAGTTTTTGTACTTGTCACTGACTTATGATGAATGCGCTGCAGGTGACGTATAAGGGAGGATGTTCCGAGGTGGTTAACGTCCTTACCCCTACTTATTACAGCTTGACAAAGGCAACACACGGCTTGACAAATGTTGTCCGCATTTCTGTTGAAATACTTCCACACCGAAGAGCTGATTTTTTTGGTATTTTCACCAGGCATGTCAATGGCCATATTCCTCCCACGGACAACAGGTGTCTCCCCGGGTGCCTGACTTAAACAAACCACCTCACCATCAGAATCCTCCTGGTCAATTTCCTCCCCAGCGCCAGCAACACCCATATCCTCCTCATCCTGGTGTACTTCAACACTGACATCTTCAATCTGACTATCAGGAACTGGACTGCGGGTGCTCCTTCCAGCACTTGCAGGGGGCGTGCAAATGGTGGAAGGCGCATGCTCTTCACGTCCAGTGTTGGAAAGGTCAGGCATCGCAACCGACACAATTGGACTCTCCTTGTGGATTTGTGATTTCGAAGAACGCACAGTTCTTTGCTGTGCTTTTGCCAGCTTAAGTCTTTTCATTTTTCTAGCGAGAGGCTGAGTGCTTCCATCCTCATGTGAAGCTGAACCACTAGCCATGAACATAGGCCAGGGCCTCAGCCGTTCCTTGCCACTCCGTGTGGTAAATGGCATATTGGCAAGTTTACGCTTCTCCTCCGACGATTTTATTTTAGATTTTTGAGTCCTTTTTTTACTGATATTTGGTGTTTTGGATTTTACATGCTCTGTACTATGACATTGGGCATCGGCCTTTGCAGACGACGTTGATGGCATTTCATCGTCTCGGCCATGACTAGTGGCAGCAGCTTCAGCACGAGGTGGAAGTCGATCTTGATCTTTCCCTATTTTTGGAACCTCAACATTTTTGTTCTCCATATTTTAATAGGCACAACTAAAAGGCACCTCAGGTAAACAATGGAGATGGATGGATACTATTATACTTATGGATGACGAGTGACTGCCGACACAGAGGTAGCTACAGCCGTGGACTACCGTACTGCGTCTGCTAGTATAGACTGGATGATAATGATATAAAAAATATATATATATATATCACTACTGCAGGACAGGTATATATTATATAATGACGGACCTGCTGGACACTATCAGCAGACTCCTAAACTACTAGTATGAAGAAGATAGAAAAAAAAAAAAAAACCACCACAGGTAGGTATACAATTATGGACGAGCGACTGCCGACACAGAGGTAGCTATAGCCGTGGACTACCGTACTGCGTCTGCTAGTATAGACTGGATGATAATGATATAAAAAATATATATATATATCACTACTGCAGGACAGGTATATATTATATAATGACGGACCTGCTAAACACTGTCAGCAGACTCCTAAACTACTAGTATGAAGAAGATAGAAAAAAAAAAACCACCACAGGTAGGTATACAATTATGGACGAGCACTGCCGACACAGAGGTAGCTACAGCCGTGGACTACCGTACTGCGTCTGCTAGTATAGACTGGATGATAATGATATAAAAAATATATATATATATCACTACTGCAGGACAGGTATATATTATATAATGACGGACCTGCTGGACACTGTCAGCAGACTCCTAAACTACTAGTATGAAGAAGATAGAAAAAAAAAAACCACCACAGGTAGGTATACAACTATGGACGAGCACTGCTGACACAGAGGTAGCTACAGCCGTGGACTACCGTACTGCGTCTGCTAGTATAGACTGGATGATAATGATATAAAAAATATATATATATCACTACTGCAGGACAGGTATATATTATATAATGACGGACCTGCTGGACACTGTCAGCAGACTCCTAAACTACTAGTATGAAGAAGATAGAAAAAAAAAAAACCACCACAGGTAGGTATACAATTATGGACGAGCACTGCCGACACAGAGGTAGCTACAGCCGTGGACTACCGTACTGCGTCTGCTAGTATAGACTGGATGATAATGATATAAAAAATATATATTTATCACTACTGCAGGTATATATTATAATATAATGAATGACAGACCTGCTGGACACTGTCTGTCAGCAGAATGCGTTTATAGAATAAAAAAAAAAAAACACCACACGAGTGTTTAACTTTTTCAGGCAGACAATATACTGGTGGTCACTGGTCAGTCACACTGGCAGCAAAAGTGTGCACTGTTATGTACTCCTGCTATAACTGCTCCCCAGTCTCTCCCACAATTAAGCTGTGTGAGCAGTGAGCACTCAGCACAGTCAGATATACATAGATGATATTATCAATCATGCAGCACACTGAGGCTGAGCACAGATATGGTATGTGACTGTGTATCGGTTTTTTTCAGGCAGAGAACGGATTTTAAATAATAAATAATAAATAAAACTGGTGGTCACTAATATAACTATCAGCAAAACTCTGCACTCTCTGAGTACTCCTGTCCTAATGCTCCCCAAAATTACTAAAATTAAATTACTAGTAAATCAAGTGTCTCACTCTCTATCTAAACGGAGAGGACGCCAGCCACGTCCTCTCCCTATTAATCTCAATGCACGTGTGAAAATGGCGGAGACGCGCGGCTCCTTATATAGAATCCGAGTCTCGCGATAGAATACGAGCCTCGCGAGAATCCGACAGCGGGATGATGACGTTCGGGCGCGCTCGGGTTAACTGAGCAAGGCGGGAAGATCCGAGTCTGCCTCGGACCCGTGTAAAAAGGCTGAAGTTCGGGGGGGTTCGGATTCCGAGGAACCGAACCCGCTCATCTCTAATTCTAGTACATGTGCAATTTGCAACCCGCTGGAAAATCACTAAAAATCCACCACTTCGACAAATTTACAAGCTATTACATTCACCCTGAATATGAGATTGGCTTTATTTATTTGTTTACAAATACTGAAAATACTATCCATCTATCACTCACAAAAAAAGTAGTATTTGGCAATTTACCATGTTGTAACTGCATTTGTTTTACATACACAGCACTTGGCTTCACAATGCTTTGCATGGATTTGCATAGCAAGATGACATCTTCTTTTCATTGGATTACAGACAGATCAGAGAGGATAAGGGTGTTCCTTATGCATAATTATGCTACAATAATTATACACATATCTGCATCAATAAAACAAGTGTTATGTGTATATGATAGATTGAAAAAACTTGACGGCATTCTTGATTATGCAATATATCACAGAATTTTTTTGCGACATGCTGTGGATTCTTATAACACTTTCTCTATGGTGATCTCTATAATATTTAATAAATCCTTTAATAAATGATCTTCACAAAATTGCAGATACAGTACACTTCTTTTTCTAATATTTGCAGCCTTCTATTTATTTTCTGACACTTTGATGAAAATGTTCTGGTTACAGTCAAGAAATTGGAAAAAAAAATGTGGATATATACTGTAAGTTGTAATATATTCGCTGAACTATTCAACAACTAATAAAAATGCAATAAGGATAATCAAACAATTTTTTTCTCTCTAATAACAATAGTTAATACACAAAAATGTTTTATTACATAAAATATGAGTTAGAAATAGTAATATAATGGGGTGCTTTAATTTTGTTGACAACCGGACAGCCTGAAAAAATTACTTGTCAAACTGTGTTCAACTAAAATCAACTAATTTAAGACTGTACAAATATATTTTATGGATTCAAGATGAATATGTGAAGATTTTAATATATGTGGTTTCATTGTAAAGGTAATTTACTAAGCACTCCACTACCAATCTCACAAACTTGACTGTTCCAATGCATGTGGTCCACCCTGCAACAAAGCAGCTCTTTCACGGGTACTCTCCTCTACATTTTCATCTTCCCATTGCGTTCTCCTAATCACTATGACTGTATAGAAACATTCTGCATATAACTCTACACAAGTGTCTGTGAGTGCCTGAAAATCTGCTTTCTAATCTCACAATTTAGTACAGATCCATTATTTGCATTCTCTTCCCTATAAACTATTTATCTTCTCTAAGAGCTCTCATTGTCTCCTCAGTTGTATACAGGGGGTGATAATTCTCCCAAAAGACAATGGCTTGGAAATGTGGACTAATGATAAAGCACCAACCAATCAGCTCCTGTCATTATTCAAACACAGCCTATAAAATGTCAGTTAGAAGCTGATAGGCTGGCACTTTTTCTCTCTTCACTTTGATACATATCCCCATTATTAGGGGGGGAATTAAACAACATTGGAGGCTTGACCAGAGGTCAGAAAAGTGTGACAAGACAGCAGACAATGTGGTGGTGGGTAACAGATACGCCTTGCTTCTAAAGCTCATAAGCTGCACTGATTATTGTTCTAAATGTATTTTATATGTCATAAAGAAGTTCTCCGTGAATTGCAATGGTGTGGTAATATCTTAGTCATCCAAACCACGTCATTTGAGTTGAATCAGACTTATATTTCCTAGATTACAGCATTTCAACACAGAATTTGGATGTCGTTGCCTCATTATAAATCTTATAAACATGTATGATACAAGTCTGAGGCTGTCTCCATCTGCTGGTGTAAAATGATTTATAGGTGGATGATACCCTAGCTATAAATATTGTTTATATTCACTTTATTGATATTAGTTTTTCAACAAACATTTATTTTAGTCTGCAATTGTCATTTTTACAATGCACAAATAAATCATTTTTAGCATTGGTAATTATTTAGACTAATGTGGTTTGAAGACGGAGTTCATGACAGCTCTACTTGTAAATCTGTGCTCTCTCTATGCAAGTTATTCCTACACATCATCTGCTGTTGGATCTGAGAATTGTTTTGCTGCTATTACATGGGCTACTATAGCAGCATTAATATTGACTATTGATTATATGGATGCTTTCTCTAACCAGAATGTCAAGTACAGCAGCTAGCATTTGGGTGACACAGATGTCTGTAAAACTGAAAGACATGCAGGATGCATGAATGACCTGCAATCTCTATATCTCAAGAATAGAAGACAAAAGGCAATTTATTCACTTTAACATTTTGTTATCTTT
Source organism: Pseudophryne corroboree (assembly GCF_028390025.1). NCBI lineage: Eukaryota > Metazoa > Chordata > Amphibia > Anura > Myobatrachidae > Pseudophryne > Pseudophryne corroboree. Next base: position 139,772,687 of record NC_086447.1, read on the forward strand.
TTTTATTAGGTTTTTCTAACACTTTATAAATGACGTCATTAATTTTGATTGCACTCCCCCCTTTTTGTCATTATCAGTTTACATTCTTGATTTATACTCATGAAGGTAAAATGTGGGGTAAATGATTTGCTATTATAGATAAGGTGATGATGTGAATCCTATTTGCAGTAGAATTGTAGAGGGAAGCATGTAATATGTAAGAGCCACTGAAGCCTAGCATTTAATTCTCAGACTTGTAATGCCATATGTGACCCAACATTAACCCTTACAAACATTATTTATGAACCTGGGCACATATACATTGATATACATAACTTTCTGAAGAAAAAGCCAACAAAGATTAATATTCGCCAAGATCGAATGCTTCCAAATGACCTTTGCTGATGGGATAGTGTATTATACATTTTCCTGTGAATTACATATAGATAGCAAAATAAGAGGAATTGAATTGTTCTTGAACCTAAAATTAATGATGTTCTTGCTTCAGTTATTTTAAATGATCATTATCCGTAAACCGCGTCAGACATGTGAGAAAAGACTTTTTGGTCCTGTTTTTGTACAATAAAGGGAAATGGACATTTTTAAGCTGCACTTTTTATAAAGTGTATAAAAATAACCCCAAATCTCCAAAAAGAGATTAAACATCGTATTAATGCTATTTTCATGGACATCCAATAAGTCAATGACCAATTTATTGGTGTGATCATTTTTCAAGGTAGTTCATGGGTAGTGTCAAAGTCGAAAAATATCATAATGCATATGCCTTGTACTAACCCCATGCACATGCCCGCTGCTCGTGCACTCAGTCCGCCGTGCGTGCACATATCCGCAATTTGCGTAGGATCGCTCCGGCGATCATGCGCTTGATGTGAGTATTTACGGCGGAGTTTGTGAGCGTGTAGCGTGTTCTTAGAACATTACATATTTAACCCATATAGCGTACATTTTAGATATAGTTCCCTTAGACCATGTCAGCGAGTATTATTAGTTTAAACAGTTCCTGGACAGAGAGATTTGCCTTTGCATGATAGGAAGGGTCAGATAAAGGTTGGAAGGTGATGTCTAGTATCCAGCTGTAGGGTATTTTGAGGGTAACATTCCGGTGTTAGTTAGAGAAAGATCGCTTGTTTCTGCGTATAGTTATGTACAAAAGTAGATTATGAACATTAACTGTATTTACTGTAAATTACATATGCGGCGGGAATCCAGAGGATACCACCCACAAGAGCAGTTGGGGAAAGACATCGCCCACCCTTTCAAATCCACCTATGACCTTTTCTGTAACGTAGAGACACATCCCTGTGTCCAATGGACAATAAGATTACAGTGACCATTGTATTGTGTATGCATGTTGTGTATAAAAGGACCATTGTTGCCTGGCCGGTCAGAAGACTCTGAACGCTATCTACCTGATGAGCGGAGGACCGGATTCGGGTTGCGCTTGCGAATATTCTCACGTACATACATTCTCTGTAGCCATTATTCTGTTTAGATTTACTTGTTAGCCTGTAGTGTATAAATTGTGTGGCCAGGAGCCATAATAATATAAACTGCTCAAAAAAATAAAGGGAACACTTAAACAACACAATGTAACTCCAAGTCAATCACACTTCTGTGAAATCAAACTGTCCACTTAGGAAGCAACACTGATTGACAATCAATTTCACATGCTGTTGTGCAAATGGAATAGACAACAGGTGGAAATTAAAGGCAATTAGCAAGACATCCCCAATAAAGGAGTTGTTCTGCAGGTGGTGACCACAGACCACTTCTCAGCTCCAATGCTTTCTGGCAGATAATTTGCTCACTTTTGAAAGCTGGCGGTGCTTTCACTCTAGTGGTAGCATGAGACAGGGTCTACAACCCACACAAGTGGCTCAGGTAGTACAGCTCATCCAGGATGGCACATCAATGCGAGCTGTGGCAAGAAGGTTTGCTGTGTCTGTCAGCGTAGTGTTCAGAGCATGGAGGCGCTACCAGGAGACAGGCCAGTACATCAGGAGATGTGGAGAAGGCCAACAAACCAGCAGCAGAACCGCTTCCTCCGCCTTTGTGCAAGGAGGAACAAGAGGAGCACTACCAGAGCCCTGCAAAATAACCTCCAGCAAGCCACAAATGTGCATGTGTCTACTCAAACGATCAGAAACAGACTCCATGAGGGTGGTATGAGGGCCCGATGTCCACAGGTCGGGGATGTGCTTAAAGCCCAACACCGTGCAGGACGTTTGGCATTTGCTAGAGAACACCAAGATTGGCAAATTCGCCACTGGCACCCTGTGCTCTTCACAGATGAAAGCAGGTTCTCACTGAGCACATGTGACAGACGTGACAGAGTCTGGAGACGCCAAGGAGAATGTTCTGCTGCCTGCAACATCCTCCAGCATGACCGGTTTGGCAGTGGGTCAGTAATGGTGTGGGGTGGCATTTCTTTGGGGGGCCGCACAGCCCTCCATGTGCTCGCCAGAGGTAGCCTGACTGCCACTTTAATTTTGAGTGTGACTCCAAATCCAAACCTATATGGGTTAATAAATTTGATTTCCATTGATAATTTTTGTGTGATTTTGTTGTCAGCACATTCAACTATGTAAAGAACAAAGTATTTAATTAGAATATTTCATTCATTCAGATCTAGGATGTGTTATTTTAGTGTTCCCTTTATTTTTTTGAGCAGTGTATATTCTAGATACATTACATGAAAATTTTGTTCTACGCCCTGTGATCTCTGTGACAGCCTGGTTCCCTGTATGGTGTTGTACAAGACCTCCATCCTCATGTAAGTTGTCCTTAGGTCTTCACACAATAGTGGTGACTTCCAGGTCTAGTTCCTGCTTACTGTTCTTCAGTTTCTTTATCTGGTGCCTTTTACCTAAAATTCATGTGGAAACACACTGTCCTGAGCCAATGAACCTACCTATACATTTTTGGAGTGTGGTAGGAAACAAGATATCTTGGAAAAACCCATGCAAAAATGTAGAACATAAAATCTCCACAAAATAGGGCTTTAATTCAAATTGAAAACATTTCTCCAGTGCAGTGAGAAAATACTGCTAATTAATGTGTCAACAAAAGCATATATAAAATTCTTGTCCAATCAAAGATCATGATCTGAGACATCAGGAATGGGATTTTTGTCATCATCTGCCAGCAGGCAGAACTCACCATGTTTTGTGGGTCAGAGATCACTTCTACAGGAGTCTCATCTCCTGTGCTGCAAATAAGTTTTTTCCGTGCTGTAAAACCCATTCAGCTCTTCTCTGCTTGTAGATGCTGACATAAATCACTTTCTGATATACTTGGTGATATTCAATTGCTTTTTAATATTATTTTTAATACTGTGAATTACATTGGTATGTTACATTTTATATACAAAGTCAGTTGTACTGTAGGGATGCAATTAAATTGCCGGCAGTTGGGATCCCGGAGGTCAAGATACCAATGCCGAAATCCCGACTGCTGACAATGCCGCCAGCCGGAATCCTTGCTCACAGGGGCTAATCCCACTCATGGGGTGTCCATGACACTGCAAGGGGGTCTCTTTGCACTCTCCCTTCTGCCGGCATACTGATGGTCGGCATCCCAACCGTCAGTAATTCATACTGATCCAGTAAACAAGCTACTCCTGTGTTCTTTCATTTGGACCAACTGTACCTTTATTTTTATAGTAGTTTGCATATCATCTAAGTATCATACACTTAAAAAAGGAATAACTGTGATACAGAATAACCCCTAATAATCCTTCACAATGATCTGAGAACCTGGGTTATTGCATCCCCAGTCCAGGCACGGTGAGAAAGGGTTAACCCAGGTCTTGCATTCCAGGTCCAATCCAGGTCCACGAAATAGGTCGCGACCAGGTTTTTTGTTCCTTGGCATGACATGGGTCAGCTGCAGTGTGAAAGGCAGACCTGGGTCATACCTAAAAGAAAGCCGATTGACTCAGAAGTGCTTGGAGATGATGTCATCTCCAAGCATCCTGTGTGAGCGGCGATGACCCGGTTCCATGCGGCAGTGTGTGTATACAGTAGCCAAAGCATCGGCTCCGACCCAGGTTCAGTATTCCAGGTTGGATATGGGTCAGGGTTTCAGAGTGAATGGGGTGTTACTTTCCTATGCTGAATTCCACTCTGATCCTATTTATCATATCCCGCACTGCATATGATAATAATGCCTAAATTAGCAAAACTAAAATTAATATTTTGTTTAGTATGCTGGATCTTGCTAAATCTCAAAATATTGCATCTCCCATAGAAACTTATGGGTCTGCTGTTGCGATTTGAAATGGGGGGAACTGCAGCAGATATCTCCGATATCTCCTACATATATCCTGGGGGTGATTACATTTTCTGGTTATATCCCAAAAACATCTATTTTTGGTGGGGTTTCCGGCAAAATTATATTTGTAAATGTGTCCATATGAGAGGACCCAGGGCCCTAAAGCAATCTGTTATCCCTATATGCAATATAATTAGATGACTATATTTTGGTGTAGCACTAAGTGCCTAAAATGCTTTAATAAATGAAAAGAGAATTTTCTGCTATTTTAAAATCTACTTCAGAAGATTAATAAATAGTAAATGTATTCACACTGGCCTAGAGAGTGTGTGTGTTGGGGAGAGGGGGCAATCATTCAGTTTTGAAGTGGTTAAAGTAAAAAGCAACTGTGAAACATCATATTAGTTGGAGAATGACTTCAGTCAACCTAAGGTCCACTGATGCTTAGGAATAAGGCATGGGGATATATACTAATCGGAAAGATGATGTTTGATAGTTTAATAAAGTTACAACAATCCTAAAATAATTTATTCAGTAACACCACAATCCATTTTTTTAAGGGCTAACAAATCCTACATGACATGTTGTATATATTGGGGGGGAAAAACTGAATAAACCATATTTTTAAATAAAAAAAATAATAATTTGTCATTTAAATCTAGTATACTTTAAAAAAGGAGTGTTTGTGAGACTGTAAAACCCACTGTACTAATATTTTATTGCATTTTTCTCCACTGATTACTAGTTCAGTTTGGTGCAGTTCAGACAAGATGATGGATGCTACTTTCTATGACAAGCATTTTAACAGCCCTTACCCAGCTCTCAGTGCACAACCAATTATGTGTCTGAGCTGGTAACCTTGAATTTATGTTGCTATGGTGAGAAACTGGTCATGCATTATGGATTATCATTGAAATTCTACACCCCTACCTAGCATAATGAGAGTTGGGGACTTAATCAAATCAGCCATTCTGTGCGACACAAAGTGAAGAGCTAGCTCTTTTTGTTCAGAGTCTAGAAAGAAAGCCTGCCTGATCCACTGGCAGCTGGAGTGCTACAGCCTGATAGATTGACCTTATATACATTTGTGAATGTATAGACAGATGGTTCTCAATGCCTGGAATTTTCAGTTTAGAGAGCAGCTGTTCTGATAACCTCTACTGTCTCACCTAGTTGTCATGGAACATTGAACAGAGGCTGAGAATGCAGATACATTCACTGACATTACAACCTAAATTACACCGCATGGTATCTCATACCGGTGAGAATTACAACTTACATGAATGATTCTGAGCAGTGACAAGCAGAGTTTTGGGGATGAGTGAAATAATATGTTGGATAGTGTATGTATTTAGGTATTTCTCCATTACAGTGATATACTCATATATTGGAATAGCTTTAAATCAATAGTAATTTATTATAGTTTTCTTTTTTTTACACCAGAATAACTAACTTTATGTTGCAAAGTGGAGACATTCATTCACCCTGCAATAAACTTTTATTTTCATTGTCACATGGGCAGATGGTCATTTTAATAAATACAATGCTACTGCCTACTGCTACAGAATCTGTATTAGCTGCCAGACTAGGTGATGTTGATGAGTTTAGTGCCCTATATCAGTTTTGATCTGTACTGTGTATAGAGGCTGCTGCTTGTGGGGACTCAGGAAACTGTATGCAAATATTGTGCTTTATGGCACAATTCCACCTAGAAGCACTAAGAACTATGCCAATGGAAGAATAACATATTTGCAAGATGTATCATTTCATCACAGTTATAGAATAAAGTAGAGATGTTCGGCGGGCACTTTTCGTGTTTTGTGTTTTGGTTTTGGATCTGGATCCTCACTCGTGTTTTGGATCTGGATTGGTTTTGCCAAAACCACCCTTTCGGGTTTTGGTTTTGGATCTGGATGATTTTTGAAAAAAAACACAAAAACATCTAAAATCACAGAATTTGAGGGTAATTTTATCCTATGGTATTATTAACCTAAATAACATTCATTTCCACTCATTTCCAGTCTATTCTGAACACCTCACACCTCACAATTTTGTTTTTAGGCCAAAAGGTTGCCCCGAGGTAGCTGGATGATTTTGCTAAGCGACAAAAGTGGGCAGCACAAATACCTGGCCCATCTAGGAGTGGCACTGCAGTGGCAGACAGGATGACACTTTTAAAAACTAGGCCCAAAGCAGCTCATTATGCAAAGAAGAAAAAGAGGTGGAATGAGGTAGCTGCATGACTTTGCTAAGCTACACAAGTGTGCGGCACAAACACCTGGCCCTTCTAGGAATGGCACTGCAGTCTCAGGCAGGATGGCAGATTTAAAAAATAGGCCCCCAAACAGCACATCATGCAAAGAAGAAAAAGAGGTGCAATGAGGATGCTGGATGGCTAAGCTAAGCAACACAAGTGTGCGGCACAAACACCTGGCCCATCTAGGAGTGTCACGCAGTGGCTGAATATTGAAAGTGGCCCACAATTTTTCGGGCCACTGACAGCACCTCCTGCATGCCCATCTAATTTTTCGAAAGATTCTGCACCACCAAATTAATTGTATGTGCAAAACATGGGACATGCTGGAATTTGCCCAGATGTAATACACGCACAATATTGGTGGACTTATATGGTAGTACCCCTGAACTTATACGGCTGGACCACTGGACTGGACTTATACGGCAGTACCCCTGGACTTATATGGCAGTACCCCTGAACTTATACGGCTGCACCACTGGACTAGAATAATACGGCAGTACCCCTGGACTTATATGGCAGTACCCCTAAACTTAATCAGCAGTACCCCTGAATTTATATGGCTGCACCACTGGACTGGACTTATACAGCAGTACCCATGGACTTATACGGCAGCAGCACTGGACTTATGGCAGCACAGGACACCACCACTGGACTGATGCAGCACAACACAGCACCACTGGACTGGACTTATACGGCAGCAGCACTGGACTTATGGCAGCACAGGACACCACCACTGGACTTATGGCAGCACAGAACACCACCACTGGACTGATGCAGCACAACACAGCACCACTGCACTGGACTTATACGGCAGAGGCACTGGACTTATGGCAGCACAGGACATCACCACTGGACTTATGGCAGCACAGGACACCACCACTGGACTTATGGCAGCACAGGACACCACCACTGGACTGATGCAGCACAACACAGCACTGGAATGACACATAAGAGTAGGTCACCACCCCATGCGCCACACCACTTTCCCGCACAGACACTGAGGAGACATGTCCTCTCGTCTTCACATCCTGAGGAAGGAACGTCAGTGCCGAAACGCGTAGGTGAGATTACAGTCGCTAACCCCAGACTTGACACTGCCACTCACTGGAATATTTTGGTGGATTGTTTTTTATGCCATTTAATTGTGGTTTAGCTTATTTTCCACTTTAAATCTTTTTTCCCCCCCTCTGTTTCCATCTGAGGGTTGTGAAGTGGTGTGTGGTCTTGTCGGTACTAGTGGGTTATGTCTTCATGAATTTTATTATTCTTTTTTAATAAATTACTTAAACAATACATGAGATACATGAACTTTTTTTGCCGGTGATTATAAAAACTGTGAGCAGGATTCTATGCTACGGTGGATCCACGGAATAAAGATACCTTTTGGTGAACATAGGGTGCTTATTGGAGGTGAGCTATATACCAATGAGTCAAGTAAAAACGAATATGAATATACTTGGATATGCTTAGAGTGAAGTTCCAGAAAGATACCTTTACGTGAACATAGGGCCTTGTTTTGAGGTCAGTGGTGGATACCTTCTCCTCATTATAAAGAATTGAGAATAATTTATACACACAGGACGTGTTTGTGTTTTTCTCTCTTCCTAAGGATACCTGTGGTTGAAGTCCAATGGGAAAATATCTATATATGTAGAACAGCGCTTGGGAATCATCCCATTTTTCTGTTTTGGTGACTGTGATAAGGAGTGGTGTTCTTAGGGTTGGAACCCGAGCTGCTGTTTTTGGGCGCAAGTTACTATTATCCTTTTTCTCGATTTCTCATTACACTCGCCAAGACTGGAGTGAAAATGGCGTCAGCGCACGGCTACTTATATGGTATCCAAAACCCGCAAGAATCCGACAGCAGGATGATGATGTTTTGCCTTGTTCTGGTTTCCAAGTCTGGCTGGAAGTCCCGAGCCCGGATCCTAGTCCGGCTCAGGACTTCCCGCCAGACTCGGAAACCAGAACAAGGCAAAACATCATGATGTTCGGTAGGGTTCGGTTCTCAGAGAACCAAACCCATTCATCTCTAGAATAAAGGGCCTTATTCAGGTTTGTTATCAAACCAAAAAAGTAGGCAACTGGGCAAAAAAAGGCTGTACTGCAGGTGGGGCAGATATAACATATGCAGAGATAGTTATATTTAGGTGGGCTGTGTTCAAACGAAAGTCTAAATTGCAGTGTAGAAATAAAGTAGCCAGTATTTACCAAGCACAGAAACAATATAATCCACCCAAATCTAACTGTCTCTGCACATGTAACATCTGCCCCACCTGCAGTGCAACATGGTTTTTTCCATTAGTGTGCATTTTTGGTTTGCTAATACACCTGAATAACCCTCAAAATCCTATAACAATACATTTTGTAGGAACAGATAAGGAAAAGTTGACAGAGATGCAACGTCAGACTTATACATTGTGTATTTTATGAAGTTCTATTAAAAAATATATTATCCCTATTATAGGATATACAATATCATAAAACTAATACTTTCTTGTACTGCTTGCTGTATTGTGATGTCCATTCTAACACTTAAAATGCAGTCAACTAATAAAATAGAATATTGTGATCTTGTTCATTTTGTTCATTTTTTACAGGCGTTCTAGTACCATAGGTTATAAGTGCCAAGAAGATAAGCCAAGAGACATAGGAAGGGGAACCAGGAACCTGCTTATTATTATATACTCCGCATGTCAGAGGAAAGGAAAATTAGCAATGTAATAATAAACATATCAGATAAGAATGAGCAATGACATATAATTTAAGATCTGTCTAGGCGAATGCACATTTATATTACTCACATAGCTATATTTAACAATTAAACAGGACTACACAACTCCAAGCCTTTAGGGCCAATAACAGCCCATGATTTTTGAACATCCCCAATTAATCAAAATGATTGCTTCCCCAACTGACACGCCTGTGATTAATGGCCTGGGAGGCTTCCAGTTGCATTGCCCTGGGCTGTAATGATTAAGATCACTGGTTCTTAAACTTGTTTTTAGGCCTTTCATATAGTATGAGTTTTGTGGATCTTCTCAAAGGAGAACAAGATGAAATACTCAGTAATACCCCTTTCACATCGCACTAAAAACCCGGTATCGACACAGCATATTGCCGTGTCGAAACGGGTCAGTGTGCAATATGAAAGCTCCTTTTCAGAATTAGCGGGTCGCCTGACCCGGTAATTCAACCCGGTAAAAAAGAAGGGTTATTACCGGGTTGATTACCGGGTCAGGCGCAGTGTGAATGGGAGCCATTCCGATGCGACACGGCTCCCATTCACAGCATAGAGAGAGGCTCTCCCAGCATCTCTCATCTCCCAGCGCCGCCTCCACCCCCGCCCCTGCTGCTGCTGCGCCCCCCGCTGCTATGGCAACCGACCCGGTATATTGCCGGGTCGGAAAGCCAGCAACGGAGTGCAAATGCCGGATCCCACCCGGTAAGTACACGTTTCTCTTACCGGGTAGGATCCGGCATTTGCAATCTGAATGCAGCATAAGAGTCATCACCAAAACTCCAAAAATGTAGCAATGGTAACTTCATCTACTCTGTTTTTTTTTGTACAACTTGAAAACAGTGGTGTATACATAGGCTTATGGCAAGCCTATGTATGCAGGAGTGCAAGATTTAGCATTTTCCAATGGGAGAAGGTAAGAGCAGCAACTTATTCACTACTTGCAAAAAATAAGATTAGCGCGTTGTGGGATGTGAACATTTGAATGAGATTCAAGTGGTTGAGAGAGCACAGGGGTATCAGGAGGCAGGGCCTGAATAACAATGGGGCAGATGGAGCTACAGTTTCAGCCAGCACTGGTCACACACCCCCTGCTTCTCATAATAGGCTCTTGAACAGTCCCAGGCCCATGAGGCCCATAATCCAACCCTGTCAGGGGGGTGCAGTGTTTTTCTTCTAAATGGAAGAGTGTTTGATGTTTCGTTAATCATTTGTACCTTCTGTGCACACTTTATTTGGGTCAACATGCATTTCAAGATGTACCAGTGTGATAAAAACAACACAACAAGTGACACATCTAATGAGGACTTATTTGATATATGTCTGGTATGAGGCTAAACTGAGCAGACAATTGGGGGAGGGGGGAGATGTTCATTATCAAACTTTCTAAAGAGGACCAACGGAGAAGTTGCCCTTGGCACCCAATCAGATTCTTTATTCTTTGTCAAGCACATTCTACAAAATGATAGCTAGCATCTTATTTGTTGTTATGTGCAACACATCCTTGCCCTCCTTAGAAGTTTTTATATAGCTCATCCAAAAATACACCTTTGCCTAATAGAAAATATTTTCAGCTTGCATTGTTGGCACTTTTGAGAAGAAACTTTTGTGTCTCATCAACTTTTGGAGTCATTGTTTTTTGTTTTCATGAACATCGGCCGTTTGAGTATGCCTTAGGTTGCTCACGATGGCTGGGTTGTTCAGACATCAGAAGAAACAGACACTGGCCTTGGTACTCTTAAAAAATGGGGACACCCCCCAATTTTTGGGAATGCTGCCCATTCCCTGACCCCATGGAGTTAATATATGTTGGAGTATGATGAGTTGTCTTTTAATATGAAGATGATAGCACCTTGGATTGAATTTCCCTTCCACATTGTTTAGCGTATTTCCTTTTATTCTGTCTATGTGTTTGCTCAAAGCCAGTGACCTGTATTTGAATGGCCTCCTGAGCATATTCTTGGTTACCAAATGTTCCAGTCACTGTCTCTATGTTATATGTATGTTCAGCAATTCTTACCTGCACTGAATTTTCTGCTTTACAAATAAATAAAACATTATAATAAAAATGGAACATGGGATAAAGTAAACACATGGGTCCAGGGAGATCCTATATTTAAAGAAAAAGAACCTGGATCAATACAGATGTTAAGATTCTCTGACTCCTGTGTTTGAAGTTTACAATTCCACAGGGTCACTAATCTGTGTAGCTGCATTTTACCCATGGTGGGCTGGCTGATCAATACCCATGCGTTTCAAGTTGACAGGATGCGTATTGTGCTTTGTGTAGAGAACTTAAATACACTGTGCATTTCTAGAACATAGCAGTTATTAGTTGCGTGAATCACATTAAATTCCTTTTTGTCCTTCTTGTAGGCTTGCTATCACAAAAAAATGTCCAACACCCAACAATAAGACTTGGATTCATCCTAACTATGGGCATAATTAAGCATGGATTGCAGTAGCAAAGCAGCACACAGCAGCTTTGCAAATGCAATCCATAGCAATGCAAATGCAGGAAGAGGTGCATTTTCACCTCCTTGCTGTATTTGCAATTGCAGTGATGTGACAGCTTCGCAGCCTGCGATCAAATAATGCAACCATTGTTTGCAATATTCATACGAGGCAGCAAGCTGAGTAAGCCTCAGATTACTCATGCTTGCTGTCACAATGCGGCTTGCCAGGCCACTCCCATCCTGCCTCCGTCCACACTCCAAATGCCTCTACCTGTCAATCAGGCAGAGTCAATGTTGGACTGGCACACAGGGGTACAGGGGAAACTCCCACTCTGCCCCACTGCCTAGGGACCCACCTCCTCCTCTAGGAATCAGGATCCAGACTGTGCACTTAAATTATACATTACACATGTTACCTTATACTGCACAGGACTATGGTGTATTTTCTACAGTGCATTGCAGTTCTTAATTTAGTGCATTTTTCATACATGTATTAGCAGTATTTTATATATATATATATATATATATATATTTAGAAACAGAAATTAGAGGAGCGCCTCATAGTGCATTATCGTTTATTCACACAATATATATTAAAAAACAGCAATTGTCACAATACTGTTTGGCTTAATACCTCATAATTCTTCTGAGTGGGCTTATATACCACTTGATTTATTAGAAATTATCCACAGATATCGCCTCTACCAACCGCCGTTCAGCGTCAGACCCCTGGTACTCGTGCTGCCCACCTCACGTTAATGATCCTCAGCACGCCGGGACACCGCTGCTGTCTGCACGGGGAGGAGGACGATTCAGGATACTAGAATTACGTCACCAGGCCACGCTCCAACGCGTTTCGTCATAAGGCTTCGTCAGACGGTGCATAAGTTTTGACCTGATCGTAGCACTGCAAAACATAGCTAGCGTGCGATCAGGTCGGACTGACCCCCTGAAAGTGTACTTTTCTGACACACAATAAATGCTGATATTTATAGTTCAGCTATTATTTCTGGATGTTTAGCAGTGACATATGAGCTCAGTGCTTATTACAGCAGGTGATTTTGTATTCAAAATACAGTAGGGTGTATATGGGCAGCACAGAGGGTGTAAGGGTTAGCAGTACTGCCCCACAGCACTTAGGTCATGGGTTTGATTCCCATCATGGATCTAACTGTGCGGAGTTTGCATATTCTCTGTGCTTGCGTGGGTTTCCTTCAGGTACTCTGGTTTCCTCCCACAATCCAAAAATATACTGGTAGGTTAATTGGATCACAACAAAATTAACTCTAGCATGAATGTGTGTATATTTGGTAAGGAATAAAGATTGTAAGCTCCACTGGGGCAGGGACTGATGTGAATGAGCAAATATTCTTTGTAAAGCACTGCGGAATATTATCTATTATGTTATATAAGGATTCTTTGGCCGTTTAGGGGTTTATCTATGAAGAGTCAGGTTATAAATCCAGTCATTTTAGGTCATGTTTCTGCCTGATATTTTAAAGGGCAATGTTTCTACTAGCCATGTATGTGAAAAATATTTATCAATTTTGTTCATGCCAGAGACAATGGAGTCAGTTGCCGCCGAGGTCCAACTCTTAAGGGGGCACCTCTTTTGTCCTATGTAGCTTCCAGCCCAAATAACCTTGCTAATCAGGATACCTCATTCATGTGATGCCTGCTATCTGAGCGTGTCTCTTAATGCTGCTGAGTCTCTGCACAATGACAGTTTGCTATCAGATCCGCTCCACCTCCTCCCCCTGCAGCTCTAACCTCCTCTACAGTGTTACCTCCCCTCCTAGTTGGACAGACAGAATCTCCGCCTCCCAGGCGAGAAGGAGGCAGGTGCTTGCTGAGCAGTAAGGTAATCTCTGGGGCCATGTGTCCAGGGCCCCCTCCTTCAAGCGGCCATCCATGATGACCAGTCCAGAACATGAGGAGATGGAGGTGGTAGTGATCCAGCAGGGGGTTGGGCTAGCCAGCACAGAGTGCAGTGTTGATCAGTGCAGTGTAACATGGCAGAGCGAGGAGGGATGGAGCCTGGAGCTGTTACAGTTAGTGACCACTGCCAATGTTTAAGTTATGAGCCTGGACATTATAATGTATCTGTATAACTGTATCTGTGTGTATATGTACTGTATGTGTCAGTGTATATATGTGTCTGAGTGGCTATATGTACTGTATGTGTCACTGTATATATGTGTCTATGTGGTTATATGCACTGTATGTGTCAGTGTGTATATGTGTCTGTGTGGCTATATGTGCTGTATGTGTCATTGTGTATATGTGTCTGCGTGGCTATATGTATTCTAAGTGCCAGTGTATATATGTGTCTGTGTGGCTATATGTACTGTATGTGGCAGTGTTTATATGTGTCTGTGTGACTATATGTACTGTATATGTCAGTGTATATATGTGTCTGTGTAGATATATGTACTGTATGTGTCAGTGTATATGTGTGTCAGGTTTCCAGTGGCGTTTGAGCGGGAAACATCCCATTAAGGGAACTCACTACTGTTTGTGGCACATTATTATTATTATTATTATTATTATTATTATTATTATGTGTGTGTGCATACGTGGCTGTGAATATGTATATGTGGCTGTGTGTGTATATGTGGCTGTAAATGTGTATATGTGGCTGTGAGTGTGTATATGTGGCTGTATGTGTGCATATGTGGCTGTTTGTGTGTGTATATGTGGCTGTGTGTGTGCATATGTGGCTGTGTGTGCATATGTGCCTGTGAGTGTGCATATGTGGCTGTGAGGGTGTATATGTATATGTGGGTATGTGTGTGTATATGTTGCTATGAGTGTGTATATGAGATGTGTGCATGGATTTAGTATGATATCTCAGCTGTAGAGATCCCAGTGGTCAGGAAACCAATGGTGGGATCTCAATAGACAGAATACCAGCAGCGAGCGCAGCATGTACCCTTGCAGGTTTGTGCGCTGCCACAAGTCGGGCCCGGTGGCAACCGGGTTATATTCCCCTTTGGGTGGTGGCGCGGACCACCATCTGAGTGGGGATTCTGGGCAGCCAGCAACTTGAATGCCTCCTGTGTGCATATGTGGCTGCGAGTGTGTATATGTGGTTATGTGTGTGTATATGTGGCTGTGTGTGTGCATATATGGCTGTTTGAATATATGTTTGTATGTATAATATATATATATAAATATATGTGGCTGTGTGTGCATATGTGGCTGTGATTGTGTGTATATGTGGCTGTGAGTTTGTGCATATGTGGCTGTGAGTTTGTATATGTGGCTTTGTGTGTGCACATATGTGACATTGGGCCTAATTCTGAGTTGATCGCAGCATCAAATTTGATAGCAGTTTGGCAAAACCATGTGCACTGCAGGAGGGGCAGATATAACATGTGCAGAGAGAGTTAGATTTGGGTGTGGTGTGTTCAAACAAATCTAAATTGGAATGTAAAAATAAAGCAGCCAGTATTTACCCTGCACAGAAACAAAATAACCCACCCAAATCTAACTCTCTCTGCAAATGTTATGTCTGCCCCCCCCCCCCCCTGCAGTGCACATGGTTTTGCCCAATTGCTAACAAACTTGATGCTGCAATCATCTCAGAATTACCCCCTATGAGTGTGCATATGTAGCTGTATGTGTACATATGTGGCTGTGTGTGTGTATATGTGGATGTGAGTGTGTATATGTGGTTATGTGTGTGCATATGTGGTTGTAAGTTTGTATATGTTATTGTGTGTGTGCATGTGGCTGTGTGTGTATAAGTGGCTGTATGTGTATATATGGTTATGTGTGGGTTTATGTGTTTGTATATATGTGCATATATGTATTTGTGTGTTCAAATGTAGCTTTGTGTGTATATGTGGCTGTGTGTGTATGTATATATGTGGTTATGTGTGTGTTTATGTGGCTGTGTTTGTGTATATGTGCATATATGTCTTTGTGTGTTCACATGTGGCTATGTGTGTTGGTGGTGAAAGTGTGGAGGAGGAGGGGGGGTGCACCATTATTCTGTTTCATCTCTGGGCATCAGATATGAACTCAAGGGCCATACACACTAGAAGACATGACCAATGTGAAAGCTGAACAATCTGGAAGATGATCAATTTCCCTTGAACTTCCCAGAGCCCTGACAAACAAAATTCAGTGTACACACTAAGCAATTTTTCAAACAATTTCAAAGATGAAAGATATCTTTGGAATTTGCACCTAGTTAATATTGGGGAGGCATTTCTGGGTGTGTGGGCAGGGCTGTAAAAGGCGGAACCAATGAAGTTTTTTTCACTCACTGCCCCACCAATTTCCACTGTGCCACCAACTTATAGGCCCTATACATTTACTGATAACACTGAAAGATATGAACGATCTCATTCATTAATGAACGAGATATCGTTCATATCCTTCAGTGTGTAGGCACCGACGAACGATGCGCGGCCCCACGCTCCTTCACCGTTGGTGCCGACTCGTTCATACATGCAAGCCAATAAGGACAATATTGTCCATATTAGCATACAGGGCTATGGGGCCAGGTGAATCTACTCCCCCCCATACCCCCCCCCCCCCTGCACCACTGTATTCGGCAGTATTGTCCGTCGGGCAGCTCAGCGGCCAGTCGGGTAATGTGTCGGGCCCATTAAAAAAAATCATGATAATGGGTGGCTACGAAATGCCGCATTGACTTACACCAGGGGTGCCCAGACTTTTTGGGACTTGGGATCTACTTTTTGTTCACTTACTTACCGGTGATCTACCAGCATCAAATAACACCAATAATAACGCTTACATTTAAAAATAGCATTAATAATGATGCCATCAAATAACAGCAAAAATAATAATGCACACATTTCAAAATAGCATTAAGAATGACATCAAATAACCCCCTTCTGTCCAAATCTCCCCCTTTGCAGATAACACCCTTGTACAGATACCCCCTTCCACTTCCCTGCATAATACCCCCTGTATAATACCCTCCCCTGTGTAAATCTTCCACTTTGCAAATACCCCCCTTCCAGTTCCCTGCACAATAGCCCCCTGTACAATAATCCCCTATGTGCAGATCCTCCACCCTTTGCAGATACACCCTTGTGTAAAAAAAAACCCTTTGTAAAGATACCACCCTCTGTGCAGATCACCCCCTTTGCAGATCGTCCCTCCCCTTGTGAAGAAACCCTCCTTTGCATAACTTACCTGTCAAGTTGTCATGCTGCCTAGCTTCAGTCCTCCCTCTCCCCGCAGTCACGGCTCCCGCTATCACGCTGCATGGCCTCCCGCTGGCTGCTTCTCCTGTCATCGCCAACACCGGCTGGATCAGACTTGGTCGAACTAGCGTCCAAGCTCCTCACATCGAGGGTGATGTCATTACGTCACCCGCACACTACATCCCTGGGAACTATGAAGAGAAGCAGCGGCTGCAGGCTCCTTACAGTTATTTTCTACTAAGCCTGTCGCGATCTACCGGTAGATCACAATCTACCTTTTGGCCACCTCTGACTTACACAGTGCTATGGATTATTTTGCTTTTCCTTTTTGCACATAAAATCTTTATTCAAATCCTGCAGTGCCATGCTTAGTTGTCATAACCACGGATGTCAACTATATTGGATTCCTAGTTATTTTAGCAGGGGCACACAGGTACATTGACTTTCTAAAAGAGTGCCAGCTGATACTGGATTGCTCATATATATATACACATGTCACAGGTCCGGCACTCCAAACTTGATAGTGCTACTGAGCCGGTGCCCTCACAGAAAAATATAAAAAATTGACACAGGTGCGGCACTCAGGCATATATATATATATATATATATATATATATATACACAGACACAGTACATATATAATATATATATATATATATATATATATATACAATGCAGCATTTCACGGCACTCAGAAATCAGAATACATACACGGTGCCCTTCTCAATTAATTTAAATACAAATGGCAATGGAGGTGGCACTCCCTGGACTTGTAACAAGAAAGGACACTGTACCACCACGTACAGTACTGTATGTGGTGGTACAGTGTCCTTTCTTGTTACAAGTCCAGGAAGTGCCACCTCCATTGCATTTGTGTGTATATATATATATATATATATATATATACTTAGTATATACTAGAGATGTGCACCGGACATTTTTCTGGTTTTGTGATTTGGTTTTGGATTCGGTTCCGCTGCCGTGTTTTGGATTCGGACGCGTTTTGGCAAATCCTCCCTGAAATTTTTTTGTCGAATTCGGGTGTGTTTTGGATTCGGGTTTTTTTTTTTTCAAAAAACCCTCAAAAACAGCTTAAATCATAGAATTTGTGGGTCATTTTGATCCCATAGTATTATTAACCTCAATAACGATGATTTCCACTCATTTCCAGTCTATTCTGAACACCTCACAATATTATTTTTAGTCCTAAAATTTGCACCGAGGTCGCTGGATGACTAAGCTAAGCGACACAAGTGGCCGACACAAACACCTGGCCCATCTAGGAGTGGCACTGCAGTGTCAGACAGGATGGCAATTAAAAAAATTGGCCCCAAACATCACATGATGCAAAGAAAAATAAAAAAAAGGTGCAAGATGGAATTGTCCTTGGGCCCACCCACCCTTATGTTGTATAAACAGGACATGCACACTTTAACAAACCCATCATTTCAGCGACAGAGTCTGCCACACGACTGTGGCTGAAATGACTGGTTGGTTTGGGCCCCCACCAAAAAAAAAGCAATCAATCTCTCCTTGCACAAACTGGCTCTACAGACGCAAGTTGTCGACCTCATCCTCATCCTCCGATTCCTCACCCCTTTCACTGTGTACATTCCCCTCCTCACAGATTATTAATTCGTCCCCACTGTAATCCACCATCACAGGTCCCTGTGTACTTTCTGGAGGCAAATGCTGGTAAATTTCTCCACTGTGGAATTGATTATAATTCATTTTAATGAACATCATCTTCTCCACATTTTGTGGAAGTAACCTCGTACGCCGATCGCTGACAAGGTGACCGGCTGCACTAAATACTCTTTCGGAGTACACACTGGAGGTAAAATAAAGCCAGTTTCTGCAAGGGCCTCCAAATTGCCTCTTTTTCCTGCCAGTATAAGTACGGACTGTCTGACGTGCCTACTTGGATGCTGTCACTCATATAATCCTCCACCATTCTTTCAATGGTGACAGAATCAATCTCTCCAGCTGCTTCTGCAAAAGCCTGATGAGGGGAATGACCTCACTCAGGCTGGCAGTGTCTGAACTGACTTCACGTGTGGCAAGTTCAAAGGGTTGCAGAACCTTGCACAACGTTGAAATCATTCTCCACTGCGCTTGAGTCAGGTGCATTCCCCCTCCTTTGCCTATATCGTAGGCAGATGTAAAGGCTTGAATGGCCTTTTGCTGCTCCTCCATCCTCTGAAGCATATAGAGGGTTGAATTCCACCTCGTTTCCACCTCTTTCTTCAGCTGATGGCGGGTCAGGTTCAGGAGTGTTTGCTGGTGCTTCAGTCTTCGGCACGCGGTGGCTGAATGCCGAAAGTGGCCCGCAATTCTTCGGGCCACCGACAGCATCTCTTGCACGCCCCTGTCGTTTTTTTTTAAATTCTGCACCACCAAATTAATTGTATGTGCAAAACATGGGACGTGCTGGAATTTGCCCACATGTAATGCACACACAATATTGGTGGTATTGTCCGATGTCACAAATCCCCAGGAGAGTCCAATTGGTTGTCAGCTGTGTGCCTCTTATGGAAAGCGGTGATACAAAGCGTAGAATACCTAGGAATGAGTTGGCATTTGCGAGATGCTGCTACTGTTGCCGCCGATGCTGTTGTTGCTGCGGGAGGCAATACATCTACCCAGTGGTCAGTCACAGTCATATAGTCCTGAGTCTTCACTGCTCCACTTGTCCACATGTCCGTGGTTAAGTGGACATTGGGTACAACTGCATTTTTTAGGACACTGGTGAGTCTTTTTCTGATGTCTGTGTACATTCTCGGTATCGCCTGCCTAGAGAAGTGGAACCTAGATTGCATTTGGTACCGGGGACACACTACGTCAAGAAATTCTCTAAGTCCCTGTGAACTAACAACGGATACCGGACGCACGTCTAACCTCTTATGGAAAGCGGTGATACAAAGCGTAGAATACCTAGGAATGAGTTGGCATTTGCGAGATGCTGCTACTGTTGCCGCCGATGCTGTTGTTGCTGCGGGAGGCAATACATCTACCCAGTGGTCAGTCACAGTCATATAGTCCTGAGTCTTCACTGCTCCACTTGTCCACATGTCCGTGGTTAAGTGGACATTGGGTACAACTGCATTTTTTAGGACACTGGTGAGTCTTTTTCTGATGTCTGTATACATTCTCGGTATCGCCTGCCTAGAGAAGTGGAACCTAGATTGCATTTGGTACCGGGGACACACTACGTCAAGAAATTCTCTAAGTCCCTGTGAACTAACAACGGATACCGGACGCACGTCTAACACCAACACAGCTGCCAATTCCTGAGTTATCCGCTTTGCAACAGGATGACTGCTGTGATATTTCATCTTCCTCGCAAAAAACTGTTGGACAGTCAATTGCTTACTGGAAGTAGTACAATTGGTCTTCCGACTTCCCCTCTGGGATGACGATCGACTCCCAGCAGCAACAACAGTAGCGCCAGCAGCAGTAGGCGTTACACTCAAGGATCCATCGGAGGAATCCCAGTCAGGAGAGGACTTGTCAGACTTGCCAGTGACATGGCCTGCAGGACTATTGGTTTTCCTGTCTAAGGATGAAATTGACACTGATGGAGTTGGTGGTGTGGTTTGCACTGGGTTATTGTGAACAACAGGAAGGATTTAGTTGTCAGTGGACTGCTTCCACTGTCACCCAAAGTTTTTGAATTTGTCAGTGACTTCTGATTGCTTACTGGAAGTAGTACAAGTGATCTTCCGACTTCCCCTCTGGGATGATGATCGACTCCCAGCAGCAACAACAGCAGCACCAGCAGCAGTAGGCGTTACACTCAAGGATCCATCGGAGGAATCCCAGTCAGGAGAGGACTTGTCAGACTTGCCAGTGACATGGCCTGCAGGACTATTGGTGTTCCTGTCTAAGGATGAAATTGACACTGATGGAGTTGGTGGTGTGGTTTGCACTGGGAGCTTGTGTACAAGAGGAAGGGATTTAGTTGTCAGTGGACTGCTTCCACTGTCACCCAAAGTTTTTGAATTTGTCAGTGACTTATGATGAATGAGCTCCAGGTGACGTATAAGGGAGGATGTTCTTAGGTGGTTAACGTCCTTACCCCTACTTATTACAGCTTGACAAAGGCAACACACGGCTTGACACCTGTTGTCCGCAATTCTGTTAAAATAATTCCACACCGAAGAGGTGATTTTTTTTGTATTTTGATCAGGCATGTCAATGGCCAAATTCATCCCATGGACAACAGGTGTCTCCCCGGGTACCTGACTTAAACAAACCACCTCACCATCAGAATCCTCCTGGTCAATTTCCTCCTCAGCGCCAGCAACACCCATATCCTCATCCTGGTGTACTACAACAGTGACATCTTCAATTTGACTATCAGGAACTGGACTGTGGGCGCTCCTTCCAGCACTTGCAGGGTGCATGCAAATGGTGGAAGGAGCCACCTCTTCCCTTCCAGTGTTGGGAAGGTCAGGCATCGCAACCGACACAATTGGACTCTCCTTGGGGATTTGTGATTTAGAAGAACGCACAGTTCTTTGCTTTGCTCTTGCCAGCTTAACTCTTTTCATTTTTCTAGTGGGAGGATGAGTGCTTCCATCCTCATGTGAAACTGAACCACTAGCCATGACCATATGCCAGGGACTCAGCCGTTCCCTGCCACTCCGTGTTGTAAATGGCATATTGGCAAGTTTATGCTTCTCCTCAGACACTTTTAATTTAGATTTTTGGGTCATTTTACTGAACTTTTGTTTTTTGGATTTTACATGCTCTCTACTATGTCATTGGGCATCGGCCTTGGCAGACGACGTTGATGGCATTGAATCGTCTCGGCCATGACTAGTGGCAGCAGCTTCAGCACTAAGTGGAAGTGGATCTTGATCTTTCCCTATTATACCCTCCACATTTTTGTTCTCCATTTTTTAATGTGTGGAATTATATACCAGTAATATATTAATAGCAAGGGCCTACTACTATATATATACTGGTGGTCCCCAAAATGCTGCACTGTACTACTATACTGCTCACAAACAATGCAGCACAGATATGGATACTTGAAGTGACATGGAGCTGCAAGATACAGCAATGGCCTACTGTACTGTACTACTATATATATACTGGTGGTCCCCAAAATGCTGCACTGTACTACTATACTGCTCACAAACAATGCAGCACAGATATGGATACTTGAAGTGACATGGAGCTGCAAGATACAGCAATGGCCTACTGTACTGTACTACTATATATATACTGGTGGTCCACAAAATGCTGCACTGTACTACTATACTACTCACAAACAATGCAGCACAGATATGGATACTTGTAGTGACACAGAGCTGCAAGATACAGCAATGGCCTATGGTACTGAACTACTATATATATCTGGTGGTCCCCAAAATGCTGCACTGTACTACTATACTGCTCACAAACAATGCAGCACAGATATTGATAATTGAAGTGACACGGAGCTGCAAGATACAGCAATAGCCTACTGTACTATACTACTGACATAGGTGTGCGCAGGGGGGGTGCCTGGTGCGCACAGGCACCCCCTAATGTCTGGCACCCTGATCTCACATGCCTGATGCAGCGATCGCCGAGCAGGCTGAATACTGTCCCCTCTGCGCTGCAGCCTGTCAGGACTGCATTACTGACCAGACGCCTGGGTTAATCAAGGGTGCCACTGCCACCGGCTTTCAAACTCCCGGCTACACCTCCATGTACAAAAACAGCGTGATGTGATGTGATTACGTCATGCTGCTCGCACGCCCACCTGCCACACCCGCCACATGCCCACCTCTCTCCTTCTATGCTATGCCAACGCCAGCCACTGATGAGGAGCAACATGCAGCCAGCATTCCTCTTAGGAAGACAAATTCAATAATGGAAGGCGGTTGGCAGCAGCATTGACACGTCACTTGTATTTCCAGCAGCAGAAGTACTAGTCTGCGACTGTCAGTGACAGTGAGTGGCTGACTTGTAAGTAAGCTGTTGCAGCTTGCAGGGGAAAGAGAGGGGGGGCCAGACCAGGCTGAGGAGGAGCAGTGTAATTACAGTGAGTGCCATCAGGGGTGTTTGTTTGGTGCACACCACAACATCTGACAATGTACCTACTTTTTTAGGATTGGTACAAATATGGATATTTTATATTGCGTTGACCGTCAATAGATGGTGTTAGACACACCCAAAAGGCGGTGCTAGACACACCATTCCGACAGTACACCCCCTAATAAAATGTGCTGTGCACACCAATGACTACTATATATATACTGGTGGTCCCGAAAATGCTGCACTTTACTACTATACTGCTCACAAACAATGCAGCACAGATATGGATACTTGAAGTGACATGGAGCTGCAAGATACAGCAATGGCCTACTGTACTGTACAACTATATATATCTGGTGGTCCAAAAAATGCTGCACTGTACTACTATACTGCTCACAAGCAATGCAGCACAGATATGGATACTTGAAGTGACATGGAGCTGCAAGATACAGCAATGGCCTACTGTACTGTACTATATATATACTGGTGGTCCCCAAAATGCTGCACTGTACTACTATACTGCTCACAAACAATGTAGCACAGATATGGATACTTGAAGTGATGCGGAGCTGCAAGATACAGCAATGGCCTACTGTCTGTACTGCTATATATATCTGGTGGTCCCAAAATGCTGCACTGTACTACTATACTGCTCACAAACAATGCAGCACAGATATGGATACTTGAAGTGACACGGAGCTGCAAGATACAGCAATGGCTTACTGTACTTTACTACTATATATATCTGGTGGTCCCCAAAATGCTACACTGTACTACTATACTGCTCACAAACAATGCAGCACAGATATGGATACTTGAAGTGACACGGAGCTGCAAGATACAGCAATGGCCTTCTGTACTGTACTACTATATATATATACTGGTAGTCCCCAAAATGCAGCACTGTACTATTATACTGCTTACAAACAATGCAGCACAGATATGGATACTTGAAGTGACACGGAGCTGCAAGGTACAGCAATGGCCTACTGTACTACTATATATATACTGGTGGTCCCCAAAATGCTTTACTGTACTACTATACTGCTCACAAACAATATAGTACAGATATGGATACTTGAAGTGACACA
The DNA here is from genome assembly GCF_028390025.1 of Pseudophryne corroboree. Classification (NCBI taxonomy): domain Eukaryota; kingdom Metazoa; phylum Chordata; class Amphibia; order Anura; family Myobatrachidae; genus Pseudophryne; species Pseudophryne corroboree. The sequence continues at coordinate 139,796,716 of NC_086447.1, forward strand.
GAGCTGCAAGATACAGCAATGGCCTACTGTACTATACTATATATATATACTGGTGGTCCCAAAAATGCTGCACTTTACTACTATACTGCTCACAAACAATTCAGCACAGATATGGATACTTGTAGTGACATGGAGCTGCAAGATACAGCAATGGCCTACTGTACTGTACAACTATATATATCTGGTGGTCCCAAAAATGCTGCACTGTACTACTATACTGCTCACAAGCAATGCAGCACAGATATGGATACTTGAAGTGACATGGAGCTGCAAGATACAGCAATGGCCTACTGTACTGTACTACTATATATATATTGGTGGTCCACAAAATGCTGCACTGTACTACTATACTGCTCACAAACAATGCAGCACAGATATGGATACTTGAAGTGAATCGGAGCTGCAAGATACAGCAATGGCCTACTGTTCTGTACTGCTATATATATCTGGTGGTCCCAAAATGCTGCACTGTACTACTATACTGCTCACAAACAATGCAGCACAGATATGGATACTTGAAGTGACACGGAGCTGCAAGATACAGCAATGGCTTACTGTACTTTACTACTATATATATCTGGTGGTCCCCAAAATGCTACACTGTACTACTATACTGCTCACAAACAATGCAGCACAGATATGGATACTTGAAGTGACACGGAGCTGCAAGATACAGCAATGGCCTTCTGTACTGTACAACTATATATATCTGGTGGTCCCAAAAATGCTGCCCTGTACTACTATACTGCTCACAAGCAATGCACACAGATATGGATACTTGAAGTGACATGGAGCTGCAAGATACAGCAATGGCCTTCTGTACTGTACAACTATGTATATCTGGTGGTCCCAAAATGCTGCACTGTACTACTATACTGCTCACAAACAATGCAGCACAGATATGGATACTTGAAGTGACACGGAGCTGCAAGATACAACAATGGCTTACTGTACTTTACTACTATATATATCTGGTGGTCCCCAAAATGCTACACTGTACTACTATACTGCTCACAAACAATGCAGCACAGATATGGATACTTGAAGTGACACGGAGCTGCAAGATACAGCAATGGCCTTCTGTACTGTACTACTATATATATACTGGTAGTCCCCAAAATGCAGCACTGTACTATTATACTGCTTACAAACAATGCAGCACAGATATGGATACTTGAAGTGACACGGAGCTGCAAGATACAGCAATGGCCTACTGTACTACTATATATATACTGGTGGTCCCCAAAATGCTTTACTGTACTACTATACTGCTCACAAACAATGCAGTACAGATATGGATACTTGAAGTGACACAGAGCTGCAAGATACAGCAATGGCCTACTGTACTATACTACTATATATATACTTGTGGTCCCCAAAATGCTGCACTTTACAACTATACTGCTCACAAACAATGCAGCACAGATATGGATACTTGAAGTGACATGGAGCTGCAAGATACAGCAATGGCCTACTGTACTGTACAACTATATATATCTGGTGGTCCCAAAAATGCTGCACTGTACTACTATACTGCTCACAAGCAATGCAGCGCAGATATGGATACTTGAAGTGACATGGAGCTGCAAGATACAGCAATGGCCTACTGTACTGTACTGTACTACTATATATATACTGGTGGTCCACAAAATGCTGCACTGTACTACTATACTGCTCACAAACAATGCAGCACAGATATGGATACTTGAAGTGATGCGGAGCTGCAAGATACAGCAATGGCCTGCTGTACTGTACTGCTATATATATCTGGTGGTCCCAAAATGCTGCACTGTACTACTATACTGCTCACAAGCAATGCAGCACAGATATGGATACTTGAAGTGACACGGAGCTGCAAGATACAGCAATGGCGTACTGTACTTTACTACTATTTATATCTGGTGGTCCCCAAAATGCTACACCGTACTACTATACTGCTCACAAACAATGCAGCACAGATATGGATACTTGAAGTGACACGGAGCTGCAAGATACAGCAATGGCCTTCTGTACTGTACAACTATATATATCTGGTGGTCCCAAAAATGCTGCACTGTACTACTATACTGCTCACAAGCAATGCAGCACAGATATGGATACTTGAAGTGACATGGAGCTGTAAGATACAGCAATGGCCTACTGTACTGTACAACTATATATATACTGATGGTCCACAAAATACTGCACTGTACTACTATACTGCTCACAAACAATGCAGCACAGATATGGATACTTGAAGTGATGCGGAGCTGCAAGATACAGCAATGGCCTACTGTACTGTACTGCTATATATATCTGGTGGTCCCAAAATGCTGCACTGTACTACTATACTGCTCACAAACAATGCAGCACAGATATGGATACTTGAAGTGACACGGAGCTGCAAGATACAGCAATGGCGTACTGTACTTTACTACTATATATATCTGGTGGTCCCCAAAATGCTACACTGTACTACTATACTGCTCACAAACAATGCAGCACAGATATGGATACTTGAAGTGACACGGAGCTGCAAGATACAGCAATGGCCTTCTGTACTGTACTACTATATATATACTGGTAGTCCACAAAATGCAGCACTGTACTATTATACTGCTTACAAACAATGCAGCACAGATATGGATACTTGAAGTGACACGGAGCTGCAAGATACAGCAATGGCCTACTGTACTACTATATATATACCGGTGGTCCCAAAATGCTTCACTGTACTACTATACTGCTCACAAACAATGCAGTACAGATATGGATACTTGAAGTGACACAGAGCTGCAAGATACAGCAATGGCCTACTGTACTGTACTACTATATGTACCTGGTGGTCCCCAAAATGCTGCACTGTACTACTATATAGTATACTGGTCACACAACAATGCAGCAGATATTGAGCACTGATCATCAGGATACTGTCTAGAACGGAGTCTGACACAGAGCTGCAAGACACAGCAATGGCCTACTGTACTATACTACTATAATACTGGTGGTCACCACAATGCAGCACACTGAGCACAGATATTTGCAGCACACAGAGCACAGATATTGAGCTTTTTAGGCAGAGAACGTAGCCAGGTCCTCTCCACTCAATCTCCAATGCACGAGTGAAAATGGCAGCGACGCGCGGCTCTTTATATGGAATACGAATCTCGCGAGAATCCGACAGCGGGATGATGACGTTCGGCCTCGTTCGGGTTAACTGAGCAAGGCAGGAAGATCAGAGGCTGCCTCGGACCCGTGAAAAACACAGGTCCGAGGCAGTGTATATATATATATATATATATATATATATACATACACAGTATATAAATGTATATATATATATATATATATATATATATATATATACACACACACAGTATATATATAAATATTTATAAATATTTATATATATTTATATATATATATATATATATATATATATATATAATTTATGAACCCATTATAATTAAGTTGATGGCACAGTGGAGATTGGTGGGGCAGTGGGTGACATAAACTTCATTGGTGGGGCAGTGGGAGAAAATGAATTGGTGGGTCAGTGAGAGACGCTGGGTGTACGGCTCCCGCCAGCGGCTCAGCTAGAATGGAGCCGCTGCTGGGGAGGGAGCTGCTGCCGGGGAAGAGGAGCAATGTTTACATCGTGAACATTGCTCATTGCGGCTCCGTACACACATGCCATGATGAGCAATGTCACAAGTGACATTGCTCACATTGAGCATGCTGGACGGCCAACCACCGACCTCCAATCAATGAGGGCGGGTGCGCGCATCATTGATTGGTAGGGCCATACACAGTAGACGATGTGAACAATATGTCATTCACAATCGTCGTTATCAGCCATATCGGCCAGAATAGTCGTCTAGAGTGTATGACACTTTGCACCACTGTCTCAGTAAGACCATATACTGAAACTAGAGATGTGCGGCAGACACTTTTCGGGTTTTGTGTTTTGGTTCTGGATCTGGATCCCCGCTTGTGTTTTGGATCTGGATTGGTTTTGCCAAAACCACCATTTCAGGTTATGGTTTTGGATCTGGATGATTTTTGAAAATAAAACATAAAACCAGCTAAAATCACAGAATTTGGGGGTAATTTTGATCCTACGGTATTATTAACCTCAATAACATTCATTTCCACTCATTTCCAGTCTATTCTGAACACCTCACAATATTGTTTTAGGCCAAAAGGTTGCACCGAGGTCACTGGATGACTAAGCTAAGCAACACAAGTGGGCGACACAAACACCTGGTCCATCTAGGAGTGGCACTGCAATGTCAGGCAGGATGGCAGTTTTAAAAAATAGGCCCCAAAGAGCACATAATGCAAAGAAAAAAAAGAGGTGCAAGATGGAATTGTCTTGGGCCTTCCCACCAACCCATATGTTGTAAACAGGCCATGCACAGTTTAATAAACCCATCATTTCAGCGACAGGTGGTTCCCCTGGAAAAAGCTTGCCAAGTTCTCCGAATCATAGCTAGCTACAAACATACCACCTCCTTCCTTGATGACTTTTCACAATATGAGAAGAGGACAGTGTCAAGAAGGTGATTACAAATTAGAGAGGCATACGCATTCAGCAATAACACACAGGCTTTCACCTCCACTCCTAGAAAATATATATTTATTAATTTCCACATTACTGGACAAACTGAAAAACTAGGGGCCAAAGCCTCCAAATTTGTACCCCTTTCTCCATGTTCAGGGATTAAGATAATCTCGGATTTAATGCTGGGATGCAAATAAACTGGTGTATACCACAGGATAAAGATTGGATATTTTCCCCTCCATGGACTCTAGAGACTTATTTTATGAAAATCTTGTGGAGTTTTTTTTTTTCCATTTTTTTTATTGCATTTTTATTTATATATTTTGTGGCAGATGCCTTATTTTTGTTTTTCACAGCTCCAAGTTACACACATGTGAGCATACCTGTGTGTCCCAGTTACACGCATGTGAGCATACCTGTGTGTCTTGTTTATTTTATTCATATTTTATTTTTAGATAAAGCAGCCCCTTAGATGTTTTAGCAGCCCCTCCTGAGCCCCAACAGCAGCCCTGGATGGGGCAAGTTGAGTTCAGGTGGGTTCGGTAAAGTACTCAGCATGACTGTGCAGGGAATTTTTTTGTTATTGAGCCCCTGCCCTAGTGGAGCTTACCACTCTACAGTTGAAACTCATTTGATACTAGGACTGTGGGAGGAAGCAATGCTAACCTCTGTGCCCACAGCATGCCTTAGCCTGGCAAGCCAGACATCTTCCTGGCAGTAAGCCACCATGAGACTCCATACTGGACCTTATTCAGTAACTGTTTGTGCCTCACAGGAGCTCCTGGCACATCTAGTGTTGCAGTGCAATGGAAAGCTGATGCAATACAAGATCACTGAAACTCTGTTCTTCTAACACCGCGAGGTCTTACGATAACCATATGCAGCCCTTAGGAAAAGAAGATCCCTGTACAACAAATTCACATCTTCTAAAAAAATAATCCCAACATGTGGAACATCAATAATAAATCAAAATTAAGGTTGACTAATTGGAGCCATTCATTTGAGTGAGTCCCTAACATGAAATAATTGAGAAGAACCTCTCTCTAATGCGTCAGTAGAAAATATCACTTTGACATCTCCGGCAGTTGCACTGGATTATGATTCAGTCTCTTCTGAGTCACACTGACTTTGGCCACAAATGTGGTCTCTCCCGACTTTATTTAAAAACACTTTGTCAATTTCTATTTCCACCTTTGCGGCTATGTTTTCACAAATCTGTTTGTGATGTTGAAGCTTGTTTCATATCTGCTCTAGGCTTTCATTTAAACCTAGGATCAAGTACAGCAGCACCCCTGGAATTATACGGCAGCACCCCATTATTTATACAGCATAGGCAGCATCCCTGGAGAATTACACAGCACAGCAGACAGATAACAGCACCCCTGGACTTAAATGGCAGTGGGGCAGCACCCCTGGACTGATAGGGCAGAAGGGCAGCACCCCATATAGGGCAGCACCCCTGGAATGATGTAGCAAAGAAAAGATGTGCAAGATGGAATTGTCCTTGGGCCCTCCCACTCACCCTTATGTTGTATAAACAGGACATGCACACAAATGATTGGTTTGTTTGGGCTCCCACCAAAAAAGAAGCAATTAATCTCTCCTTGCACAAACTGGCTCTATAGTGTCAAGACGTCATCCTCATCCTCAATTTTACCCCCCCTTCAGTGTTTACATCCTCATCCTCACAGAGAAATAATATTAAAAAAACACATCATTTAGGTGTCAGTGGACTGCTTACACTATTACCCAAAGTTTCTGAACTTGACAATGACATGATGAATGCGCTGCAGGTGACGTATAAGGGAGGATGTTCCTAGTTGGTTATCGTTCTAACTCTTACTTATTATGGATTGACAAAGGACAACAGATGGCTTGATACCTGTTGTCCGGATTTGTGGAGAAATAATTCCACACCGAAGAGGTGGCTTTTTTGGTATTTTGCACAGGTATAATAATGGGCTTTTTCATCCCATGGCCAACAACTGTCTCCACTGGTGCCTTATTCAAACAAACCACATCACCATCACAATCCTCATTGTCAACTTCCTCCGAAGCGCCATCTACACCCATAGAACACCTCATCCTGTTGTACTTTTACAGTGACCTCCTCAATCTCACTATCAGCAACTGGACAGGCGGTGCTCCTCCCAGCACTTGCAGAGGGAATGCAAATGGTGGTAGGAGCCTCCTCTTTCCATACAGTATTGTGAAGGTCAGGCCTAGACATCGCAACCGCGGATAGTGCCAGCTCCCCTGTATTTTCACAACACCCCTGTAATTTTACAGCATACAAGACTAGGCCGGTGTACATTTATTTTCATTGTACCCCTTTATTTTTACAGCATACAGGACCAGTGTACTTTTATTTTAACAACAGCACCCCTGTATTTTTACAGCATACGGGACCACTGTACTTTTAATTTAACAAAAGCACCCCGGTATTTTTACAGCATACAGGGCCAGTGTACATTGATTTTTACTGCACCCCAGAATTTTTAGAGCATACAAGACAGGGCTAGTGTGCATTGATTTTCACTGCACCCCGGAATTATTACAGCATACAAGACAGGGCCAGTGTATATTTATTTTACCACACCCCTGAATTATTACAGCATACAAGAAAGGGCCAGTGTACATTTATTTTACTGCACCCCAGAATTTTTGCAGCATACAAGACAGGTCTAGTGTACATTTATTTTACTGCACGCCAGAATTTTTACAGCATACAAGACAGGGCCAGTGTATATTTATTTTAACAACAACACCCCTGAATTTTTACAGCATACAAGACAGGGCCCCTGCCCGTGTACAACACAATGACAGCCAGAACAGCAACAACACCCATGTACAGCTGCAGCACCCCTAACAGTACATGAAACACCAGTGACAGCCAGGAGAGCACTCCTAACAGCACAAGTACACCACAGTGACTGCAGCAGCACCCCTACAGAGCATACACTGACCCCACCCGATACCACCACCCACAGGGAGAGTCAGAGGTCTGTCTCCCTCACTCTCCAAGTCTGGAATGAAAATGGTGGCGACTCACGGCTGTTTATATGGAATCCAAAACCTGCAAGAATCCGACAGTGGGATGCTGACATTTTGCCTCTTTCTGGTTTCCGAGTCTGGCGGGAAGTGCCGAGCCAGACTCGGATTCTGGCTCAGAACGGGATGTTCAGGGGGGGGGTTGGTTTTCTGAGAACCGAACTTGCTCATCTCTAAATGAAACAATCATGCTACTAAAATATTTCACTGCAGCCAGTTGCATTATAAACATAAGATATAAAGGTTTGTAATGAAAAATAATAAATACAATATAAGCTAATTTTCTTGATCTTTCCTCTGAGTCCTAGAGACACAGTTATTGTCCTCTGACATTACTAATCTGCATTATTTTTAAAGCAATAACTCAATATATTTAAAAAAGTGACAATTCATAACAGGGTTATGCAATGCTACAACTATAAATAAATGGGAAGTGTGCAAAAACAGTTACTTTAAGAAATTATGCTGAAAATGCTGCTGCTTGGATAATACATCTATACCTTTATTAAAGTAATGCGAAGGGACACTATTTTATAGTACAATTATATGGACCAGAGATCATGTTCTTAATTAAGTGCATAAATGGAGATCTCTTACAACTCCAAATAGAAATTAGATTTTTATAAGGATTAGATGTTTTACAGTAGTCTAGATAGGTTAGCAAAATTATATTGTACAATTTATTACTATAAAACAAATGATTTCCTCCATCAAGTTTCAGAACTTCAGGACCATCAGGGTATACAGTAAGTACTATTCAGTGGGTTGTCAAAGCTACAGATCATTTGTGGCTTTGACTAATATTGTAGATGTAAAATTAACCAAATTGAATTTAGCATTTATTTTTATTGCCATTTTAAAGCTATCGGTCAAATTCACTGATGATTAGAGATGTGCACCAACCCCAATGTTTTTGTTTTGGTTCTAATTTGTCATCCAGTTTTGTTTTTTTCCAAAACTGCTTTCATGGTTTTTTATTTTGGTTTTATATCCTAATTTTTTTCAAAAATTGCTAAAAAATGCAAAAATCATGGAATTTGGGCCTGTTTTTATTCCTGCAAATGTTCTGGAAGAAGGTTTTTGCACCCAGCTTTTAAAATTGGAAAAAGATTATCAGCAGGAAATTAAATATTGGTGGGAGGTCACAACTCTTACCAAATATTTGGAGATGGGACTTATTCCCAGAGGCCTTCGTATACAAAAAAATCCCACCTTTGATCCAATAGATTCAAACAATTTATTTTCCAAATGGAATCATATATTGGATCGTTGTTCAAATAGTCTTATGGCTCTTATAATTGAAGAAAGAAAAAAATCACTAGAAGTGTTAAGCACCAAAATCCAAACAACCGAAAAGAAGTTTGAGCCATTGAAGAGCATGCCAGATTACATCAATGTAATGAAAATGACCAATAGCAAAATGTAAAAGATGAAGGAGGACATAATTCAACAAAAACAAATTTTTTTTTATAGAGACTACCAAGAAAAAACCCACTACACCAAAAATGACAGAATAAGTAACGGTAATCCTCCCCATTCAACTAACCAAAGACAAAGATATGTAGAACATCCACAACAGAGGATAAAAAAATAACACCCTACAGATCACAATTTAAGAAGACTTACCAACAGGACAGACAAAACAAAACGTTAATAAAAGAACGACCACGAACACAATATCAAAGAAAAGAATACCTCCCCTATAATCCTAGAAATTTTCATTATGATCAAAAGAAAAAACCAACAATGGAAAATTATTCCTTCAATCAAGGTAGAGCCACTGTGAAAAAAGAGGAAAGATTCGAATATCAGGCTCTCATGAAAAATATTGAAACAAACAAAAGAGAAAACATACAAAGCTCAAGGTATGGAAAAAGATCACTTACACAAGAAGAAGATGAAGAAGATCAGGACGAGGATTTTTTAGGGGAGCTGTTGGAGGTCCCACAACCTCCAACATGGAAACAGACTTCAGGGGAACCAAAAACAAAAAGACTGGCCCTTTCGCCAGGAGAAGGGGTGTCAGGGGTGGGAAGAAATGACACCAAAAGAGTTTAACATCAGAAAGAACAATAAATCTGGAGGAAGAAGGGATATACAAACTAAGTAAAAAGAAACTATCTGTACACCACACATCATTGCTCAGAAAAGGGTTGAAATTTTCTACACATTCTAATGCTAACAGATTCGACATATATATAGATGTCCACAAATTCATACAAAAGTTATGCATCAGAAAGTTCTTTGCAGAAAAACCAAATATATCACCTATGGTGGATCAATTGGATCAATTTGAATATAGTCAATTCAAACCAATGTCTACCTTCTTTCCTGCCCAAGTAAAAGTCCCCCATATAGAAACTTTTCAGCGATTAATAGAAAAGGACTTTTGTAACACTTCAAAGAGCACAAAGAAAAAATACAACCTTACAAAGGAAGAGATTGAAGCACTGCAAGAATTCAAGAAAGACAAATCTGTAATATTGAAGCCTGCAGACAAAGGGGAGGCGTAGTCATAATGGAAAAAGAAAAATACCAGCAAGAGGTTTTAAACCTATTATCTGACCAAGATACATACAAAATCTTGCAAGGAGATCCAACAGAATTATATCAAAGAGAATTATTGGAACTTTTGGAAGAAGGCCTAAACATCGGAATCTTAAATGAAAGAGAAAAAGAATACATCTATATTGAACATCCCAAAATTCCTACTTTTTATCAGCTCCCGAAACTTCATAAGAGTTTTACCAATCCACCAGGCCGCCCCATAGTCTCGGGAATTGGCTCTTTATCCTCACACTTATCCCAATATGTGGACTTCTTCTTGAAAGATCTGGTCCAACAACAGAGAAGCTATTTAAAAGATACCTTACATATTTTACAGACAATAGAGATCACAGAATGGCAAGAAGACTACATCTTATGCACCTGTGACGTAAGATCTTTGTACACGTGCATCGATCACGATCTTGGATGTGAAGCAAGCAGTTTTTTCCTTTCAAACAATACACAGTTACCTAATGCACAGGTAAATTTTCTTATTGAATGCATACAATACATCTTGAACAGAAATTACTTCTGGGGCCAAGAAGTCTTCTATAATCAAGTAAGAGGAACTGCAATGGGTTCCTCCTTCGCACCTAGTTACGCAAATGTATTTGTGTCTAGGTGGGAGGAGGAAAAAATCTGGAATGATAACCCATTTGCAAAACACATAATTTTGTGGAAAAGATATATCGACGACTTGTTGATTGTTTGGAAAAGGCCCAGAAAATATACTTACAGAATTCTTGCTATACATAAACAATAACAAGTATGGACTTGATTTTACATTCAGAGTTAGCACACAAATGGTTGTATATCTAGATTTAGAAATTTTTGTTGAGAACAATAAATTAAACACCAGAAACCATATCAAAAAAGTCAGTAGCAACAACATGCTAAGCTGCACAAGTAATCATCACAAAAACTGGCTTCAGAATATCCCAGGAGGTCAATTTAGATGCCTCAAATGCTACTGTACACAGGAAGACACCTTTCAACAACAATGCATTGCAATGAGAGACCAATTCATAGACAAAGGATATGAAATGGCAGCACTAAATAAAGAAATTGAAAAGATAACAGCTCTGTACAGAAATAGTATGATCCAATACAATCAAAGAAAAACCACCAAAGACTATAACACAGTTTTTATTACCCAATTTAACAGTCAACATTACCAACTGGAGAATATTTTACGAAAACACTGGCACATTCTTTTATTGGACAAACAACTGAATACCCACATCAAGGAAAAACCACAGATAATTTACAAAAAGGCAAGAAATTTGAAACAAAATCTAGTGCAGAGCTATATACATAAGGAGAATGAAAATCAGTCAGAACATAAAGGAAACTACTTTTGTTTAAACTGTAGAGCTGGTAAAACAACTGGAAATAATTCTACTTAACCAATTATAGAGTTCAAATCGAACATAACAAGTAAAATATACAAAGTAAGAGAGAAAATTTCATGCGATTCAGAAGCGGTCATTTATCTCCTAGAATGTCCTTGTGGATATCAGTATATCAGACAAATGAAAAGGAAATTAAAGATCAGGATCTCGGAGCATTTGTACAATGGCCCTCATTCCGAGTTGTTCGCTCGCAAGCCGTTTTTAGCAGCTTTGCACACGCTAAGCCTACGCCTACTGGGAGTGAATCTTAGCATAGTAAAATTGCGAACGAAAGATTTGCAATATTGCGAAAAGACATCTCTGTGCAGTTTCTGAGTAGCTCCAGACTTACTCGGCATCTGCGATCAGTTCAGAGCTTGTCGTTCCTGGTTTGATGTCACAAACACACCCAGCGTTCGCCCAGTCACTCCTCCGTTTCTCCAGCCACTCCCGCGTTTTTCCCAGAAACTGTAGCGTTTTTTCTCACATGCCCATAAAACGGCCTGTTTCCGCCCAGAAACACCCACTTCCTGTCAATCACATTACGATCGCCTGAACGAAGAAAAAGCCGTGAGTAAAATACCTAACTTCATAGCAAATTTACTTGGCGCAGTCGCAGTGCGAACATTGCGCATGCGCACTAAGCGGAAAATCGCTGCGATGCGATGAAATTTACTGAGCGAACAACTCGGAATGACCCCCAATATACGGAGAGGTCTGGAAACACATAGTGTATCGAAACACTATAAAGATCATCATCAGCAGGATCCCTCAAGTTTAAAATTCATGGGGATACAAAAGATCCAAAACAACTGGAGAGGAGGAAATCCAAGCTTAGATCTTAAAAGAAAAGAAACAAAATGGATATACTATATGCAAACACTACAACCCAAGGGCCTAAATGTAGATGTTGATATAAATGCCTTTCTGAAAACATAATACAGGTTGAGTATCCCTTATCCAAAATGCTTGGGACCAGAGGTATTTTGGATATGGGATTTTTCCGTATTTTGGAATAATTGCATACCATAATGAGATATCATGGTGATGGGACCTAAGCCTAAGCACAGAATACATTTATGTTACATATACACCTTATACACACAGCCTGATGGTAATTTTAGCCAATATTTTTTATAACTTTGTGCATTAAACAAAGTGTGTCTAGATTCACACAATTCATTTATGTTTCATATACACCTTATACACACAGCCTGAAGGTCATTTAATACAATATTTTTAATAACTGTGTGTATTAAACAAAGTTTGTGTACATTGAGCCATCAGAAAACAAAAGTTTCACTATCTCACTCTCGCTCAAAAAAGTCCGTATTTCGGAATATTCCGTATTTCGGATATTTGGATATGGGATACTCAACCTGTATAGAAAAATAATTTTTAACACACATCTAGTTTTATTAAATACATATATTTAATTTTAATAAATAAGTCCGCCATACCAAATTTTATTTAAGATACAATGATTAAGAATAGGCACATGGTTGCCGCCGAATATTCTATTTCCGGGATTACCATTTCCTGTTTTAAATAAAGGAACAATAAAGTTATTGATAGTTTTTAACAATAAAAGGGAAAAGGAAGTGACACTCCTCATCCTTGACAAAGGGCAACCAATGCCCGAAATGCATTGGAGAGAGAACAGAGGCAGGAGACGCTGGTGCACGTCATCATCGAGCGCACAGCAGTGCAGCACACTCATGTATCGTCAGCCAGCGGAGGAAACCAGTCCGGAATCCGTAAGTGAGCCGCGATCAGCGGCTCACGAGGTAGGTATAGCAGGGTCAGTTAGAACAGGACTTTTGTCTACAACACCCGATCCAGGACATTTAATTGGAATCCTTGTTGCTCCATACACAAACCTCCACCAACATATCTCTAAAAAGAGCTGTAAACATTTTAACTAACCATTCCTTTTCTTACAGGTATGATCGGCAAATTAACATAAAGCGCTTCTATATTAGACCTATTTAATCACAATTTTTGTTGAAGCAGCTATATACACATAAGCGCAGTAATAATCATATTTTTATAAGTTACTGCATATTGATTATGGTAGCTCTATATTAATTAGGCTACCTTTTGTAATTTTTACTGTACTATATACTGTTTTTCCTCTAGATGTTTGTCTAGTATTCAGGATCACTATGTTTTACGTCTGTTTTTTTATTTATCTATTGTTGCTAGGTTACATGGTGCACGTCAGCTAGCCGTGCCTATCCAGTGAAGCCGGACCGCCGGCGCAGTGTCACGCCAGAGATGTCATTGGACTTGGACGGGACGGCACGGTGGTGGCAAAAACACCGGGCGGTGAGTCTTTAAATGTTTGTAATGCTGTATTGTATGTTATGTCTTGATAAAAGGGAGCATGGTCCCTGAAACGTCAGCTTGAACCTCTTTGGTATTGCTGTCTGTTATTTACTCGGAGTGCCAACCACGTCTGCATGCATATAAATAAATAAATATATATATATATATATATATATATATGAACAAAACTCTTCTTTTGCGCTTAACCTACACTATAAGCAGCACCTTTCAAGTGGTCCCCTGCTGGTAGAGACCAAACATAGAAATAAAAACTAAAAAAATTACCTAAAGTGCTCTACTAAAGTGTTGTCAGGGTAATCCCTCAATTTGTATAAAAGGGTAATCCCTATGGAATTACACTCCCTATTTATTATAATGTCACTTACAATAAAAACAATGTTTATTCTTGGTACACAATATAAAAATTCACATAATTTAAAAGATACACATAATTGTTGCATAAAATTGCAACCTCTCCCTCTCAGACTCTCCACCTCTCTACAGAACATCAAACCCTCTTCTTCTCAAGACCATCTTCTTCGCCAAACTCAGCCAAATCTCATCCCAACCCTCTGTTCCACACTCACTGTCTATCCCATCAGTGTCACCCATGTCGTTCTGCCCCTCCCCTTTAGAATGTAACTCTCACGAGTAGAACCCTTTCCCCTCATGTGCTTATTCTTTCCTTACTTTAATAATCTTCGACTGCACCAAATCCCCCAGTTTTCCGCCACCCTGATACTTATTTCAGTGTCATCTGCTGATGTAGCTATGTTTACTTACCCTGTACTTGTCCTATATTGCTGTAAGGTACTGTTTTCCTGTTTTGATTATTTGTTTATGTACACTGTAATTAGGTGCTGTGAAACCCCATTGGCGCCATATAAATCAAGGATAATAATACTAAAATAATAATAATTATATGTCTGTTAATTTATTACTATTTGTAGGTATTCAGACAATGGTTCATTCAGAATTATATAAACATGTTTGATTAGCACCTCATAGTGCATTGAAATTGTTGTCCATCATTGACAGTGCATAGATATCTATTGGTTGCTCAGTAAAATACTCACTAGAAAGTGTCTGATGTTAATTCTCAGACCAAATGAATGTGTCAGTATATAGTTACCTTATATTCAACTAATACAGTGTAAACAAATGTATCAATGTTTATTTTTCATTCCATTCAGGCACTCGCAGAGGGATACTGTTAATAGGTCAACAAGACTTAGGTCGACAGTCATTAGGTCAACCACTATTGGTCACCATGCATTTTGTCGACATGTTTGTTAGGTCAACATGTACTAGGTTGACATGGAAAAATGTCGACATGAGTTTTTCACAATTTTTTTATTTTTTGGACTTTTTCATACTTTATGATCCACGTAGACTAATATTGGGAATAGTAACCTGTGCCGGGCACAGTGGTAGCAGAGCGAGGCACCTTGCCCGAAGCATGGCGAGTGAAGTGAGCCATGCGAGGAGACACGGTGCACTAATTGGGGTTCCCTGTTACTTTACGAAGAATACGACACCAAAAAAAGTAAAAAACTCATGTCTACATTTTTCCATGTTGTCCTAGTACATGTCGACCTAGTGACCATGTCGACCTAATGCATGTCAACCAATAGGGGTCGACCTAATGACTGTCGACCTAATGACCCATACCCCTCGCAGAAAGAATTCTGTATAATAGGTCTGGTGTTTCTTAACCATTTCAATATATTAAATAAATAACATATAAAGAAAACATATAGAGGATACACAGTTTAATTTTTAATTCACATTTTTGTTTTTGACTCTCATTATTGTTTTTAATCAATATTTTGCTATTTATTCACACATATATAAAAAAAATAATTCTTTTTAATATTATGAAATAAAAGGTAGCCTTTAAAAACCTACTCTCCCTAGTCAGTGTGCCAGAATCAGATACTTTTCCCTCTCTACACGTAACCTTAATCTGAGGCAGCACTCCCAGCGAATCACAGTATTGACAGATATATAAGAATTTGGGGTCCTAACACAATAGAATAGAGAAAGTCCCGGTGCAATAGAACTCCTTCAGTCTCTAATCAAGCTTCACTGAACACACAAGTTGCACACAAAAAAAACTTTTTTGTTTTTTGACAAATAACTCACACTGCAGACTCACAGTGCTTATATTTATTAATGCAGTGCAGCCCGGCACCTATTGAGCTTTAATGAACACACAAAACTATCATGATTGGCCCTTTCCAGATCCATTAAGTAGTCAACGAACACAGAATTAGGGCAGTTGCTAAAGTAACTTGGTGGTATAGGCACTGGGTTGCTTCCAGTGTCTGACTGGAACTGGACTAGGATACTGGACTGGAACTGGAGTTAGACTGGACTGGAACTGAAGTGTAGGTACTGGAACAGACTGGAACTGGATTTGGACCAGACATGAGTCAGATACTTGAGCTGGACCAGACTTGGACCAGACTGGAGTTGGAAACTTGAATTGGAATGGAGTCAGACTTGGATGATACTGCATTGGTGTGCCCTCGTTACTAAGTTTAGCTCTGAGGAGTACAGGAGAGCTGGACTTAACACGATAAAGTGAAACACTTTACAGGAACAAATGTTCACTGGATACTAGTGGAAGGAGACTGTGCTCTGGGTGCTGGTGCAATGGTTGGACATGGAGGTATAGGCCCTCCAGTTGTTCGTTCGCTAGCTGCTTTTCACAGCAGTGCACACGCTAAGCCGCCGCCCTCTGGGAGTGTATCTTAGCTTAGCAGCATTGCGAACGAAAGATTAGCAAAATTGCGAATAGACATTTCTTAGCAGTTTCTGAGTAGCTCTAGACTTACTCTGCCACTGCGATCAGTTCAGTCAGTTTCTTTCCTGGTTTGACGTCACAAACACACCCAGCGTTCGCCCAGACACTCCCCCGTTTCTCCAGCCACTCCCGCGTTTTTCCCAGAAACGGCAGAGTTTTTTCACACACACCCATAAAATGGCCAGTTTCCGCCCAGAAACACCCACTTCCTGTCAATCACACTCCGATCACCAGAACGGAAAAAAAACC
This sequence comes from Pseudophryne corroboree, assembly GCF_028390025.1. NCBI lineage: Eukaryota > Metazoa > Chordata > Amphibia > Anura > Myobatrachidae > Pseudophryne > Pseudophryne corroboree. Next base: position 139,813,634 of record NC_086447.1, read on the forward strand.
TCGTAATGCCGTGAGTTAAATACCAAACTTCTTAGCAAATTTACTTGACGCAGCCGCAGTGCGAATATTGCGCATGCGCAGTTAGCGGAAAATCGCATCGATGCGAAGGAAAATAACGAGCGAACAACTCGGAATGAGAGCCAAAGTACACACTAAATGAAGTTAGTTCACAGAGGATACAGGGGTTAATCATATGGCAGAGTTCAAGATCCTTGCAGAAGATTAGGAAAAACACTGCACAAGTACTTGTTAGGATAGCTGTGGTAAATGGTGAAATCAGGAGTAGGCTGGAGACATAGGTGGAATCTCCAACAAAACTTTAGCTTGTAGTGAATCTCGCAGTAAGAAACACAGGCACTTGACAAAACTGTGGTTGTTGCAGACTGCAAAATAGTGAGCTTACTGGTTTACTGAAGGCAGAAATAAATGTCTGAAGTCTGTGTAATATTATTGTGGCTGAAACCGAGTGAAGCACTGTAGGCAGCAAGTAATGCAAACAAGGAATTCGGCAAGGCAGGATGCAATCACCAGAACTCTGGAATACACTCAGAAACTAGCGATAGCAATAGATTGTAGTAAGCAGGAGCTAGGAAGTCTGCTCTGGCACAGAACAAAAGTCAGACAAGGCATCGATAGGGATTGCAGGCCTCTCATTGGTTGCTAATGTCAGCTGAGGCAAGGAGCATTCTGACGGGAGGAAATGCAATAAGCTGACATGTTCCAAGACAGCAATGTTCATGTAACAGTCAAACACAAGACAAACAGGAAGCCTGATGACAATATCCAGTGACAAATATATGAACTGTTGCAAAACAGGATCATAATAAAAACATGTTGGGTTTTTTTTGTTTGTTTTTTTACAAATGACTCACATTGCTTATATTTATGAATATAGTGTGGAATAACACCTATTGAGCATTATTGAACACATAAGTTGTACAAAAAATCATAATATTATAGTAACAGTGGCACTCATCAGTGTGCACCAATAATGGGTCAATGCTGCACTGTGGGCAGTCACAAAAAAAACTCAGTGTGCACTGTGCAGAAAGGATTAATGCTGCTCCTGTATTAGGACCTCTGGGCTGCACTGCAGGTAGTGACAAAACAAAAACACCAGTGCGCACTGTGCACCATGGATTAATGCTGCTCCTGTATTTATTAGGACCTCTGGGCAATTAAGTTACAGCACCAGTGTGACACACTTAGCCAAATTGCCAAAGTAATAATAGATGAGATATCCCTTCCTGCAGTGCTAAAAGTGAAAAATAATGTTTTGCTATCTGCCTAAATAATCCATCTAACTCGGCCAGTACTATTAACTAGGGACATGTGGGTGCTCGTTAAACAGTGCCCTGTGTGAAATCGCTCCCGAATCACCATGTGGGACTTATGTCGAATCCAAAATCTGCAAGATCCAATGCTGAGATGATGATGTTTTGGCAGTACACCTGAGCCATGGCTTGGATTTCCAGTTTGGGCTGGCAAGGTTCTATGAGAACTGAGCCCGCTCATCTGTACTGATGATCTGTGGATTTAAAATTGCTGGTTATAAAATATACCCCCTCAGAGTTGCACAGAAAATTATCTATGTTGTCACCAGTAACAGTTTGACATTCATCATGTTGACGCTGATTAAATGTAAACATGATCAGAATGTCAACAAATCACACCATAGTGGTCTAGTGCTGACTTACCTCCTGGTATGGCAGCTCCAGCAATGTCTATCAGGTCTGGTGGTCATCTAAAAGATCCAGCTGCATTTGCAGAAGTGAGTATACCTAAGCCCTAACCCTCCCCCTAGTGCCTAACTCCAACCCTCCCCCTAGAACCTAACTCTAACATCTAATCCTGTAGCCTAACCCTAACCCTACACTGCTGATGCATGCAGAATGTTGGCCTTTTCACATGTTGATATGCTGCATATGCCAACATGTTCAGTATCAAAGTTGTAAAGATTGACATTTTGACTGCATCCCGTAACTTCACCTTGGGTAAGTGTGAATAAATGCACTGTAAGTAGGCACATCCATGCGGTTTTACTGCATTCCAAGCCTCTTCAGCCAATTTCAGGCTGTTATGAGCTCTCAAACTGTTTACAGCCTATGTGACGACCGTTGAGCCTAGTCAACATTTTTTTCGTGATTGCTTTTGATGTGCATCAAACAGGTTTATCAAATTTGTAACACATATGTCAAATGCACTCGAAGTACTGTACATGTAATCTATCAAAGATCAGCTGTATTGTGGTAGGACTAGTACGTTTTGAGATGACTTCAGAATGACATTTTAAGATCAGTTCTAGAATTAGCGTGAATCGCAAATTAATTAGCCAAAAATCACACCACCTTTGAGGTTATCAAATACAGTTTTGAAGTTGCTGACACAGAACCATTTGTGCCTGTACTGTAAACAGTGTTTTCCACATCTCTGCAGTATTAAAGCATACTTAAACTGTTTCAGAGAAGAAGTGTGCAGCTTGGCCTGCTCTGGGCTGACCATTGAGGCACAGAGGTGTGAAGCATTTTCCTGTGATCTTTATCAATTATCTCCTTTCTGGTTAGTTTGTGGATACAGTTTCTCTGTTTGTGACAACTTTATGATCATTGATTGTCTTCTAGGATGGGGATTCATTTTAGCATACCCTTTCTCAAGTCTGCATGCAGCCAACACAGTCATATTGCTTATTAGCAAGCTTGTGTTGCCAGCATAATATTCGGTTTCACCGCCACCGTTGTTGGTTTCCTATTGAACACAACATATAGTACTATTCCCAAGGTGAAATCAATATAATTGTGTTGACTTGTGCTCTTTTGTATCACTGGCCCCAGTTTGTGTCAAAATACAGTAACTACTTAACTTTGTCACAGGAATTGGTGGTAATTTGAATTTCTAATTGACAGTTGCTGTCAGATATCTTATAACACACATTACAGTATCCCAGTCTGCTCAGTATTCCATGGTGGCAGCAACGTATAGCTGAGATACATGATAGTTTGCCTGTTATCAGCAGCTAATTTAGGAATTTGTTCAGGCATGTTGAAGTTAAATAATATGTTTTGAATAAAGAGCAAAACCAATAAGCAGATCCTACATCATAGGAAGCTGTCTGTTTCTAGTCTTTATTAACAATTATTGAAACTTTAAAACACTTCACAATAAGCATATGAATAACATTATTCTAGCAATGACAATGATCTATCATTATTATGATTATCTTTTTCAGGTTCAGGCATATTCCCATGAATCGTATCCGGATGCTAGGTCAACATGGATAAGGTTGACAGTCAATAGCTCAACCACTAATGGTCGACAGGCATTAGGTCAACATGGACAAAAGGTTGACATATCAATGATCGAAAACAAATATTATTTGATTCCGCACTGGTAACAATTTTAGAGGATTTTTTTTTGGGGGGGGAAGTGACCAAGCCCGGCGAACACGGGCGAAACGCATCTTCCCATTTTCAGCAGTCCCGGTAGATCCAGCAGTCCTGGTCCAGGGACACTACCAATTCGAGTGGTGATGGCGGATCCTGCTACTCAGCCCTAGGTCAATCAGCAACATATTGGTAAAAAGCTGTTGTTTTTTCCCCTCGAGCGGTGGAGTCTGTAAGTGAACTCCTCTGTCCGGGGACACTATAACACAGCCAGCGTTGTTCTTTTACCCATACTGTATCTACAGCCTGTTATAAAACTGCATGTGTATAGGCTCTCTGGGCACAGTTAATCACGATTACACCTCTGATAGCAACATTGGTTGTAATTAAGGCTGTCTTGATGTTAAATACCTGACCTTTTTTCTGATAGACACTGCTTGCCGATTTTCAGAGGGTTAGGAATTGCTCTGCAGATTTAAAACAGATTGTAGTCATAGGCTGCTTTGGTGCTGGTCTACAAAAACAGCAGGTTATTATAGCCTATCTATCTTACAAGCTTCTATTTATATTATACATTGTTTTCAGATCTACAGTTCTTATAATATTGCATTTGCAGCTTAATATAAACTGTGTCTGTCTGGGCTTTTTGAGTGTACCAAGCAGCTACAATTGTAGCACAGAGAGTTCATGTTAGCTACTCTTATGCCTTTATTGGTAACATTTATTGTAAACAAGGGTGCTGGATACTAATAACCTGACTTTTATAAAGACAAACATTATCTATTTATTTTCTGTATTTCACTGACTGTAGAGCTATATTTATTGCTCCATAAATTTAAAACAGGTCTGTATTATAGGCTAATTCAGTGCCTGCATAAAAGACAACTTTAACCTTGGATCATTTAAAACCAGGGATTTGCCTTCTCTATATCAAACCCTCCCCTTTATTTCAGGACTCTCATTGGTGATTTGAAGGACCCACCCACCCATGGCAGCTCTCCAGCTGGTGGGACAAGTGTACACCACCTAACACCAAAAGCAGATCCTTCTTACTGTCTCTCTCTGGACATTTTTTTCTGAACTCTCATCAATGATTCGGGAGAAGGTCATATACAAATATCTATAAACCTACTATCATACCTCACTGTGCATGCCCAATACTGTCCGATCTTGGAAGCCAAACAGTTGAGGGCCAGGTTAGTACCCGGTGGGTGACCACCTGGGAATACTTGGTGCAGTAGGTTCAGAACTAGGAAAACCTCCTGTCTAACATTGACAGCAGATTCACACTTAATCTATTTTTCTCACTTTACTATCACAGGCATCCCATATAATATCTCTAAGGGTTGAGATATTGGAATTATTATCAGCTCTTTATAATTCACATTTGGACAGTAACTTATTTTCTCGCCGGATATAATTGCATGTACTTTTGATTGATTAATTTATTTCATAATTATGAATATCTATTATACATGCTTCAACTGCCAACCGCTTCTTTAACGTTTTGTACTTTATTTGTCTTGTCAATTTATCCTAGGGACGTGTTGTGTTGTTTTGTGTTAGGAGATATATTACTTTTTAAGTAATCACATTAAAAGTTACATTTTAATTTTGCAAATCTAACATAGATTTCACAATTTCTTCACAAGAGTGCGCCCACAAAGAAGTCTACTTTAATTTTCTTGTACACTAGGTTTACGATATCAATGATCGACACAGTAAAATGTCGACATGTCAATGGTCAACACAGGAAAATGTTGACATGACTTTTTAAATTTTTTCCGTTTTTGACTTTTTTCATACTTTACATTCCACGTGGACTATGATTGGGAAGCATGGCGAGCAACACAAAAAAAACCCTAAAAAAACATGTTGACCTTTTCCTGTGTCAACCTTTTCCGTGATGACCTTTATGTCATGTCGACTTTTCAGGGTGTCGACCTTGTGTCTGTCGACCTTTTGTGGTCGACCTAGACACTGTCAATCTTCTCCAGGTCAATTTAGACAGCCATACCCCCAATGAATACTGCAATTTTTTAATGCTGGTATGCAAGAGTACTTACTTGCAGGGACAGCTCATCTGATATGGGCCCTCATTCCGAGTTGTTCGCTCGGTAATTTTCTTTGCATCGCAGCGATTTTCCGCTAATTGCGCATGCGCAATGCTCGCACTGCGACTGCGCCAAGTAAATTTGCTAAGAAGTTTGGTATTTTACTCACGGCATTACGAGGTTTTTTCTTCGTTCTGGTGATCGGAGTGTGATTGACAGGAAGTGGGTGTTTCTGGGCGGAAACTGGCCGTTTTATGGGAGTGTGAGATAAAACGCTGCCATTTCTGGGAAAAACGCGGGAGTGACTGAAGAAACGGGGGAGTGTCTGGGCGAACGCTGGGTGTGTTTGTGACGTCAAACCAGGAACGACAAGCACTGAACTGATCGCACTGGAAGAGTAAGTCTCAAGCTACTCAGAAACTGCAAAGAAATTTCTATTCGCAATTTTGAGAATATTTCATTCGCAATTTTGCTAAGCTAAGATTCACTCCCAGTAGGCGGCGCCTTAGCGTGTGCAATGCTGCTAAAAGCAGCTTGCGAGCGAACAACTCGGAATGAGGGCCATGGAGCTGTCATAGCGAAGAAGTGACTTCAGGGTTTATGACCTACAGTAGGAATTCTAATGCGCCTGAATGGCTGTTGGACAGTGCATGTGAAAGCACAGGGTATGGAGAGGGATCCAAACAATCCTTCTCAGGTGCTCCTTTGGTAAAGAAGCCCATAAGCTTCTACAGACAGTGCAAGTTATACCTGGCATTGCCTATCAGTCACAAGGTGCATAAGGTTACACTTTCCAGAGCTTTATGCATAGGGATACATCTCAGCCCCATATGATGACACATATGTATTTTAGTAAACAGCAGTTTTCTGAGGTTTTACTGCATTGTTTGGATTGATACATCCTGCCCCTAATGAGAAGATGCATCTTTTTTTGGGGTGAATTTCTATTTTTTTTTTTTTTTTTTTTCCATTGGGTTTCAACAAATTAATTATAAATGAAGAAAGAAGAAATAAATATTTTAAATAGTTTATTTCCTCTCCTGGATCAAAAATAGAGAATATATTTTGTATTTAACCACCTTGATGATTTTATTGCAAAACAGGTAATCATACCTTCGATTTGTTGTATATAATTAAGTTAAGAACATCTTTTAAAAATGTATTTAATTATTTTAGTTGTATTAAATATGCCTAGGGTCTGTTTCGTACCCCCTCTGTCCATTTATCCCCAATGTAACATTACTTCCACCCCCCTTCCCCTCAAATTAACATGTTAGTCATCGTTTGGGGTGCTCCACTAAGTAATCCTGATAGGGATTCCACATCAGGGCCGGCTCTAGGCATGTTCGAATAGAGCGGCCGCGCAGGGCGCCACCCTTAATGGGCGCCGCGCGCTGGCGCCGCCATATTCAAAGCTGGAGCCGGCCCTGTGTGCATTTCTGGCACCGTGGGGGCATATCTGGAACACTGGGGGCATTTCTGGCATACTGGGGGCATTTCTGGCACACTGGGGGCATATCTGGCACACTGGGGGCATATCTGGCACACTGGGGGCATATCTGGCTCTGTGGGGTCATTTATCTGGCCCTGTGTGGGGGCATTTCTGGCACTGTGGGGCATTTCTGGCACTGTGGGGGCATTTATGGCACTGTGGGGGCATTTCTGGCACCATGGGGGCATATCTGGCACACTGGGGGCATATCTGGCACACTGGGGGCATATCTGGCTCTTTGGGGGCATTTATCTGGCCCTGTGTGGGGGCATTTCTGGCACTGTGGGGGCATTTCTGGCACTGTGGGGGCATTTCTGGCAATGTGGGGGCATTTCTGGAACACTGGGGGCATTTCTGGCACACTGGGGGCATTTCTGGCACTGTGGGGGCATTTCTGGCACTGTGGGGGCATATCTGGCACACTGGGGGCATTTCTGGCACTGTGGGGGGCATTTCTGGCACTGTGGGGGCATTTATCTGGCACTGTGGGGGCATTTATCTGGCACTGTGGGGGCACTTATGCATCTGGCAATGTGGGCATTTATGTATCTGGCACTGGGGGCATTTATGTATCTGGCCCTGTGGGGGCATATCTGGCACTGTGGGGGCAATTTTATATATGGCACTGTAGGGACATATCTGGCACTGTGTGGGCATTTTTATATCTGGCACTGTGGGGGCACTTATGTATCTGGCACTGTGGGGGCACTTATGTATCTGGCACTGTGGGGGCATTTATGTATCTGGCACTGTGGGGGGCATATCTGCACTGTGGAGGCATTTATGTATCTGGCACTTTGGGGGCATTTATGTATCTGAACTGTGGGTGCATATCTGGCACTGTGTGGCCATTTATGTAGCTGGCACTGCTGGGGGCATGTCACGTGTAGCTGGCACTGCTGGGGGGCATGTCACGTGTAGCTGGCACTGCTGGGGGGCATGTCACGTGTAGCTGGCACTGCTAAGGGGCATGTCACGTGTAGCTGGCACTGCTGGGGGGCATGTCATGTAGTGTTCCCGCTAGGCGTCTGTGGCTAGGCAATGTGTCTCAGTGCTCTCCCTGGTGCAATGTGTCTCAGTGCTGTGCCTGACGCAAAGTGTATAGGAGGTTCTACCTGGTGCAGTGTGTATTAGCTGCACTACTGTGTGGTGTAATGCAAATTGCCGCTATTATGTGGCCACGTACCTTCCCCACGAAGTAACTCCCCTTAATTTTTGCTGCGCGCCTTCGGCGCGCACTGTCCATTCTTTGACATATAGGTATGGGAACAACAAGCAGTATGTACATCATTTTGCCCTCCTAACTTAAAAATGTGCCCTCCCTGTGATCAGCACCATGCCCTAAAAAGTGAACACTATCATGTGTAGCTGGCACTGCTGGGGGGCATGTCATGTGTAGCTGGCACTGCTGCGGGGCATGTCATGTGTAGCTGGCTAGCTGGCACTGCTGCGGGGCATGTCATGTGTAGCTGGCACTGCTTCGGGGCATGTCATGTGTAGCTGGCACTGCTGCGGGGCATGTCATGTGTAGCTGGCACTGCTGCGGGGCATGTCATGTGTAGCTGGCACTGCTGCGGGGCATGTCATGTGTAGCTGGCACTGCTGTGGGGCATGTCATGTGTAGCTGGCACTGCTGCGGGGCATGTCATGTGTAGCTGGCACTGCTGCGGGGCATGTCATGTGTAGCTGGCACTGCTGCGGGGCATGTCATGTGTAGCTGGCACTGCTGGGGGGCATGTCATGTCTATCTGGCACTGCACATTATGTGTATCTGGTACTATACTGGAGACATTGTGTGTAAGGAACACTACTGTGACTATGTGTAAGGCTGCTAATTGTGTGAAAATATGTTTATAGTTTGATGATATAAAGTTATGAGGCCACGCCCACTTTTCCAGAGGCCACACCCACTTTTCCGGGAGCGCGCCGAAGGCGCGCGCATGGGGGGGGGGGGCGCTTTTACATTTTCTCGCTCAGGGTGCTAGTAGGCCTGGAGCCGGCCCTGTTCCACATATATGCACAGTTTTATGGATGTATCCACAGTCAAATGAGGGCACTTACCACCACATCCAATGCAGAATTTAAATTTATTAGCAAGTCAATTTCAAAGTCAAGTCCTGGAGGGTCTTTGCCAAGATGGGTTTACCTGAGCTGTGTCAGTGTACACAGGCAGCAGGCAGTATGCTGCTTAGTACATTGACCACTTTGTTGGCTATTATACACGAGTGTTCTCACAAATTTTTGCTTTGCCACTAATGCAAAAACATAATTTATTTTAGTGTTGAAACCTACAGTAAGTTTTACGAATACTTTTCAACAACTCGTAACAAATAATTAAAGAGAAAAAAAGCTATTCTACAAAACTGTGTAGCATTGGATGCTTTTCTAGGTAGCATTATTCTGTAATCCCACTTTTCCTTAAATATGTGTTTACCTTGTCTATTGGTCGCTAAAGCAAAGTTTTGTCATTTTAAATGTATTTTTCAGGGACCCTCTAGTACACAGTATTTCTGCTGTTGACATAAATCTATATTTTGAAAAGGAGCACCTCCTAGACCCATGCAAGAAGAAAGTCTGACACAAGGTCTTCAAAAGATGCTTATGATCACAACAGATTTTCCAAGGGTAGTGGAAAAACATAATGATAATAATAATAATAATAATAATAATAATAATAATGAGGATTCTTGTAAGAAACAATGTTTTTTAAAACAGCCAGCTTTTTCATACACATCACCAATGCTTGACATCTTTGTAGCAGAGTTTGGCTGTTTCTCATCCAGTTTTAAGTCTCCTACACAGCTGTTTCTGTTTCAGTTAATGACTGTGTTTCATCCTACAAATAGAAAATTATGATCATTATCATCTGTTTGGTATGACTGGTTAATCATACACCTGACTATAATCCTACGAAATCCCTGACTTTGAGCAATTGTACCTAGAAGAATTGATGCTGTTTTGAAGGCAAAGGGTGGTCACACCAAATATTGTTTTATTACTTAGCAGCATTTTTTCCACACCTGCTAAAACTTGCATAGTACTGTATATACATGATATATATATATATATATATATATATATATATATATATATATACTGTATAATATAAGCATTATTGCACGTAGTGTTTGTTTACTTTTAGGCCTCTATTGGATTTTGAAGAAGCTTGAAATGGACTGCACAGTGATTGGATGTTTCAGATAAGAAAATCTTTCAAGCTAATTTACATTATATATATATTGTATATATTAACCTGTTGAAAACTGTATGTTATTGATTTGGGCAATATGAGCGCTCCCCTGTACTTTTATTGGGGATTTCATATTTAGTGTTCAACTGGTGAAGATGGCTATGAGGTGGGGCTGCCCAAGATACAAGATATTTTTCAATAGCACTGGAAAGGGTTTATTGTATTGCGCATGTACATACAGTATGGTTCAAAGGTTAAGACAATTGGAGCTTATAGCAAGACCAGATAGATTAAGTATTATATTGTATTATTTGTCAATGGGTTTGTACTTTATGGATACAATACTCCATTAGCCTTAGTTTTATTGTTCCAGTTGTTCTTTGTACTAGTTCAAATTACAATCACACTTCAACAATAGATGGCATATTTTGGATTGCAGTTTTTAAAATTGGTTATTTAATATGTTTTTTTCATCTGCATTGGGAGTAATAGATTAATTTCTAACTATGGCATGTTGCCAAGTTTAACATATATCTATAACACATTTATAAACCCATTGGGTTTTTGTCATAGCCAACCTTTTGGCTTGTTTTTTTAATGGCCTTCAAATAGCTGTCAGCCAGAAATGTTTTTAAAGATTTATTTTTTCTTCTAAATAAATGTAGGTTTATGTGGAATGTAATTGTTTAGGACAAGGTCTTGTTTGCAGATTTTTAATTTGTACTTTTAATGTGTTTGATTTCAGAGAAACAGCTATTCTTTTTTAATGTAAATAGTACATTTCTGGGAAATTCTTCTGGTTCTTTTACAGTAAATCCAAATTATCTACTTGCATACATTTTTGTGCATGTTATCTTTTAACTTTTTGTGCTTGTTATTGTTTGCCCTGTTTTCTTTATATGTATTCACATAGAGCTTTTAGGATATCTTCTGAGCTGAAGGACATCTAAGATGCTTTAGACTTGGGATTCAAAGCTCCCCAGTTTAGATCAGTTCCTCCTTAACCCCATAAGCTGTCCCTTGGGAATATTTATTTTCCAAAGAGGATAATTGGCACATTTGTAGTGAAGATATGAGATCATACTTCCGTACTGAAATGAAAAGTATTTATGGTGTTTTTTCTATGTTTTTTGAGGTCAGAGCCAGAAAGTTGATCCAATTCCTAGTATTTTATACGTACAGTAGGTGGTATGTGTAGGTGAAGGATATATTACAAGGTTGGTATTAAGGAGAGAAATTACTTCTTGTTTTGTGGACAGGTCCCCTTCCCAAATTAACGAGAGCTCATCTATGTAGTGACCATAAAGAACAATGAAACGCGTCATGTGTGGTATTTCATGAGCCTATTACTGGTTAGACCCTAAATCTGCAGCACACTCTGCTCAAATTGCACATATCATTCTTATGAGGATATCAGTAACTGGATATAATACTTGTGACAGCCATCTGTAACCTATGCAGTGCGCCCCACATGGCTTCCTCGGATGGTTCCTCCGTGGGCAGGGTGTGCTTCATTTTGATCTTTCCATGCGGTTATAGCATACTCCTACACATGTGTCAGTTTTCCCATACATGCATTTGGTCCTTGTATGGCTCATCTACCACTGTGTAACCTTCGTAGTGCACCCAACATGGCGGCCTTATCTGATGCACTTGTGGATGGGATGAAAAATACATGGACCTGATGGTTTGTTGGAACCCTACTCCGAACTTTAGGACTCTGCAAACTCCCTATTTTGTGTTATCTCTTCTATGGTTGGACTATTCCACCCTGGGTAATCCTACGCAGTGCACCTAAAATGGCTGCCACACCTGGTACCTTGTGAGGGTGGAATACACAACCCTTGGAGGTTATTACCCAAAATGCCTACACCAATCATGCATTATGCTCTCTGTGTGCTCAAGGTTTTTTTTTATGTCTGTGTGGTTTGTCTTTTGATGTATTACTTAAATCTTCTGTATTTTGTGCATTGTTTGAGTTCAAGTTGGTGCCGCGCATGGCTGCCTCGGTGCTGCTCTGCCAAGCAGCCTTCATTTTTAGTCTTACATGTATAATATGTCTAATATGTCGAGTCTATCATACAGTTGCAATGTGCAGTATGAACTCATATGTGTAATGCTTGTAATGTATGCTACGTTTTTCCCCATTCTTATGCTATGTATTCCTCCTTCATGTTGCTGCTTGGCAATGCATTGTACCACAAAAAATTCCTAGTGTACATGAGTATACCTGCCCAATAAAGCTGATTCTGACTCTGATTCTAATAAATAGGAGACCTTTCTGAAGCACTGATCTACAAATCTTTTTGGAGAATCACTGATCTACCAATCTCATTTGGAGAATCACTATCATCTTCATACAGCTGTTGAATATTAGACAAATATCCTTCAGGATGCCATCATGGATTTATTTTTTCTGATCTGAGCATAAAATCTATTAACACTTCTAAGTTAAGGCTATTTGAAAATGAAAACAGGATAACAAATTTTGGGATCAATAAATTCAGCTGTATTCAGTGTGCACAGGTTAAATATAACAGAATACACATAAGACATCCAAACAGAATGACAACAAGCAAGCATTATACCAGAACAGGACATTTTTATTTGGATTCCAAATTGAGGCTAAACGTCTTCCTCATGGCATTGGATTCATGCAGGTTTTGGATTCTATATAAGGGCTCTGTTGCGGGGACTCAGTGCCATTTGAATCCAGTCATGCTGCTGTGTGCTGTGCTGCACGTACTCTACTGGTTAAATTGGCTGTGCTGTCCAGAGTCATAGTGGCTGTGCTGTGTATACAAGTGACTGTGCTGTGTACTCCAGACTCACACAAGTGGCTGTGCCATTGTATACTGTACAATTGGCTGTGCTGTGTCCAGACTCATAGTGGCAGTAGTGTGTATAGAAGTTGCTGTGCTGTGGATTTCAGACTCTATACAAGTGGCTAAGCTGTGTCCATCTAAGTGCCTGAGCATTCACAAATAAGAAGCACTACAATGTGTATTGTCAGTTGCAAAGTTAATTTTTTTAATTATTTTAAGTTTGTACAACCTGTGTGCACTGTACCCAGGTGCGTGTATTATACACATACATATAAAAGGAAGCCCTTCGATTTGATGCAGTTTGAGTTGAGCTGCAAAGTGAAAAATAAATATACTGTTTGTCCTGTTCTGGCGCACTGTACTTCCTCTAATTTGGTCACCATCCAAACAATGGTGAAGGGTGATTTTAATGACAGTGTACAAACAGGCATGTCACAGAGTCCCTTTGACTACTAGAAGACAAAAAAAGCAGTTTGGAGGCCCTTGTACAAACTAGCTTTGCATAACTTTAGCGGCCCACCTTCCACTGTGTACTCAGAAAGAGTTTTCAACACAGACAGTCAGCTATCGGCATAGAAGACTACTTCCACAAAATGTGGAAACGGTTTGTTCATCAACATGAACTGGAAATTACTGGCTACTACATCACAGCACAGAGACTTCTGTAATGGTGGATTCCAACAGGGATGAATTGATATTGTGTGAGGATTATGTGGGATTGTGTGAGGATTATGTAAGGTGAGTATGAGGATGGCAGTGATGATGACATCTTGCCACTGTAGAGCTGTTAGCTTAGCTGCCTTAAGCCCATTGGTAGCTTGTTTTGTGGGGGGGAGCAGACAAACCAAGCACTTCAGCAACAAACATGGAAGTAGTCCCTGTTACTGAAGTGCTTTGTTTGTTAAACTGTGCATGTTCTTTTAAATATCCAACAAAAAGTATGGGTGGGAGGGCCCAAGGACAATTCCATCTTGTACCACTTTTCATTTCTGACACTGCAGTATGGCAAAGTTTCTTAGATGTGCTATAAACTGCCGTGTGTTTGTGCTACTGCTCTGTCACTTAGCAACCAGCCAGTTTACTGCAACTTTTAGCCTAAACTGGATAAAAACAGTATTGTGAGCTGTGAGATGGTCACAATTGAATGGAAGTGACTGGAAATTAATGTTATTGAGGTTAATAATAATGTAGGAGGGGTAACGATATGTCAAGGGGCATTCTCACATATGCAAAATTAACTAAGGGCATGTTTATACAAATGTAAAACAGAGAAGAAATATGATAGCGCCCATATTGTACATGGTACTAGCTGCGTGGCAGTATTAATGCCAATTTTACAATACAGAACTATTGTATATCGACACTAACAATCATATACTGCAACTCTGTGAGTATGTAGCAAATAAAACCATGGGAATTTTGTTCATATTTTGTTCAAAACACTTCCGCTTGCAGCCCATCATCAAGGGGCACCATGCAACTAGTACAATGTACAATTTCTGTAAAACAGATATTTTATTTCTGTTTAGTTTCAAAATTTTGCCTAGTGCTATTATGGCTGTTTTCAATTAAGGCTATAAAAGGCCTAGTTGTGTGTGGCTCACAAGCAATCCCTGTATACATGTCAAGCTTTGTATCTGGGAGGTGAGTACCAGGGCCATTACTAGGTGTGTGCAGAAGGGGCACTGCAGATAGTGCTGCAGGGTAGGGGGCACTGTTGGCAGCACTTATCAATTATCTGTTTTAATTACTTTCACTTGCAGCTTCCCCCCTTTTTGAAGCCCAGTATCTCCTGACTGCTGCTGTCTCCTACCCTGACCCCTTCTGTCACTAATACCTATTTAACATTCATGAACTCAACTTGAGAGCTCTTTGTTATTCAGTCACACTTTTATTACATTTCAAGATGCTGACATACCCAGGATTCAACCCATTGCTTGTGACGTTGCAGTCAGAAAATCTATTAATTGAGCTACTGTATCTGCCCTTGCCTAGAAAGGTTGATAATTCTAAGCTAGAGAATTCTATTTGAAGCTAATCTTGTACTTTGTGAAAAAATAATCAGCATTGCGGCTGAGCAGATCTATGTAGTGTGTGACTGTAAGGGATTTGATGTGTGGCTGCAACCTACTTACTGTAGATCTGCTCAATTACAATGCTGATTCTTTTTTTTACAAGGTCCCAGTAGCTTCATATAGTGTTCATACTTTTTTTATGCAGGATCATATAGCTCAATGAGTATGGTGTTTGATTAGAATTCAACAGGTTATAGGTTTGAATCCTGGGCATGGCAGTATATTGAAATGTGTTATTTAATAAAGGGCATTGTAACTGAATAACAATAAGATCTCAAGTTAAGTGCATGATTGTGGGATAAAAGGATTTGTGTCCAAATCCATTTTCTTGCTGTGGTCTATAAATGTTTGAAGACATTTATAGACCACATTTATAATATATAAAATGTGGGAAGGGCCATCATAGCATGGGCTCTGTGTGGTATCAATATTGTCATGCCCCTTCCCCACAAGGCATGCGCCTTATGTACCTGTTGGAAAAATGAGGGGGGGGGTGCCAATTGTTTCTCTGGCACAGGGCACCAAAAAGTCTAGTTACGGCTCTAGTGAGTACATGTAGCTGCAATGTAATGGTGTGCTGGTCATATATGCTAGTCTAGGGACTTGCAGAGAATTGATGTCCCTTGATGACGTGCTGCAAGTTTAAATGTTTTGATCAAAATCTAAACAAATAGTTATTTAAATACAATATTTTTGCATGCATTTTTTTCAGGGTCACTTCCACCCTACCACATCTGCATCAGCCTTATTGCCTGTACAAACAAATCCCACCCAACATAAATTACCTGTGGCAAATAAAAGGAACATATAATAACTTCATGCTTAACCATCTTTAACCACTTGCCTGGCATGGTCGCATCAGATGCGACCATGCCTGCAAGTGCTCTATCTGACCTGGTCGCACAGGATGCGACCAGTCAGATAGAGAGTGTTAGCAGTGGCAGGGAAGGGAATCTTCCCTCTGCTGCTGCTGTCAGAGGAACTGGAAGGTCCCTCTGCTCACCTGCACTCTCCCCGTGTCTGCCATGCTGCCGATCACTGCTGATCGGTCAGCACGGCAAGATCCCCCCCCCCTCCAGCGGCTGCAGGCAATGGCAGCCGCTGGGGAGAGTAAATGAACCCTCCCTAGCTGCCCCCAGACCCCCCCCTGCATACCTCGAGGCTGTCCTGGCTTTCAAAATGAAAGTCGCGATGGACGTGATGTTCCCGATCAAAGGCCCTCATTCCGAGTTGATCGCTCGCAAGGCGATTTTAGCAGAGTTACACACGCTAAGCCGCCGCCTACTGGGGGTGAATCTTGCGATTACAAACTACTTAGCAGTTTCAGAGTAGCTTCAGACTTACTCGGCATCTGCGATCAGTTCAGTGCTTGTCGTTCCTGGTTTGACGTCACAAACACACCCAGCGTTCGCCCAGACACTCCCCCGTTTCTCCAGCCACTCCTGCGTTTTTTTCGGAAACGGTAGCGTTTTCATCCACACGCCCATAAAACGCCGTGTTTCCGCCCAGTAACACCCATTTCCTGTCAATCACATTACGTTCGCCGGAGCGAAGAAAAAGCCGTGAGTAAAAATACTATCTTCATAGCAAATTTACTTGGCGCAGTCGCAGTGCGAACATTGCGCATGCGTACTAAGCAGAAAAACGCTGCGATGCGATGAAATTTACCGAGCGAACAACTTGGAATGAGGGCCAATGTTTCGATGTTTGGGAAAAATATTTAAAACAAAAAAATGTAAAAAATATATATATATTTTTTTTTTTAACTAAAATCATTTGGGATAGGGTTAAATTCATGTTCTTCACCTAATTCACTCATTTAAAAATACATGACAATTTCAGAGCAGTTTTTTGCTAAATAAATCGTCAGTTAAGTGGTTAATTACTGTAACTAATTTTAAAAAAGTATTCTCTTGGAATGCACATTACATAATATCTTATTTCTTAGACAGTGATGCTAGACAGTTGTTTCATGAGAAAAATAAACTTTATTATTATTATTATTATTATTAGTCATAAATAATATTTTATCCTTTCAGAGGCATCCGTTATTGCTAGATTTAATAACTAAGCCTGTGTCGATCTAGAGCAATCTCATACTGCATCATATACAAACTCAAGACCCAATGATTTATTGCTGTTCTTTACTCTTTTGCAAGAGCTGCTTTATGCCTGGATGTATATTTTATTTAATGTGTGAACTGATATATGACTTGGTGGATATGCTGTATTTATCACAGTGTACAATGAAAAGAAAGTACTTGCCGTGTATCTTTACTTTACTATCAATGCCTTGAATTATAGTCTTTAGAGGACTATAGTAGATGCTTTACAATCCAGCATTGGTCATATACTGTAGGGCTCATTAAAATAACAAACACCAATGTTTCAAAAATTGCAGTAGCTTGTCAAGGCGACATGGGTAATCATTTTAATGTGTCTAAAGGACCAAAAGGTGTTCATTATAAATAAACTACTGATTGAATCACATGTGCCCAAGCCATTTAAAACGCCTAGTGCTTTTCAACTACAACTGAAGGGGATATACTGTACTGTACGTACGTATACAGTACAGTCTACTTCTGTGTCTAAGTAGGTATTTGCTGAGACCAACCATTATTTGAAAATGAATCAACATTATAGGTAAGTTGAGGATACAATGTAGGCACTACAATAAAATAAATTGTCAAAAGGAAATTTAGGATTGACATTAAGTTTACTTGCGATGTGGTTATACTGAATGTTCTAACACTATGTTGAATGCATATAAGCATCACTAAAAAAAATCTATTATTTCTCTCACCATCTGCATTTCTTCTAATGCTCTTTAATGTTCCCCTTTGATTGTAGTACACATAGAAGCACAATAAAATGAAACAACTACATGGTAGGTGCATCTTTACCTCCCGTTGATTTTATGAGCATAAATGTCACAAAAAAATCAACATGATATCAAAATGATGAGTTTGTACAGCAGTTTTCATGCTTGAGAATGAATATGACATAAATATGGGAATCAGCCCTTAACAGCGATGTTAGCAGGCTCACCTTATTTTGCAATCCTAAATACAAAGAGACATCTCAGGCTTTCTGATTTAAAGAAACATAATTTACAACATGCAATGTATAGATAAAAGCACTACAAAGCAGTGGACTACAAAGTAATACATATAGTAGGCTTCATAGGATTATGAGATTGTACCCATCTGGGGTTGTACATTCGATAACTGACATGGACAGACCCCGTTCGCAGTTTGTTCTGCTTTTGATCTGCTTTTGATCTGCCAAAGTTTAATGGAAAAACATTCCTTATATTGATCAATAGTTTACAGCATTGATTTCTGATTACACTGTATTCACCTTCTTGTAAACACAATGGAGGTCTATGTTTTTTGACATTCTAATGATCAACAGATTATAATATGGTTGGAAATAAAGTATACACACTATGTTTTCTACAATTCTATAGAAATACACACTAAGGGCCTTTCACGCACAACGGTTTTGTCCGTATGGAACAAAAATCATACTTTTTCCCTGTAGACTGTTTGTAGTTAAACGTATTACTACATCCTGGCTTTCAGACGAGACAATTATGGTATGGTTACCTTATTACAGCCGTGAATAACCACTGCAAGGATGGCTGCTGTGCCGTGCCGTCACAGTAAGATAGTGATGTATGTGACTTTGGGGGTCATTCCGAGTTGATCGCATGTAGAAACTTTTTGCTGCCCATGTGATCAACTAGGCGCCGCCTATGGGGGAGTGTATTTCTGCATAGCAGGGCTGCGAACTCTTGTGCAGCCCTGCTATGCAAAAAAAGTTTCCTGTTAAAGAAGACCAGGGTAAGAGTTACTTACCCTGTGCGATCAATCCAGCGATGCAGGTCCCGGAATTGACGTCAGACATCTGCCCTCCAAACGCCTGTACACGCCTGTGTTGGACTCAAAACTCCCCAAAAATGGTGAGTTGCCTCCCGGATCCTCCTTCCTCCTGTCAATGTTCTTGCGGTTGCCGCTGCGACCGCTTTCTTTGGTAGCAGCGTCGCTGCCTGACAACGTGCATCACTGCCTGGTGACAGTCGCCGGGCAATGATGTGCCTGCGCAATGCGGCCGCCGTGCATGCGCAGTTCTGACCCAATCGCATGGCTGCGAAGAAGCGCAGCATGTGATCGGGACGGAATGACCCCCTTTATGCACACTTTCACATTCCATAGACGTACTGTATGTGACATTATGCACACTTTCACATACCACAGAACTTAGTTGTCTGTTGAACTTCTACCCAGTCTTCAGTTTGACAAGTGTTTTTGTACACTGAGTGATAAAATAGATATTTACATTGAATACTTATTTCTTTAATATTTTTTTTTTTAACTTGTGATGAAGATTTATTTTAACCCATTTATGGCAACAGTTATCTAACAAGTTATATGACATTTTTCTGAAACTACCAATATTCATATTTTTGCCATATGCCAAACTATTTTTGCCTACAGATTAAAAACTATATGACCGTAACATTACATACAAACATAGAAACATAGAATTTGATGGCAGATAAGAACCACTTGGTCCATCTAGTCTGCCCCTTTTTTACAATATTTTATCTCAAACCTTATTTGATCCTTATTTCTCTGTAAGGATATCCTTATGTCTATCCCATGCATGTTTAAATTACTATACTGTCTTAGCCTCTACCACCTCTGATGGGAGGCTATGCCACTTGTCTACTACCCTTTCAGTAGTGAATACTGAGCAAAAATAATTATTAAGATGATTTGCTATTACATTGTCTCCCTCAACAAGACTCCCAGTCTGTCTTTAGTTTTATTATTCCGTCTTTTGTTTTTCTCCTTTCACTTATATACTTAAAAAAAGTTTTGCCTCCTTTACCACACTGACTGGGCCATTTTCTCCTCAGTTGTGACTTTGCGCATACCTTCTTAATCGCCTTCTGTCTTTCAAGATATATCTCTTTGTCTTCATTATTTTGTGTCTGCTTATATTTCCTAATGATGAAACCGCCCACCTTGGAGGCGGAGAAACGCGTCAGGTGACCTGATACGACTGTGGAACGCAGGTGGACCGCAACCGGAAGCCGGAAGCCCCGAACCCGGAAGCCGCGTATCGCGGCATTACAGCGTCCCCTGCCATCCAGGACCTGGACACGTGTACCCCTGTCTTCGCTCCTGTCCGAGTACGGCACTCAAGGATAGTGCAGGACACCAAGCGATACCCAAGAGAACCGCCGCAGTGCGGTCAGTCATCTGAGCAGTGAGTGACATAAACCATTAAGATCACAGGAGACAGATGCGGGATTGGCATACTGAACACTCAGTTACATCTCTGACTCTATTCACCAGTTTTCAGGTGAAGTACTAACAGGCTTCTTTCAACATCATACAGCCTCCATTCCGCAAAGTGCAATTTGAATCTAACATGCACTAACCCTAATTGTAACTAACAATAAGCTTTTTTTGCATGCAAGTCAATTCAAATTTAAAAGGGAGGGTACCCAACCCTTAGCCATAAAGGCCCTGGACACAGTTACCAGTTATATTTTATTGAATTGTTGTGATTTTAGAAAACTATTTTTATTTGAATATATTTATATATTGCTAATGGCATTACAATTATCCATTGTCCATTTGTGATAAAATCTTCTATCAATAAATTACTTTTATTTTTGCAAAACCAGCAGCAATTGACTCACTCTTTCCCCAGAGCGCCTACATCTCTTTTCCCCATATTTCCTAAAAGCCATCTTTTTGCTATCACAATACTTGCTACTTCCCTAGACACCCACACTGGCTTCCTTTTCCTTGTGTTTTTCCTTACACTTTTGATACAAAGGTCTGTTGCCTTTAATATGGCACTTTTTAATGTAAAACACCTCTCCTGCACTGCTTTCATGTTCCTCCACTCTGCCAAAGAATCACCTATACATTTTTCCATTCCTACAAAATCTGCCTTCCTAAAATATAACACTTTTGTTTTTGTATGGGATGAGTTATTTGGTTTATGCTGAACCATACTGCTTGATGATCACTGGATCCCAGGATTTGAACCATTTTTACATCAGATATTCTGTCTCAATTTGTAAGTATTAAGTCTAATATTGTGTCTTTCCGAGTGGGCTCCCTCACCAATTGGTGCGGTGAATTTCAAATGTCTTTACTTCTAGTGGAACTAGCAACAGACACCTCCCAGTTTACATCAGGAAGATTAAAGTCTCCAATGATTATTACCTCTCCTTTTAATGCCATTTAATTATGTACTGCAATAGGCTCTTGTCCAGTTCCTCTTCCTGACCTGATGGCCTGTATGTCATGCCAATATGAATAATCAACTTCTCCCCCATTTCTATGGTCACCCAAATGGCCTCAGTTTTTTCTTCAATACTTTGTATTAAGGTAGTATTTATGCTTTTTTTACATACAGTACATTGTTACCCCTCCTCCGATTCTTTACATTCTGTCTTTCCTAAATAAAGTATATCCCGGTATAGCTATGTCCCAGTCATGATTTTAAGTGCACCATGACTCTGTAATTGCCACAATATCTAGATCATCCCTTGTCATTAATGCAATTAGTTCTGAGATTTTATTTCCTAAGCTCCTAGCATTTGCACACATAGCTTTTAGAGATTTGTTTGTGCTTTTCTAATTCCTAGCTATGTTCATCTCTCTGCCTATGTTTATTTGGTTTTGATCTGAACTATCTACTGTTGCTGTGGATATGCTTCCTATTCCCTTTGCCTGCAGAAACAATACCTCTGGGTTGGGGGAGCAGATTGCTTTATTCCTATTTGGTTCTCTGCCCCCCTCTGTTAGTTTAAATAATTATTGACGTAGCACCCAAACTGTTCAGTTACTATAATCATACCCCTTGAACAACACAAAACCATTGTTTTTGAAAGCGACTGATCCACAGAAAAAAAACATACAATTTTTTTCCGTTTGGACAAAACCGTTGTGTGTGAAAAGGCCCTATGGACTTGATTTAAGTTTGTGCTAGTAAATTCTGTATGTCACACAAAGCTAATTCTGGAATTGCTGATATTTAGGGCTGCATGCAAAAATCTTGAGTTTGGGGTGAGATCGTGCCATGAGAGGAGTGAGATGAGGTGCTGTTGCCGGCATTCCTACACCACTGCAATGGGAACTCGCCCCCCCCTTGCCACTAATTAAATCGACCCCCTATAAAATGGGAACCAACTATCCAATCAACAAAATCCAATCAACAAACAAAGGAAATTTAAGGAACTACACCAGAAAAACTATTAAATAAATGACAATTTTGGCAATATATTAAATTCAGATTCACAAAACAGAGAATTCTCATTTAATAAAGCCCTTTCACACATGTAATAAACATTTAACTGTACAACTAATTTAAAAAACAATATATCACACTGACACATTACAATTAATATTGCAGTTTACTGGAAAGTTAGTAACACTTGACAGATTAAATACAGTAAACCCTCCTTTAACCTTATCTCTCTCTTTAATGACTTCTGAACCCTCTGCACTCCTTCACTTCAAAATTTCTGGTGTGGTTGTCTAAAATTATCTAACAATCTTCTGGGGCAGATGTTCAGTACTAAGCCTTGGAGAATGATAACGTGGAAAGAGATGAAGTATCAAGCAATCAGCTCTGGTCATTTTTCAAACACAGCCTGTTACATGGCAGACAGGAACTTATTGGCTGGCAATACGCAATGTGGCATATTAAGGCAAGATGTATGAGGACACATCTGTACCTTTCAAATCATTCCTTCTCTTCTCTTCCCCCAATTTGACCTTCCCTTCTCTTCCCCTACATACATACCTACATCTCCATGGGTTGTTAATGGCCCTCTACTCTTCTTCTGGTACATTTCTTCACTTGGGAGCTGCTTCTGAGTAGCACACAAACAGGCTGTAGTTGTGGGCAGCCACGACCCTCCTCTTCAGGCAAGCTTATCAAATTCCAGAGCTGCCCACATATCCTTCATAAATATTCATACCTAATTAAATCCACTCTGTACAGTACACACATCCTAACATACCATATTTTGGGCCTTATTTAGATATTGATGCAGCTGCTGCATTTGTATGCAGCAGCCACATCCATAGGGTCTGCGCATGTGCAGCAGCCATGGTGCACATGCGTGACCCTTCACCATGGAAGGATTTGATCACATTGTGATTGCAAAGGCGCAAACGCGGGGGGGGGGTGTTCCATTTGCCCGGAAACCCCCCTCCTCTTGGCAAGTGGCTCAAATTATGATAATAGTACTGGTATTTAATACAATTACTAGAACTGCTGCCACAACATGCAGTTTAGGGGATAAAACCCCTAGGGGATATAACCCTCAGAACAGAGCTGCTGCACTTGCCCATTGGTAGCAGCTTCTTGAAAGCAGGGCCTTCCTACCTCTACATGTATGTCTGTCTGTTATTAGCCAGTTTTGTGTTATTACTATTGTTCCAGTTGTAAAGCACAATGGAATATGCTGCGCTATATAGGGAGACTTTTAATAAACAAATAATTAAATATGAATTTTGGTGATTATGGGGTTAATGAATAAGTAAGTCTTACACTATGAGCTACTAGGAAGGTAATTGCACTTAGCAAATGGGGAATAGTTGCTGTGATACTTTTAAGAGAAATTGAAGAAATAGGTCAAGGTTACCTACTGTATATCACATAAAGAGACTAGAGAGGAACCAATCCGCATATAGAACACAGTAAGTGATAATAATGTATTATTTTATTTCTTGGGCTATGTACACTTATCCTTGGAAGTAAGTTCAGGGTTTTCTCTTTATTTATTAAGAGTAAGGTCAATGATTACACATACAGATAAGTGATTAGGTGGAGAAGAACAGAACAGGAATCATTATGTATTTCAGATCATTCAGAAAGGGTATTTAGTCAAGAAGAGAATACATGACTTCGAAGTTCCAACCTTAAGTACAAGAATTACTTTTATGATATCTGCAGCTACAGAACTTTTGGCACCCGAGTCCTACAATATTACTATTACTATCCAATATGACTTAAGCACAAAATTCTTGGATACTGTACACATCAATTTCCAGTATATGTAATGGATTGGGAGATTGTTAGTTTTTAACATTTTGGAGTTAAACAACCAATCTTCTAGTAAACTATTAAATAAGTAGGTTGTGTTTCCTTTAAGATCAACTGGTTGCTCCCTCTCTATGAGTGAACTGGATATTCAATCAAACAAATCAGATCATCAAATTCCTATTGCGGTTAAACTTTTAGCAAAATGCCTGATGAAATAAGCATGGAAAAAAATATTGGAGTTGAGCTCAGAGCCGTAACTAGACTTTTTGGTGCCCTGTGCCAGACAGAATTGGTGCCACCCACACCCCCATTTTTCCAATAGGGACATAAGGCACATGACCCTTGTGGGCAAGGGGCATGACAAAATTTACCCCAGAGAAAGCCCATGCTACGATGCCCCTTCACACACAAGCACACACACATATATATATATATATATATATATATATATTTGAGCAGATCCATGCATTGTGCAGTCACTCACATCCAATCTCTTGCAGCCACATACTGCATAGATCTGCTCAGCCGCAATGCTGATCACCCCTTCACAAAGTACAAGGTAAGCTTCAAATAGTTAAATCTGTCCAGCTTGGAATTCTTTAACTTTCTATGCAAGAGCAGATAGCTCAATGAATTATGTATCTGACTGCATTGTCATAGCCAGCGAGTTTGAATCCTAGGCATATTAGAATCACAAAATTTAATAAATTACAGTGTGGCTGAACAACAGAGGGCTTTTAAGTTAAGTGCATGAATGCTGTATAGGTATTAGCGAAAAATGGGGTAGTGGTAGGAGACAGGGGTGGTCAGGAGATGTTGGTCTTCAAAAAAGGGGAACCTGCATGTGAAAGTAATTAGATAATTTATAATTGACAAGTGCTGCCAGCAGCGCCCCCTCCGCACACACCTAGTTACAGCCCTGCCACCACTATAAGAGGTAGAACTTGTAATCTGGTTATTTTTGCTGCTTTTCAGCAGAAAAGAGGACCCCAGAATCCTTTTATGAATATATAAGATAAAGACAATTCTCCTGGTTAAACCAGATATAATTAGTACAATCCAACAACAACTAATGGGGAAAAAAAGTATCTTTATTAAACATCAAAAATGGCTAAAATTGATCTCAACATCTTTTTAGTACACATGGCTGATATCAGACCAAAGATTAATTATATTAATAATAACATTGACGCGTTTCATGGGATGACTGCCCACTTCATCAGAATGAGTAGTGATTTTTAGATAGAAGCCTTTTGAATAGCTATTTGCAAAAGAGTCATGCTGCTTTAAAGAGAAATATAATCTTCTGCAGAGTGCACTGAAGAAATGTCTTTATCTTATGGCAAAAAAATATCCAGTCTTACTTTTTATTGTCTAGGCTGATTTATATATTGTATAGAAATTGCCAACTCTATAGAGGTTCAATTATTTTGATGTGAGCATCTTCCTTATACTGTACTGCATGAAATGGAATTGAAAGAAAGTGGATTTCAGGTATACTGTAACTTTTTTTACAAAATGATTTGTCTGAAAATCTTTATATATAATTTACTTGACTGCTTTGGTTGAACACAGGTAGACAGCGGTGTCTTTTTGTTTAATGTTGCCACTGTATTACAAGAAATACCTCCCACTACTTATGGCCAGAGCACAGTGGACAGACATGGATTTGTCAGCATTTCATATAGAATATGATATATGATTGCAGAAATTGAGTGGTTTGTAAATTGAAATCTGTAATATTTTATATCTGTAATATCTTATTAAATGCTACAAATGTTGGTGCCTGACTTGCTTATTTGTAAAATTATTTTGGGATTTTTCTTAGTATTTTCCTTGTAAAAAATGTGTACTGTGTTGTGAGTGAATTTATAACACATGTTTGCCATCAATATTGTTTCTTCTTCTTCTTCTTCTTCTTCTTCTTCTTCTTCTTCTTCTTCTTCTTCTTCTTCTTCCTCCTACTCTTCTTTTTCTCCTTCTTCGTCTTCTTCTACTCCTTCTTCTTCCTCTTCTTCTTACAAAAGCATAGTTCAGAGCATGCAATATTAATATCCAAGGATGAGATAATCTAGGAGCATTTAAGAAGACAGTAGGAAAAAGTACTGCTCTGTGTGAGAACAAGGGCACTGAGGGCAGTGCTCTCAGCCCCTATGAAAAACCCCTTAGGCAAGCATGTAGTGTAGCATCTACCACCTTGAGCATTAGTCCTCCTCCACATGCCCATCACACTTCCCCCACAATTGAATACCGCGATAATGACCATTGGTAAAAAATCACGATATCAGGCCGTTTTATCAACTGAAAAACTGATCGCAAGTAATTGGATACCCACTTTTATCTCTCGCCAAGCTTTGATTAATCTCCCTATAACTGCTGCATGGATCAGAGCAACAACCGCAGTATGCCTGCTAACTCTAACTCTCAAAATAAAATGCAATCACCTGAAGTTACTAATAACAAGTGCATTTTAAGGAGTGTTTACAATTTTTAAGTAGGTATAGTGCCATATTGAGCATAGAAGCACATGCCAATAGCTTTAGAGGTACTGCAGTGATCATGGAGGCAGCGGCTGAATGTGGTGAATAGTTGAGGGTCATATTTTCTGTCTCTTCACTTTTCCATCCTCCTGACCGAGGATTTTCTCTTCAGCAAAAACCCGGGTTTTTCTACAGACCCCCTTTCACACTACACCACAGTCCTGGGAAATTCCTGAATTGGCCCCTTTCAGACATAAGATAGTTTATCCAGTTTTAAGAGCAGTCTCATCATTTTAAGGGGACGGTTTTCAGGCACACAATAATGAGGTCATGCAAAGGGGAGGGCAGCCTATAAATGGACTGGGTGTGGTGCCCATAATGCTTTGCTGGATTCATGGCTGACAAGCATTTGTGTAGCATGACGAGTTTGTTTGCTGTGGTGGAGTTGCTGTTTTACAAAGCAAATGATGATCTCATGAAGATGCTCACCTTCTTATTTGCACAGAGGGAGCTGAAAAGGAGAAGAGGGATATTTTTGGAGGAGAGGGAGACCAACTGACGACACTATTTACACCGGAGGAGGGCCTTGATCATGACCAGCGTCTGGTCCATATTGCGGATAACCAGAGGTCATCTCGCACACTGTGGGCTGGAGATCACAGACAAGGTGAGGCCTTCTGGGCTACGGTGGAGTCATTTACAGAGAACCAGTGGAAGGTACATTTTAGGATGTCCCATGGCACCTTTAATTGCCTCCTGGGACTCCTCACCCGAGCACTTACCAGGAACACCACCCACTGGAGACAGCCCATTTCTCCAAGCAGGAGATTAGCGATCGTTTTTGGTGGTATGCCACCCGGTTCCGGTATGAATGGTCGACCATGTTATGGTCGACAGTCATCAGGTCGACCACTATTGGTCGACATTGACATGGTCGACATGGACACTTGGCGACACATGAAAATGGTCGACACATGAAACGTCGACATATGAAAAGGTCGACATGCATTTTTTAACTTTTTTTGGTGTCGTTTTTTGCGTAAAGTGACTGGGAACCCCAATTAGTGCACCGCGTCCCCTCGCATGGCTCGCTTCGCTCGCCATGCTTCGGGCATGGTGCCTTCGCTCCGCTACCGCTTCGTTTGGCACACTTTACCGTTCCAATCGTAGTCCATGTGGATCGTAAAGTATGGAAAAGTTCCCCAAAAGAATTTTTTTTTTAAAAACTCATGTCGACCTTTTCACGTGTCGACCATTTTCATGTGTCGACCATGTGTCCATGTCGACCATGTAAATGTCGACCAATAGTGGTCGACCTAATGACTGTCGATCATAACATGGTCGACCATGTGAATATAACTGATGCCACCCCTGGTGAGTATTGCACCATCTCCTGCTTGTTTGGTGTCGGGATCTCCACAGTGTGTGTATTGGTACGTGAGGTGACCAAGACAATCCTGGACACCTTGTATCACCGGTTTATTGCCCTACCCCAGGGGCAGCGACTGGCGGAGACTGGGGCCAATATTTACTAAGAATTCGAGTTTGTCCGATTTGTGTTTTTTTTTCTAAGTCCCAATCCAGGAATTCACTAAGCACCAATCTCCCGTATTTTTGGAACCAGGACCAGGCGCAGAGCCCGGTGCTGGTTGATTAAATATGGGGGAACCCCTGTCATTTTCCCCCCATATTTTTTCAACCAGGACCGGCTCAAAGAGCCCAAGGCTGGTTGTGCTTAGGAGGGGAGACCCCACGCAATTTTTCTCAGATTTTTTAAGACTTTAATCAACTTTTTAAGGTACACAATGAAGCCCTGCACGGATCTCACAGATCCGGCCGGGATTCCTTGTGTTTTGTCAGGCAGTGTTTTACTCATCACTCCCGTAAAACACTGCCTGATATTACGAATCACATCGACATCGGAAAAAACGATTGTGCAAAACTCAGCAGCTTAGTGAATGATCGTATCAGGATTCAAAAAGTTGCAGTAAAATGCACCCGATACCATTCGAGTTCAAACACCCTTCAAAACGGCAAAAACACGAATCTTTGTAAATATACCCCTGTGTCTGGGTTTTTGCAGCATGGTTACCCACAGTGTGCCGGAGCGATTGATGGCACCCACATCCCCATAATAGCTCCCCCAGATAGCCCAGCTAATTAACACAACAGGAAGGGGTGGTATTTGATTATTCTACAGTCTCTTCACTGGCACCCTCTGTCACTATCACACTTCTCTGCACACTTCTGCACACTTCTCTGCACAGCTTTGTGTTTCCATGGCACTGGCACACATACATGCACAGCTCTGTGTACCTTCTGCACTCTGGCACTGGCACACTTCACAGCAAAGCTCCCTGCTTCTTCTCATGTGGCTGTGGAGTCTGTTCCTCTCTGGATGCCACTGATGCGGTCATCAACAGGCATCAGGTGGCCCTTCCTGGCCAATGAAATTTTTTTTCATGCAGCCAGAGAGCAAATTCCCGGGTCGCACCTTTCAGACTTAACCCTGGAAGCCAACCCAGGAAGAAAGACCCGGTAAAATCCCAGGTCAATTTCAGGGTCGGTGCCTTTCAGACATTCCAAATTACTGGGTTGATTTGCGTTCATGTGCAAAACCCCGGTAATTTGGAGCATGTCTGAAAGAGGTATAAGAACCTTTGCAATCTGACCGGACCATTATGCAATAGGTGGCACCTATCATTGTGTATCCATGCCTAGTTCCCTAGAGATGGTAATCTTGCGAGCAGGACCTTCCTGCCTCTATGACTGTTTGTAACTACCCAGTTTTGTTTTATCATTTGTTGTTTCCAATTGTAAAGCGCAACGGAATTGCTGCGTTATATAATAAACTGATAATAAATAAATAATAAAAACATAAATAAATAGTGCTGGTCATTTGCGGAGAAAGGAGTGCAGCCTGGAATGTGATATAACATGAGTTCAGAGATCATCCAGGGTATGGGACAGCTGGGAGCTTTGCAGTTGAGTGTGAAAAGTTTAAAATGGATTCTTTATGGAAAACTACAGTACTGTAGAAATAGTGTAAGAATTGTCAGAGTGGGAAGTTACAAGTCCAGGTCAGCAGAGAACGTATTATACATATAAAGATATACTGTAAATCATAAAAATGCATGCAAAACAGAATGTCTGCCATGTAGATATAATACAATATTGAACAACTATTGATAAGGGTAGTATAATATAAAACATAAATTAAGAAAAATAAATATGAAATAATTATACTACTTTACAAAAATCTCACAGAAGTCATTTTAGCTTGCAAAAAAAAAAAAAAATTTGCTTTGAAATGACATTTCTTTTATTAATGAGTCATTTGGGGTATTAAACATTAATCAGTGAAAAATCCCTTATATGAAATGAAAGGCTTTTTTTTGTGTAAAAAGGAGTATAACCAGGAGGCATTAACATAATCACAATGTCGTGCCTTCAACCTTGTATGATAATAGTCATATTAAAGTATAAATGGCTTCAAATGAAATGAACATGTTAAGAATATTATAAAGTTTCACAAATCCTGTCACTAAATTAATTTTAGGTATTTTATGTTTGACAAAATATTCAGTAACACATGAATAAATGGTATACTGTAGG
Source organism: Pseudophryne corroboree (assembly GCF_028390025.1). Taxonomy (NCBI): domain Eukaryota; kingdom Metazoa; phylum Chordata; class Amphibia; order Anura; family Myobatrachidae; genus Pseudophryne; species Pseudophryne corroboree. The sequence goes on from NC_086447.1 coordinate 139,843,829, forward strand.
TCACTGGAAATGTTTTAATGGAGTACGAATACTGGATTATTTTTCTAACTTTCACAAATATATTTGCAAGTGTTAGTTTACTAATAAAAAGATAATGAAGCATGTTATTTATTAATTTGTCCATCAAGCATATTGCATGCCAACTTTCTGAACATTGAAACTGCCACTTGAGAGTCAAGCGCTGTGAGAATTTTCAAAGCCACCCAGAAATGAAAATAGTGGAAAGTATGACATCCAATCTATTGGAACTTTACAGTTACCGTCATTAGTTCTCATTTTTTTGTTTATTATGATACAAGCTCGTGAGAATCCCAAGGGCGTGCATATGCTCGCACCCGTAATCCATACTTATTGTATTGGATGCCTGCGGGTGTGAACGTATGTGGTAACTACTGTATGTAAACTGACACATCTGTAGGTCAGCAGCTCCCCTGCTGTGATTTACGGCAGGCTGCAAACACTTCACTGGCTGGGATTTCCTGGGACTATACACACTGGAGTATCTGCTCTTTTGCCCCCCCCCCCCCCGCCCCGCCAGCAGAAGGCCCAGTTGCCATTTAGATTGTTACAGGGTTCATTGATTTGTTTTCAAGGCCTTTTGGCTATATACTGTACACTGGCTTCTCTGTTTATTGTTTGCAGAGGCCCCTGAGAAAGACTGAAAGAGATCAGTTAAAATGGCTGTTGAGCATTTGCCCCCCTTTTATTGCCAGTATCCTGGTTTTAAATTGCAAAAAGCCTTCTATTATATTAAAGAAACAGCTCAGTCCCTGTGTATGGCTCTATCTCACTGCTTCGCCCCTCACTATGTTTGGGCAACTAGTCTACAATCACAAAGTCTCTCCGCCTAATGCTTCAAAGTATCACAGTCTTGCCTGCTTCCTGTAATTAATTTCATATATACAATGCAGCCCTTAAAAGTAGTTAATTATGCTGAAACAAAATAAAAAAAGGCCTCACAGGTTTGTCCAATTCGAAGTTCCAATATATTTTAAATAGAAAGTACCAAAACGCATAATATGCAGTGTGAACTACAAGTCCCAAAAACATACCATCAGACCAGCAAGAAAAATTAAGCTGTTTAATTACCAGAGAACCAGACAAAAAAAAAAGGTTTCCAGGTCCAGCAGTTGAATATGTAGTCACCCAATGAATTGGGACTTTCTAACCGTTTAGCACTGTGGTGCCTCCTCTCACAGGTAGGCAAATGCCCCAGCTAGCTTAACCAGTTTCAGGCTCAGCAAACATCCATGTGGCCACATGATAAAGCCTCCACAAATTGGTGCAAAATAGTCAGAGGATGCACTCTGATTCACAGACACCCTCTGGATTTTGCCAAATTTTTCCTGATTTCTGCTAGAAATCCACTGGGTGGCTTTTTGCCAATATTATTTGTTACCTGGACAACAGACTATTTGCTACCTGCCAATACTTTTTACTACCTGGACAATAGTACCACGTGGCACAGGAGTTATACTCATCATGTGGACACATGGATGTTTGCTCAGACTGGTGCAGCTAGCCAGGGTATCTGCTTGGTTTCACACTGCAGATCATAACTTTTGGGACTTTATATATAAAAGTAGAGATGTGCGCCGGACTATTTTTGCTGGTTTTGGATCAAATCCTTCATCCTGTTTTAGATTTTCCAAAATGCTGTGACTGGTTTTGGTTGTGGTTTTAGGTTTTTTTTAAATAACAAAAAAAGCTAACATCACATAAATTGGGCATTTTTTGTTCCTACAGAATTATTAACCTCAGTATCATTAATTTCCAGTTATCTCAAGTCAATTTTGACCACCTCACAATAATGTTTTCATGCACTTTTAGGCCAAAAGCTGCAGCAAGTTGGCTGATTACTAAGTGACCGAGCAGCAGCACAAACACACGGCAGTTTATAGCACGTCTATGAAACATTGACACACAGCAGTGCAAAACTGAAAAGTGGTGAAAGAAGGAATTTTCCTTGGACTCTATCAACCACCTTTATGTGGGATATTAAAAAGGATATGCACAGTTTAACAAGCCAAGCACTTCAGCAACAGGGACTGACACTTTTATGGCTGAAGTGCTTGGTTTTTGTTTGGGCCCTCACAAAACAAACTACCAATTAGGCAGCTAAGCTAACAGCTCTGCAGTGGCAAGATGTCATCGTCACTAACATTATCATCCGCACTCTCATCAGTGTGTACAACATCCTCACGCAATATCAATTCATCCCCGCTGGAATCCACCATTGCAGAAGTTATCGTACTTTTATGTAATTGCTGGTAAAGGTCTTCCTCGTGGAATTTGTAGTTCATTTTAATGAACATAATCCTTTCCACATTTTGAGAAAGTAGCCTTCTACGCCATTCGCTGACAAGGTTCACGGCAGGTCTGAAAACTTTTTCTGAGTACACACTGGGGGGTGGGCAGTTTACGTAATTTAAAGCCAGTTTGTACAATGGCCTCCAAATTTCTTTTATTAACTTTTAGTACTCAAAGGGACTCTGTGACATGCCTGTTTGTAAACTGTCATTCAAATAAACTTCCACCATTATTTGGATGGTGACTGTATTAGATGGAGTTATGGTAGAGGTGTCACCAGATGGAGTTATGGTAGAAGTGTCACTAATTTTGGGCAATTCTTTTAGACCAGACCAGATGTAAAAATGTTGTGTTGACTCCTCTGCATCTTTTGGGAAAGTTGATTTTTTTAATGGCAGCAGCAGTTGCCAGAGAAACTGTAGGGGTAGATATCATTGTGCCATATGTCACTTTAGCTGCCAACTTCCTTACCAGGAACCATTTGCATCTTTTAGGATCTGGGTGCACTGGAAAGAAAGACACAATGTACCACTTAAATCTGGGATCAAACATGGTTGCCAAAATGTAATTATCCAATTTCAAGATACTGACAAACCTTGGATTCTGACAACATACTTAGTGGAATCACTTTGTTTCATCTCTTCCTTCAATTTCTCAAGCTGATTTTCAAGAACTTTCCAGTAATTAGGGGAATCACCTGACTCAAGCTACCAGTTTCTGAACTTATTTCACAGGTGGCTACTTCAAAGGTTCTAGCACCTTGCACAAGAAGGAAAGTATTCTCCACTGTGCTGGAGTAAGGTACAGTACATTTCCCCTCATTTTCCAATATCATTGCTTTTTGTGTAGGTATGGATGGCTTTTTGCTGTTTCTCCATCTGCTAAAGATGTAAAGTGTGGAATTCCACCTTGTAACCACCTATTGCTTCAGTTGGTGGCAGGGCAAATTCAACCATTCCTGGAGCAGCTGCAATCTCCTACATGCAGCTGCGGCATGCCAAAAATGTCCTGAACTTTTTTTGGACCACAGACAGCATCTCCTGCATGCCCCTGTAATGACCCTTTAGCACCAAGTTGATTGTGTGAGCAAAACATGGAACATGTTGGAATTCACCCAGTTGTCATGCTTTCACAATATTTGTGGCATTATCACAAATCACAAATCTTGAGGAGAGTCCAAGCGAGTTAAGCAATTTTACTAGGACCTTTCTTAATTTTTCTAAGAGGCTGTCAGCGGTATGCCTCTTAATGAAGCTGGTGACACACAGAGTAGCCTGCCTCTGAATGAGCTGGCGTTGTTTGTTAGATGCTGCTGCTGCTGCTGAAGTTGATTCACCCACCCAGTGGGCTGTCACAATCACATAATCTTAAGTTTGCCCACTACCACTTGTCAGTGGCATCATGATAGGGCTGTGGGGGGTGCAGACTGCACGCCGGTGTCACACACTGAGAGGTAATACCAAAGTGCCGACTCCTCTTCAATGATGGTAGCCGGATGCAGCACCTGTCTCCTGTCACTATGTTGGAGCTGGCCCTGCACTCAAACTGGTCCCCAGGAGCTGTCCACATCTCCAGTACCCCTTGAGTGAGGAAAGGAAGGTTAAGGCCACGAGGCCATGCCCCCTATTCATGAGACCATGCGCCCATTTCCTGGTTGAGTGGCTTCACAGCGCTCACTGTGTTTCCCCTGCAGAGAAAGTGCTAGGGTGGTCGGCGCCCTCTGGCAAACTATAAATTTTGCGCCCTCCTAAGGCCACATCATAGTCATTGGCCCAAATTTATTAAGCCTTAAAAAGTGATTATGTGGAGACAGATAAAGAGTGATAAAGTACCAGGCAATAACCCACATTACACTACCACTGCTATGATGCACCCCCTCTCCCCACATACCCTACATTACACTACCACTGCCTACTGGTTCCCCTCCCTGCACACACTACACTACCATTGCTACCCTGCAAACCCTTTCCCAGTACACACTACATTACATTGCTGCTGCTACCTGCCACCCCTCTCCCCACACACTACATTACCACTGCTACCCTGCACCCCCTCTCCCCACACACTACCGCCACTACCCAGCACCTCTCTCCCTACACAAACTACATTACACAGTACAGCCACTACCCTGGACCCCCCATTCCCCCACACACACACTATACCACCGCTACTCTGCACCCCTCTCCCCACACACTACATTACCACTGCTACCCTGCACCCCCTCTCCCCACACACTACATTACCACTGCTACCCTGCACCCCCTCTCCCCACACACACAACCGCCGCTATACAGCACCTCTCTCCCTACACAAACTACATTACACAGTACCGCTACCCTGGACCCCCCACACACACTATACCACCGCTACTCTGCACCCCCCTTCCCCCCACACACACTACCCCTGCTACTCTGCACCCCACATACGACACTGCCACCACCCTGCACCCTCATTGTCCTCGCACACACTACACTAGCGCTGCTACCTCGCATCCCTCTCCCCACACACTATACTTACTGTACCTTTTCTGGCTGGCTTTTTTCTTTATGCTGAAGCTGGCTTAACTGTCATAGAATGCAGCAGTGGTGAATGAGTGCCAGAGCAGGTGAACATTTCCCTTTTTCTTTCCTCCCACCGCTGGGTTTTCAAAGCAGAGAATCCAACCTGCAGCACACACTGTTACTATGCCCCCTTCCCCATCTGCAGCACACACTTAATTTGCCACACCCCAGCACACATTAATATGACACCCCTCTCCCCCAGCACACATGAATATGATACTACCCCCCACTCCCCAGCACACATGAATATGATACTACCTCCCCCTCCCCCTCCCCAGCACACGTGAATATGATGCTACCCGCTCCCCAGCACACATGAATATGATACTACCAGGGCCGGTGCAAGGTTTCTCGGCACCCTAGGCAAAATTTCTGCCTACACCCCCCCCCCCCCCATCCTCCCGACCCTCCCCTTCCCCTGTTGCTTGGGCAGTGGAGTGATCACGTTATCTAGAGGCTGTGTTAACAGTATGTTGATCCTCCTGAAGCAGCCAAATAACAGCAAAAGAAAACCTGACAAATATTATATTAAATGCACACAAGTTAAAAAGCATCCAGCCCCACATCCATATATAGTATAATACCACAGTCTGTAGTTTTATACAGTATTATAGATAGGCATCAGGGTTGTAACTAGAACTTTGTGGCAGTGACGTGCGGTGAGGTCATTGGCTATATATATATATATATATATATATATATATATATATAGTGTTCATTCTAGCACCCTGCACCTTTCAAATACTGTGCAGTTCCTCTTTCCTGCCTGGGGTGTCGCTCTCTGCTGTGGTGCTTCTCCGCACACTCTGATCTGTTACTCAGTGCTGTGATACAGACCTGTGTGTGCTGAGAAACACCAGAGCAGAGAGCGACACCCCAGGCAGGAAAGGGGAACTGCATGGATTTTGAAAGGTGCAGGGTGCTAGAATGAATACTATATTATATATATATATATATATATATATATATATACACACACATACATATACAGTGGTCGAAGTAGACATTTTGAAGTGGGGGTATGGAAAAGTGAAGGTTGCAATTATGCGCGCGCCTCCGGGAGAGGGGGTGTGGCCACTCAAATGGGGGCGTGTCCTTCAGTGTATTAGGACCCCTTATACTATCTAGAAATTCTTATACTATCTAGAAATTCACATTACAGCACACGGAATGAGCCGAAATTCACACTACAGCACATGGTATGAGCCAAAATTCACACTACAGCACATGGTATGAGCCAAAATTCATATTTTACCACACATTATGAGCCGAAATTCACATTACAGCACACCGTATGAGCCGAAATTCATATTACAGCACACCGTATGAGCCGAAATTCACATTACAGCACACCGTATGATCCGAAATTCATATTTTACCACACAGTATGAGCCGAAATTCACATTACAGCACACGGTATGAGCCAAAATTCACATTACAGCACACGGTATGAGCCGAAATTCACATTATAGCACACGGTATGAGCCAAAATTCACATTACAGCACACGGTATGAGCCGAAATTCACATTACAGCACACAGTATGAGCCAAAATTCATATTTTACTACACAGTATGAGCCGAAATTCACATTACAGCACACGGTATGAGCCGAAATTCACGTTACAGAACACGCTATGACCCAAAATTTCAGATTTTACCACACTGTATGAGCCGAAATTCACATTATAGCACACGGTATGACCCGAAATTCACATTACAGCATACTGTATGAGCCAAAATTCTGATTTTACCATATGGTATGAGACGAAATTCACATTATAGCAAACGGTATGACCCACAATTCAGGGACAGGGAGAGAGAGTGACAGCAAGGACTGAGAGAGTGACAGCAGGGACTGAGAGCGTGACAGCAGGGACATAGGGTAACATTACCTGATATGTGCAGCGGAGGTGCGGAAGGGACTGTGGTTGTTGGTGGCGTATGAGCCCATGGTCTGCGGGGGATGCGGCGGTACTAAGCTGTCCTTCTTCGCTGCGGCGTTGATGTCCCTCTGACCACCGCCAGTTGTGGTCTGCGGTGGTCAGCTTTCAATGGCGGTGCAGCGTGCAGAAGTGAGCGCTGGTCAGCGGTGGGAGGCGGGCAGCTGTGATATAAATATATAATTTTTTTACATTTATTTTATTTATTTTTCCCTGTCCCTGCGTCCAAGTGATCTGGGGGTGTGCTGCAGTCCAAGTGATCTTGCCCAGATCACTTGGACTGCAGCTCACCCCCAGATCACTTGGACTGCAGCTCACCCCCAGATTACAAGGCGGGGAGCTGCAGTCCAAGTGATCTGGGGGTGAGCTGCCCAGACACTTGCCACCAAGCACAACTCCCCCACCCCTCGCCTTAGTGGTCCTGGTTCCTCAGTCCCGGAGGAAGCAGATGCTGCCGGAGATGCTGAGAGCACGGAAATAGAGGTAACAGCGCTGCCTGTTGTCTCCGGAGCTGCCGCTGCTGTAGGCAACTCCAACATCGGGAGGTGCGGGGCGGCAGGGAGGGAGGTGATAGGGAGACGTGGAGTGGGAGGGAGGGGATAGGGAGACGTGGGGTGGGAGGGAGGGGATAGCGAGACGCGGGGCGGCAGTGAGGGGATAGTGAGACGCGGGTGGGAGGGAGAGGATAGGGAGACGCGGGGCGGCAGGGAGGGAGGGGATAGGGAGACGTGGGGTGGGAGGGAGGGGATAGGGAGATGCGGGGTGGAAGGGAGGGGATAGGGAGATGCGGGGTGGGAGGGAGGAGATAGGGAGGCGCGGGGCGGCAGGGAGGGAGGGGATAGCGAGACGCGGGGCGGCAGTTAGGGGATAGTGAGATGCTGGGTGGGAGAGAGAGGATAGGGAGACGCGGGGCGGCAGGGAGGGGATAGGGAGGCGCGGGGCGGCGGGGAGGGAGGGGATAGAGAGACTTCTCTTGTCTTTCAGATGTTCCAATTAAATATATTTTACACAAAAAAATATATATTTTGATAAGTAAGCCCAGACCAAGGGCGGCCGCGGCGAGGGTCTAGCCTGCCACAGGCTAGGCCACCTCACCAACGCCAGTGTGATTTCCCTGCGGCTGCTCCATGTCTCTAACAGAAATAGACGGAGCCGCACGTATGAGAGAGCAGGTCAGGAGACGGGCGCCACACAAGCGCTGACGTTCGTGCTGACGGCGCCTAGCAGGATGCGTGTTAGGCTGTCAGTGTGGGCGGCGCCCGTCTCCTGACCTGCTCTCTCATACGCGCGGCTCCGTCTATTTCTGTTTAGACATGGAGCAGCCGCAGCCCGCAGGGAAAGCAATACACTGGGCCGGTGAGGTGACTGACGGCTGTGGCAGGCTAGACCCTCGCCGCGGCCGCCCCTGGTCTGGGCTTACTTATCAAAATATATATTTTTTTTTTGTAAAATATATTTAATTGGAGCCTGCCGCCCTCCAGTGGCCAGCGCCCATAGGCAGCTGCCTAAAGCTGCCTAATGGTAGCGCCGGCCCTGGATACTACCCCACCTCCCCAGCACACGTGAATATGATACTACCTCCCCAGCACACATGAATATGATACTACCCCCCACTCCCCAGCACACGTGAATATGATACTACCTCCCCCTCCCCAGCACACGTGAATATGATGCTACCCGCTCCCCAGCACACATGAATATGATACTACCCCCCCTCCCCAGCACACATGAATATGATACTACCCCCCCTCCCCAGCACACATGAATATGATACTACCCCCCCTCCCCAGCACACATGAATATGATACTACCTCCCCCTCCCCAGCACACGTGAATATGATGCTACCCACTCCCCAGCACACATGAATATGATACTACCCCCCCTCCCCAGCACACGTGAATATGATACTACCTCCCCAGCACACATGAATATGATACTACCCCCCACTCCCCAGCGCACATGAATATGATACTACCTCCCCCTCCCCAGCACACGTGAATATGATGCTACCCCCCCTCCCCAGCACACGTGAATATGATGCTACCCGCTCCCCAGCACACGTGAATATGATACTACCCCCCCTCCCCAGCACACGTGAATATGATACTACCCCCCCTCCCCAGCACACGTGAATATGATGCTACCCGCTCCCCAGCACACATGAATATGATACTACCCCCCCTCCCCAGCACACGTGAATATAATACTACCTCCCCAGCACACATGAATATGATACTACCCCCCACTCCCCAGCACACATGAATATGATACTACCTCCCCCTCCCCAGCACACGTGAATATGATGCTACCTGCTCCCCAGCACACGTGAATATGATACTACTCCCCCTCCCCAGCACACGTGAATATGATACTACCCCCCCTCCCCAGCACACGTGAATATGATGCTACCCGCTCCCCAGCACACATGAATATGATACTACCCCCCCTCCCCAGCACACGTGAATATGATACTACCTCCCCAGCACACATGAATATGATACTACCCCCCACTCCCCAGCACACATGAATATGATACTACCTCCCCCTCCCCAGCACACGTGAATATGATGCTACCTGCTCCCCAGCACACGTGAATATGATACTACCCCCACTCCCCAGCACACGTGAATATGATACTACCCCCACTCCCCAGCACACATGCAGAAAGCAGCCGGAGGGGCAGAAGAAGGGAAGAGATTGAGCATAGCGTCTCCATAGTAACAGAGAGGAAGCTAAGCCCAGCAGCTTCCTGATTCGCCACCTATAGAGAGGGGCCAGCCCAGCAGTGACTGTTATTCCTGTGGAGGAGTCGGGGAAGTGACCGCACCAGAAACATCAAGCTGGTTAATTAAGATGTGTAAGTGAACCTATACAGAGCACTATACACTTACATCTTACTGACTACTTATAATATGAAGCACCTAATAATCTGGATGATAAGGTGGCTGAAGTAGATCTTATGTCCAACAGTGTCAGCCATTGCATTAAAGACAGTCAAAGTACATTTACAGACTGTTTTATATATATATATATATATATATATATGTATGTAATTATGTATATATATATATATATATATTTATATATCCCGCCCATCATATTTGAGGACAGGGTAGCAGTAATAGACACTGTACACAGCTGCACCCACTGCTGCATTAATGGAGGCAATTATATATAGAATGTCTAGCACATTGTGAGACTGGATGAAAAATCTAAGAGCTAAATATCAGCAGGCTTATTTATGTGAAGATGATCCAGTACTCTTTGCTGTTAGAATTATATCAGGAAAGGAGTATACAGCAACAAAGGGACATCGTAGAATAGACAGTTGGAACAATTTATTTATATACTGCTGAACAGTGCTATCTACTTAGAAAAAACTGTTATACTGTATTCTGATATTACTGTGTTGGAAATATGCAACAGGCGAAAGTTTGGATATTATATACAGGTTGAGTATCCCATATCCAAATATTCCGAAATACAGAATATTCAGAAATACGGAATTTTTTGAGTGAGAGTGAGATAGTGAAACCTTTGTTTTCTGATGGCTCAATGTACACAAACTTTGTTTAATGCACAAAGTTATTAAAAATATTGGCTAAAATGACCTTCAGGCTGTGTGTATAAGGTGTACATGAAAGCTAAATGCATTCTGTGTTTAGACTTGGGTCCCATCACCATGATAACTCACTATGGTATGCAATTATTCCAAATACGGAAAAATCCGATATCCAAAATACTTCTGGTCCCAAGCATTTTGGATAAGGGATACTCAACCTGTATTACTCTCTCCCGTATAGTTATCCGAACCTTATAGACATTCAAAAGAGGTTCGGCAAGCTCAGAATTTACACTGTGTCAATTAATTGATGCATTTCAGTAGTTGAGACTGAAACATTCACAGAGCACCAGCTGCTAGGATAACTAGTCTGACAGCAGTAAAAGATACAAATGTAGCGGAGTACAAAATGTCTGATACACAATAACAGATGAGGGACACTACTACTAAACTTGTCTGCTACACTTTAATGTGAGAACTCGAATCCAGTAAAGGAGGATCACAATATTGCAGGAACAGCTTGTCAACGATTATATATGAGGAACAAGCTGACATAGTAAGGCACCTATTGACACCACTAACTACACATGTAAATTCTGTTTTATTACTAAAAGGAGAACTAACTTCAACAGGAAGCTTGCCGCTCATTTAAAGTTGGATACTATACAAATTGCCTGCCAGTGTACACTATGTTTTTGGACCTAGATTGTGCATTTCAATTTTAAGAGTACCCGGGTCACTCACCTAATAAGACAACAGTATTTTTTTGTGTATTGCATGCAGAATGATTTGTATAGGCCTGTAATGGGGATAGTGGAATAGTAAATATATAATATTTCTATATGCTTATCAGAATGTTTAATATTGAATCTGAAATGTTATTGTGGTATTAAAGTCTACATACTTACCATATACATTGTGACTTGGAATTCCATCCGGAGAACCTGGATAATTTAAAGAAGAACAGGTACAACATTATATTGTGAATGCATGATTAAATAGAGTTATTACAATTACACTCAATAAGATAAAGACTTACCAAGGCAAGTCTAGATAAACTATTAGCTTGGGTGGAGGCACGTTAAACATACTCGTAGTAATTTATAGATAGTGTAAAGGGAGTATAGGAATTAAAGCAAGGGTTACACTCCCACCTTATATCCCCAGCACATATGAATATGATACTACTCCCCCCTCCCCAGCACACATGAATATACTACCCCCATCCCTTTGTTTATCAGCAGCAGTATTTACCTGAGTCTCCGCTCCTCTGTAGCTAGTTGCTAGTGCTGCAGGCTGCTACACTGGCTGGCTGCTTCTTTTCTCATGACAACTTACTCCTTTAGAGTCCAGACACAGTGCACACAGTCCTGTATAAATCATGTGACTTTCTGTGTACCCTATCTGAATCCACCACTGATGGGAGGGGAGAGATGGGGCGGTGCTGAAGACTGCTGTGTCTTCAGTCACAGAGTAAGGAGGGAAGAGAGGAGTTGGGGGAGGCAACGCTGCTGCCTGTCTTCAGGCAGATATGGGCAGGGGGAGGAGCGGTGTGGAGCAGGGAGGAGAGGGGGGAGGGCTGACACACAGGAGGAGATCTGTTCATACTGTAGGTGCCACTGCCTGTCACAGTGTGACTGTGACAGGTGCAGTGGCAGCCAGCAGCAACACGGCGCATCAGCAAGGAAGCAGAGCAGGAGAGCGCTTCACCTACCAGGCGCCTCCCTGCTTTGCAGACCTTGCTGAGCGGGTAGCGCCAGCTCTGTTCCCCTGCACTAGGTTTCACCACCATTAGTGATGCCTCTGCCGCTTGTCCACATGTCTGTGGTTAAGTGGACAATGGGTACAATGGCATTTTGAAGGCCAATTATTCGGGGGGGGGGGGGGGAGGTGGAGGTTATGTCCTGGTACAGGAAAGGTATTGCTTCTCTAGTAAAAAAGAACCAAGATAGAAATTGACCTCAATTAACTGTCTAAAGCCCACAGCATTAATGATAGATATTGGCCACAAATCTAATATCAGCATAGCCGTCATGGCATCAGTGATCCACTGTGCAACTGGGTGACAGCTGTCATACTTACAGTACTTCCCCTAGCAAAGGATTGTTTAACAGTCAATTGCATTTTTAAAATACTCCATCCCCAGCAGCAGCAGGCATAGCAATGAAGGATTCTTCTGAGAAATCCAGGATAGGGGAGGGGATACATAGCCTTATCAAATTTGATGCATACTACCGCTGATAATTACTGAGAATATTGAGGGTGAAGGTGTTGGTGGTGGATATTGCAGGTGCTGGAATCTAGTTTACAGAAGGGAGATACAGTAGCTGATGCTGGACTGCTTGTTGGTATTTTTTCAGCAGAAGTTTCTGATGATGACAAAAACTTTTCATGAGCTCCCTGCAAATGGTGTAACAGGGAGGAGGTTCCTAGATGCTTAACGTCCATACTGTACCTCTACTTACTGTCGTTTCACAAATGCTACAGATTGCTTAATGATTGTTGTCAGGATTTGGGTAAAAATAATTCCACACCTAAGAGGTGGATTTTTTGGTTTTATGCCCAGGCATGACAATGGCCTTCTTCTTATCACGGGCAAGAACTGCTACCACTGGTGACTGACTTACATAAACAGCATCCTTGTCTTCAACATCATCATTAGAGCAGGCATCAGGTTCACAAATATCACCCTCATCCTCTTGCACTTCCATGGGGGTATCCTAAATTTCTGTCATCAGCTATACTTCTGCTGCTCTACCCCACATTTGCAGAGGAAGCATTAATGATGAAAATCTGGCTTCTCAGTGAATACAGTATCAGAAAGGTGAGGGCTTACACATAACACTCATGGACACACTTACACTCTCCCTAGGGACGTGTGACAGTTCTGAACACACACTTTGTTCTACTGCCTTGGTGGTTTACATTTTTTTGCCACCTCTTCTAGACTTTGAGTGAAAAGATCTTGTAATTAGAGCCAGAAGAAGATGCCTCACTGACAGTTGCAGAACCGTCACTTATGAAAAAAAAGGCAAAGGCCTGAGTATTTGTTTGCCACTGTGTGTGGTGAACAGCATGTTGACAATTTTGTGTTTTTCTGCACCAAACTTTCCCTTTAATTTTGGTGTTTTTTTCTTTAACACTGTATTTTATTTTATTTTTTTACTTTAGATGCCCAGATTTAAACCTTCTATGCCCATGAGCATCAGCTTTAGTAGATGACATTGAAGGACTAGTATTGTCATCATGATTAGTGGAAGCCGATGCAGTGTTAGTTTTTGATTGCTTTTCTCTAAAGTAATTGTTATCCATTTATGATTTGCAGATCACTGCAGTGATTCAAAGGGCTTTTCCTGTTATATGTATATGAATAATAAACACACAGGGGTACAGTGCACCAGAACAGTACAAACAATGGAACAATTTATTTATTTTTCACTTTACAGCTGAACTCACACTGCTACAATTCAAATGGCTTTTATCTGTACTTGAATAATAACTGCACAAGGGTACAGTGCACCAGAACAGTACAAACAATAGTTCAATATATTTATTTTGCTTTTCGCAGCTCAAATCACACTGCGACAATTCAAAGGGCTTTTATATGTATGTGAATAATAAATGCAAAGGGTTACGGTGCAACAGAACAATACAAACAATAGAACAATATATTTTTTGGACTCGCAGTTCGGCTCACACTGCATGAAGTCAGACTGCTTTTATATGTATGTGAAAAAATGCACTGGGGTACAACACACACAGGTTGTACAAACTTAAAATAATATTTTTTTTTACTTTTTATGCAACTGACAATACACACTGCAGTGCTTTCATGTGAATGCAGTGGGAGGGGTATGGCGTGCAGAGTCAGTGCCTCACCACTGAGTGACCGACTTAGACTGGAGACTGAACACAGCTTGCAAATGGACACAGTACAGCATTTGTCAATGGACACAGTACTTGTAGATGGACACAGCACAGACACTTAATGGACACAGCACAGTCACTTTAGATGGACACAGCACAGCCACTTGTATGGATACAACACAGCCTCTTATATGGAGTCCGGACACAGCACAGCCACTTGTCTGGAGTCTGGACACAGCACAACCACTTGAACCAGCAGAGCACAGCACACAGCAGAGAACACCTGAGAACAGAGTGAAATGGTGCAGAGTCACCGACATATGGCCCTTATATAAAATCCAAAAACGGCAAGAATCTGATGCCAGGACGGTATAGTTTTGACTTTATTTGGAATCCAAGTCTGGCAGGAAACTCGAGCCGTGGCTCAGATATACTCGGATCCCGGAAGTTCAGGCAGGTTTGGATTTCCTAAAATCTCAACCACTTATCTCTACATAAAATATATTGGTACTTTGAATTGGGAAACATATTTTTTTCAGTGTGATGAACACAGCACTGTGCTATCAGTTAGCCAACAGGGACTCTGGACAACAACTGGACAATACGTGTGCACCAAGCCTCACTACCAGGTCTTCTCACAGCAGCGTCACTGCATCATTGAGTCACCATACAAGAACTGTCCAGGTGCATTTCGTCATTCAGGACTACTCTATATTGTGTTGTTTTTTTAAATTGATAATAACTTGATATTACTATAATAACAATAATAATAATAATAATAATAATTATTATTATTATTAATAAGAATGTGTCTTTACACATAGGGGTACATTTACTAAGCAGTGATAAGAGCGGAGAAGTGAGCCAGTGGAAAAGTTGCCCATGGCAACCAATCAGCACTGAAATAACATCTATAATTTGCATACTATAAAATGATACAGAGCTGCTGATTGGTTGATGGGGAAATATCTCCACAGGCTCACTTCTCTGCTCTTATCACTGCTTAGTAAATGTACCCCTTATTGTCCTACCAGTATTACAGTATATTACATTATTTATCTTTTATTTGCAGAGTTCCACACCTTTTTCTTTTTACTCTGATGCCGTGCCAGAGTCTCCCATGCACATATGCCAGTACGAGGTGGGGAGGCCTACTCATACAATGCCACACAGGCCTCCTCCCCTCATAAGATGCCCATGGGAGCAATTCCTTCTATTAAATCTTGCACTCATACCCATGTAGCTGTTGCCATTTTGGCCCTGCACTTCCTGATATACATTTGCACAAATATAAATACATGGCATTTGTATTACTGCACTTTCACACTTTCGTAAATAAGCTTTATTGTCTAGAGCAAAGCTCTTTATAATAATATAGTTATCTTCATAACTGGCTCTGAAGTAAAGACATTAGATGATTGGATAGCTGAGGATTTAATGACATTCATAAAAAATTGTAGGTTAAGAAAACATCATGGAAGCACTGCAAGCACCTCGATGAGAAACAGTGATCTTTCAACTGGAGTGAATATGATTTAACACCGACTGCTAGAAGCACTCTGATCTTTCTGCAAAGTAATGAGATAACCGGGCTGCACTTAGTCTCGTGTAGACCAGAATGAAAGGTGAGGTAATGTAACTGAAGCTGCCCTTGGAAGTAATTCTTTCTAATCAGTAGTCATTGCTAGCATTTGGGGCATTTGGGACTTTACCAGTTAAACTAATTGGCTAACATGAGAGTCTCTGGATACATAATCCTTCAGGAATAAGACAGAAGTCCACGCATCACATGTGTAGTGTAGAAAAAAGAAATAGAAAACCTTTCCTCATCCAATTGCTGATGATCTACCTCTCTAGATGTGCAGCCAATCATGTGGCCACTGGAGAACCAAACCTTTGCCATTAAGATGGAAGTGGTTCTGTCATACAGTAGTAGTCTTGCCAATGGTGAGATGCTTGCACTGCACAACAACTTCACAAAGCAAGAGACAAAATGTCAGCATTTAATTTTAGTCATATAAAACAAATTTCTTGTATTTTTATTACTTTTATAAATTACAGAAATAAAGAACAAATATTGGAAATATCACCTGTATTTTTTAAATGTGAAAGAAAACAGTAGCAGTACATGTTTTATTAGGAAAAGTATCTTCTTCTTCTTCTTTTTCTTCTTCTTCTTCCTCTTCTTATTATTATTATCATCAATCAACATCATTATCATAGGCCAGCATCTTTGGGGTAGCAGTGAGGTCTTGTGTTTGATTCACACCAAGGCTCTATCTGTACGGAGTCTGTATGTTGTCCCCATGTTTGCAGGGGTTTCCTCCGGCTGATCCAGTTTACTCCCAGAAACCAAAAACATACTACAGGATGAGTCTCTCATAACCGTAATTGTAAAAACCAAAATATTCCCAAAACTGGAATAGTTCTGGCAGCTGTGATGTCATGATGTATCATGAGATCATCTAGTGTCAGTAGCCAATGACTGGTGGCGTGGGAACTCCTCCATCTCCTCCACCCCACCAGATCCCCCAGCGACACCTGCTGGATGTTCCTGCAACACCCACCAAAAACCTGCAACACCTGTCTGACCCCTCCGTGGACCCTTGCAACACCAGCCAGACAGGTATTCTGATATCCATAACAAATCCAATATCCGAAATACTTCTAGTCCTGAGCATTATGGATTTGGGAGACTCAACCTAACAAAAAATTAAGTATAGTGAATATGTGTAAGTACATGTGGAAAGGAAGAAAAACTGTTAACTCCACTATGCCAGGGATTATCCTCTGTATAGTGATACATGCGCTATATAAAAAACAGATAATAAATACATATAAATAAGTAAAATGTTTGTTCTATAGCACTTTTCTCCTAATAGGACTCAGCAATGACCAATTTATTATTTAATAGATTATCCATTGTTGCATCACATCTCCTTTGAAATTAGGAACAATGTTATCACCGGTCCACGACTGTTAACTGGTCTATTCATCACTCAATTGTACAGTAGGTACGTAAATCCTCCTTTCTGCATCTCTTACACAGTGAAGTTACGTCTCAATAATGGTTCAATTCCCTGTCTAAATAATGTGGGAAATTTCATTGAAATCTCCTGCTTACCTCATAGCATGTAGTATGGGGACCTACTAATTTTTTAATTCTCCAAATTACAAAAATAATAATTTTTTGGAACTTGTCAGTGTAGTAATACGCCAACTCAGGATGCAGTAAATAGCCCCAATCTTCTTGTAAAATGCTTGCTTGAAATAAAATAACCGTGAAAGTACTCCTGTAAACGTAAACCTTTTTTTAGTCTGGCAAGGATGTGTTCCGAGTTGGCCCTATAAAAAGCTGGTCACCAGGGGTATAGCCAGAACTCTGAGGGCCCCATAGCAACATTTTGAAGGGTCCCCTGTCCCAATGTTTCAAGAGATACACCTCTCCTCAGCAGCTGTTAATTGTATGGCCCATAATAGTGCCCGTGTTTATTTTCTGAGACATAGGAGTGCCTTAGTTAATGTTATGTCACACAGTAGTGCCATAGTTTATTTTATGAACCATAGTAGTGCCCTAGTTCACATTATGACACATTGTAGGGCTGCCAGTACACATTACCATTGCACAGTATACCCAATTCACATTATGACATACAGTGTCCCCAGTTCATAGTATGCCACATTATAATACCCTCCAGTTAATTTTATACCACATTACAATGATCAGGTCCAGAGGCATAACTAGATGGGATACGGTCATTAGGTCGACACAGCTTAGTTCTACAGTCATTAGGTCAACCACTGAAGGTCGACATGCATTAGGTTGACTGGTCAATATGTCGACATGGTCATTAGGTCGACATGTACAATTTCAACAGGTCAAAAGGTCGACTTGAGTATTTCAGTGCTTTTTGGGGGGATTTTTTCATACTTAACGATCCACGTGGACTACAATTGGAACAGTAACCCTTCACTCGCCATATGAGGGGTCACGGTGCAATAATTGGGGTTCCCCGTCACTTTACGAAGAAAACAACGCCCCCCCAAAAAGTCGACCTTTTGACCTGTCGACCTAATGACCATGTTGACCTATTGTCCCTGTCGACCTAATGCATGTCGACCTTCCATGGTCGACCTAATGACTGTCGACCTAAGTTGTGTCTACCCAACGACCCATACCCAACTAGATATATTGTAGGCCCCAAGGCAAAAGTTTAAGGGTCCTTATGTATATACTAATGGTGAAAAATGTATGTAACAAATGTAACTTTGACAGGGAAGTTGGGCCCCTCTCAGCTCTGGGCCCCATAGTAGCTGCACCTATGTTAGCTAAGCCCTTGCTGGTTACCCTATCTATAAGTATCTCAAACAATTTCAAAAGTGGCTGATTGGTAACTTTTATCTTCTTTCATGATCATTACTGTTAATCTTCAAACGATACACATTTAAACTGCCTTGTGTATTTTTTATTTTTTTTGTGCAGCCTAATTATTCGGATAGGCTTAATGTGCACATATATTATTAGACTAGAATGGATCTATAATGTCAAGGTATGGCATAAAAAGCCACATAATTGCAGCACAAACTACTGATCATAAGTAAAAATGTCTTTATTGGATTTAGATGCAAACAGCATGACTTTAGCTCTAGGCATCCATATTCGCAGAGGTGAAATGCCTTTACAGTGAGAACACGGCAGTAATCTGCTGTACCAGCCTGTTCTCTCACACTTCAGTCTTTCCGTTAATCCTTTTCCCATTGTATTGTGCTATAATTTCTTCAGTACAGTGGGAGACATCTTATTGCTGTAAAAAAAAAAAAAAGGTTTTAGACTCATATTTTTATTTAACCCTATAGTGCTAAGGATATCAGAAAGGAAAAGGGTATATTAGTTTTCCTTGTGATGGTCTTAGAGCAGAGATTTTCAACCTTTTACAACTTGCGGCACACTGAACAAGATTTAATTACTGCCAAGGCACATTGAAATATAATGGTGATGCATTGTGTAGTTACGACACGTCATGTCATGTCGCAGCTTCTCCATAGGTAACGCCTGAGCCACATCTGAGAAAGCCAGAAGAGCCCAATACTTCCCAGGCCCAAACTTAGAACTGGCTCTGCAACCACTAAACCCACCAGTATTGATCGTTCCAGGGCCTCAGTAGCGGCAAAACACTGACGGCCTGGCTGTGCTTCTATGGCGGCACACCTGGAGACTGCTCAGGGCACACTAGTGTATTATTATTATTATTATTATTACTACCATTTATTATTATTAGAGTATTATTATTATTATTACCATTTATTTATATAGTTCACACATATTCCACAGTGCTTTACAGAGAATATTTGCACATTCACATCCGTTCCTGCCACAGTGGAGCTTACAATCTATTTTTCCTATCACATGTATATGCAGACACATTCACGCTAGGGTTAATTTTGTTGGGAGTCAATTAACCTACCAGTATATATTTTTGGATTGTGGAAGGAAACCTGAGTACCCGGGGGAAACCCCTACAAGTACGGGGAGAACATACAAACTCCACACAGTTAGGGTCGTGGTGGGAAACAAACCCATGACATCAGTGCTGGGAGGCAGTAATGCTAACCATTACACCATCCGTACTGCCACAAAGAGTAGTGGGCTGTGCCTGTGTTTTTATTCATGATAGTGTTCAATTGTACAGTAGTACTGGAGCATTTTTTCTGGGGAGATGTACTAAATCTTGAAAAGTGGAGAAATAAATTACCAGCCAATCAGCTCCTAACTGTCATGTTACAGGCTGTGTTTGAAATATGACAGTTAGGAGCTGACTGGATTGTACTTTATCTCTCTCCACTTTATCTATCTCCAAGGCTTAGTGCATATGCTTCATAATATCTAATTTTAATAACTAAACCCAGAAACAGCAATGGATTAGTAAAATAATTTCAGAAATGAATAATATATGCATTTGAACATTTATCCAGCATATGTAATCTACTCCAGTGAGACTCTGCGAGCATTGGCCAACTTTTTTGTTGTTTTTTGTTGTTGTTGCAGAAATTGCATCTTAGGGGGTAATTCCAAGTTGATAGCAGCAGGATTTTTTTTTTAGCACTTGGGCAAAACCATGGCCCTCATTCCGAGTTGTTCGCTCGGTATTTTTCATCGCATCGCAGTGAAAATCCGCTTAGTACGCATGCGCAATGTTCGCACTGCGACTGCGCCAAGTAACTTTACTATGATGAAAGTAATTTTACTCACGGCTTTTTCTTCGCTCCGGCGATCGTAATGTGATTGACAGGAAATGGGTGTTACTGGGCGGAAACACGGCGTTTCAGGGGCGTGTGGCTGAAAACGCTACCGTTTCCGGAAAAAACGCAGGAGTGGCCGGGGAAACGGTGGGAGTGCCTGGGCGAACGCTGGGTGTGTTTGTGACGTCAACCAGGAATGACAAGCACTGAAATGATCGCACAGGCAGAGTAAGTCTGGAGCTACTCTGAAACTGCTAAGTAGTTAGTAATCGCAATATTGCGAATACATCGGTCGCAATTTTAAGAAGCTAAGATTCACTCCCAGTAGGCGGCGGCTTAGCGTGTGTAACTCTGCTACATTCGCCTTGCGACCGATCAACTCGGAATGAGGGCCCATGTGCACTGCATGGGAGGCAGATATAGCATGTGCAGAAAGAGTTAGATTTGGGTGGGTTATTTTGTTTCTGTGTAGGGTAAATACTGGCTGCTTTATTTTTACACTGCAAATTAGATTGCAGATTGAACACACCCCACCCAAATCTAACTCTCTCTGCACATGTTATATCTGCCTCCCCTGCAGTGCACATGGGGGGTAATTTCAAGTTGATCGCAGCAGGATTTTTGATAGCAACTGGGCAAAACCATGTGCACTGCAGGGAAGGCAGATATAACCTGTGCAAAAAGAGTTAGATTTAGGTGGGTTATATTGTTTCTGTGCAGGGTAAATACTGGCTGCTTTATTTTTACACTGCAATTTAGATTTCAGTTTGAACACACCACACCCAAATGTATCTCTCTCTGCACATGTTATATCTGCCTCCCCTGCAGTGCACATGGTTTTGCCCAGTTGCTATCAAAAATCCTGCTGCGATCAACTTGGAATTACCCCCTTAGTCTCAATGCACCAGGAGACTGTGCTGATTAATTTGATATGTGTCACTTATTTACCTGTATGTAACTGAGCTTCTAATTCTGCATGTGAAGTACTTCGATGCAGTGGCCATGTTTTTTTTTCCTATGCCAAGTTACATTGTGCTTTGTATACAGACTCAGTCGCACACAGATATACTCATAGGCGTGCGCAGCACATTTTATAAGGGGGTGCACAACTGGAGTGGCGTGCCTTGCTCTGCCTACCGGGCAAGCCTAGCACCATATATTAGCAATCAGAGAGAAAGAGGGAGAAAAAGAGAGAGGCGAGACAGAGGGTTAAGAGAGAGGGCCAGGGTAGAGAGAGAGGGGGTACAGATGGCACTGTGTAGCTCGTTCTGTCCCCGTACCCCCTAGTACAAGCATCACTGTGTGTGTGTGTCCCTTCAATACAAGAGGCACTAGGAACCTGAGGCAGCGGCGGGTCCCCCTTTCAGCACCAGCAGCAGCGGTTCCACTCTTCTGGTTTCTGTTGGATTGTAACGTCGGGCAACAGCACCAGAGAGGAAAAGAAAAGGTGAGAGGAGGGACTGGATCGCCTCCTCACGCTAGTACTGCGTTGACAGTGCTGCTGTATGCCCCTTCAATGTATCACATTGCCGCAGGTCCCTCCGTAAAAATATATATATAAAAAAGTGGCACAAACCACATGGGGTGGGAGAGGGCCAGTCTGCCTCCACACACACATTGGGGGTCATTCCGAGTTGATCGCTAGCTGCCGTTGTTCGCAGCGTAGCGATCAGGCAAAAAAATCGGCATTTCTGCGCATGCGTATGGGACGCAATGCGCAAGCGCGACGTACTTTCACAACAAACGATGCCGTTTTACACAAAGTCGAACGACTCTTTTCAGTCGCTCTGCTGACTGGTGAGTGATTGACATGAATGGGGCGTTTCTGGGTGGTAACTGACCGTTTTCCGGGAGTGTACTAAAAACGCAGGCGTGTCAGATGAAAATGCAGGCGTGCCTGGGGAAACGGGGGAGTGGCTGGCCGAACGCAGGGCGTGTATGTGACGTCAAAACAGGAACTAAATAGTCTGAAGTGATCGCAAGGTAGGAGTAGGTCTGCAGCTACTCAGAAACTGCATGAAAATATTTTGGAGCAATTCTGCTAACCTTTCGGTCGCACTTCTGCTAAGCTAAGATACACTCCCAGAGGGCGGCGGCTTAGCGTTTCCATTGCTGCTAAAAGCAGCTAGCGAGCGATCAATTCGGAATGAGGGCCATTGTACCCTCCAGTCACCACTCTGCCCCCCCATACACACACATTATATATATATATATATATATATATACACACATATACATATATAGACACACACATACATACAGTGGTCGAAGTGGAAATTTTGAAGTGGGGGTATGGAGAAGTGAAGGTGGAAATTCTCCAGAAAAGGGTGTGTGGTCACTCAAAAGGGGGTTTGCCCTTCACTGTAGTTTACCACCCCATATAACCCTTATATATCACACTAGTAGGACCCCTTATACTATCTAGTACTGTTGCCCCTTTCACATTATAGCACACGGTATGAATCTAAATTCACATTATAGCACACGGTATGAGCCGAAATTCACATTATAGCACACTGTATGAGCCGAAATTCACATTATAGCACACGGTATGAGCCGAAATTCACATTATAGCACACTGTATGAGCCGAAATTCACAATACAGCACACGGTATGAGCCAAAATTCACATTATACCACACGGTATGAGCTGAAATTCAAATTATACCACACGGTATGAGCTGAAATTCACATTATAGCACACGGTATGAGCCGAAATTCACAATATAGCACACAATATAAGCCGAAATTCACAATATAGCACAGGTATGAGCCGAAATTCACAATATAGCACACGGTATGAGCCGAAATTCACAATATAGAACATGGTATGAGCTGAAATTCACATTATAGCACACGGTATGAGCCGAAATTCACAATATAGCACACAATATAAGCCGAAATTCACAATATAGCACAGGTATGAGCCGAAATTCACAATATAGCACACGGTATGAGCCGAAATTCACAATATAGAACATGGTATGAGCTGAAATTCACAATATAGCACACGGTATGAGCCGAAATTCACAATATAGCACACTGAATGAGCCAAAATTCACAATATAGCACACGGTATGAGCCAAAATTCACATTATACCACACGGTATGAGCCGAAAATCACAATATAGCACACGGTATGAGCCGAAATTCACATAGCACATGGTATGAATCGAAATTCACATTATAGCACACGGTATGAGCCGAATTTCACATTATAGGACATGGTATGAATCAAAATTCACATAGCACATGGTACGAGCCGAAATTCACATTATAGCACATGGTATGAATCAAAATTCACATTATACCACACGGTATGAGCCGAAATTCACATTATGCCACACGGAATGAGAGAAAATTCAGGGAGAGTGACAGCATGGACATAGTGACAAGGAGAGTGACAGAGGGAGAGGGACAGGGTCAGCAAGAGCATACATTAGGGACTAGGGAGAGAAAAAGGCAGCAGAGTAAAATTACCTATTTAGCTGTGGCGGAGGCTGTGGACTACGGTGCGGTGGATGAGGTGGCCGCTCCTGATTGGCTGCCGGTTTGAGAGAGCTCTGTGACCAGCGGATGCGGCAGCAGGGATCTTCAGTCAGTGCTCGAAGTGCCGTTATTCCATACCGGTGTATACCGGCCCACTTTGAGCACTACATACATATATATATATATATATATATATATACATACATACATATATATATATGTATATATCACACCAAGCCGTGTCTACTTCAGTTCTTCATGCGCCGAGAGTGCCGCCGCTACATGCACTTTGTCTAAGGAACCGGCTTCTCCCGTTTTTCCTCGGAGGGCACCGGCCATTAAACACCTTCATACTGGATACAGGACATAGGAGTGCCGTGAATTGCTTACTAAATATATATATATATATAGAAAGACAGCATAAAGGGGCACTCACCAGAGTTTTGCACGTAAAAAGCATTGAATATTTTATTTATACTTATCAAGGTGATTTCACAAGGAAAGTTCTTTCAACGTTTCGAACCATCAGGATCATCATCAGGAAAATACAGCATAGGCAGCATGTACAAAAAGTTGCATCCGTTCATGTACACCAGAACTTTCCTTGTGAAATCACCTTGATAAGTATAAATAAAATATTCAATGCTTTTTACGTGCAAAACTCTGGTGAGTGCCCCTTTATGCTGTCTTTCTATACGTTGATGTCTGGACTAACACTCTGGACCTCTTGGGAGTCACCCCAGTCGATGTTATACTCCTCTGTGTGAGTGCGACCACATTTGGAATTATATATATATATATATATATATATATATGTATATGGTAGAGATGAGCGGGTTCGGTTCCTCTGAATCCGAACCCGCCCGAACTTCAGGTTTTTTACACGGGTCCGAGCAGGCTCGGATCTTCCCGCCTTGCTCGGCTAACCCGAGCGCGCCCGAACGTCATCATCACGCTGTCGGATTCTCGCGAGGCTCGGATTCTATCGCGAGACTCGGATTCTATATAAGGAGCCGCGCGTCGCCGCCATTTTCACACGTGCATTGAGAGTCATAGGGAGAGGACGTGGCTGGCGTCCTCTCCGTTTAGAGAAGAGAGAGACACAGTATTTTGGGGAGCATTATTAGGAGGAGTACTACTATACTGTATACTACTATACTACTTGCTGAAGTGATATTTATAGATTAGATAATAGATAGTGTGACTGTAAGTGTATTATCTGACTTGTGGGGGAGACACTGACAGTGGGGAGCAGTTAGAGTCTGAGAGCAGGACTCAGGAGTACATATAACGTACAGTGCACACTTTTGCTGCCAGAGTCAGTGCCACACTGCCATTGTTGTGACCACACTGACCACCAGTATAATAATATATTTTGTGATTGTCTGCTTAGGCCTCGGAGTACTAGTTGCAAGTTGCAACGTGACCTGAAGTGACCACCAGTTTAATAATCAATCACCACCAGTTTAATATATATATATATATATATAATTGTATATAATATATTGTGACAAGAACACTGGGATAGTGTTTGAGGGCAGGTATATTTGTCCCAGGTTCTTGTCTTACATGTTTTAGAAAATGTTAACTTCTAGGAAAAATGCTTTTTGTTTTGTCTGAACCTTTTCAGTTTGCTGTAAAAGCTGGGTAAAGGCTCTGAGAGAGAGATAAGGCGAGTTCTAGACATTGGGCCCAGTTCGGGTCTTTGGCCTCACAGAGGGCTAATCAGGGTTTCAGCTGTGTAAGAGTGTTATAGTGCTTCTAACCTGATTAGTATGGGCAGACTGCCTGGGAAGGCTGCAGGATCTGTGGGTGAGAGACACGCTTTCTGATGCAAGTAAGCTATACAGTATGTACTGAAGAACTCTGTGTTTTGTTTAGTGACAGTTAGGAATATCTTATGTTTAGTTAGTGCCGGACAGGCAAGGTATTTTTATTTTTGGGTTTTGTTTTATTTTCTGTTTCAATAAAACTGGCCGGGGTCAGTTGTACCAGAAACTGGACTTGTGTTGTTCCTCAGCTGCTGCGTGCGGCCATATTCCCCAGGAAAAGGCGCCTTGCACCCCTACAGTGTTACAACTTGGTGGAGAATGCGAGCACACCGTTCTGCGCATAAGTGAAAGCAGCAGCTTTGTGAGGCCTGCAGAAAACGGTGGTTTATGCAGATACAGCCCAGTGTGAAGTTACTGAGACTCACCCCTGAGGGTTTGATATATGTCCTGGGTGAAAGCAGCTACAAAGCCGCCTGAAAAATCTGTCGACATGGAGGATCTGCTTAAAGCCTTGCTGCAAGCTACAGCGGCTCAGCAGGAGGCCAACCGACAGCAGCAGGTGGCAATGGAAGAAAATTGGAGACTACAGCAGGAGGCCAACAGACAGCAGCAGGTGGCAATGGAGGAAAATATAAGACAGCAGCAGGTGGCAATGGAGGAAAATAAGAGACAACAGCAGGCAGTTGTTGATGAACTTTACAGGCAACAGCGTCAGGATAGAGAGGCCTTAACAGAAGTGGTGCAGAGCCTTGCAGCCCGGATTGGAGATGTGGCCGTCAGTGCTCCGACCAGCTCTAGTTCTATACGGGCCAGTCACTTCCTGCAGAAAATGACAGAGGCTGATGATGTGGAGGCCTACTTGACCACGTTTGAAAGGACTGCAGAGCGTGAGAACTGGCCAAAAGCACAGTGGGCCAGTCTGCTGGCACCTTTCCTGTCAGGTGAGCCCCAAAAAGCTTACTTTGATTTAAGCCCTGCTGAGGCTCGGGACTATGATAAACTAAAGACTGAGATCCTGACCCGCCTGGGAGTCACGCTGTCAGTACGAGCACAACGGGTGCACCGTTGGCTGTACGCCATGGAGAAGCCTCCGCGCTCCCAGATGCACGACCTTATTCAGCTAACAAAAAAATGGCTACAGCCAGAGACATTAACTGGTCCCCAGATGGTGGAAAGAGTCGTCATGGACCGCTACTTGAGATCTTTGCCCATGGTCCTGCGCAAGTGGGTGAGCCATGGAAACCCGGGTACTGCTGACCAATTAGTGGACATGGTAGAGAGGTATTTGGCAGCAGAGGAACTACTGATGACCACCCAGCAACCCATAGATCCTCGACAGCGCCCTTCAGTAAAGACTGGTAAGACTGTTCCGTGGGAAAACGTTGCTGGGCGGTTAAGAGAACGCAAGGCTGGAGAGACTGTAAACACTGGCCCTGGAGACAGGCCAATGGGGCTAGAACGGTCTATGCTGCCCAAACGGGTTGATAATCGTGTGGTTAAATGTTTTAGGTGTGGTATGCCAGGTCATGTTATTGCCAATTGCCCAGTCACGCAAGAACCCATGCAATGTGATGCTGCCTTTGAATGTCGCAGAATGTCTTTCTTTGCTAGGTTAGCCTGTACTGTGGTACCTTCACCTGAGCTGGAAAAACAAATGTGTGATGTGTTCTTAGAGGGTAACCGGGTAGAGGCCTTGCTAGATTCAGGAAGTTTAGTTACCCTCGTGAAAGCTGGGTTAGTGAACCCCTTAAAGGTCCAGCAAATACCTATTGGGGTAACTTGCATACATGGGGATACCCAACATTATGCCACTGCTGAGGTGAATATAGAAACTTGTTGTGGGTCAGCAATGGTTAAAGTGGGACTGGTCCCTACCTTGGTGCATGAGGCCATAATAGGGAGGGATTTTCCTCATTTTTGGAAACTGTGGGAATCACGGTTATCAACAGATGTGAGAAGTAAAAAGCCAGTTGATAATACCGGTGATTTTATGGATGTACGTGGGTCTTCGGAACTTTCTGGCCCTTTGCCTTTTGCTAGTTTGGCTGGGGAAGTGACAGATGGGGAGTCCAGTGAGGACCCTCTTGCCGGGAACAGAGACATAGTAGTTAGAACTGAAAGCGTGCCTGACCTGGAGGTAAAGAAGGATCTGTTTGCGTCTGAACAGTTAAAGGATCCTACCTTAATAAAGGCTAGAGAGAATGTTAAGATTGTTAATGGGGAACCTGTGGTACCAGGTGACAGGGTTACGTATCCCCACATGGCCATCTGTAATGAGCTCTTGTACCACATTGTCAAAAGGGGTGAGGATGTGGTGGAACAGCTGGTAGTTCCCCAGCCTTATCGGAGAACGGTACTAGATTTAGCTCATAGTCACGTTACCGCAGGACATTTAGGGGCAGAAAAAACCACTGAAAGAGTTTTACAAAGGTTCTTTTGGCCAGGGGTTTATAAAGAAGTGTCTGAATATTGTTCTTCCTGTCCTGAATGCCAGTATCATGCCCCTAGACCCCATTTCAGGAGCCCACTAGTTCCCATGCCTATTATAGAGGTCCCGTTTGACAGAATAGCCATGGATCTCGTGGGGCCCTTGTTAAAGTCTGCTCGGGGCCATCAGTATATCCTGGTAATTATGGACTATGCCACTCGATATCCTGAGGCTGTCCCTTTACGCACTATCACAACCAAGGCGATAGCTAGGGAGCTGGTGCAGGTATTTAGTAGAGTGGGAATACCAAAAGAAATTTTGACTGACCAAGGTACTCCATTTATGTCAAGGATCATGAAAGAGTTGTGCAAGTTATTTAAGGTCACTCACCTCAGGACGTCCATCTACCATCCCCAAACTGACGGGTTGGTGGAAAGGTTTAATAAAACATTAAAAAGTATGTTAAAAAAGGTTGTTGAGAGAGATGGGAAAAACTGGGATTGTTTGTTGCCCTACTTGTTAATGGCCATCAGAGAAGTTCCTCAGTCCTCTACGGGGTTTTCTCCATTTGATTTGTTGCATGGTAGACACCCCAGAGGGCTGTTGGATATTGCCAAAGAGACGTGGGAAGGACAGCCCACTCCTTATAGAAGCGTTATTGAGCATGTAACACAAATGCAGGATAGGATTGCAGCCGTGGTACCTGTTGTCAGAGAGCACATGGAACAGGCCCAAAGTGCTCAACAGAGGGTCTATAACCGGAGTGCCAAGATACGGGAATTTGCTCCTGGCGATAGAGTTCTTGTTTTGGTACCCACTGTGGAAAGCAAATTCCTAGCTAAATGGCAGGGTCCATTTGAGATTAGGGAAAAAGTGAATGAGGTTAATTACAAAGTATACCAGCCGGGAAAGAGAAAACCCGAACAGATCTACCATGTTAACTTAATCAAACCCTGGAAAGATAGGTTGTCTCTGTCAGCGGAGCCTTGCCCTTCGGTGTCTTCACCCCGGTTGCTTCCCGCAGTGAAGGTGTCAGAGACATTATCAGCTGATCAGAACAATCAGGTTAAAGAATTTCTCATCCAAAATAGGGAGGTATTTTCAGAGCTGCCTGGCCGAACGACCATAATAAAACATGACATTGTCACAGAACCAGGGGTCAGGGTTCATTTAAAGCCATATAGGATTCCTGAAGCTCAGCGAGAAGCTATTTCTAAGGAAGTTAAAACCATGTTAGAACTGGGAGTCATAGAGGAGTCTAACAGTGAGTGGTCCAGTCCCATAGTACTCATCCCGAAGCCCGACGGTAGCATACGCTTCTGTAATGACTTTCGTAAGTTAAATGAGGTGTCCAAGTTTGACGCATTCCCCATGCCCCGTGTGGATGAGCTTGTAGAAAGGCTGGGAACAGCCAGGCTTCTCACCACATTGGACCTGACCAAAGGTAACTGGCAAATACCTTTATCTGATAGCGCCAAAGAAAAAACAGCCTTTTCGGTTCCGGAGGGGCTGTACCAATATAAGATGTTACCCTTTGGGTTGCATGGGGCTCCAGCAACCTTTCAACGGGCGATGGATAAAATTTTGAGGCCCCATAGAAAATATGCAGCTGCCTATTTGGATGATGTGGTAATTCACAGTACAGACTGGGGGTCCCATTTGGTTAAAGTACAAGCAGTACTGGACTCAATCAGAGAGGCAGGGTTAACTGCTAACCCAAAGAAGTGCTGCCTCGCAATGGAGGAGGTCAAATACTTGGGCTTCACCATAGGCAGAGGTCTGATTAGGCCCCAATTGAATAAAGTTGATGCTATTCAAAACTGGCCTCGTCCAGTGAATAAAAAACAGGTAAGGGCTTTTTTGGGAATTACTGGGTACTATAGACGGTTTATTCCTAATTTTGCGACCACAGCGGTGCCGTTGTCAGACCTTACCAAAGGGAAGCAGTCAAATGTGGTGAAATTGAACCCTGATGCAGAAAAGGCGTTCCAAGCGTTAAAAGTGGCTTTGTGTTCACAACCGGTGTTGATAACACCAGATTTTTCAAAAGAATTTGTGGTACAGACAGATGCCTCAGAGGTAGGGATAGGTGCTGTGCTGTCCCAAACCAGAGATGGGGACGAACACCCTATCATTTATTTGAGTAGGAAACTCAATGAGCATGAAAAAAGGTATGCCATTGTGGAAAAGGAGGCTTTGGCCATTAAGTGGGCACTAGATACCTTGAGATATTACCTCTTGGGTAGACAATTCAGACTAGTGACAGACCATGCCCCTTTAAAATGGATGTATGTAAATAGAGGCAAGAATGCTCGTGTAACTAGATGGTTTCTAGCGTTGCAGGACTTTAAGTTTACTGTCGAACATAGACCGGGAACACAATTGGCCAACGCAGATGCATTGTCTCGCATCTTCTGTTTGGGGGTTACAAGTGTTCCGGCCCCTAGGTCGAAACAGGGGAGGGGGATATGTGACAAGAACACTGGGATAGTGTTTGAGGGCAGGTATATTTGTCCCAGGTTCTTGTCTTACATGTTTTAGAAAATGTTAACTTCTAGGAAAAATGCTTTTTGTTTTGTCTGAACCTTTTCAGTTTGCTGTAAAAGCTGGGTAAAGGCTCTGAGAGAGAGATAAGGCGAGTTCTAGACATTGGGCCCAGTTCGGGTCTTTGGCCTCACAGAGGGCTAATCAGGGTTTCAGCTGTGTAAGAGTGTTATAGTGCTTCTAACCTGATTAGTATGGGCAGACTGCCTGGGAAGGCTGCAGGATCTGTGGGTGAGAGACACGCTTTCTGATGCAAGTAAGCTATACAGTATGTACTGAAGAACTCTGTGTTTTGTTTAGTGACAGTTAGGAATATCTTATGTTTAGTTAGTGCCGGACAGGCAAGGTATTTTTATTTTTGGGTTTTTGTTTTATTTTCTGTTTCAATAAAACTGGCCGGGGTCAGTTGTACCAGAAACTGGACTTGTGTTGTTCCTCAGCTGCTGCGTGCGGCCATATTCCCCAGGAAAAGGCGCCTTGCACCACTACAGTGTTACAATATATATATAAATATATATATATATAATATTGTATACCACCTACCCGTGGTTTTTTTTTTTTCATTCTTCTTTATACATACTACTATAGTAGCTTACTGTAGCAGTCTGCGGTGCTGTGCTGACCTGACAGTATCCAGCAGGTCCGTCATCAGTCATTACATAATAAATATATATAGTACCTGTCCGGCTGCAGTACTAGTGATATTATATTGATTTCATCTCATTATCAATAATTTATCATCCAGTCTAGACTCTATATTAGCAGCAGACACAGTACGTTAGTCCACGGCTGTAGCTACCTCTGTGTCGGCACTCGGCAGTCCATCCATAATTGTATACCACCTACCCGTGGTTTTTTTTTTTTCTTTCTTCTTTGTACATACTACTATAGTATAGTAGCTTACTGTAGCAGTCTGCGGTGCTGCTGAGCTGACAGTGTCCAGCAGGTCCGTCATCAGTCATCATTACCTAATAAATATATTATCTACCTGTTCGGCTGCAGTACTAGTGATATTATATATACATACATATATATATATTGATTTCATCTCATTATCAATCAT
Organism: Pseudophryne corroboree; assembly: GCF_028390025.1. Lineage (NCBI taxonomy): Eukaryota > Metazoa > Chordata > Amphibia > Anura > Myobatrachidae > Pseudophryne > Pseudophryne corroboree. The sequence continues at coordinate 139,875,606 of NC_086447.1, forward strand.
CCAGTCTATATTAGCAGCAGACACAGTACGTTAGTCCACGGCTGTAGCTACCTCTGTGTCGGCACTCGGCAGTCCATCCATAATTGTATACCACCTACCCGTGTTTTTTTTTTTTCTTTCTTCTTTGTACATACTACTAGTATAGTATAGTAGCTTACTGTAGCAGTCTGCGGTGCTGCTGAGCTGACAGTGTCCAGCAGGTCCGTCATCAGTCATCATTACCTAATAAATATATTATCTACCTGTCCGGCTGCAGTACTAGTGATATTATATATACATATATATATATATATTGATTTCATCTCATTATCAATCATCCAGTCTATATTAGCAGCAGACACAGTACGATAGTCCACGGCTGTAGCTACCTCTGTGTCGGCACTCGGCAGTCCATCCATAATTGTATACCACCTACCCGTGGTTTTTTTTTTTTTCTTCTTTGTACATACTACTAGTATAGTATAGTAGCTTACTGTAGCAGTCTGCGGTGCTGCTGAGCTGACAGTGTCCAGCAGGTCCATCATCAGTCATCATTACCTAATAAATATATTATCTACCTGTCCAGCTGCAGTACTAGTGATATTATATATACATACATATATATATATTGATTTCATCTCATTATCAATCATCCAGTCTATATTAGCAGCAGACACAGTACGTTAGTCCACGGCTGTAGCTACCTCTGTGTCGGCACTCGGCAGTCCATCCATAATTGTATACCACCTACCCGTGGTTTTTTCTTTTTCTTTCTTCTTTGTACATACTACTAGTATAGTATAGTATAGTAGCTTACTGTAGCAGTCTGCGGTGCTGCTGAGCTGACAGTGTCCAGCAGGTCCGTCATCAGTCATCATTACCTAATAAATATATTATCTACCTGTCCGGCTGCAGTACTAGTGATATTATATATACATACATATATATATATTGATTTCATCTCATTATCAATCATCCAGTCTATATTAGCAGCAGACACAGTACGTTAGTCCACGGCTGTAGCTACCTCTGTGTCGGCACTCGGCAGTCCATCCATAATTGTATACCACCTACCCGTGGTTTTTTCTTTTTCTTTCTTCTTTGTACATACTACTAGTATAGTATAGTATAGTAGCTTACTGTAGCAGTCTGCGGTGCTGCTGAGCTGACAGTGTCCAGCAGGTCCGTCATCAGTCATCATTACCTAATAAATATATTATCTACCTGTCCGGCTGCAGTACTAGTGATATTATATATACATACATATATATATATTGATTTCATCTCATTATCAATCATCCAGTCTATATTAGCAGCAGACACAGTACGTTAGTCCACGGCTGTAGCTACCTCTGTGTCGGCACTCGGCAGTCCATCCATAATTGTATACCACCTACCCGTGGTTTTTTCTTTTTCTTTCTTCTTTGTACATACTACTAGTATAGTATAGTATAGTAGCTTACTGTAGCAGTCTGCGGTGCTGCTGAGCTGACAGTGTCCAGCAGGTCCGTCATCAGTCATCATTACCTAATAAATATATTATCTACCTGTCCGGCTGCAGTACTAGTGATATTATATATACATACATATATATATATTGATTTCATCTCATTATCAATCATCCAGTCTATATTAGCAGCAGACACAGTACGTTAGTCCACGGCTGTAGCTACCTCTGTGTCGGCACTCGGCAGTCCATCCATAATTGTATACCACCTACCCGTGGTTTTTTTTTTCTTCTTTGTACATACTACTATAGTATAGTAGCTTACTGTAGCAGTCTGCGGTGCTGCTGAGCTGACAGTGTCCAGCAGGTCCGTCATCAGTCATCATTACCTAATAAATATATTATCTACCTGTCCGGCTGCAGTACTAGTGATATTATATATACATACATATATATATATTGATTTCATCTCATTATCATCCAGTCTATATTAGCAGCAGACACAGTACGGTAGTCCACGGCTGTAGCTACCTCTGTGTCGGCACTCGGCAGTCCATCCATAAGTATACTAGTATCCATCCATCTCCATTGTTTACCTGAGGTGCCTTTTAGTTGTGCCTATTAAAATATGGAGAACAAAAATGTTGAGGTTCCAAAATTAGGGAAAGATCAAGATCCACTTCCACCTCGTGCTGAAGCTGCTGCCACTAGTCATGGCCGAGACGATGAAATGCCAGCAACGTCGTCTGCCAAGGCCGATGCCCAATGTCATAGTACAGAGCATGTCAAATCCAAAACACCAAATATCAGTAAAAAAAGGACTCCAAAACCTAAAATAAAATTGTCGGAGGAGAAGCGTAAACTTGCCAATATGCCATTTACCACACGGAGTGGCAAGGAACGGCTGAGGCCCTGGCCTATGTTCATGGCTAGTGGTTCAGCTTCACATGAGGATGGAAGCACTCAGCCTCTCGCTAGAAAACTGAAAAGACTCAAGCTGGCAAAAGCACCGCAAAGAACTGTGCGTTCTTCGAAATCCCAAATCCACAAGGAGAGTCCAATTGTGTCGGTTGCGATGCCTGACCTTCCCAACACTGAACGTGAAGAGCATGCGCCTTCCACCATTTGCACGCCCCCTGCAAGTGCTGGAAGGAGCACCCGCAGTCCAGTTCCTGATAGTCAGATTGAAGATGTCAGTGTTGAAGTACACCAGGATGAGGAGGATATGGGTGTTGCTGGCGCTGGGGAGGAAATTGACCAGGAGGATTCTGATGGTGAGGTGGTTTGTTTAAGTCAGGCACCCGGGGAGACACCTGTTGTCCGTGGGAGGAATATGACCGTTGACATGCCTGGTGAAAATACCAAAAAAATCAGCTCTTCAGTGTGGAGGTATTTCAACAGAAAAGCGGACAACAGGTGTCAAGCCGTGTGTTGCCTTTGTCAAGCTGTAATAAGTAGGGGTAAGGACGTTAACCACCTCGGAACATCCTCCCTTATACGTCACCTGCAGCGCATTCATAATAAGTCAGTGACAAGTTCAAAAACTTTGGGCGACAGCGGAAGCAGTCCACTGACCAGTAAATCCCTTCCTCTTGTAACCAAGCTCACGCAAACCACCCCACCAACTCCCTCAGTGTCAATTTCCTCCTTCCCCAGGAATGCCAATAGTCCTGCAGGCCATGTCACTGGCAATTCTGACGAGTCCTCTCCTGCCTGGGATTCCTCCGATGCATCCTTGCGTGTAACGCCTACTGCTGCTGGCGCTGCTGTTGTTGCTGCTGGGAGTCGATGGTCATCCCAGAGGGGAAGTCGTAAGCCCACTTGTACTACTTCCAGTAAGCAATTGACTGTCCAACAGTCTTTTGCGAGGAAGATGAAATATCACAGCAGTCATCCTGCTGCAAAGCGGATAACTGAGGCCTTGACAACTATGTTGGTGTTAGACGTGCGTCCGGCATCAGCCGTTAGTTCACAGGGAACTAGACAATTTATTGAGGCAGTGTACCCCCGTTACCAAATACCATCTAGGTTCCACTTCTCTAGGCAGGCGATACCGAGAATGTACACGGACGTCAGAAAAAGACTCACCAGTGTCCTAAAAAATGCAGTTGTACCCAATGTCCACTTAACCACGGACATGTGGACAAGTGGAGCAGGGCAGGGTCAGGACTATATGACTGTGACAGCCCACTGGGTAGATGTATGGACTCCCGCCGCAAGAACAGCAGCGGCGGCACCAGTAGCAGCATCTCGCAAACGCCAACTCTTTCCTAGGCAGGCTACGCTTTGTATCACCGGTTTCCAGAATACGCACACAGCTGAAAACCTCTTACGGCAACTGAGGAAGATCATCGCGGAATGGCTTACCCCAATTGGACTCTCCTGTGGATTTGTGGCATCGGACAACGCCAGCAATATTGTGTGTGCATTAAATATGGGCAAATTCCAGCACGTCCCATGTTTTGCACATACCTTGAAGTTGGTGGTGCAGAATTTTTTAAAAAACGACAGGGGCGTGCAAGAGATGCTGTCGGTGGCCAGAAGAATTGCGGGACACTTTCGGCGTACAGGCACCACGTACAGAAGACTGGAGCACCACCAAAAACTACTGAACCTGCCCTGCCATCATCTGAAGCAAGAAGTGGTAACGAGGTGGAATTCAACCCTCTATATGCTTCAGAGGTTGGAGGAGCAGCAAAAGGCCATTCAAGCCTATACAATTGAGCACGATATAGGAGGTGGAATGCACCTGTCTCAAGCGCAGTGGAGAATGATTTCAACGTTGTGCAAGGTTCTGATGCCCTTTGAACTTGCCACACGTGAAGTCAGTTCAGACACTGCCAGCCTGAGTCAGGTCATTCCCCTCATCAGGCTTTTGCAGAAGAAGCTGGAGACATTGAAGGAGGAGCTAACACGGAGCGATTCCGCTAGGCATGTGGGACTTGTGGATGGAGCCCTTAATTCGCTTAACAAGGATTCACGGGTGGTCAATCTGTTGAAATCAGAGCACTACATTTTGGCCACCGTGCTCGATCCTAGATTTAAAGCCTACCTTGGATCTCTCTTTCCGGCAGACACAAGTCTGCTGGGGTTGAAAGACCTGCTGGTGACAAAATTGTCAAGTCAAGCGGAACGCGACCTGTCAACATCTCCTCCTTCACATTCTCCCGCAACTGGGGGTGCGAGGAAAAGGCTCAGAATTCCGAGCCCACCCGCTGGCGGTGATGCAGGGCAGTCTGGAGCGACTGCTGATGCTGACATCTGGTCCGGACTGAAGGACCTGACAACGATTACGGACATGTCGTCTACTGTCACTGCATATGATTCTCTCACCATTGAAAGAATGGTGGAGGATTATATGAGTGACCGCATCCAAGTAGGCACGTCACACAGTCCGTACTTATACTGGCAGGAAAAAGAGGCAATTTGGAGGCCCTTGCACAAACTGGCTTTATTCTACCTAAGTTGCCCTCCCACAAGTGTGTACTCCGAAAGAGTGTTTAGTGCCGCCGCTCACCTTGTCAGCAATCGGCGTACGAGGTTACATCCAGAAAATGTGGAGAAGATGATGTTCATTAAAATGAATTATAATCAATTCCTCCGTGGAGACATTGACCAGCAGCAATTGCCTCCACAAAGTACACAGGGAGCTGAGATGGTGGATTCCAGTGGGGACGAATTGATAATCTGTGAGGAGGGGGATGTACACGGTGATATATCGGAGGATGATGATGAGGTGGACATCTTGCCTCTGTAGAGCCAGTTTGTGCAAGGAGAGATTAATTGCTTCTTTTTTGGTGGGGGTCCAAACCAACCCGTCATTTCAGTCACAGTCGTGTGGCAGACCCTGTCACTGAAATGATGGGTTGGTTAAAGTGTGCATGTCCTGTTTATACAACATAAGGGTGGGTGGGAGGGCCCAAGGACAATTCCATCTTGCACCTCTTTTTTCTTTCATTTTTCTTTGCGTCATGTGCTGTTTGTGGAATGTTTTTTGGAAGGGCCATCCTGCGTGACACTGCAGTGCCACTACTAGATGGGCCCGGTGTTTGTGTCGGCCACTAGGGTCGCTTATCTTACTCACACAGCTACCTCATTGCGCCTCTTTTTTTCTTTGCGTCATGTGCTGTTTGGGGAGGGTTTTTTGGAAGGGCCATCCTGCGTGACACTGCAGTGCCACTCCTAGATGGGCACGGTGTTTGCGTCGGCCACTAGGGTCGCTTATCTTACTCACACAGCTACCTCATTGCGCCTCTTTTTTTCTTTGCATCATGTGCTGTTTGGGGAGGGTTTTTTGGAAGGGCCATCCTGCGTGACACTGCAGTGCCACTCCTAGATGGGCACGGTGTTTGTGTCGGCCACTAGGGTCGCTTATCTTACTCACACAGCTACCTCATTGCGCCTCTTTTTTTCTTTGCGTCATGTGCTGTTTGGGGAGGGTTTTTTGGAAGGGCCATCCTGCGTGACACTGCAGTGCCACTCCTAGATGGGCACGGTGTTTGTGTCGGCCACTAGGGTCGCTTATCTTACTCACACAGCAACCTCATTGCGCCTCTTTTTTTCTTTGCGTCATGTGCTGTTTGGGGAGGGTTTTTTGGAAGGGCCATCCTGCGTGACACTGCAGTGACACTCCTAGATGGGCCCGGTGTTTGTGTCGGCCACTAGGGTCGCTTATCTTACTCACACAGCTACCTCATTGCGCCTCTTTTTTTCTTTGCATCATGTGCTGTTTGGGGAGTGTTTTTTGGAAGGGCCATCCTGCGTGACACTGCAGTGCCACTCCTAGATGGGCCCGGTGTTTGTGTCGGCCACTAGGGTCGCTTATCTTACTCACACAGCTACCTCATTGCGCCTCTTTTTTTCTTTGCGTCATGTGCTGTTTGGGGAGGGTTTTTTGGAAGGGCCATCCTGCGTGACACTGCAGTGACACTCCTAGATGGGCCCGGTGTTTGTGTCGGCCACTAGGGTCGCTTATCTTACTCACACAGCTACCTCATTGCGCCTCTTTTTTTCTTTGCGTCATGTGCTGTTTGGGGAGTGTTTTTTGGAAGGGCCATCCTGCGTGACACTGCAGTGCCACTCCTAGATGGGCACGGTGTTTGTGTCGGCCACTAGGGTCGCTTAGCTTAGTCATCCAGCGACCTAGGTGCAAATTTTAGGACTAAAAATAATATTGTGAGGTGTGAGGTATTCAGAATAGACTGAAAATGTGTGGAAATTATGGTTTTTGAGGTTAATAATACTTTGGGATCAAAATGACCCCCAAATTCTATGATTTAAGCTGTTTTTTAGTGTTTTTTAAAAAAAACACCCGAATCCAAAACACACCCGAATCCGACAAAAAAAATTCGGTGAGGTTTTGCCAAAACGCGGTCGAACCCAAAACACGGCCGCGGAACCGAACCCAAAACCAAAACACAAAACCCGAAAAATTTCAAGTGCACATCTCTAATATATATATATATATATATGGTAGAGATGAGCGGGTTCGGTTTTACTCGGATTTACTCGGTTCTCAAAATGGCATCTTATTGGCTATTCAAAACTAGAGATGAGCGCCTGAAATTTTTCGGGTTTTGGTTTTGGGTTCGGTTCCGCGGCCGTGTTTTGGGTTCGAACGCGTTTTGGCAAAACCTCACCGAATTTTTTTTGTCGGATTCGGGTGTGTTTTGGATTCGGGTGTTTTTTTCAAAAAACACTAAAAAACAGCTTAAATCATAGAATTTGGGGGTCATTTTGATCCCAAAGTATTATTAACCTCAAAAACCATAATTTACACTCATTTTCAGTCTATTCTGAATACCTCACACCTCACAATATTATTTTTAGTCCTAAAATTTGCACCGAGGTCGCTGTGTGAGTAAGATAAGCGACCCTAGTGGCCGACACAAACACCGGGCCCATCTAGGAGTGGCACTGCAGTGTCACGCAGGATGTCCCTTCCAAAAAACCCTCCCCAAACAGCACATGACGCAAAGAAAAAAAGAGGCGCAATGAGGTAGCTGTGTGAGTAAGATTAGCGACCCTAGTGGCCGACACAAACACCGGGCCCATCTAGGAGTGGCACTGCAGTGTCACGCAGGATGGCCCTTCCAAAAAACCCTCCCCAAACAGCACATGACGCAAAGAAAAAAAGAGGCGCAATGAGGTAGCTGTGTGAGTAAGATTAGCGACCCTAGTGGCCGACACAAACACCGGGCCCATCTAGGAGTGGCACTGCAGTGTCACGCAGGATGTCCCTTCCAAAAAACCCTCCCCAAACAGCACATGACGCAAAGAAAAAAAGAGGCGCAATGAGGTAGCTGTGTAAGTAAGATAAGCGACCCCAGTGGCCGACACAAACACCGGGCCCATCTAGGAGTGGCACTGCAGTGTCACGCAGGATGGCCCTTCCAAAAAACCCTCCCCAAACAGCACATGACGCAAAGAAAAAAAGAGGCGCAATGAGGTAGCTGTGTGAGTAAGATTAGCGACCCTAGTGGCCGACACAAACACCGGGCCCATCTAGGAGTGGCACTGCAGTGTCACGCAGGATGTCCCTTCCAAAAAACCCTCCCCAAACAGCACATGACGCAAAGAAAAAAAGAGGCGCAATGAGGTAGCTGTGTGAGTAAGATTAGCGACCCTAGTGGCCGACACAAACACCGGGCCCATCTAGGAGTGGCACTGCAGTGTCACGCAGGATGTCCCTTCCAAAAAACCCTCCCCAAACAGCACATGACGCAAAGAAAAAAGAGGCGCAATGAGGTAGCTGACTGTGTGAGTAAGATTAGCGACCCTAGTGGCCGACACAAACACCGGGCCCATCTAGGAGTGGCACTGCAGTGTCACGCAGGATGTCCCTTCCAAAAAACCCTCCCCAATCAGCACATGATGCAAAGAAAAAGAAAAGAAAAAAGAGGTGCAAGATGGAATTGTCCTTGGGCCCTCCCACCCACCCTTATGTTGTATAAACAAAACAGGACATGCACACTTTAACCAACCCATCATTTCAGTGACAGGGTCTGCCACACGACTGTGACTGATATGACGGGTTGGTTTGGACCCCCCCCAAAAAAGAAGCAATTAATCTCTCCTTGCACAAACTGGCTCTACAGAGGCAAGATGTCCACCTCATCTTCACCCTCCGATATATCACCGTGTACATCCCCCTCCTCACAGATTATCAATTCGTCCCCACTGGAATCCACCATCTCAGCTCCCTGTGTACTTTGTGGAGGCAATTGCTGCTGGTCAATGTCTCCGCGGAGGAATTGATTATAATTCATTTTAATGAACATCATCTTCTCCACATTTTCTGGATGTAACCTCGTACGCCGATTGCTGACAAGGTGAGCGGCGGCACTAAACACTCTTTCGGAGTACACACTTGTGGGAGGGCAACTTAGGTAGAATAAAGCCAGTTTGTGCAAGGGCCTCCAAATTGCCTCTTTTTCCTGCCAGTATAAGTACGGACTGTGTGACGTGCCTACTTGGATGCGGTCACTCATATAATCCTCCACCATTCTATCAATGTTGAGAGAATCATATGCAGTGACAGTAGACGACATGTCCGTAATCGTTGTCAGGTCCTTCAGTCCGGACCAGATGTCAGCATCAGCAGTCGCTCCAGACTGCCCTGCATCACCGCCAGCGGGTGGGCTCGGAATTCTGAGCCTTTTCCTCGCACCCCCAGTTGCGGGAGAATGTGAAGGAGGAGATGTTGACAGGTCGCGTTCCGCTTGACTTGACAATTTTGTCACCAGCAGGTCTTTCAACCCCAGCAGACCTGTGTCTGCCGGAAAGAGAGATCCAAGGTAGGCTTTAAATCTAGGATCGAGCACGGTGGCCAAAATGTAGTGCTCTGATTTCAACAGATTGACCACCCGTGAATCCTTGTTAAGCGAATTAAGGGCTGCATCCACAAGTCCCACATGCCTAGCGGAATCGCTCCCTTTTAGCTCCTTCTTCAATGCCTCCAGCTTCTTCTGCAAAAGCCTGATGAGGGGAATGACCTGACTCAGGCTGGCAGTGTCTGAACTGACTTCACGTGTGGCAAGTTCAAAGGGCATCAGAACCTTGCACAACGTTGAAATCATTCTCCACTGCACTTGAGACAGGTGCATTCCACCTCCTATATCGTGCTCAATTGTATAGGCTTGAATGGCCATTTGCTGCTCCTCCAACCTCTGAAGCATATAGAGGGTTGAATTCCACCTCGTTACCACTTCTTGCTTCAGATGATGGCAGGGCAGGTTCAGTAGTTTTTGGTGGTGCTCCAGTCTTCTGTACGTGGTGCCTGTACGCCGAAAGTGTCCGGCAATTCTTCTGGCCACCGACAGCATCTCTTGCACGCCCCTGTCGTTTTTTAAAAAATTCTGCACCACCAAATTCAAGGTATGTGCAAAACATGGGACGTGCTGGAATTTGCCCATATTTAATGCACACACAATATTGCTGGCGTTGTCCGATGCCACAAATCCACAGGAGAGTCCAATTGGGGTAAGCCATTCCGCGATGATCTTCCTCAGTTGCCGTAAGAGGTTTTCAGCTGTGTGCGTATTCTGGAAAGCGGTGATACAAAGCGTAGCCTGCCTAGGAAAGAGTTGGCGTTTGCGAGATGCTGCTACTGGTGCCGCCGCTGCTGTTCTTGCGGCGGGAGTCCATACATCTACCCAGTGGGCTGTCACAGTCATATAGTCCTGACCCTGCCCTGCTCCACTTGTCCACATGTCCGTGGTTAAGTGGACATTGGGTACAACTGCATTTTTTAGGACACTGGTGAGTCTTTTTCTGACGTCCGTGTACATTCTCGGTATCGCCTGCCTAGAGAAGTGGAACCTAGATGGTATTTGGTAACGGGGGCACACTGCCTCAATAAATTGTCTAGTTCCCTGTGAACTAACGGCGGATACCGGACGCACGTCTAACACCAACATAGTTGTCAAGGCCTCAGTTATCCGCTTTGCAGTAGGATGACTGCTGTGATATTTCATCTTCCTCGCAAAGGACTGTTGAACAGTCAATTGCTTACTGGAAGTAGTACAAGTGGGCTTACGACTTCCCCTCTGGGATGACCATCGACTCCCAGCGGCAACAACAGCAGCGCCAGCAGCAGTAGGCGTTACACGCAAGGATGCATCGGAGGAATCCCAGGCAGGAGAGGACTCGTCAGAATTGCCAGTGACATGGCCTGCAGGACTATTGGCATTCCTGGGGAAGGAGGAAATTGACACTGAGGGAGTTGGTGGGGTGGTTTGCGTGAGCTTGGTTACAAGAGGAAGGGATTTACTGGTCAGTGGACTGCTTCCGCTGTCACCCAAAGTTTTTGAACTTGTCACTGACTTATTATGAATGTGCTGCAGGTGACGTATAAGGGAGGATGTTCCGAGGTGGTTAACGTCCTTACCCCTACTTATTACAGCTTGACAAAGGGAACACACGGCTTGACACCTGTTGTCCGCATTTCTGGTGAAATACCTCCACACCGAAGAGCTGATTTTTTTGGTATTTTCACCTGGCATGTCAACGGCCATATTCCTCCCACGGACAACAGGTGTCTCCCCGGGTGCCTGACTTAAACAAACCACCTCACCATCAGAATCCTCCTGGTCAATTTCCTCCCCAGCGCCAGCAACACCCATATCCTCCTCATCCTGGTGTACTTCAACACTGACATCTTCAATCTGACTATCAGGAACTGGACTGCGGGTGCTCCTTCCAGCACTTACAGGGGGCGTGCAAATGGTGGAAGGCGCATGCTCTTCACGTCCAGTGTTGGGAAGGTCAGGCATCGCAACCGACACAATTGGACTCTCCTTGTGGATTTGGGATTTCGAAGAATGCACAGTTCTTTGCTGTGCTGCTTTTGCCAGCTTGAGTCTTTTCATTTTTCTAGCGAGAGGCTGAGTGCTTCCATCCTCATGTGAAGCTGAACCACTAGCCATGAACATAGGCCAGGGCCTCAGCCGTTCCTTGCCACTCCGTGTGGTAAATGGCATATTGGCAAGTTTACGCTTCTCCTCCGACAATTTTATTTTAGGTTTTGGAGTCCTTTTTTTTCTGATATTTGGTGTTTTGGATTTGACATGCTCTGTACTATGACATTGGGCATCGGCCTTGGCAGACGACGTTGCTGGCATTTCATCGTCTCGGCCATGACTAGTGGCAGCAGCTTCAGCACGAGGTGGAAGTGGATCTTGATCTTTCCCTAATTTTGGAACCTCAACATTTTTGTTCTCCATATTTTAATAGGCACAACTAAAAGGCACCTCAGGTAAACAATGGAGATGGATACTAGTATACAATTATGGACTGCCTGCCGACTGCAGACACAGAGGTAGCCACAGCCGTGAACTACCGTACTGTACTGTGTCTGCAGCTAATATAGACTGGTTGATAAAGAGAAGATGTCTATGTAACTATGTATGTATAAAGAAGACTGAAAAAAATCCACGGTTAGGTGGTATACAATTATGGACGGACTGCCTGCCGAGTGCAGACACAGAGGTAGCCACAGCCGTGAACTACCGTACTGTACTGTGTCTGCAGCTAATACAGACTGGTTGATAAAGAGAAGATGTCTATGTAACTATGTATGTATAAAGAAGAATGAAAAAAATCCACGGTTAGGTGGTATTACAATTATGGACGGACTGCCTGCTGAGTGCAGAGACACAGAGGTAGCCACAGCCGTGAACTACCGTACTGTGTCTGCTGCGACTGGATGATAAATGATATAAAAAATATATATATATCACTACTGCAGCCGGACAGGTATATATTATATATTATATAATGACGGACCTGCTGGACACTGTCTGTCAGCAGAATGAGTTTTATTTTTATAGAATAAAAAAAAAAAAAACACACAAGTGAAGTCACACGACGAGTGTTTAACTTTTTCAGGCAATCACAATATAAGTATACTACTAACTATACTGGTGGTCAGTGTGGTCAGGTCACTGGTCAGTCACACTGGCAGTGGCACTCCTGCAGCAAAAGTGTGCACTGTTTAATTTTAATATAATATGTACTCCTGGCTCCTGCTATAACCTATAACTGGCACTGCAGTAGTGCTCCCCAGTCTCCCCCACAATTATAAGCTGTGTGAGCTGAGCAGTCAGACAGATATATAATATATATAGATGATGCAGCACACTGGCCTGAGCCTGAGCAGTGCACACAGATATGGTATGTGACTGACTGAGTCACTGTGTGTATCGCTTTTTTCAGGCAGAGAACGGATATATTAAATAAACTGCACTGTGTGTCTGGTGGTCACTCACTATATAATATATTATGTACTCCTGGCTCCTGCTATAACCTATAACTGGCACTGCAGTAGTGCTCCCCAGTCTCCCCCACAATTATAAGCTGTGTGAGCTGAGCAGTCAGACAGATATATATAATATTATATATAGATAATAGATGATGCAGCACACTGGCCTGAGCCTGAGCAGTGCACACAGATATGGTATGTGACTGACTGAGTCACTGTGTGTATCGCTTTTTTCAGGCAGAGAACGGATATATTAAATAAACTGCACTGTGTGTCTGGTGGTCACTCACTATATAATATATTATGTACTCCTGGCTCCTGCTATAACCTATAACTGGCACTGCAGTAGTGCTCCCCAGTCTCCCCCACAATTATAAGCTGTGTGAGCTGAGCAGTCAGACAGATATATATAATATTATATATAGATAATAGATGATGCAGCACACTGGCCTGAGCCTGAGCAGTGCACACAGATATGGTATGTGACTGACTGAGTCACTGTGTGTATCGCTTTTTTCAGGCAGAGAACCGATATATTAAATAAACTGCACTGTGTGTCTGGTGGTCACTCACTATATAATATATTATGTACTCCTGGCTCCTGCTATAACCTATAACTGGCACTGCAGTAGTGCTCCCCAGTCTCCCCCACAATTATAAGCTGTGTGAGCTGAGCAGTCAGACAGATATATATAATATTATATATAGATAATAGATGATGCAGCACACTGACCTGAGCCTGAGCAGTGCACACAGATATGGTATGTGACTGACTGAGTCACTGTGTGTATCGCTTTTTTCAGGCAGAGAACGGATATATTAAATAAACTGCACTGTGTGTCTGGTGGTCACTCACTATATAATATATTATGTACTCCTGGCTCCTGCTATAACCTATAACTGGCACTGCAGTAGTGCTCCCCAGTCTCCCCCACAATTATAAGCTGTGTGAGCTGAGCAGTCAGACAGATATATATAATATTATATATAGATAATAGATGATGCAGCACACTGGCCTGAGCCTGAGCAGTGCACACAGATATGGTATGTGACTGAGTCACTGTGTGCTGTGTATCGCTTTTTTCAGGCAGAGAACGGATTATAAAGTAAACTGCACTGTCCTCACTAGTAAACTCTCTCCACTCAGTCTCTACACTTCTACAGTAACAGTACTCCTCCTAGTCAGCTCCAGTAAATCTCTCTCAGTCTCTTATAATCTAAATGGAGAGGACGCCAGCCACGTCCTCTCCCTATCAATCTCAATGCACGTGTGAAAATGGCGGCGACGCGCGGCTCCTTATATAGAATCCGAGTCTCGCGATAGAATCCGAGCCTCGCGAGAATCCGACAGCGTCATGATGACGTTCGGGCGCGCTCGGGTTAACCGAGCAAGGCGGGAAGATCCGAGTCGCTCGGACCCGTGAAAAAAAACATGAAGTTCTGGCGGGTTCGGATTCAGAGAAACCGAACCCGCTCATCTCTATAATCAAAACACGTGACATCCGTGAGCCAATAAAATGCCGTTTTGAGAACCGAGTAAATCCGAGTAAAACCGAACCCGCTCCCGCTCATCTCTAATATATATATATATATATATATACAGTATATATAGCAGAGACAAGTAATCAGTAGTTTACTGAGTGCACTGATAGATTGTAGGTGCAATCAGTAAACTACGGGTTGCTTAGCCCAGCTAATAAAAATATATATAAATATATATATATATATATATATATATATATATAATTGCAAATGTTTGGCACTCCCGTGGACCGTATAAAACACCATGCTCCTAGAAGAACTGTATATACAAAGGACCAGCTGGACTGCACTCACAGAGGCTGATTGAGGAAAATAACTGACAGCTCACAAGCTTGTGAGCCGTCAGTTATTTTCCTCATTCAGCCTCTCTGAGTGTCGTCCAGCTGGTATATATATATATATATATATATATATATATACACACATACATACATATATATATAATTATTTATATACACATACATACATACATACATATATATATATATATATATATATATATATATAAAAGTAACAACCCTTCTTGTATGCTGATTTCTATGCCCCCCGCAGACTCTCACCCAGACTGGAGAGAGGGACTGAGCGCGGGCGGGACTCGGAGCCGGGAGAGGGAGACCAACACAGGGCGGCCAGGCGGCCAGGGAGGAAGGGAGGGAGGGCGCGCGGTGTGACGTCAGCACGTCACATCGCGAGGCAGTCACTCGCTGTGAGTGACTATGAGGCTGCCGCAGCTCACCGGCGGCGGTGCAAGAGGAGGGGATGCAACCGCCGGGCAGCGATTCAAGTGATCCGATCTTTGCTATCTGTGTGCTGCTGTAGTAGCACTGCTACAACAGCAGCACACAGACCGCGATGATCGGATCGCAGGTGTGACGTGCAGGGGGTGCCGGACATTAGGGGGTGCCTGTGCGCACCAGGCACCCCCCGTGCGCACGCCTCAGGATATACTGTACAAGTGTTACATATCACATTAATCAGCACAGTCTCCTGGTGCTTTCTAGTCACAGCACATTGCAAATAAGATTAATTTATGGCAAAAAAAAATATGCCCTGCATTAACGGAGTTGCACGAGACCTGTCAGCACACTGATGGCAGATGTCATCAGCTGTGTGGCTTATAGAGGCTAGACGTATGAGGTCACATCTATGTATGAGCACACACCTGAAATTCTTGTATCAACTTGTAACTTTTGGTAAGTACCACAATAGTCTGACTGGCTCACTATGAATGTATTGTCAGTCTGATTATTCAAAGACAATGTTTTTAGTGTTGGCACCTGGCTCTCTGCAGTAGCTCCTGCACATCTCAATGGGTTGGGTTCGCATGACCGGCAGTAAGGAGACCACCAGTCACCATACTGATGCCGGGATCCTGGTTTTTAGATACCCGGCAGGGGGGCAAGCGAAACAAAGCCCCTTGCGTGCTCGGTGGCGAGCTGCTCTCGCCATAGGTTCTATTCCCACTCTATGGGTGTCGTGGACTCTCACGAATGGGAATAGTCCCTTTTAGTCGGCATGACAACTATCGGGATTCGAGGGTGCGGGATCTTGGCATCGGTATTGTGAACGATCACATAACTACATCCCATCTCAATGTATGGGAACCTCATGGGTGGTTTCAGTGATAATCTAGAAGCTGATTGGTGTACAAGAAACACCAAGAAAGTTGGGGAGCAGATGCTATTGACCTCAGTTTCCAGTGCAATCTAGATATGTAACTTAAGGAATAATAAGGAACTACAATATATTAAAGAACTGAAGATTGGAGACTGGAGATATTTTAGGATATGTTTTTGCACTTTGAGACCCATTTTCAGAAAATGTAGACTAGTTGACTGCAAACTTTTCTCAGACTTATGTATAAATGGCCAATAAACATTAACGTGATTTTTTTTTATATCTCACCCTCTCTGTAATAATAAATCAAACCCACCCCACCTCTGTCTCTATAGTAGAGTACTGTACTAAGTTTATACAGTATTTATTGTTTATTGGACCTTTAATTAATACTACAATGTGTCTTGCTTTTTCCCAGGATAATACTATATTACGCTACTGAAAATACCTTAAACTGGATTGCTTATTTTCTCGGAATTCAGACGCCTGATACACATAAATGAATATGATAAATGACAGTAGATTCCTAAAGCAGTTTTACATTATTTGGCATCCAAAAGGAATCATGGGGCGGCTTTTATGTCCTCAGCAAACTTCAGATCACATGACCCTGCTGGTTTTTGTCTTTGGAAATGATCGGAGACCTAGATTTAATCTTCACATTTGTTACTATGGAGTTAAGTTTGGAATTTATAAGTCCATTCAGCTCAACAAGCAAGACTTTCAAGTTAAAAAAAAAAAAAATAATGTCATTATTTTTAGTCAGTAGTTTTAACTAGTTTAATTAAGAGGATATGTCATTTGCATAATCACTGGCTAAGTATGCCACTCAATACCAACATGTGCCATTATTTGCATATTAGGGAAGCAGGATAAATGCTTGTCTGTGAATGCTTGTCTTCCTACATGTGATGAAAGCATCTTAATACTTACCTTTTCTTATTTCATTTAGAGAACTCCAGGGTGAAGAAAAAGGAAAAATAAATATTTTTGTTGTATAATTTCAAGTTGCTTCTGCTCAATTAAATATGTATACACCTTACCTTCTTTATAACTGGCCTTAAATATATAAAATGTAAAGTCTTTCTATTGATACTATGTCCTCCAGACGTCAGACTCTATAAAATATTATTAAAGAAAAAGAAAGATGTCCTTTACCAGCCATACAGGCTGACGTCATCTATCAGGTTGATGTTACCCTGAAGTATAATAAGTTATTCTGTAATTATTTAACCAGATGGCTTAAAGTCATTTATAACCCAAGGCAGTAATTTAGGAATATTTGAATATGAATGGTTATGGAATACATAAAAAATATCGTATATGCTGTTTGGCTTCAATTGAGCTTATGAATGAACACTAGTTAAAAATGTTCAATCTGATAATATAATGCATCAACTTCTACATTCTAAGTATACAAAGTAGCTGATAAATAAATTGATGAGGGGAATAAATGGTTAGAAGCCATTTGTCTCAGCTATGAGATATGACATTTTTTGGGGCCTAATTCAAACCTGTTCGCTAGCTAGGTTTTATTTGCAGTCCTGCATTCGCATAGTCGCCACCGCTTTGCAAGTGTGCGAACGCATGTGTAGCAGAGCTGTACAAACAGATCTTGTGCAGTCTCTAAGTAGCCCAGGACTTACTGCTGCGAACACTTCAGCCTGTCTGGGATCGGAATTTATGTCAGAAACTCTCCGTGCAAACGCATTGACACGCCTGCGTTTTTCCAACCACTCCCTGTTAACAGTCAGTTGCCAGCCACAAATGCCTTCTACCTGTCAATCTCCTTGCGAACGCCCCGTGTGAATGGATTCTTCGTACAAAGCCATTGCTAAGCGGCGATCCGCTTTGTACCTGTGTGACGCGCCTGCGCATTGCGGTGCATACGCATGCGCAGTTTAGACCTGATCGCCCGCGGTATGAAAATGCAGCCTAGCAATCAGGTCTGAAATACCCCCCTTTGTTTCAAATCTATAATACTCTCAGAGGATAATTGCATTTTGTATCACACCTGGGTTCCCACCATTTAAATTAGAAATGTTTTGAAATTGGAGATATACTGTAAGTACACATTTTTTGACTATTTTTTGTTAAATGGTGACTTACAGTATGTAATAGATTCAACTGACCCAATAGACCCAACTGGTGATTTTTAAAAATACATATGCTGCCATTATGGGCGGTATCCTATTAGCTGCTGTAAATTATAGTGGCTAAAGAGGGCTATCCTAACAGCCCTGATATGCCGGCGCAAGCCATGGCTTATCGGGGATTTTGTTTCATCTGCCTCGGGCAGGCAAAACCAAATCCCAGGAAACAGCCCTGTTTTCAAGCAAAAACGGGGCTGTTTCTAACAAAAACACACAGGTTTCACTGAATCAGTGTTTTTGGGAGAAAAGGCATTTTTCACGGGCGATCTAATAGGATAGCCTATAAAAAGAAATCAGTGAAACATCGGGAAAAACTGTGAAAAAGTAACTTTTTTGCACCTGATGTTTTAACGCGGTTAATAGGATACCGCACTATGGAGGTCATTCCGACCTGATCGCTCGCTGCAGTTTATCGCAGTGCAGCGATCAGGTCAGAACTGCACATGCGCCGGCGCCACAGTGTGCCGGCGCATGCCGGGCGGCCGAAGGCTGTCGTTCCCTAGCGATCGCCTTTGCCTGATTGATTGGCAGAGGCGGTCGCTGGGCGGGAGCGGGTGGCACGGCAGCGTTTGGCCGCCGTTTTGGGGGTGCAGTCCGACCAACGCAGGCGCGATTGGACCGTGTGGGGGGTGGGCCGCAGCGGCTGCGTGACATCACACGCAGCCGCTGCGACCTGGGGCAGCGACGAGCAACTTCCGGTTAGCCGCAGGAGCTGCGCTGGCCGGGAGTTACTCAACAAGTACAAAAGCATCGCTGCTGTGCGATGCATTTGTACTTGTGCGGGGAAGGGGGGGTGGACAGACATGCGAGGCGGGCTAGCCCTGTGCTGGGCGTCCCCCCGCATGTCTGGGAACATGATCGTAGCTGTGCTAAATTTAGCACAGCTACGATCAACTCGGAATGACCCCCTATGTTGGTTAGATACTGTACACTTTATAAATCTATGGGCTATATTGCCAGAATCACACCAGTTCCTGCAACTCACAGGGTAATATATATGGGCTCAGTAGAGGCAGTGGTTCCCAAACTTTTTTGAATCGAGGCACCCTAGATTAACAGCATTGTTTTCATGGCACCCCTAGGCTAAAAGTTTCTCATTGAGAAATTCAGAAAAAAATTAAATTAAGTAAATTGTCTTTATACTGTATGTCACCCTTAGATTCAGTTATGTGGTGAGGGAAAGGATTCACTTCTTTTTGTCCAAATGTTTTATGATTGGGGGCCACAAGCACTGTGTCACGGTCCGGCGGATCGGTTTCCGGGACCAGCAGTACTTACCTGTCCGGATGCTCTGGCGCGGTCCCTCCGGTGGGGGTGCGGGCTGCTGGCGAGGGGCACAACTTGCAGGCATGTCTGGGAGGAGAGGTCTCAGAGGCAGCAGCAAACATTTGTGCAGCTTCCAGCTGCAGAGGTCCGGGATGGGCGTCGCCGCCTTGGAAGGGTCAGCTAATCTAAAACACTCAGTCACCTGCAAGGTTTGCAAAACCAATGGGAAACAGTCTGCAGGTATAAATCTAGGGATTTCTGGGTAAGCAAATTGCCAGTGCAACGTCTCTCACACAGCCTTGTGTGTGCTAGTTCCCTGTGCTCCACAGCATTGCTTCTAAAGCATCCTTTTTCCTGAGTTCTCACCTGGATTGCTGGATCTACACCCGGTTATTTCTCCTCGCATGCTGACCTCTCCGAGTCTCCATCCCTCTCAGTGAGTCTCAGTTACCCCAGTCTACAGTCTTCCTATCCGGGTTTCCACCAGACGTTCGTCCACAGACGTACAGGTCCTGCCGACGCAACCGCTCTAACAAGTAAACAGCTAGGGCATCTGTGGAACCTCCTTTAAAGCTCTATGAAAAAGACTTTCATTCAGCCTGCTCGGCTAATCCTGCCTAAAGTCACCGATACCAAACCGCAAGCCACAATTCCGGATTCACAAAACCCAGTTCCCGTGACAGTTTGCACTGGCCCTATGGATCCGGCGGGTGCTCATGGTTCCGGTACTGATCTTCTGCAGGGCATAGCAGCTCGTCTGGAGAGTCTAGAGGAATCCCAGCGCCTATTAGCTCAATTTATTCAAGGGATGGCTACCCGCCAGGATTCCATGCAAGCCAACATTGCTCATGTCGCCACTGGTCGACGCCCGGAGACTCAGAAAGTGCCGACCGCCCCAGTTCCTATGGTAGCATCCCCTTCATCCCTGCGACTACCGACGCCCACCAAATTCGACGGGAACCCGAAGATGTGCCGCGGGTTCTTAAACCAGTGTGAGATTCATTTCTCTTTACAGCCCTTTAACTTCCCATCACAGAAGGCAAAGGTAGCATACTGTATATCGTCTCCCTCCTGGCCGGTCCAGCCCTGGATTGGGTGTCACCCCTGTGGGAGACAGCTGATCCTCTACTTGACAAATATGATGAATTCATCGCTACCTTCCGAAAAATTTTCGATGAGCATGGAAGAACCACGTCGGCATCAATCGAGATAATGCGCCTCCGGCAGGGGGAACGGTCTGTGGGACAGTATGTAGTACAATTCCAGACCTATGCTTCAGAATTACGGTGGAATGAGGAGGCAATAGTATCGGCCTTCTGGAAAGGTCTGTCTGACAAAATCAAGGACGAGTTGGCTACCCGGGACCTTCCGCCCAAATTAGACGACTTGATTTCCCTTTGTACCAAGATTGACCTTCGTTTTAGAGAGCGCCAGTTAGAGAAGAATCGTGGGGAGTGCCCAAGGTTCCGTCCTCCTCCGCCTTCTTCCTCGAGTGTGTCAGCTGAAGCGTCCCAGGATGAGTCTATGCAGATCAATAGGGCTCGTCTCTCGCCAGAGGAGCGTCAGAGAAGGCGCAGGGAGAACTTGTGCCTATACTGCGGAGGTTCAGGGCATTTGGTAGCCTCTTGCACCCAGCCTCCGGAAAACTAGCGCTACTAACCAGAAGAGGAGACATTAGGTTAGGAGTGGTGACATCGTCTCCATCTCGTTCTGAGCCTGTTCTAGAGGTTTCTTTGGGCCTGCCACAGGGTTCTAAAGGGGTTTTCGCTCTCCTAGATTCGGGAGCTGCTGAAAACTTTATCACGGCAGATGTGGTACAGCGACTACGGATTCCTACAGTTGAGCTTGCCCGACCAATTGCCCTTTCCGCTGTAGATGGAAGTCGAATCTGCAGTGGAGTAGTTACCCACCAGACTCTTCCCCTTCAGCTATGTATAGAAGCTCTCCATAAGGAGTTACTTAATTTCTTAGTCATTCCAATAGCTACTCATGAAATTGTTTTGGGACTTCCTTGGCTCCAGAAGCACAACCCAAGAATCGATTGGGTGAATATGCAAATTTTGGCATGGGGAGAGTCGTGTGCTCAAACTTGTCTTACCGGTGTTAAACATGTGAATAAAAGCCAACTGGAGATCCTACCGCAAATTCCGTCTCAGTACTCCTCCTTTTCTGATGTCTTCAGCAAACAGGCAGCAGAAGTCTTACCACCCCACAGACCCTGGGACTGCCCTATTGACCTGATTCCGGGAAAGATTCATCCTAGAGGGCGAATCTATCCTCTCTCGGCCCCTGAGACAGACTCCATGTCGCAATACATCAAGGAAAATCTAGCTAGAGGATTTATTCGGCCTTCTACCTCTCCAGCCGGTGCGGGGTTCTTTTTTGTCCAAAAAAAGGATGGTGGTCTTCGTCCCTGCATCGACTACCGGGGTCTGAACGACATAACAATAAAAAATCGTTACCCGTTGCCCTTGATCTCAGAGCTGTTTGACCGGGTTAAGGGTGCCTCTGTCTTCACCAAGTTGGACCTCAGGGGAGCATACAACCTGATCCGGATCAGAGCGGGTGATGAATGGAAAACGGCGTTCAACACTCGTGATGGGCACTTCGAGTATTTAGTCATGTCCTTCGGGCTTAGCAAAGCACTAGCAGTTTTCCAAAATTTTGTAAATTAAATTTTCAGTGATTTACTCTATAGTTCTGTAGTAGTCTGTTTAGATGACATACTAATTTTCTCGACCAACCTGAAAGATCACCGTTCTCAAGTCCAAGAGGTGCTGTGGAGGCTTCGCCAACATCATTTGTACTGCAAATTGGAAAAATGTCTTTTCGAACAATCCTCCATGCCCTTCCTAGGCTACATAATATCTGGTTCAGGATTAGAGATGGATCCAGCCAAGGTACAAGCGGTTCTAAATTGGTCCAAACCCACCACCCTTAAAGCAATCCAACGCTTTTTGGGTTTTGCTAATTTCTACCGGAGATTTATCAAAGGATTCTCCTCTATAGTGGCACCTATCACCGCTCTCACTCGAAAGGAGGCTAATCCCAGAGAATGGTCAACATCTGCAGATGAAGCTTTCCAACGATTAAAACAGGCTTTTACTACAGCTCCAGTGTTGAGGCAACCTGATGTCAATAAAGCCTTTGTTTTAGAGGTAGATGCTTCGGCCGATGCTGTGGGAGAAGTTCTCTCCCAACGTCTGAATGACAACAAACTTCATCCTTGCGGGTTCTTTTCCAAGAAGTTCTTACCAGCAGAAAGGAACTATACGATAATAGAGCAAGAACTACTGGCTGTTAAGTTAGCATTGGAAGAGTGGCGGTATCTCTTGGAGGGGGCTAAGTTTCCTATCACTATTTTCACTGATCACAAGAATTTCATCTTTCTCAGGAATATTCAGTGTTTGAATCCTCGTCTAGCCCGATGGGCAATGTTCTTCTCAAGATTTAATTTCTCCCTAACCTTTCGACCTGGTTCTCAAAACCAGAAGGCAGATACTCTCTCCCTATCCTACTCCTCTGAGGATTCCAACGACTCTCCTTCTCCTCAGCCTGTATTGGAGTCTCGGAACTTCACCTCCACTAAACTACAGCCTCCATTGGGAAAAGTGTTCGTACCTCCTCACCTTCGG
This sequence comes from Pseudophryne corroboree, assembly GCF_028390025.1. Lineage (NCBI taxonomy): Eukaryota > Metazoa > Chordata > Amphibia > Anura > Myobatrachidae > Pseudophryne > Pseudophryne corroboree. The sequence continues at coordinate 139,898,505 of NC_086447.1, forward strand.
AAGAAATTACTGACCTGGGCCCATACCTCTCGGTTTTCTGGTCATGCTGGAGTCCATAAGACAACCGACCTTATCCAACGCTCGTATTGGTGGCCTGTACTGAAGTCTGATGTTTCCTCTTACATCGCCTCCTGCACCAAGTGTGCACAGCATAAGATCTTTCGTCTTTGGCCAGTGGGATAGCTAATACCCCTAACTATTCCTATGATGCCATGGACCCACCTTTCTATGGACTTCCTCACGGATTTACCCTCTTGTAAAGGATTTACTACTATTTGGGTAATCATAGACCGCTTCTCTACTATGGCTCGTTTCTTACCTCTTAAGGGTCTTCCCACCTCACCCGAGTTAGCTCAGCTTTTCATTGCAGAGATCTTCAAGTCCCATGGTCTACCGACCGAAATTATTTCTGACCGGGGAGTCCAGTTCGTGGCTAGATTCTGGAGGGCTCTCTGTGCCGCCCTACAGGTACAGTTAAAATTCTCAACGGCATATCATCCTCAAACCAATGGAAGTACAGAGAGAGTCAATCAAGACTTGGAGATGTTCCTCAGAATTCATGTCTCTTCTTCTCAAGACGACTGGCTAGAACTATTACCATGGGCAGAGTTTGCTCACAACAACTCCAACCACTCTTCTACAGGTCATACCCCTTTCTATACCGTATATGGCTTCCATCCTCGAGTTCCTCAGTACCTGGCTTTACCAGCTCAAGATCTTCCTGCGGTTCAGGAATCTCTCAAGAGAATTTCCGGAGTTTGGCGAAAATTTCACCAAAATCTACAAAAAGCCTCCGCTCGCTATAAGTTCTGGGCTGATAAGAAGAGAAGGGTGGTACCTAAATTGGCAGTTGGAGATCAGGTCTGGCTACACGCAATTTAAGGTTACGTGTTCCATCTATGAAGTTCGCTCCTCGCTACATTGGGCCCTTCCCAGTTGAACAAACCATCAATTCCGTAACTTATAGGCTTAAGTTACCCCCGTACCTGAAAGTCTTCCCAGCCTTTCATGTTTCTCTTTTGAAGCCTTTAGTGTTAAACAAGTTTTGTAAGATCCTTCCTCGCTCTCCAAAGGTTGTCACGGATCGTGGTATTGAATTCAAGATCAAGAAGATTCTTGACTCCCGAGTAAGACATGGACGTCTAAAATATCTTTTGGATTGGAAGGGCTACAGTCCTGAGGAGCGTTCCTGTGAGGATTCTTTGGATGTTCATGCTCCCGCTTTACTTCACAAGTTCCATGAAGAAAATCCCAGAAAACCTGGTGGCTGTCCAGTGGCCATCCCTAAAAGGGGGTTAATGTCACGGTCCGGCGGATCGGGTTCCGGGACCAGCAGTACTTACCTGTCCGGATGCTCTGGCGCGGTCCCTCCGGTGGGGGTGCGGGCTGATGGCGAGGGGCACAACTTGGAGGCATGTCTGGGAGTAGAGGTCTCAGAGGCAGCAGCAAACATTTGTGCAGCTTCCAGCTGCAGAGGTCCGGGATGGGCGTCGCCGCCTTGGAAGGGTCAGCTAATCTAAAACACTCAGTCACCTGCAAGGTTTGCAAAACCAATGGGAAACAGTCTGCAGGTATAAATCTAGGGATTTCTGGGTAAGCAAATTGCCAGTGCAACGTCTCTCACACAGCCTTGTGTGTGCTAGTTCCCTGTGCTCCACAGCATTGCTTCTAAAGCATCCTTTTTCCTGAGTTCTCACCTGGATTGCTGGATCTACACCCGGTTATTTCTCCTCGCATGCTGACCTCTCCGAGTCTCCATCCCTCTCAGCGAGTCTCAGTTACCCCAGTCTACAGTCTTCCTATCCGGGTTTCCGCCAGATGTTCGTCCACAGACGTACAGGTCCTGCCGACGCAACCGCTCTAACAAGTAAACAGCTAGGGCACCTGTGGAACCTCCTGTGGAAAGCTCTATAAAAAAGACTTTCATTCAGCCTGCTCGGCTAATCCTGCCTAAAGTCACCGATACCAAACCGCAAGCCACAATTCCGGATTCACAAAACCCAGTCCCCGTGACACACTGGTTTTCCCTATTATGAAAAACACTGTCTTAGAGTATTATTATTGTTACCATTTATTTATATAGTTCACACATATTCCGCAGCGCTTTACAGAGAATATTTGCCCATTCACATCAGTTCCTGTCCCAGTGGAGCTTACAATCTATTTTTCCTATCACATGTACACACAGACACATTCACGCTAGGGTTCATTTTGTTGGGAGCCAATTAACCTACCAGTATATATTTTTGGATTGTGGAAGGAAACCTGAGTACCGGAGGAAACCCCCCGCAAGTACGGGGAGAACATACAAGCTCCACACAGTTAGGGTCGTGGTGGGAAATTAACCCATGACCTCAGTGCTGTGAGGCAGTAATGCTAACCATTACACCATCCGTACTGCCACAGTATTGATCGTTCCAGGGCCTCAGTAGCGGCAACACACTGACGGGCCTGGCTCTGCTTCTATGGCGGCACTCCTGGAGACAGCTCAGGGCACACTAGTGTGCCACGGCACAGTGCTTGAAAAACACTGCTCTAGAGAAAAAAAATCTAAACTGTATACTTTATTGCCTATGTTATAGTGTTTTGTTTGATATGAATTTAACTTCTGGTCCATTTAACGTTTTTTGTAATACAGACATACACTCTAGAGAATTGCAGTCAGTTTGAAACTGTTTACAGTAGGTGACGTTTTTAACCACTTATTGGAGTAGTCTATGTCAGGTTGTTACTTCGCATTGACAGTGATGGAAAGTGTATTTTCATAGTGGGGAAAAGTGCAGTCAGTAGAACTATTAGATCAAGACTCACAGAGGTCAAGATGAATCGTACGTTAATACATACTGTACATATCTGATAATTGTAGTGATCCTGTGTTTATGTATATGTAAGTTAATGTTTATATAGTATGTACAATATCATTAGAAATAGAAACCAAAATACATTTTAACTGTTAAGGTGGGTACACACTAGGCAATGTGCTCTATGAGCGACGTTGCCCAGTGTGTTCCCTACACTGCCGGGGCGGTCGTCAGAAGTTCGTACACACTGAGCGATATGCAAATGATATCGCTCAGTGACGTCACGCCGTGGCCGGGCCATGCATGCAGCTTGGGGATGACAGTCCCAATTAAGCTGCATGCACGGCTGACAGCAAGGGTCACATTCGGCAGTGTACACACTGGCCAATATAGTAAACGACGTAGCTCAGGAAGGGCAAAATGAGGGACGTCATTTACTATCATCGTCTATTGTGTATGTACCTTTTATTAATTTTATTTGTGAAACTATTAGGGATGAGCGGGTTCGGTTCCCCGAAAACCGAACCCCCCCAAACTTCACGTCAAGAGCCCGGTTCCGAGTCTGGCTCAGAACTTCCCACCAGATTCGGAAACAAATGAAAACATCATCATCCCGCTGTCGGATTCTCGCGGGTTTTGGATCCCTTATAAGGAGCCGCGTGTCACCGACATTTTCACTCCAATCCTGGAGAGTGTAGCGAGAGGACGTGTCTCTGTCCTCAGTGTCTGTCAGTGTCTGTGCGGCAAAGTGGTGTGGCGACCTGCTCTGTCTTATGTGTGTCATTCCAGTGCTGTGTTGTGCTGCATCAGTCCAGTGGCAGTGTCTTGTGCAGCATCAGTCCAGTCACAGTGGTGGTGTCCTCTGCTGCTATATGTCCAGTGCTGCTGTATAAATCCAGTCCATTGCAGTGGTGCTGTGTTATCCTGCATCAGTCCAGTGGTGGTGTCCCTGTGCTGCTGTATAAGTCCAGTGGTCTATCAGTATAAGTCCAGTGGTACTGCCAAATAATTCCAGTGATACTGCCGTATAAGTCCAATGGTAGTGCCATATAAATCCAGTGGTATTGCCGTATAAATCCAGTCCAGTGATACTACCGTATATGTCCAGTGGTACTGTCACATAAGTCCGGTGATACTGCTGTATAAGTCCAGTTGTAATGTGATATCATTCCAGTGATACTGCTGTATATGTCCAGTGGTACTGCCATATAAATCCAGTGGTACTGCCGTATAAATCCAGTCCAGTGATACTGTCGTATATATGTCCAGTGGTACTGCCATATAAGTCCAGTGATACTGCGGTATATGTCCACTGGTACTGCCATATAATTCCAGTGATACTGTCGTATATATCCAGTGGTACTGCCGTATAAATCCACTGGTACTGCCGCAAAAATCCAGTCCAGTGATACTTCCGTATAAGTCCAGTGATACTGCCGTAAAGTCCAGTGGTACTGCCATATAATTCCAGTGGTACTGCCGTATATGTCCAGTGGTACTGTCGTATAAATCCAGTGGTACTGCCATAAAAATCCAGTCCAGTGATACTGCCATATATGTCCAGTGGTACTGCCGTATAAGTCCAGTGACACTGCTGTATAAGTCCATTGGTACTGCCATATAATTTCAGTGATACTGCCATATATATGTCCAGTGGTACTGTCGTATACATCCAGTGGTACTGCCGTATAAATCCAGCCCAGTGGTACTGCCGTATATGTCTAGTGATACTGCCGTATATGTCCAGTGATACTGCTGTATATGTCCAGTGGTACTGCTGTATAAGTCCAGTGATACTGCTGTATAAATCCAGTGATACTGCCATATAAGTCCAATGGTACTGCCGTATATGTCCAGTGATACTGCCGTATATGTCCAGTGGTACTGCTGTATAAGTCCAGTGATACTGCTGTATAAATCCAGTGATACTGCCATATAAGTCCAATGGTACTGCCGTATATGTCCAGTGATACTGCCGTATATGTCCAGTGGTACTGCCTTATAAATTCAGTGATACTGCAATATAAATCCAGTCCAGTGGTACTGCCGTATAAGTCCAGTACAGTGGTGCTGCCATATAAGTTCAGTGGTGCTGTCCTGTGCTGTATATTATTTACTCCAAATAAAGGGGTTATTAATATTCAATCCAAATAATTTTTACACGGTTTGCCATGTGTGGTGTAGTGGTGTGGTGTGCTCTCCCTTGCTGCATTTTGTTATATAACTCCAGAAAAATAATGGAAAATTTTGGAAAATAATGGTCCATCCTCCAAAAATTTGGAGGATGGGCCAGATGCTTGTGCCGCACACTTGTGTTGCTTAGCTTAGTCATACAGCTACCTCATTGCACCTCTTTTAGTTCTTTGCATGATGTGCTGTTTGGGGCCTAGTTTTTTTAAGTGCCATCCTGTCTGCCACTGCAGTTCCACTCCGAGATGGGCCAGGTGTTTGTGCCGCACACTTGTGTTGCTTAGCTTAGTCATACAGCAACCTCATTACACCTCTTTTAGTTCTTTGCATCATGTGCTGTTTGGGGCCTAGTTTTTTTAAGTGCCATCCTGTCTGCCACTGCAGTGCCACTCCTAGATGGACCAGGTGTTTGTGCCGCACACTTGTGTTGCTTAGCTTAGTCATATTTGTATAGAATTACCCTGTAGGAGATAGACAACTCCTGTCAGCATTAGCGAGGATCTGAGTGCTGAATCTGAAGACGCTGCTTTGGAATACCATTTCAACCATTGGTCATGATTCGCAATGGTTAGAAGGATGAAGCTTACTCAGGCTGGCCGTAAGATCCGGACACCAGGGTCCAGGAAGTCTGCATCTGACGATGCAGACCCTGGACCCATCACGCCTTCAAAACTGGGGCAACACGCCCTTTTTGAGGAACAGTGCCGGGTGCCATCCCTGCTCCATCCCCCCAATGCTGACAGGGGGCTGCAAGCATCATCGCAAGACCCATTTTGCACATGTGGCAATGCAGCACCATGGTGCATTTTTCAGCAAAGCTGTGTAAGGACACATCTGTGTTTACTGCATATCTGAAAACTTATTGTACACCCTTGAGCAATATTTTGCAACTGCACATGTACAAACATGTCTAAAAACTCCGGCAGTGTATGCATTACGTAGAGTGCACCTGCAACATTGGTGTTACTTTCGTTACAGGTGGTAATTTAAATTGGGGTGGAGAAGGTAGTCCTTGAACATTCAGACACCCACTTGAACACTAGGGGAAGGACTGATACAGGTTGAGTATTCCTTATCCAAAATGCTTGGGACCAGAGGTATTTTGGATATCGGATTTTTCTGTATTTTGGAATAATTGCATACCATAATGAGATATCATAGCGATGGGACCTAAGTCTAAGCACAGAATACATTTATGTTACATATACACCTTATATACACAGCCTGAAGGTCATTTTATTTAGTGAGGCTTTACTTTCAGAAATAATTTCTCTAGACAATTTCCATTACACCGAGCTGCTTTTGTTTAAGATATTTGTGGCTTATGATGAGAAGTCACCGATCACAGATCATTTGCAGGGCCATCTGATTTGGTCTCATTAAACCTCATAAGATGTTGCCTCCCTTCTCAGAGTTGCTCCACTGCTGCTGACATTGGTGTCATGCAGAGAGTGGAGGTAGGCAGTTGCCACTGATCCTATGACAACCTTGCTTAAATCTATCTTGTTCGCCCTCTTGTGGAGTTAGTGGAGGGCATATGCCCATGTGCTTCAGTGTCAAAATACTCTGAATACTGCAGAGTAGGAGACATCCATGATCCAAGCCTATCCTCTGCAGAGGACTTATATTCCACCATGTTACCCCTCCCCAGGGCTGGTGCTAGGGTGTTTGGCGCCCCCCTGCAAACTATCATTTTGTGCCCTCCCTCCCATAACCCATAAATGGACATAAATGGGTGTGGTCTTACAAGGAAGGGACATGGCTATACCATAGTACCTCCAATTCAAATTATACCACACATTAGCACAATCTCATTCACCTTACACTGCATGTAGTCCCCCTGATTCATATTATACAACATTAGTAGTATCCCTTATCCATGTTACTCCACATAGTAGTGCTTCTTATACATGTTACACCACATAGTAGTGCTACTTATACATGTTACACCACATAGTAGTGCTCCTTATCCATGTTACACCACATAGTAGTGCTCTTTATCCATGTTACACCACATAGTAGTGCTCCTTATCCATGTTACACCACATAGTAGTGCTCCTTATCCATGTTACATCACATAGTAGTGCTCCTTATACATGTTACGCTACGAATGTGTGATTCACATATAAAATGGTCTCATAATATATCTGTTGACACTAATAAAGATGTCATGCCTAGATCTCTAGCACAGTGTCAAGAACTTTGCTGTTTGTAGATACTGTACATACTGTAGCTGGATCTAACTAATGTATAGTTGCTGGATTACAGTTCAAGTTTTATTTACATTTGTTCCCGTATGGATTGTCTTGACTGCCTATCATTCTTGCAATGTAGATCTTCACTGCAGTTCATTTGGGTTGCCTGTCTGCCTCAGGCTGTGTGCTATCTTGACAATGGGGGAGCTAAAAGGTCATTCCTTTGCTTGCCTGCCCGAGAATAAGGTAATTTACACTCATGAGAGTGACAAATACTTCATACTTTATCCTGTTGTACCTGGCAGTAACCCGCACATCGCCTTTCTGCTTCAGCCAGCAATCAGTCACTGCCCATTAGTAATCTGCAGCAAAGAGCAAATAACATTAACCCTACATCTGTTTTTCTTTATTACTGACACAATTGGTAATACTAGAACTTAATACAGGTAGCGTTCCAAATATACCTCTAATTTCTATAGAAATAACTTGTTTGAACTCAGAATATTTTATGTGATTTTGCCTTAAACATGTTTTGAAGAAAACTTCAAACTAGAGATGAGCGGTTCGGATTACCTGATATCTGAGTCTGCCCGAACTTCTGAGATCTGAGTAAATACAAGCGGTTTTACTCGCCAGGTTCAGATCCCATATCCAGGCAAAATGTCATCCTCCCAGTGTCAGATTCTCATGAGTTTTGGGGTGCATATAAGTATGCCACTCCGGTGACTTGGCACCATTTAACGCCTGTCTAGGCAGATTGCTGTGTGCCGTGCTGTGAGGTATCCATGCAGAAGTGGCTGTGCTGCTGTCACTGTGTCCATCCACAAATGGCTGCGCTGCTACCACTATGTTCCTCCACATTGCTGTGCTGCTGTCACTGTTTCCATCCACAAGTGGCTGTGCTGTTATGTTATATAAGTGACTGTGAGGTGTTCATGCAGAAGAGGCTGTGCTGCTGTCACTGTGTCCATCCACAAGTGGCTGTGCTGCTGTCACTGTGTCTTTGCAGAAGTGGCTGTGCTGTTAGGTTGGCTTTAGTATGATTTGCCAGTGCACAGGATCCCGATGGTCATAATACTGATGCTGGGATCCCGATGATGGAAAGATTGACAGGAGTAAGTGTGGGGTGTTCTCTACTCTGCCCTACCCTAACCCTAACCCTCTGTTTCCGCAGCCTAACCCTAACCTCCCCCTTAGTGCCTGACCCTAACCAGGATGCCGTCTGCCGGGATTCTGGCATCGGTCTCCTGGCCCTTTCGGAGTTTCGATGTCGGGATTCTAAAGGGTGTTGGGATATCGGCCTCGGTATTTCGACTGCCAGGATCCTCTCAGCTTGCATTCTCACCACATCCCATTAGGTTATACTTAAAGTGGCTGTGAGGTGTCCTTTAAGTAGCTCTGCTATGTCCATCCACAAGCTGTGACCATTCACCTTAGTATAATTACATTTCTGTCACATAGTGATACTTCACTGACTCTGCAGGCCATACCCCATTCACTGCATTCACATATAAGCAGTGTGACTGTACTGTCAGTTGTGAAAAAAGTTTAAAAAAAAAATTAAAAGAAGTAAAAAAAGTTAAAAAATTAAAGTAAAAAAAGTTTAAAAAAAATATGATTTTTTAAAGTTTGTACAATCTGTGTGTGCTGTACCACAGTGCACTTTGTTTACTTCACATACTCAAAAGTGATCCGGCTCCATGCAGTGTCAGCTGAGATGCCAGTGAAAAAAAGTAAAAAATAAATTGTCTAATTTGTTTGTACTGTTCTGTTCACTGTAATCCAGTGCGCTTTGTTCACTTCACATACACATATAAAAGTGGTCTGGCTCAACGAAGTGGTGTGAAAAAAAATGGATAAAAATCAGTTTAGAGAAGAGCAGGAGTAGCAACCCAATACTATTGCTGCAGCTGCTGCCACCAGTCATAACTATATTAGTCCTTAAACATCACCTACTAAAGCTAATGCACAAGGGCATAGTGAATTTAAGTCAGGGAATTTGAAATAAAAAAAACTATATTTTGCAGTGGTTATGAAAAAACCCCACTTCTATTAAGGGGAAAGTTTGGTGCAGAAAAACATAAAATTGCTAAAATGTCATTCACCACACACAGTGGCAAGGGACGACTCAGACTTTGGCCTATATTTATAAATGGCAGTTATGCAACCGTCAATGAGGCATCTTCTTCTGCCTCTCATGATGATGTAAGACCTTTTTACTTTTCTGGAATTTTTTTGCAAAAAAAACCTTGAGAAGTAAAGAAGATTTCTAGCAAGCTCTGTCCTGTGATGCAGATCTTAGATTAGCTGAAGGCTGCATAAGCCTGAGGCCATATAAGAGCCCAATTTTTTGTGATTGGTTGTTTATGACTAAGCAGTTGCTAGGTAGATTAGTTTGTCTCTGGTATTTCACCTATAGGATTATAGGGCTGTCCATCAATGGTTTAGGGGTTGGTCTCAGAATAATATATAAGCCATAGTCATGTGCCTCAGACTTCCTCTTGCCATTTTGGAATGGCCCAGGAAGGCTGAGTACTTGACTGTGATAGTGTCTTGTGTTGCCTTCTTATTGTTTTCTTTTATTATTACCTTTTCCCTCTGCCCCCCTCCCCTCTCCTCCTGTCCCTCTTTTTCAGTGCCCTGTGCCTCCTTCCCCACATATGGCATGCCGCGTCCAGGTCCAACCCCCCTCTCCCGTCGCCTCTTGTAGGCCGCGGGTGCAGCAGCGTGTACGGAGCACGGCCTCCCCTGCGGCTGTCCCCCCCCATCCCTTGGGTCCCTCCATGGTCGGATCGCGGCGGCCAGCGACGCTGAGGCTGCTGTTCGCACGGTGGGCATGCTGCCCCGACCACAGCGGGTGGTGCTCTGGCGGGCCGGGGGCCGTCCGCGATGGACATAGTATGCGGGCAGCTCCCTCACCTGGGCCTCCGGCTTTGCGGCGCGGCCCTCGATCCTCCCCTGTTATGGCTCCGGCAAGCGGCGCTGGGCCCACGTGGTGCCCGGCGTCCTGGAGCGGGCCGCCGGGGGGGGGGGGTCAACTGCGGCCGCGGGGGTCCACTGATTTCAATGGGGCAACAGGTGTTCCCTGGGCCCTGGGTTTTTGTGTTTTTTCGTGCTGCTCCCCCACGAGGGGGGGGGGGGGTCTGGTTTGGTGTACTTTCTGTTCTGGGTGAGGGCAGTAGAGTAGGTACCTGTGCTTTTGGGGAGTTTGGTTTGGCGCAGGGGGCCGCCGGTTCCGTCCGGAGTGTCCCCGGCCTAGTTAATGGGGTATTACACGGGCATTGCAATTTCGTAGTTCCGGCCGCGGGCACCTTGGCCTACGGTGGCCGGGCTACGGGTGCGAGGGTCGCAGCGTCCCCTCCCGTGGTTGGCGCAGTGCTGGCGCCGCAGCGGGGGGATGGCCTGTCGCGCGGTGCCCTAGGGGGGGGCTGCCAGATTGGCTTCCTAGGGGGGAATGTTTGGGTGGGCTTTGTGCCTGAGGCTCCCGGGTGTTACCGCCTGGGGACCCCCAGCTCGCACATAGGGGTGGGTGGGCTTTTTTGTTGCTTAGGGTCTACACTGGGGTCGGGGCACGGGGGTGCCCCTGCGTCCACTGTGTGCGCTCTTCATAGTCCCCGGTCCACGGGGCGGGTGCGTTATGCTGACCCCCTCCAGTTGGTGGCTCTGTTGTCCCCCCCCCCCCCCCCCCGGCTGGGTGTGATGGGGGTTGCTGATGGCTTTCACCAGGCCCCCCTGGCTGGCTCTCATCGTTGGCCTGTCCCTTCTTCCCCTCACCCGTGCCGGTCCCTCCGGCCCCAGCTCCTCGTTGTTGCGCAGCCATTCCCCACCCTGTTCCCGACGACGCTCGGTTGCGCAGTGGTTCCTGTTCCCTGTTGTCTGCTGGGGATGTTCGGTCGGGATCGTCATCGGCTGGAGTGGTTCCGGGTCCGTCAGGTAATGGTGAGCATGCTGTTTCTTTGTTCCTTAGCATTGTTTTGTCTAGTTGTGTTTCCTCGTTTTCCCCTGGCACCCGCGTAGAGTTGCCTAACTTACTGAGCGTCGCGTGGCTGGAGGGATGGGGCCGCTATGTTGGGGGCGGCCCTCCCGCTGTTCCCGTAGGTGCCCAATTTTGTAATTTGTTGCAACCAAATGGGGTTTTGTTTCTACTGCCTTTTCGAAGGTTTCATGCAGGGGGCGCTTTTCTGTCTGTTGTCGGGTCCTGGTGTTTGGGTGACTTTGCGGTCGTGTTTCTTGCTGTGTGGAGTTGTGCTCTGCGGGTTTGGTGCTGCACGTTTTGCATGGCGGTAACTTACAGGCCGCTTTTGGTGCTGGCTCAGGGCCTTGTTTTCTTTCTCAGGGTGCTTCCTGGGGGTGGTTCCCGTTTTTCTTTCATGATCATCGGCCCCCCTCTCCCTCGGCCGTCCACCTGTATGTCATCTGGTTCCCAGCAATTGGCGGTGCTACGTTTCCTGCGTACGACCCGGGCTTGTCCCATAGGGTGCGAGGCACGGTTGTGCTTCCTTTGCTACATTCCGTGCATTGGTGCCTGTGACGTCTATTGCGTTGTCTTTTTGTGCCTGATTGGTGGCTACGGGTGGCCGGGTTGGTCCGGCGCCTTTGGTCGGGCTAGGGAGGCCCCTCCCATGCTCCAGACGATGGCTCCGATGGTGAGGTTTCGTTGGCTTTCTGGGGTAGGTTTGTTTGCTCCGGCGGGGTGGTTTTTTATTACGTCGCCTTAGGTACGTTGAGGGCCTTGGTCTGCGGGTTTTTTCCAGGTTGGCAGGTCCAGGGCGACTGCCATTGCGGGCTCTTCTTTTCGCTCCGTACTGCTGTGGCTGGCTGATATCCATGGCCTTCATGGTATGGGCGTCGGGGCATCCTATGGCTGCAGCTGTTGCGTGGGCTCGTCCATTTCGGTATATTTAGGTGAATTTGCGGTTGTCCCATCTGGGTCTGGCCAGGCTGGGCATAGTCTGGTTCGTGCAGGTTGCGCTGTTCGGGCTAGTTTTTGCGCTGGTTTTAATTGGGCGTGCCGGGTCAGTGGTTGGTGACCGGTGACTGGTCAATTTTGTACTCCGGTTTGCCTGTCTGTGGTTTTCTGGCGGGCGCCTAGATGGTGGTCGGTTCGGCAGTGTGGGTGCGCTGCGTGGGCAATACGGAGAGGAGTTACATGGCACCTGCGCATGTAGGCCGCGCCAATCATGGGCTTTCCATTTTTCCGGTGGACACATTGCCTTTGGCGTGGGTGGGTGTTCTGGTGCGGCCTTTGGATGGGGACCGCTTTCTTTTATGTACCCTCCATGGTCCTCTTCGTGGGTTTTCAGTTTCTGCAGCGTTACCGCTATGGTGGTTGCAGGGTACCCATTTCCTTGCGGATTGAGGTGACTACGCCTGCTGTGGCGGTGGGTTCTTCAGGGGCAGCGTTAGGTTCTGAGCTGCTGGGGATATACAGCCTCTGGGCATTTGGGTATGGTTTGGGCTATTAAAGATACCTGTTTCCTTTCGGATCGGGGCTGTTTGCGCATGCTGCAGTGGCGGGTTTTTCAGCGGCAGCGCTTCGGGTGCTGGGCTGAGGGGAATCTAGGTGCTATGCAGACTCTGTTCATTTGGGTACGGTTTTCGGGCTCCGGTACCCATTCCTTGCGGACTGGGGGTCGTTGCGGGTGCTGCGGCGGCAATTTCTTCAGTGGCAGCGCTTCGGGTGCTGTGCCGCGGGGACTGTGCTTTGTATGGTTTTTTAGGATTGGGGTGGGCAGCCACAGGGTCCGCCATGACAGCGGTTTAGGAGCTGGGTCGTTGGAGGTATATTGCTTAGGTCCTATTTCTTGCGGTTTGGGGAATGCTGCCATGCGGCAGCCACAGGGTCCTCCACAGCTGCTGTTCAGGAGCTGGGCAGGGGAGTTATACTTCTTAGGTCCTATTCCTTGCGGATCGGGGTGGCTACCATGTGGCAACCACAGGGTCCACCGCGGCTGCTGTTCAGGAGCTGGGCCATTGGCGGTATACTTCTTAGGTCCTATTCCTGGCGGATTAGGGTGGCTGCTATGCGGCAGCCACAAGGTCCTCCACGGCAGTTATTCAGGAGCTGGGGCCGTTGGAGATATACTTCTTAGGTCCTATTCCTTGCGGATTGGGGTGGCTACCATGCGGCAGCCACAGGATCCTCCAAGGCAGCTGATAGGAGCTGGGGCGTTGGAGGTATACTTCAGCCACAGGGTCCTCCACAGCAGCTATTCAGGAGCTGGGCCGTTGGAGGTATACTGGGGCGTTGGAGGTATACCGGCAGCCACAGGGTTCTCCACAGCAGCTATTCAGGAGCTGGGCCATTGGAGATATACTTCTTAGGTCCTATTCCTTGCTGAGTGGGGTGGCTACCATGCGGCAGCCACTGGGTCCTCCACGGCAGCTAGTCAGAAGCTGGGGCCGTTGGAGATATACTTCTTAGGTCCTATTCCTTGCGGATTGGGGTGGCTACCATGCGGCAGCCACAGGGTCCTCCATGGCAGCTGTTCAGGAGCTGGGGCGTTGGAGGTATACGTCTTATAGGTCCTATTCCTTGCGGATTGGGGTGGCGGCCATGCGGAAGCCATGGGGTCCTCCATGGCAGATGTTTGGGAGCTGGGGCATTGGAGGTGTACTTCTTGGGTCCTACTCCTTGAGGATTGGGGTGGCTGCCATGCGGCAGCCACAGGGTCCTCCACAGCAGCTATTCAGGAGCTGGGTCGTTGGAGATATACTTCTTAGGTCCTATTCCTTGCTGAGTGGGGTGGCTACCATGCGGCAGCCATGGGGTCCTCCACGGCAGCTATTCAGGAGCCGGGGCCGTTGGAGATATACTTCTTAGGTCCTATTCTTTGCGGATTGGGGTGGCTACCATGCGGCAGCCACAGGGTCCTCCACGGCAGCTGTTCAGGAGCTGGGGCGTTGGAGGTATACTTCTTAGAGGTGCTGTTCCTTGCGGATTGGGGTGGCGGCCATGCGGCAGCCACAGGGTCCTCCCCGGCAGCTGTTCGGGAGCTGGGGCATTGGAGGTATACTTCTTAGGTCCTATTCCTTGCGGAGTGGGGTGGCTACCATGCGGCAGCCGCAGGATCCTCCACGGCAGCTATTCAGGAGGTGGGCCGTTGGAGGTATGCTTATTATAATCCTACATGCATTTGGATAATGTTAGTTGCACCTGTTGCGCTAACCCAAAACCTTGGTTTACCCGTCGGTTTTTGAACGGTTAGCGTTCAGAAATCGAGGGTGTGAAGTGAATTTTTAAATTTTCCTCCGAGGGGGCCTAATTACAATTGGCACTTCAAAGGTCCACGGGAGGTTTTTTGAGTTTTCTCCTTCACTTGGGTTATTTCTGTTCTCTGTCACTTGGTTTTCTTATGTGATGTATGTCAGTGTGATGATGTTAGGGTGTTTTTCTTTTGCAGCCGTCAATGGTTTGAACAAGCGTGGCTGTTTGGTCACTCTTACATTTTTGGGCGGCAGGGCATCCCTTGGCGCGTAGGACAGCTGATGTTTTGGTACCAGAGTGGTTGGTCGGTTGGGTGTCCGTGGTTACGGGATACTAAGGGGTATTTGTACAGCCCCTTTTCCACAGGGAGCATAGTTGGGGTCATCCTGGCGATATTGTCCTGCATTTGGGCGGCGCTGGTTGGGGTCGCGTCAACGGCGTCGACCTCAATTTGTTCATTAAGGCTGATTTCGTGGGCCTCGTTGTCACAGGCCGGAGCTCCGTTTTAAGTGGTCAATTAGTCCAACGTTTTTTCATTGGAAGGGGGCGGTGCGTTTTCTCAGCTATTGAGAAGGCCCGCAAGATGGTAATTCTGCTGTTTTCGTTGTTGTTACGGCTTTTAGGTGGAGGAGTTTTCAGGCATCCCCTGCTTGTACTGCGTCAGTTCTACAAGGAGAATGGGGTTCGTCTTCTCCGGCTGGAGTTTTCGGGTTTTCTTAAATGGGTTTTGGTCCTTTCCGTTAGCGATCTTAATTTCCTGTTTTTTTATTGGTTTGGATGGCGGGGCGGTTTGTTAAACCTTTGTGGTGGGAAGTCGCTACCAACCAGCGGTCAGATGGGCATAAGTGGTCATTGTGGGGCACCCTCTTTAGAAGGACGGCAGGTGTGTCCTTACCTTGCGGTTGGACATTTAGACGTTCCCCTGCGGGAACCGAATGTTTGTCAGAGAAAAGAGTGGTGAGTCCTGCACAATGCGGGTTATGCAGGGAGGAGGCGGTGTTGTGGTTTAGTCCCCTCCTCAGTTTTTGTGTTTCAATCTAAATGACTGGAGCTGGTGTCTGGTAGCGATTTTTCCTTTGCCATCCTCCAATATAAAATCAATTCAATTACAATTATAGTTTAAAGAACAGGTTAGCGATCAATAAATATCGTCTGACCTTCAACTACAGCTAACCGTGTCCGTGTCGTTATTTTAGTGTGTCATTATTTTAGTGATAAGCTAGCTTAAAGAAGTGTTTATGTCAATCGCAATAAAATTATGGGCGCCTTAGATTAGCTGAAGGCTGTATAAGCCTGAGGCCATATAAGAGCCCAATTTTTTGTGATTGGTTGTTTATGACTAAGCAGTTGCTAGGTAGATTAGTTTTTCTCTGGTATTTTTCCTATAGGAATATAGGGCTGTCTATCAAGGGTTTAGGGGTTAGTCTCGGTATAATATATAAGCCATAGTCATGTGCCTCAGACTTCCTCTTGCCATTTTGGAATGCCCTCCCGCCCGCCCAGACTATATTTTTTCCTGCATCTTGTCTTTCTCGGTGGGTTCTTGACAGCCAGATTGGCGGGAAGTCGCTACCAACCAGCGGTCAGATGGGCGTAAGTGGTCATCGTGGGGCACCCTCTTTAGAAGGACGGCAGATGTGTCCTTACCTTGCGGTTGGACATTTAGACGTTCCCCTGCGGGAACCGAACGTTTGCCAGAGAAAAGAGTGGTGAGTCCTACACAATGCGGGTTATGCAGGGAGGAGGCGGTGTTGTGGTTTAGTCCCCTTCTCAGTTTTTGTGTTTCAATCTAAATGACTGGAGCTGGTGTCTGGTAGCGATTTTTCCTTTGCCATCCTCCAATATAAAATCAATTCAATTACAATTATAGTTTAAAGAACAGGTCAGCGATCAATAAATATCGTCTGACCTTCAACTACAGCTAACCGTGTCCGTGTCGTTATTTTAGTGTGTCGTTATTTTAGTGATAAGCTAGCTTAAAGAAGTGTTTATGTCAATCGCAATAAAATTATGGGCGCCTTAGATTAGCTGAAGGCTGTGTAAGCCTGAGGCCATGTAAGAGCCCAATTTTTTGTGATTGGTTGTTTATGACTAAGCAGTTGCTAGGTAGATTAGTTTTTCTCTGGTATTTTTCCTATAGGAATATAGGGCTGTCCATCAAGGGTTTAGGGGTTAGTCTCGTTATAATATATAAGCCATAGTCATGTGCCTCAGACTTCCTCTTGCCATTTTGGAATGCCCTCCCGCCCGCCCTGACTATATTTTTTCCTGCATCTTGTCTTTCTCGGTGGGTTCTTGACAGCCAGATTGGCGGGAAGTCGCTACCAACCAGCGGTCAGATGGGCGTAAGTGGTCATCGTGGGGCACCCTCTTTAGAAGGACGGCAGATGTGTCCTTACCTTGCGGTTGGACATTTAGACGTTCCCCTGCGGGAACCGAACGTTTGCCAGAGAAAAGAGTGGTGAGTCCTACACAATGCGGGTTATGCAGGGAGGAGGCAGTGTTGTGGTTTAGTCCCCTCCTCAGTTTTTGTGTTTCAATCTAAATGACTGGAGCTGGTGTCTGGTAGTGATTTTTCCTTTGCCATCTTCCAATATAAAATCAATTCAATTACAATTATAGTTTAAAGAACAGGTCAGCGATCAATAAATATCATCTGACCTTCAACTACAGCTAACCGTGTCCGTGTCGTTATTTTAGTGTGTTGTTATTTTAGTGATAAGCTAGCTTAAAGAAGTTTTTATGTCAATCGCAATAAAATTATGGGCGCCTTAATACTTTCATGCAATAAAGGCAAATATTGCAATGCAAATGTAATTGATATTTTCACATTACATTCACATTTTTCCAAATAGTCAAAGTTATGCCTGTTATGTTATAATTCTTCAGATAAAGTGGAGTTATCACTGTTGCATTTGCTATCCATAAAGAGGCCCTTCAGAGCCGTAAGTAACAAATACTACTGTATGTATTGCAAAATGTATATATAACAAAATCGAGTGATGATATAAATGATGTTATCACTTTGAAATGTATTGTATTGAAATGTATTGACAGTTGGTCTGACCGCTGACCCCTCCCACCAGTGTCAGAGATGCATGGAAAATAGTAAGGAGTGGTGATAGAGACAGGGGCATATTTACTCTATTTTACAGTTTCTTATATCGTGCAGCTTATTCCGTTGCACTTTACAATTGGAAACAACAGTCATAGAACATAACTGGGTAAAAACAGACAGACATAGAGGTAGAAAGGCCCTGCTCGCAAGATTACAATCTATATATCAAAGCTTGGAGAAAGATAGTGGAGATAAGTAAAGTACCAACCAAACCTACCTCTCATTTTTCAAACACAGCCTGCAACATGGCAGTTAGGAACTGATTGGCTGGTACTTTATCTCTCTCCACATCAGCTCATTCCAAGGCTTTGTACATCTGCCCAATAATAAAGCGTGTCAGGCTAATAGCTAGGAAAAATGTGAAAGCAGTCTTAAAGATTTAACTTCATTAATAGCCATATATTACTACAGATTTCTTTCGCTCAGTGTCCTAGCTGTCAATCTTTCGAAAAGGTTAGCAAGGGTAATTATAGCCTTGATTCTACTAGATAGCAAGAAGGCGGGTATTATTATTATTATTATTATTATTATTGTAGAATAGGTGCCAGTGTTACCCCTGACTATGCCATCCAAGGATAAATATTAGCAAGATTAGTTGTAACATTGGTTGTTCTTAAAAATTAGATAGAATTTTGGAGGACTTGGAATTTGAAATTTATGTATTTATGTTTAATTAAATGCTACGTATTTTTTCTAACCCGCAAAGATGTATCTAAAAAAAATCACTTATTAGGTAGTATGTTATGAATTGACACATGACAGCATTCTATTGGACACTTCCTTCCTTGATAGGAACATATTGTGCACCATGGGCCTGATAGGGATGTGGTTGGAGCAGATATCGCTACTGCTGCTGCTGGAAGCGGCAGTGATAGCACTAATATGATAATGCCTGTCGAAGTTGAAAATATTACACACACACACACTATACATGCAAACACCACACAGAGTGGTCTCTGCGTGTGTGCGCATACCCGCACGCTGCGTACATTGGCTCACGAAGCCCTGTGTATTAGCGCTTCGTATGAGATACGGTAACATACGCATTCGCATAGAAAAGCCACAAAGCCATATTCAATATTTTATCTATATATTGCATAATTTACACATAGTCTATACACACTTCACCAGCAAGTGACTGTGTTCATTACAGTAGAAGAGGCATGTGTTAATTAATAATCATATTGTCACAAAATAGCAAATCTCTCTTACACACACATTCAAAGGTGATACTTCCAAGAATACAATACAAACAGTGTTTTTCTTAAACGTATCAGACTGTCTTGTTTAAGCAGACATTGTGTTCATGGAAGATGGACCTTGGACTGAGGGAATGTGTATAAATACCGTTGTTTGCCCCAATTGTTTGGGAGTTGTAAATTGAGTCAACAGATACTGGACTGTCATTGTCACACTAGAGGTTAGAACAAACAAGAAAACAATATAACATACACAAACACAAGCCAGACCAATGTTTGCTTAATTACCTTTCAAAACCACAAAAAAGGTAACATTACAGACGAGACATTTGATGTATGATATATCAAATGGATAACACTGATATTCTCGTACACATAGTTTAAAGACATCTAACCCATGGTTATATATATTTCATAACTAATTGTAATAGCAGGAATATATATATATATATATATATATATATATACACACATACACACACACACACACACACACACACATACACATATCACGAGGTTGGGAATGAATAAATATATCATGTGTGGGATCATATTTTTCAGGGTCACATAAGCAGTAATCCGGTGCGTGTGAGGATATTGTCTCATATTGCGGCAATAAGTTATTAGCAATACCGGATTCATGTATGATAATGTGGTGGGTTTAACTGGTCTTGGGGTGGGAACTCAGATGTAAACAACAGTAATCACATCTCAGGACTTAGTCATCGCCCCTCGGTTGAGCTGACCAATGATCCCCAGTGCACTGGATATGTCCCACCCCCGGACCAATGGAAGAAGAGCATACATTTCCCATTGTATTGTTTTTGGACCCATTGTTTAAAAGAGGCTTCCTGGCCAGGCTCTGCAAATTCTCTGAAGGTCATCTTGCTAAGACAGAATGAGTCCTGGGTTCAGGAGCGCTCACGAACAAATGTACGTATCTATTGGTTGTAGCTTCTTCTCTGTAATATTATTGTATTTCTGTGTATATCCCCTTTTAGTAAATATTTGTTGCTGCGTTGGACCACAACATAACATATACAACTGGTGTCGCATTCCATTCTTCTTTGGGTTATAAGGTGTAACCAGCCACACGTGTCGCTTCATTGTGCAATTCAGCGTGTCAGCGTGTTTACGCAACGTGCATACACATTGTACAGGTTATTAGCGTATTCTTAGCGGCCGCAGCAGCCCGAACCATATTGTAATAAGGTACAGCATTTCCCTGAAAGTTAAACGAACTTAACATACCGCAGGAGGTGTCACACTTCCTGCTATATTACTGATCCGAGCTATGTCCTAGGACACAGTATTGGACACCATCAGCCAGCTGTGTGAACCATGGGGCCACCACCGGAGCTACCAAGAGGCCAGGAAATCTCTGTCCTCTGATCATTAGACATGGCGTTATTATTGGGTTTTTTTCTTGTTTGTTTTTCTGCTTTATGGTCTGATAATATGGTAAATGAAATCAAGAGAACCACATTTTTCATAATGAAAACTTACATACTTCAGTTATACCTAATAATACATAAATTAACCTAATCATATTATAATGAAAATTCTCCTTTAATTCCTTACTTTTAATGCAGTGAAATGTTTACCTCGATGCAGCTTAATTCAATTATGTTTTTACTTGTAATTAAATAACACTTTTGAGAAACTTTACATTGTTGACATACAGTAAGTGTTATACTGAGCCATCTGTAGAAATAGAGTATTGGAATGTCAATGACTTTACAATTTAATAAGGGCATAAAAAAGATTATAATTTCTTTGTCACCTTTCAAGGCCACAAACTATTCAAGGATTTATATATGATCTGTGAATTTAATTAAGTGCTTTTGCAAGTGTAATACTTGAAATGTGGCCTATTATTAATGAATCAATGGATAGGTGAGTTTAAATTAACATAATTGTCTATTCCTTAGCCTATGTAAATCTATAGAATTAATGAAAACAAATTAAAAATCATTCAGTTATACTGCTAAGATTCCATGAACACACTTTGAAATTGAAGTGAACCAATTCACTATGCCAATAGTAATAATTTATTTAAGTTAACAATTCTTTAATTGTATTAACAATGATTTAATTGTATTCTACTGCAGCCTGGAATAGTAAAGTTAAAGATTAATGAATCAGCCAAATTCACAAAACTATTTCTTACATTGGATGCATACTGTAGTTTGTTTTGCTGGATACTGTATCTGCAAATTTTTCCAATGTCTTAAATTGGCACAATGGAGGGGATTCAGGTCCAGTTGCAAGCCTAAGTTGTATGCAATTTACCAATGTACGATACTATGCGCAAGCGCTGGGCCTTTACTGCATATGTACAGTATGGGAAATAGTATGGCTGCAGACTTCAGATGATTGACAGTTTGCAGCCATTTGGGGGAGGGGAGGGGCAGCAATTGCTCCCAAATCCCATTTGGTGAAAGTGCCAAGGTCAGGGTCTCTGTCTTCCAATGGAGACTTCCAGGTCCCAGGGATGAAGCTACATTGGCCGCTCTGCATAACCTCATGGGTTACACAGCCAGAAGATGATGTCGTAGGTGATCCAAAGTTGTGTCCTCCTGCTGCAATACAATATGAAAGCACCAGCGATGCCTACTACAACTACAAGGAATCACCTCCCTTCTGCTGTCTTGCCGGGTTTGGCAGCGTGGCTTGACAGCTGGCTGTTCAGCTGGCTTCCTGGTGTCCAAGAGAGGGGGTGTGATGGGTATGACTGTGCAACACACATGAATTTGAAAGGGGTTTACCCATGGCAGCCCATGTTATTGGGTCTCAAACCCATGAGAAAATGCTTCAACTGAAGATATCTCCATATTTTTTTTACTATTAGGTAACTCCCATTGAGCTTGTGATGTGATGGGAAGCTCAAAACACCAGAGCAGTCTCCCAAATTATAAACTCTTGAGATTTTCCATGAGCACCATGACTGAAATTAGTTGGGTAGGATTTCCCAGGAAAAAAGGCCAGGTTACTGAATAGTGGGATCAGAGGAGATGGGGTAGGCTATAACAGCTGTTTTTGTTCGGAGACCTTGCCAACAGGAGAACATAGGGCTCAGCAACGGGTGGCGAGTCAGAGTTATGGTTAAGAGCCAAGATACATCAGGAAACCCACATGGAAGGTATGATGCTGCTATGGCAACCCATTGTTTTGCTTTTCTTATATCTCAAACAAGGTTAACACGTAAAGCAGACAGTGAAGGAGAACTAGTATAAGTAGCACCTGCAGGAAGGAGTTTATTTCTTTAAACTTAAAGTATATACAGTACATACAGTATTCACAATTTACTTATACCCCTTCCACACCAAGCCACGAACCAGGAATATTGCTGGGGCAACACGGGTCTGGGCTTGGTGTAAAAGGATCAGCCTGGATTGTTTTACAGAAGAATCTAACCCTGGTCACGACAAGGGTCAAGCCCGGAACCTACCTGGGTAGCCTGCAGAGCAAATAGTGCAACCCCGATCAGGCAACCCAGATCATGCTAAAAAGTATGCAGAGACCCAGATCAGCTGCACTTGGAGATGATTTCATGTCCAAGTATCAGCAAAGGGATAACTCAGCAATAACCCAGGTCCAACCTGCAGTGTAAACATGGTTTCAAGAAGCTGGACACGGCTAGCAACCAGGTTCAATAACGTAGGTAGGACCGGGATTATTGGTTTGAAAGGGGTATAACCATGGAACAGTTCCTCTGAGGGGGATACATAGTGTGACAATAAGAGAGCACATTTAGACATTACAGCATTTCTAAGACAATAAAAAAAAATATTAAAATATTAAAATCTCCATTTTCACTTCTGACAGCAATACAAGGAAGCAGAAGCATGAAACACATTTTTGAATCGAATATAGCTTATTCTATGACTTCTAAGTACAATCTGATCCCGGGCAATGACTTGCAGCATATTGCACTTCAGCATGTGCCCACCTGTAAAGACACAACTGAAGTTTATTACTATGAATATATTTTGGTGTTAAATGTACTGTTATCTACAGATATTGGGGGTCATTCAGGGCTGGCCGTATTAGTGGTCCCCAGCGCAGTTTGCCGATAATGGAAAACTGCGTTGCGCAGCGGCCGCACAGAGGCTGCGCGGCCACACACATTGCGGTTACATCCCTGATATGGTTGGGATGGTGTTATTGTAATTGTGGTTGTCGAACCCTATCTGAAGACTTGTCTTCTTGAATAAAGTGAAAAGTTTTCTTGAAAAATGTTTATAACCCTTTGAGTCTAGACAAGCCTCTTACCTCTCTAACATTGCAGAGGGAATCGAGAGCTAAAACAAAGTGACTGGACTATCCTGACTTGGTAAGATTGGCAGTGCTGACAACATACTGAGCAAGGTAGATAACCAATATTGTGACTGCCCCACCATACTCGGGACAAGTGGCAGACTCCCGCCCACTTCTACCAGTTCTTGAAGATTTCACTACTTGTTTCCTGTCTGCATCCTCGTGAACGGACATTAATTTTTAGAAGGGTTCCCCACTACCCTATAAATTCCAGCCCTATACTGACTATTTTGAAGCTTGTTTCTGTTATGACAGGGAAACCTAACCTGAGTGTCCTCCTGCTAGAGCGTCAGCTCCCCAGTTGGTTCAGATTGAATCTAGTTATTGGAAAAAAGTTTGGTTTTGCCTTGTAAATGATTGCTGCTTTAAAAAAAAGTGGTCAGATAGAAACATTTAGCCGAAAGTGTCCTGAGGAGAGAAGTGGATAAAAGGAGTGGCTAGGATCTAGGGAAATGGGGAGGTGCTGATGGCCAATGAAAGAAGTAGGTGGGGGATTGCTGAGGGGTACTGTAAACAGTCACACAAATAATAAAGATAAGCCATTTTTGGGTGGGGGGAATTGCATGTAGCTAAAAATTGTACACAAACAGTGTGATGTGAGGGAAACAGAGTAGGAAATGCCTGCTGGTACAGGCACTAGAAGGGCATAGAGGCTGGCACAGACAAAAGAAAGGTAGAGAGTCTGGTACAGTCAAAACTCGGGTAAAGAGGCTTACACGGAAAGGAGAAGGTCAGAGAGGATGGCATAGGCAGTAAAAAAGCAGAGAGGCTGGCAAAGACAGGAGAAGGGCAGATAGTCTGCACACACAGGAGAATGGAAGACAGCATGGTACACACAGGAGAAGGCCAGAGAAAATGGACCAAAGAGGAGAAAGGGATAGAGGATGGCGTAGATACCAAAAGGGGACATGGGCTGTTACCTACAGAGGAAAGGGGAATACAGATTGGTGAAGGGCAGGGGGAATGGCAGAGACAAAAGAAAGGAAGAGAATCTGGCAAAACAGAACTGCAAAAAGGTTGGCAGGAGAGGAGCAGAGAAGCTGGCACAGGCATGCGAAAAGCAATGAAGCTGACACAGGCAGGAGAAGGGTATCCGTTTGCATGGTCGACCAAGTTAAGGTCGACAGTCACTGAGTCAACCACTATTGGTCGACATTGACATGGTCGACATGGGCAAATGGTCAACACATGAAAATGGTCAACACAGGACTGGTTGACACATGAAAAGACTGACATAGCTTTTTTTTTTTAAAAATAGATTTTTAACTTTTTCATACTTTACCATCAACGTGGACTACGATTGGGAACTTTAACCTGTGCCAAGCACTGCGGTAGCTGAGCTTGAATGACAAATGAAGCGAGCCATGCAAGGGGACAAAGTACACTAATTGGGGTTCCTGGTCATGTTACGGAAAAATTACACCAAAAACAGTAAAAAAAAAATATCCATGTCGACCTTTCATGTGTCGATCTGTCCAGTATCGATCATTTTCATGTGTCGACCATTAGTCCATGTCAACCATGTCTATGTCGACCAATAGTGGTTGACCTAATGAATGTCGACCTTAACATGGTCGACCCATCATATCAAAACCAAGGAGAAGAACAGAACGAATGGCGTAGACAACAGAAACACGGCAGAACTGCCGGTGGTGCAGCCGATGCATTGCACCTGTGCCTGCAGCAATGAAAGGGCCCACAATATTAGCTGAACTCATAATGAGTCAAAGTGACTCATTAAAGAATTGTGCGCCAGTAAACAATGAAGTGGCAGTCAGGTCCCAGGAGAGAAATGTGACCCTTCCCATGGGGACAGCTATTGCAGGATCAAACATGCCCATTCTTCCCTGCTTCCTCCCATCTAGAGGACCAGGCCCGCCCCCTTCATCCTCTCAACCCACTCCCTAGTTCCACTCTACCCTGCTCTCTCCCAACCAGAGGAGCAGGTCCACCTCCTTTTTCCCCTTGGTCGGCACGCTTCCCCTCTAACGTGCTCTCCTCTGGCCAGAGGACCAGGTCCACTCCGTTCTTCCCCTTGGCTCACCCCCTTCCCTCTACCCTGCTATCTCCCTTCTCCCACTCAAACCATGTTTTGCCCAGGTTGTTTCTGTCATGATGTTATCCATTAGTGATGTTCATCTAACGGACAACAGTGTGTCACTTGTCACAAAGTCAATAAAAGTTAGATTTTATACTAATTGTGCATCAATTACAGACCTTTTTCTTCTTTTTCTGTTCAATAATCCATGGTCTGTGGTAGCCGACGGTCGGATTTCGGGCCTCAGTGTCCGGGACCCTTTTGGACTTCTGGCATCAGCATTCTATTGTGTGTCAGTATTTCGATGCCGGTATCTCGTGCATTGGGATCCGGCCATAGATATTGTAACCACATCCATGTGATAGCACCACCAGGCCATACAATTATTTATATAGTTCCATTGGGCATTAAGAACAAACCTCTATACGGTCCACTTTCAGAATTTTCCCAGTGCAAAAGATACTGTATTTTTCCCTTTTCATCTCAGTCTACATTTAGGTGAGGTTTGCTAGTTGTGTATGGTGTAGTGCTGCATCTCATAGAAGAGGGTGTGGTAGATCAGGGAATATTGTTGTACATATCTGGTGTTGCCTGCTTCACAGTTAAGTGCTTGGCTGATATTGGTCTTAATCTAGGCATGATATGACGGAGTAGGTGGAAACAATTTCTCTGGGCAGAATGGACAGAATACTATCATGCTGTATGATACATTTGAAGCCTCTGTAAGATTGCAGGGACTGATATTTTCCGACTGATCTGTCTGCTACCTTCCTCTGTGCCCCTGCATGTCAATTGTTTTCCATTTTAAACACCAATAAATCATGTGGTGTCTTTATTGTATTCATTCCTTAAATGGTGTTTTGGGGTGATTGCTGATATCACATACTCTGTATGACATCTGCTGTTAAACAACCCATATATTTTAATATTTTAAATATATTGGCATTCTTGAGCCAATGGTTCTGATCCTGAGTCAAACAGATCTCTTAGCATGGATGTATATGGCAAGTTTTTGCATATAACCAGTTGGCCAGAACTGTCTTTCTGAGAAATGTAGTGTTTCAGGAGGGAATTGGGCGGTGACTAACCATACTGTCTTGTGGGAGTGTCATGGGAGGTGCATTGGAGTGTTATTATGCATGTGTAACAAAAGCTCTGTGCAATTCTGAGTTGTTTCTGCTTGCACATGCATGAACAACTGCTTTAGGTGAATGGAATCTTGCCTTAGCATAAGGTAGTGAATCAGGCTTCCGTGACTGCCCACAACTACAGACACTTTGCATGTGACTCACAATCAGTCTCAGTTTGTTCATCTAGAATATACAGAAAATGTATTAGTACTTATGATCACCACTAAAGTAGTAGTTTTTGGAAATGATGTGTGTGCAGGTGCTGATCTTAAGAGTTATATAGGCATCCATCAGTGGATGACTCAAACTGTGAACAGCCCAGTTACTTAACCAGTGGTGTTGGTTTATTGATAGATAGCATGTACAGCTGTACTCACTGTTACATGTACACTGGTGATGGAGTGGATCAGGGTTTCATACAACGCACCAGCCAGTGAGTATATACTGCAAACAGGTAGCTGTGCAGGGATGCTGGAACAGCTTTATGGCAGTTATTAAACTGGTTTCTCTTAGGAGCTAAGCAGGAGACTACTGTCTCCCACTATGTCACTATACACAGTCTCACACAGTCCCAAGATAGCTCTGCCCATGCTCAGTAGAGATCTCAGTGGCCATCTTGGGCTAAAGCATGATCCTTCCCTGCAGAGCAGGAAGGCCGGAATCTGTGCCGTAGTGCACTCCACTTTCAACAGTTCACTTTCAAGGTTACACACCCATGCATTGCAGATTTCATGCATATAGAATGACTTAGTCCCCCCAAAAGAGATAATGACACCATCTTGGCATTGATAAAACATGAGGCATTGCTAAAACAATACAATGTGTGGGGCTCTTATATACTACTATTTATTGGCCCTTAATATTTGACCTTTCATGTTTCTCTTAACTACAACTCATCTGTAGTAATGAGTACAGATTAGTTACATGAGAGTCATACTTTTAAAACCTCATGTCATATTTAGATTTTGTTTTCTGGGAAATATTTATTTCAAGGAACCAAATGGTTCGAGAAGATTGACCTGTCAGAGGCATCCCCTGATTTACAGGGGGAAACAAATACTTTTTCCCCTGGGTTTTTGGAGCTTGTGAAAATTAGGTTTAGTCCTGCAGGCACACCATACTGTACTTCTTTTCAGAAAAGACCATTTTGGGAAGGACTGTGAACAGTGCAGTAAGATAACAGTCATTAGGTCCCCAAACTCTCATGAATCATTTAGAAACATGTAAACAGAATTAATGAGGGGATGGTCATACAGTGGCAGCAAGCTGGACTTTGATGCAACATTTCACTCTTCATAGCCTGCACATTTTCAGATGAATCTGCAAATCCACATAACTAGATGCAGGTTGTTTTTATGAGGTGCTGTGTCTGGTAAATGGGTGAGCATCTTGAAGCAAACTTGGCAGACTAATAGGCACTCTTGAGGAAATAAAGAAGTACATACATTTCACGACTCTCTGTGTTGTGGCTTGTTGATTGACTTGTTAAATGATTATCTGACAGCATTGCTTAGTTTTTGATCAATATGAACAATATTCTGAAAATTATTTTTCCCCCTTTCTTCTCACCACGTCACCTTGGCCCATTTGCTGTGACATGACTAGTACAAATGCTAAACAGACATTTTCTACAGAGCTTAGATCATACCTTCTAAGAGTCCAGATGTTGTTAGGACTAATCAGATCTGTGATCTACCTAAAGAGTGTAGCCCCAGTCAAATGTGCATGTGGTTGCGTGGATCAGGATCCGTGCTGCAAGTATGGCAGTACAGGGCCGTACTGCGTTTCGGTAAGAAATTGCCAGCCGGTACGCAGTACTGCCGGTCAGACCGCCATGCTTGCAGCCCGCCAATGTTGTGCTGTGTGCAATGCCGAGAAGGAGAAAGCAGCGTGTACCTCTCCTGTGTCCCTAAGTGCTTATCCGGCCTCTGGCGGTGGCAGCGTTTCTCTCAAATTAGGCGCCAGTTCCTGAGCCAATCACAGCTCATGGACCAGCAGCTGTGGCTCCTAGATGGCTGCTGGTCCGCAAACGTTGATTGGCTCATGAATCGGCGCGCGCACACAGTACCACTAAGAAATGTTTCCTACTTGTATTTTGTGGGAACAGTTAGGGTTAGGATGTGGGAGGGGTGGGTTAGGGTCAGGATTAGAGTTAGGGTTAAAATACTCACCGGAATCTATCAGCATGCCGCGGTCGGCATTCTGACCGTTGGGATTTCAACTTCCGGGATATTGATACACTAGGGACATTATCATACATAATACGAATGTAATATGGTATAAGTAAATAAATATATCAATTAAACAAAATATATAATATAATTTAGAGATGTGCGACAGGCAGTTTTCGTGTTTTGTGTTTTGGTTTGTGTTCTGGTTCCATGCTTGCGTTTTGGATCTGGATTGGTTTTGCCAAAAACACCCTTTCGTGTTTTGGTTTTGGATCTGGGTGATTTTTGAAAAAAACATAAAAACAGCTAAAAACACAGAATTTGGGGTAGTTTTGATCCCACGGTATTATTAATCTCAATAACATTCATTTCTACTCATTTCCAGTCTATTCTGAACACCTCACAATATTGTTTTTAGGCCAAAAGGTTGCACCGAGGTGGCTGTATGACTAAGCTAAGCTACACAAGTGTGCGGCGCAAATACCTGGTCCATCTAGGAGTGGCACTGCAGTGTCAGACATGAGGGCAGATATAAAAAAATAGGCCCCAAACAGCACATCATGCAAAGAAGTAGAAGCTGTGCAATGAGGTAGCTGTATGACTAAGTGATACAAGTGTGCGGCACAAACACCTGGCCCATCTAGGAGTGGCACTGCAGTCCCACTGCACTAATGGCGGATACCGGATGCACGTCTAACACCAACATACCTGTCAAGGTCTCAGTTATCCAATTTGCAACAGGATGACATAGAAACATAGAAACATAGAATTTGTCGGCAGATAAGAACCACTTGGCCCATCTAGTCTGCCCCTTTTTTTTTTTTTTATATATTATTTTTTTTTTTATCACTAACCTTATTTGTTCCTTATTTCTTTGTAAGGATATCCTTATGTCTATCCCATGCATGTTTAAATTGCTCTACTGTCTTAGCCTCTACCACCTCTGATGGGAGGCTATTCCACTTGTCCACTACCCTTTCTGTGAAATAATTTTTCCGCAAATTTCCCCTGAACCTCCCCCCCTCCAGTCTCAGTGCATGTCCTCGTGTCCTATTGCTTCTCTTCATTTGGAGAATGTTTCCCTCCTGGACTTTGTTAAAACCCTTCATATATTTGAAAGTTTCTATCATGTCCCCCCTTTCTCTTCTCTGCTCCAAACTATACATATTGAGATTTCTTAGTCTTTCTGGGTATGTTTTGTGATGTAGGCCATGCACCATTTTAGTTGCCCTCCTTTGTACAGTTTCTAATGTATTAATATCCTTTTGAAGATATGGCCTCCAGAACTGAATACAGTATTCTAGATGAGGCCCGTACCAATGACCTATACAGTGGCATTATTACTTCTTTCTTTCTGCTGTCATATTTCATCTTACTCGCAAAGGACTGTTGGATAGTCATTTGCTTAGTTGAAGTAGTACAAGTGGTCTTCCGATTTCCCCTCTGGGATGACGATCGACTCCCAGCAGCAGCAACAACAGCAGCAGCAGCAGCAGCAGTAGGAGGAAGTGGTTCTTGATCTTTCCCTATTTTATCCTCCAAATTTTTGTTCTCTATTATTTTTCTGGAGTTATATAACAAAATGCAGCTAAGGATAGCGTACCTCTACACTACACAGGGCAAACCCTGTAAAAATTATTTGGATTAAATATTAATAACCCCTTTATTTGGAGTAAATAATATATAGCACAGGACAGCACCACTGAACTTATATGGCAGCACCACTGGACTGGATTTATACAGCAGTATCACTGGAATTATATGTCAGTACCACTGGACATATACGTCAGTATCACTGGACTGCATTTATATGCCAGTACCACTGGATTTATACAGCAGTACCACTGGACATATACGGCAGTATCACTGGAATTATATGCCAGTACCACTGGACATATACGGCAGTATCACTGGACTGGATTCATACGGCAGTACCACTGTACATATAAAGCAGTATCACTGGACTGGATTTATATGCCAGTACCACTGGATTAATACAGCAGTACCACTGGACATTTACGGCAGTATCACTGGTCTGGATTTATATGCCAGTATCACTGGATTTATACGGCAGTACCACTGGACATATACGTCAGTATCACTGGACTGCATTTATATGCCAGTACCACTGGATTTATACAGCAGTACCACTGGACATATACGGCAGTATCACTGGAATTATATGCCAGTACCACTGGACATATACGGCAGTATCACTGGACTGGATTCATACGGCAGTACCACTGTACATATAAAGCAGTATCACTGGACTGGATTTATATGCCAGTACCACTGGATTAATACAGCAGTACCACTGGACATATACGGCAGTATCACTGGTCTGGATTTATATGCCAGTATCACTGGATTTATACGGCAGTACCACTGGACATATATGGCAGTATTAATGGAATTATATGGCAGTACCACTGGACATATATGGTAGTGTCACTGAACTGTATTTATACACCAGTACCACTGGATTTATATGGTAGTACCACTGAACATATGCAGCACTATCACTGGAATTATATGGCAGTACCACTGGATATATACGGCAGTATCACTGGACTGGATTTATACAGCAGTACCACTGGACATATACGGCAGTGTCACTGGATTTATACGGCAGTATCACTGGACTAGATTTATACGCCAGTACCATTGGATTTATACAGCAGTACCACTGGACATTTATGGCAGTATCACTGGATTTATACGGCAGTACCACTGGACTTATACCGCAGTATCACTGGAATTATTTGGCAGTACCACTGGACTTATACGGATAGACCACTGGACTTATACAGCAGCACAGGGACACCACCACTGGACTGATGCAGCACAACATAGCACCACTGGACTGGATTTATACAGCAGCACTGGACATATGGCAGCAGGGGACACCACCACTGTTACTGGACTGATGCAGCACAAGATACCACTGCTGGACTGATGCAGCACAACACAGCACCTCTGGGCTGGACTTATACAGCAGCACTGGACATATGGCAGCAGAGGACCCCACCACTGTGACTGGACTGATGCAGCACAAGACACTACCACTGTACTGATGCAGGACAACACAGCACCACTGCACTGGACTTATACAGCTACACTGGACATATGGCAGCAGAGGACACCACCAATATGACTGGACTAATGCAGCATAAGACACTACACTGGACTTAGCAGCACAAGACAGCACTGGAATCGCCACCCCACTTTGCTTCCCACACAGACACTGAGAACGGAGACACATCCTCTTGCTACACTCTCCAATTCCGGAGTGAAACTGGCGGCGCTGCGCGTCTCCTCATATGGAATCCAAAACCCGTGAGAATCCGAAAGCGGGAAGATGACGTTTTGCCTTGTTCTGGTTTCTGACTCAGGTGGGAAAACCCGAGCTGGGCTCTGATCCGGTCTCGGGTAGTGATCCGGTCTCGGGTAGTGAAGTCTGATATAATTAGGTAAATAGGGATGCGGTCAGCATCCAGGCGCCTAAAATCCCAAGGGTCAGAATGCAGACAGCGGCATCTCGGCAGTCAGAATCCCGACAGATCCAAACAGAAAATACTGGGATTAGGATTAGGCACTAACGGGAGGGTTAGGTTTAGGCTGCTGGGGGTGGCAAGGTGGATAGGGTTAGGCTGTTGGATGGGACGGTTAGGTTTATGCTGTTGGAGGGATTAGAGTTGGGGTTTAGGATTTCTACTACTAGGATATTGATACTTTCCCAGTAAATATATAGTAATAGCCTGTGATTTATAGGCAGCTGGGATATTCTAGGTGGTCATTCCGAGTTGATCGCTCGCTGCCGATTTTCACAGTGCAGCGATTAAGTAAAAAAATGGCAAAAATGTGCATGCGCATGGTACGCAGTGCGCATGTGCTAAGTACTTTCACACAAAACTTTGTAGATTTACACAAGCTCGAGCAAAGTTTTTTCATCGCTCGAGTGATCGTACTGTGATTGACATTAAGTGGGTGTTTCTGGGTGGAAACTGCCCGTTTTCAGGGAGTGCAGGCGTGCCAGGTAAAAACGCAGGAGTGGCTGGAGAAACGGGGGAGTGGCTGGCCGAATGCAGGGCGTGTTTGTGATGTCAAACCAGGAACTAAACGGACTAAGGTGATCGCAGTCTAGCAGTAGGTCTGGAGCTACTCAGAAACTGCAGGGAATTATTTAGTAGCAGTTCTGCTAATCTTTCGTTCGCTATTCTGCTAAACTAAGATACCAGGGACGTGCAGTCAGGGGAGGCAGGTGAGGCAGTGCCTCACCTGTCATACTGCCTGTAATTCTCTAGAGTTTTGGCTATAGAAACTATTAGAATAACACAAAGAAGATAATCATAACTTACAAGCATCTTCTTTGTATTGCTGTAATCATTTTCTATAGGCAAAACCCTTCAGATTTGCAGGGTTCCCTGCAGGAAAAGACAAGAAATGAGGCAGTAGGAGATCTGCCTCAGCTTTGTATAGTCAGACACTGCATGCTGAGCTGGGGGCAGGGCTACACAGCGGCCATTAATACAGCAAAGAGCCATGTGAGGCATGCCTCACAGTGGGGGGCGTGCCTTGTGCTTTGGTGACCAATCACAGACGTCCAGGAAGACACTGGAGCTCGGTAGCACTGAGGGGCCGAGGGCAGAGATGGCAGCTGCAGGGGACAACAGACATGGTGACCTGAAGGAGAACTACTACACAGATAGAGGTAAGAGCAGTAGTAGTGTGACCAGCTGTCACTGGCCGGGCTCCCTGCACCATTTATTTCTCCTGCCAGATAATAGGTATACTCCCATCCCAGGGCGGGGGGCTGACTACATGTGCCCTGCAGGACTCTCCTATCCCTCTTCTCAGGAGAGCATCTGTCCCTGTCTTCTGAACCAAGTGCTGGCAGGAAAATTGAGATCTGCACTTTGCCAGCATTTTGTGCTGACACAGGTCCACCTTGCACCAGCTCCTATCAGCCACCTGATCAGAAAAGAACTGTAAGACAAGGGGTCAGGAATTTACTAAGTTCATGTGCTGTGCACACTGTTATTAGTGGATCCTGGATACACCTTTTTGCATAAGAGCTGGGCTAGTGTAAGTTATGTACAGTGATAATGCACTTTCTTGCACAGGAAGCTTCCAGGAGATTTCTGTGAATGATCTAGTAGCAGCACCATCCAGGACAGAGACCCCAGGGACCTGTGACTTGCACAACCAATAACCTGCCTGTTTCTTCACTGCAGGATGCACTAATGATCTCCAATAAGTGACCAAAATATTTAATATTGCTTGATCGTGCTTGCAGGATTACCTTTCTCTAGAATGGTATCCATTCACATGGTCGACCATGTTATGGTCGACAGTCATTAGGTCGACAACTATTGGTCGACATTGACACATGGTCGACACATGAAAATGGTCGACACATGAAAGGTCGACACATGAAAAGGTCGACATGAGTTTTTTTACTTTTTTTTCTTTTGGGGAACTTTTCCATACTTTACGATCCACGTGGACTACGATTGGAACGGTAATCTGTGCCGAGCGAAGCGAAGGCTCCATGCCCGAAGCATGGCGAGCGAAGCGAGCCATGCGAGGGGACGCAGTGCACTAATTGGTGTTCCCAGTCACTTTACGCAAAAAACGACACCAAAAAAAGTAAAAAAAAACTCATGTCGACCTTTTCATGTGTCGACCTTTCATGTGTCGACCA
This sequence comes from Pseudophryne corroboree, assembly GCF_028390025.1. Classification (NCBI taxonomy): domain Eukaryota; kingdom Metazoa; phylum Chordata; class Amphibia; order Anura; family Myobatrachidae; genus Pseudophryne; species Pseudophryne corroboree. Next base: position 139,932,578 of record NC_086447.1, read on the forward strand.
TTTCACGTGTCGACCATGTGTCCATGTTGACCATGTCAATGTCGACCAATAGTGGTAGACCTAATGACTGTCGACCATAACATGGTCGACCACTCATACCGGAACCCTCTAGAATGGGTTAGAGCAAGAAAGAGTGATACCATTTAGGAGTGCTTTTATTGGGATTTGCAATGTGCTATCTCCAAGCAAAAAGTCAATAACCCCCATACAATACATATATATGTGCATTGAATTAATCTTCAAGTAGCACATAACTTTCTTGTAATGCAGGTGTGTACATTTACCCCCATGTGTGCCTCCCCAGCTACCGACCTCACCGCACGTCACTGTAAGATACACTCCCAGAGGGCGCGGCCTAGCGTTTGCAATGCTGCTAAAAGCAGCTAGCGAGTTAACAACTCGGAATGAGGGCCTTAAGCCACTTGATTTAAAGCAGCAATATTTTAAAAAGCAAAACCAACCTGGTTTAACCTTTTAAAACTTTGTTGCTTTCAGGGGCAAATTCAGGATTTCTAGATGGGGTTTCCAAATGTAATCCACAATTTCCCAATCTGCAGAATATTGGAGAAAGTGCGGGAGCCTAGGGAACGGCAGAAGAACCCAGTACAGACCCTGAACACACACATACTGATAGACACATTAGTAATTTTATACAAAAGATTTGTATGGAATAATTAACACTACAGGTGGTCTATAGTATAGGCTGTATCAAACATATTTAACTAAATACAAATAAGTGGCCAGGAAAAAGTTAAACATATTGTAGTAAATAAAAACAGAAACATGAAAGAAACAGTAAGAGACAGGACTGCATTTTCTAAGCACACTTTCTCCCACCTCATGGTAAGACACCGATCTCTTCTGCCTGACAGCTACTCACTGGACCATTTCTCTGCTACCCCTGGGCATGTGCAGCAGCTCTGCTCTGTCCCTTAAATTGTATGCTGTGATAGCAGCTCTAGTAATCGTATTATATACTCAGAGCCAGCCCTAGGTATAGGCAACCTAGGCAAATAACTAGGGCATTTGACATGACTAGGGGCACAAACAGCTTCTGCTGATTTAAATGATATGCAGCCTATATTCTGTGTGTGACTGCGCCTGTATCTGCATATAGTGTATTCCTGTAAGTCACTGTAATGTAGCATTCTGTATGCAGATAGAGACACAGTCGCACACAGAATATAGCCATGCCGCATATAATTTTAATCAGTAGAAGCTGTGTGTGCATACTAGTCACATAGTAATGCAAATAAGATGCATTTTCAAAAAAAAAAACCAGCTGCCCGATGTTAGTATAGCTGGGCAGGAGCTTCCAGCTGACTCACACCAGGCATCTCCAGCTGTATGGTATATTAAGGCAAGATGTACGAGGACACATCTGCATCCAAGCAGAGGCAGAGGTCACAGTGTTAGCGGCCGTGTGAGTGCTGCGTGCAGTTGGTTGTGCAATAGTGTTCTGCATATGTGTAAGTGGCATTATGTGTGTCATGTATAAATGCATTAATAATGTGTGGCATGTGTGTAAGGGACATTATGTGTATAAGGGCATTAATAAAGGTTGGCTTAATGTGTAAGGCAAATTATGTCTACTGTGTGGTATTATGTGTATAAGGGCATTGCCATTGTGTGGCATTATGTGAATAAGGTGCTCTACTGTGTGGTGTAACATAGAAAGGGCACTACTGTGTTGTCTAATGTGAATAAAGAGCATTGTGGTGTGGTGTAATGTGAATAAGGGGTAACGTAGTGTGGTGTGATATAATGTGAATAAGGGGTAATATCGTGTGATGTAATGTGAATAAGGGGCACTACTTTGAGGAGTAACGTATATAAGGTAAAGCGGTACTGTGTGTTGTAATGTGAATTAGGGACACTATCGCTGTTAGGTTCCTGGTGCTCAGAACAAGGGAGATGTTCATGAAGTGAGTCCAGAGCACCAGGACATAACGCTGGGAAAGGGGAATGGAAAGGGAATAGCCCCTGGCGCCCTAACTCTGTTGTCTCACCTGTGCTGTCAGAAATCCCTTGCGAGACTATGGTTTCTTGAGCCCTTGGCAGCCGCGTTTGAAGGGCGGATTATGTCTGCCCAACTCCGATGCCCCCCGGTCTTAGTGAGAGACAAAGGGAAATCCGAGACAGGATGATAACAAGAGGCCCTCTAACTAAGCAAACAGGCCAGGGGCTACAAGCTAACTAAAAACCTAAAGTATGTGCGGAGAAACCGCCAAAGGAAAATAACAACAAAGGAAATGCTGATCACACGCCGACACAATACCTTTGTGTACCGGCGGTGACAGCATAAGCAGAACCCTCTGCAAAACACCAGGGACAGAAACAATAATGAAATACAGCGGCCTAGGCCAACGGACGCGGGAGAGCCGCTACTCACGGAACCGGTACGAATACTGGCAAACGGACAGGAACCCTCAATGATGCCGACACACACTCTCAGAACTGGAGGACAGGCAGAATCCCAAACGACAGACCGGTGGACACCAGGAAACCAGGAACTTGACCAGGGATAGGCAAAGCCACTGGACCTCAGGGCAGGAACGCCTCACAGCAGGACACGGGAACAGACACAGGAATCAACACAGGGACTGACACAGGAATCAACACAGGAAGCAACTAGTCAGACACTGCTATACAGGAGCTCAGGGACTGGCAGGAACCAGGTCAGACTTCAAGCAGACTGAAAACCAAGAAATATCACCAGCATCTGTGAATTGCAGTCAGCCAGCATATAACAGAGAGGCCTAATTAATAATCCCATGCAGCTGCCCTGTTGCATGGTTCCAAACTGACAAGATGCAATTAGCAGCCAGGTGAGGCTGAACACATGGGAACAAGCTGCAATTACACAGACTCACCAGCGGCAGCAGACAAGAGTATTCTAAAACAGAGCAACAGGAAATCCTGGCATGCAAGACAACTTTATAAACATAAAATAGGAATGAACCACTACCTGTGGTTCATAACAGTATCCCCTCCTTAAGGGTGAGGTCCGAGCACCCCATGACACCCACGGGGAACATAAACAGTAATACAACATAAATCACAGAACAAAACTGCAAAACAGGAATGAGCCACAGCCGTGGCTCATAACATTACCCCCCCCCTTGAGGAGGGGTCAAAAGACCCCAAAATTCAGACTATCCAGAACAAGGGATACAAAAAAAAACCTGACACACTGGTCTAACAGACAAGAAAACAAAAACAAGTTGTAGCAACAACTTGTAACAGTGCCCTCCCCTTGATGGTGGCCACTGGACACAAGACAAGGGGAAAAAAAAAATCCTTTTTTTTTTTATCAAGGCAAGAGTCAAAAATTATTTCTTTTTCTTCTTCTTCTTTTTACAAAGCTCTTTAGGTCTGACCAAGGTAATTCCCCACACATTGTCTGAACTGATGGTACCACCCAGCAAGGCTGCGTTCAAATCAGAGACAGGTCTCTTACCCTTGGGAGCTGAACTTTCTGGTAAAGTACTATTATTAGAAGAAGAAGTCAGAAAAGCACATCCTGCAGTCAAAACAACGGGCTGAGACTCTTGTGCTGAGTTTACAGTATTTGGTGGACTCTCAGCATATAAGACGGGTGACCTAGAGGAACCTGAACCAATTTCTTTGGAACCATATCTTTTAATAATTGCATCACTGAATGCTAGGGGATCCTGAAGAATGGGATCTTCAGCTTTCATTAGGCTGGTCGCCCACTCAAAAGGCTCTCCTCTAAAAGAATAAATCAGATAGAGCCCAAGGTTTTCTGAAGTGATGCCCAGAAATGGTCTAGACAACATAATAGTGTAATAGTGTTTGAAAAGCGCCAGAAATTGGGCTAAGTCCCCATCAAAGGTTATGGATGTTGAGATATCAGAGTCAGGATCTGTTTCCTTCTCATCTGACTGACTGGAGTGCTTTGCTAGGACCTGGTCACTATTGACCTTACTTGAGGCTGAGACTCTCTGAACCCCACCCGGGGCAGTGACTTTCTGAACCCCACCCGGGGCAGTGACTTTCTGAACCCCACCCGGGGCAGTGACTTTCTGAACCCCACCCGGGGCAGTGACTTTCTGAACCCCACCCGGGGCAGTGACTTCCGGGAACCCCGCTGGGGCAGTGGCCTCCGGGAACCCCGCTGGGGCAGTGGCCTCCGGGAACCCCGCTGGGGTCAGCACCTCGGATTCTTTTACTGGGACCGGGCCGTTGGCCTCCCTGACTGGGATCGGCCATCGGCCTCCCTCTCCGAGTCGATAATTATCGAAAGTTCTCCCGGGACTATGACTTCCGGGACTTTTGCTGAAGCAATAACGTTCAGATCCTCCACTAATGCTATGCTTCTTAAGTTCTTTCCTGGGGAAGCGACTTCTAGACCCTTCTTTGGGGCTGCGTCTCTCGAGACCCCACTTGGGGATATTACTTCAAAGATCCCTTCTGGGGTTTTGCTTCTCGAACTATGGTTTTAGAGACCCTTTCTAGGGGTTGCGCTCTTCAAGTCCCTACCTGGGGTAACAGCTTCTGAGACCCCTTCTGGTATGGACACCTGAACTACAATATTTGATGTCCCTCTATAAGCTTGGGCATCGGGTACCGCACCAGCACTCTGGGCATCGGGTACCGCACCAACACTCTGGGCATCAGGTACCGCACCAGCACTCTGGGCATCAGGTACCACACCAGCACTCTGGGCATCGGGTACCGCACCAAGATCCTGAGCTACGGGCACCACTCCAGGACCCTGGGCTACGGGCATCAGTCCAGGACCCTGGGCTACGGGCACCACTCCAGGACCCTGGGCTACGGGCACCACTCCAGGACCCTGGGCTACGGGCACCACTCCAGGACCCTGGGCTACGGGCACCACTCCAGGACCCTGGGCTACGGGCACCACTCCAGGACCCTGGGCTATGGGCACCACTCCAGGACCCTGGGCTACGGGCACCACTCCAGGACCCTGGGCATCGGGCACCACTCCAGGACCCTGGGCATCGGGCACCACTCCAGGACCCTGGGCTACGGGCACCACTCCAGGACCCTGGGCATCGGGCACCACTCCAGGACCCTGGGCATCGGGCACCACTCCAGGACCCTGGGCATCGGGCACCACTCCAGGAACCTGGGCATCGGGCACCACTCCAGGAACCTGGGCATCGGGCACCACTCCAGGGGCTTGCAACTCCGCTTCCACAGGAACCTCAAGAGAGGAGAGAAACATTCTCTTTTGATTCCTGAATCTATAATGGGGCTCCCTTGCCCAAGGACCCCAATTATAGGACAGAGAGCTTTTTAGTGTGGGTTGTGTGACAAGTACCTCTGCCACAGTAGAGACAGGAGTAGGTCTTGTATCCTGACTCAACTTGCCAAAGGGCAAGACTCGTCACCAAACTTTGGCTTGCGCAACTCACAGGTCTGCAGATTGTGGCCTAAACCCCCACAATATAGGCATAAGTTTAAGTTTCTGCGACGCAGACGCTCCTCTTCTGAGAGCCTGGGCCGCAGAAAACTTTTAAACCTTTTCTCTTCAATTAAACCAGAGGATTCTCTTGTCACCTGTGAACAAGAGTCTCTTTAGAGATAGATGTACTCTCAACGACTTCTGGCAAGATGAGCAAGATTTTAGTCAGAAGGTTTTGCAGTTGCTTTAGGGATTGCTGCAAAACTTCTAGTCGCCCTGGTCTCAAAGCACTGAAAACAGAGTTCAGGGCTGCGAGAGATGCCTGCAGGGCTTGCATAGTAGACATAGGAGGATTTAAAACTAGACAAGGCAAGACAAGACAAGACAAGACAAGGCAAGACTAAATTTTGCTAAACAAAAAGTTTTATTTCTTTTTTGTGGTATGGCTGGTGATAATGTTAGGTTCCTGGTGCTCAGAACAAGGGAGATGTTCATGAAGTGAGTCCAGAGCACCAGGACGTAACGCTGGGAAAGGGGAATGGAAAGGGAATAGCCCCTGGCGCCCTAACTCTGTTGTCTCACCCGTGCTGTCAGAAATCCCTTGCGAGACTATGGTTTCTTGAGCCCTTGGCAGCCGCGTTTGAAGGGCGGATTATGTCTGCCCAACTCCGATGCCCCCCGGTCTTAGTGAGAGACAAAGGGAAATCCGAGACAGGATGATAACAAGAGGCCCTCTAACTAAGCAAACAGGCCAGGGGCTACAAGCTAACTAAAAACCTAAAGTATGTGCGGAGAAACCGCCAAAGGAAAATAACAACAAAGGAAATGCTGATCACACGCCGACACAATACCTTTGTGTACCGGCGGTGACAGCATAAGCAGAACCCTCTGCAAAACACCAGGGACAGAAACAATAATGAAATACAGCGGCCTAGGCCAACGGACGCGGGAGAGCCGCTACTCACGGAACCGGTACGAATACTGGCAAACGGACAGGAACTCTCAATGATGCCGACACACACTCTCAGAACTGGAGGACAGGCAGAATCCCAAACGACAGACCGGTGGACACCAGGAAACCAGGAACTTGACCAGGGATAGGCAAAGCCACTAGACCTCAGGGCAGGAACGCCTCACAGCAGGACACGGGAACAGACACAGGAATCAACACAGGGACTGACACAGGAATCAACACAGGAAGCAGCTAGTCAGACACTGCTATACAGGAGCTCAGGGACTGGCAGGAACCAGGTCAGACTTCAAGCAGACTGAAAACCAAGAAATATCACCAGCATCTGTTAATTGCAGTCAGCCAGCATATAACAGAGAGGCCTAATTAATAATCCCATGCAGCTGCCCTGTTGCATGATTCCAAACTGACAAGATGCAATTAGCAGCCAGGTGAGGCTGAACACATGGGAACAAGCTGCAATTACACAGACTCACCAGCGGCAGCAGACAAGAGTATTCTAAAACAGAGCAACAGGAAATCCTGGCATGCAAGACAACTTTATAAACATAAAATAGGAATTAACCACTACCTGTGGTTCATAACAATCGCATAATATAATGTGAATAAAGTTGCACTACTGAGTGCTGTAATTTAAATTGGGGTTACTATTGTGTGGCCATGACCTTTTCCAGCAAAGTCACGCCCCTTTTTAGGCTGCACAGTGAATGTGCACACTGTTCCTATTTAAAATATAGTGGGTTGGAGCACCAAAATGAGAACTACTCTGGGCGAGCGGTGACGGTGCTGGGAAAGGGATGCATGGACAGATGCAGAACTAGTGGCGGTGCTAGGGGGAACCAGCCAAAATCTTGTCTAGGAATCAAATTGGTTAGAGCCGGCTCTGTATATACTATTGCTATTGTGGTCATAATTTGAGATGCAGGTTGGCTAAACATCTGGAATTTGTTGGTGCCTGAAACTCAAAAGTTATTACAATTATCCATAATGTTATCAATTCACCGTACCGAACAATAGAAAATGCTTCATTAGAACCAAATATACCACAGATTCTTTCTGAGATGCTTCTTTTCAGCATATTCATGTCCACAAGAAAGCGCCCTCTTAAAAAAAAATATATATATGTGGTATATTTACTACAGTGTGGGTTTATGGAAGTGGAGATGTTGCCCATAGCAACCAATTAGATTCTACTTATCCATACCCTCCAACATTTTACACATAAAAATTGGCACTTTCAATGGAAGTGTGGAGAGCCAAAAATTGGTACAGACCATAAAAAAAGGTACTGTACCTGCTAAAAAGGTCCAGCTGGAAGGTATGCTTATCATTTATCTAGCACCTTCAAGAAGATAATAGCTAGAATCTGATTGGGTGCTGTGGGCAACATCTGCCCTCCTATAAACCCGCACCTTAGTAAATATATATTCAGTTTAACATGGTTAAACCTGGAATTAGAGATGAGCGGGTTCGGTTTTACTCGATTTTATTCGTATTTACTCGGTTCCCAAAATGGCATCTTATTGGCTCACGGTGTCTTGTGTTTTGGATAGCCAATAAGATGCCGTTTAGAGAACCGAGTAAATCTGAGTAAAACCGAGTAAAACCCAAACCCGCTCATCTCTACCTGGAATATTATGAGACCAGTGAGGCCTTGCCTAAATTGCCCTTTGTAGTATTGGGACCAGGACCGGCATCACAGGGGCATCCTGAGCATGCTTTTTACAGGCTGCAGACTGCCTGTCTGGAGTGTCTAAAGTACTCTTTGGCAGCACTGTAACAGTAATACTCTTTGCATTATGCTGTTCCAGGCACCCTACTATCCATAATCAAGTACTGTGGGGGTGGCAATGGTTGTACACCCCTAATTATGGCCCTGTGCACTTGGGCACATGGGTCCAGGGGGGCCACACTGCACAACCTGCACCCATTCATGATACTTTATTTACCTCTCTGTAGAAATCACTGCCGCAGAAATCACTGGCTCCATTTTTCTGGAAATTGGTGCATGTGCAGCACACTCTAGTCACAATGCCAGAGTGTACTGGAGACATGTGCAAGAAGAAAGGAGTGTGCTTTCAGGGAAACTGCACACGGATCCTCTCCTGTGTTAAACCGCCCCTGTGCACCGCAGTAGCAGATTTGTTAGGTATATGATCCTGGGATCCCAGTGGTCAGAATACCGGCCGCCAGAGTATAACTGCTAAAATGTACAGTATATGTGACATAACCACTGTCCTTTCTTTACTGTAAAAATCTCTGCTCCATCGGTTTCACTGTGTTTTCCTGTGACTTGATGAAAAATGATTAAAATGTACAGATGCGCAGCATATACTTACTAAGACAGATGAAACCCCAGCATTGCTCTTTTAAAGCAATTCCGTATACCTGCTGATAAATGAGAGAGAATTATCCTGCAAGGGATGTGTATGAAAGAAAATAGATACCAACCTCATAAAAGAGAAAAGTGTTTGGACACAGACTAATGGCTCACTAAGTTATGCCCTGGCTACATAAGACAGTTTGCAGAGAAATAAAATAGGTTGTTTGGCTATAGATAAATGGCTTTTAAAACACAACAGCCACATTACTACATAATAATGTGTTGGTAATAACATCACAGTGATCCTTGGTTACTTTACATCCTAGGGAGCATGAGACATATAATAGTGGTTGAATGATACATAGCTTACATATTCTAAGTGATTGACAGCTCCACAAATGCGTGACTTGAAAAATTTGTTTTCCGTAAAAAAAAGTTAATATCTTGAGTTTCTTTCAAATCACATCTTAAAAAGATAAATGTCAAATTGTGCCACTTACTTCTTGAACAAATAAGCCCGCTGCAAATTGACTATTAAAACAGTTTAAGTACAAAGTACGGTAAAATAAACTGAAACGAAACCTATACGTAAAAGAGATATCCTGTACCACTTCTGTGATTCATTCCAGACTGCCCCTTAACAGGCATGAAACCAGCATTCTTAAGTAAACCACAAATATTCCCCCAGGAATTGTATTTTGATGTGCACTTGACAGAATACAGAAACTTGTCTCATACTTCTCTTTGAACCTTAAATACTCTCTGAGGTATTTTACTTCAGTAATCTATGTTGCCCCTTGTAATTGTTTTAAAAACCCTCAAACGTCCGCTGGTTTACTTTGTGCTTCTGCCATAAGTTACCTGTCACTAAGCTTTGCTTTTTCACGTTATGCATAATGTTAGTTACAGTGTGTCCTTTGTGTTGGTATAACTTACATTTTTCTCACTATGAGGTTAAGTAAAGTAATATAACTTTTTATAAATTGTTTCAAATTTAAGACTTTTTTATATTATTGTTCAGGGTCAATAAATTGTTAACAACTTGGAGCCTGACTAATAGATGTCACCATGCAGGTGCAAATTTGTACGCAGCAGCTGTGTGCACATATGCAAATGTCTGGATTTGTATCGAGAAACCCACCGGCGACTTTCAAAATCCCAGCGGCTGCATACAAAGATGCAGCAACCTGCACAGATCAGTCAATTGGCGAAGTTCAGAGTGGCCCTATGGTTGCGAAGCATTGCTGCAGGAAGGAAGATGTTGGATCCGTTGTATGGGACTGCTTGCGACAAGCCTGTGATTTTGCCACCACTCCTCGGTTACCTCTATCCAAATGGTCCCTGACTGTTAATCACTTTGCAAATAAATCATGTCTGTGACCACCATTGCAAGACTATTGCGGCACATGCGCAGACTGCCGATAATCGCTGAACTGCGAAAAATCAGGTTTGTGTGAATCTCTTAATAAGGCCCTTGGTAAACAGAACAAAAACAATCGACAATCATTAGATGGCAGCGGTGGCTGCAGCGCCGAACATATAGTGCAGAGAGGAACTGCTAAGCACATAACAAACATACAGTACATATTCTGATGTATCTAATATATGTGCCTGCTGGTTCCCCTGCGGATCGGCAGCGCTGTGTGCATCAGGCCCCATGTGGCACCCGGGACTCAGCATAAGGCATCACAATCCTTCTAAGCCCATCCCGGACTCCCATTGGTTAGTCTTCCAGGAGTCTAGGGGCAGGCTTAGAAGGGGAGACATGCTCGTGTTTTTACCACCACGCCCCGTTACCTCCCACAAAATGGTCACTTCCTGTCAAACACCTGCTAATGAATACTCACTGTGAGCATAATCACAAATCAGGGACGTGTGGTGAGGTAAATAGCTCAGGAGGCACTGGCTAGTACCAGAGCCAGCTGTACACACAATATATGAGCCAAAGGGATCATGGGCCCAGGTTTGGACTGGCCCACAGGGGTACAGGGGAAACCACCGGTAGGCCCCACTGCCAGGGGGCCATCCTCCTCTAGGGATCAGGTTCTAGACTGTGCATTTGAATTATATATTATACATATGTTACCTTATACTGCACAGGATTATGATGTATTCTCTACAGTACATTGCTGTCATTAATCTGGCACATTATCATGCATGCACTAGCATTAATTACTATATAATTTATCACGGAATCCAGACCAGGTACTCTATAATAGTTAGCTACACCTCTAATAATGGGCCCCTACCACTGCATACCCCCGGTGGTCCCTTCATGCTCCAGTCCGACACTGCATGGGCCTAATTCAGGGTTCATTGCAATCGCAAAATCTTCCTCTAAAGCAAAACCATGTGCACTGCAGGTGGGGCTGATATAAAGGGTGTAGTATGAGTGGCCGGCAGCCGGGATCCCAGGGGCCAGCATACCGGCGCCGGGATCCCGACTGCTGGCATACCGACAGCTGGGCGAGCGCTAATGCGCCCCTTGCGGGCACGGTGGTGCGCTGCACGCACCACGCTATTTCTTCTCCCTCCAGGGGGGTTGGGATCCCGGTGCCGGTATGCTGGTCGCTGGGATCCCGGCAGGCGGCATACTGAAGACCACCCGATATATAACATGTGCAGAGAGAGTTAGAATTGGGTGGGTTACATTGTTTCTGTGCAGGGTAAATACTGGCTGCTTTATTTCTATACTGCAATTTAAATTTCAGTTTGAACACACCAAACACACCACACCCAAATCTAACTCCCTCATGTTATATCTGCCCCACCTGCAGTGCACAGGGTTTTGCCCATTAGAGGAAGATATTGCTTTTGCGATCAACCTTGAAAAAGGCCCCCTTATACAAAGGTGCAGTTGTATAAAATCCCAGAATTTGGTGAGTTTGGATCACAGATTTGTCGAAAAGATAGGCAGGGAAAGAGGGGGGGAGGGGGGGGGGTGTCACTGCCTTACCGGCCATATACTTTTTACTTCTCAGTTTTGACTATAAGAATGATTAGAATAATATAAAGGAGATATTTCTAACGTATTCTTTATATTTTTCATTTACCTTGTACAGTCAAAACTCTGGTGCAAACGTTAGTATGACAGGAAAGGCTCTGCCTCACCTGCCTCACTGCGTGTCACTGTCACAATTCAATCGCTGCATGTGCATCAGTGTATTGTGCAACTATGAACAAGGCCCATTGCTCAAAGAAGTGTGTATGGAAAAAGCACAGTAATATCCCTTTCACATCGCAATGCCGGGTCACACCCAGGAATTGGAAACGGGTCCTTCCCGGCTGCAACCTAGCATTGGACCCTTACACAATATGTGGGGTCGGGTTGCCATCGCGGACAGGGGGTGGAGCCAGCACCGGGGTGGGTGCGGAGGCGGCGCTGGGAGATGAGATCATCTTTGTGCTGCCTCTCCCTAGGCAATGAACGTCTCCCAGGTCGCATCGATCCGGCAACCCGTTCACACTGCACCTGACTCGGTAAATAACCCGGGAATAACCCTTCTTTATTCCCGGGTTGAATTACTTGGTCAGGAGCCCAGGAATGGGTCACTGGCGCCTTTCACACAGCACAGCAACCTGTGTTGACCCGGCAATATACCGGGCCGATACCGGGTTATGCTTGCGATGTGAAAGGGGTATTATACATATCTCCAGATCATGTTTATATGTTCACCTGAGGTGCTCATCAGTGAGTCATCTAGCCTATACTACATCCATAAAATAAACCTCTTATCAGGCGTATATTCACTTACGTCCAGTTTCATCCCAGCTCCATTTCTTTGGTTGTAAGTGCAGATAGAAATATTGTACAGCTCTGCATTACCTGAATTTATGCTCATTTATGGAGAATGTGCAGTTTAAATTCACACACTCTGTAAATTGGTATACATTCTGTTGGAGTACAGGGCTCTGTGCCGTCTCCTCTTCCGTGATGCTGGAATCACGTCACAGCATAACCTCTGACCCCAATGAGCTACTGCACATGAGTGGAATTTCCGCATGTCCTTTTAGCTCCATCCTTCATAGAGGAAGGACGTGCTTCTGAGAGTCTCACACTGAGACTGCCTTTGCACACAGGAGGGACCCTGCATACTCCACTGTGTCACCATAGTGGGCATACTCCACTGTACAGAATGTACATATACAGGTGCATGCTCCCATATATGAACACCACCTGCATTAACCCTGCACATTCCAGGCTGAATATACAGTACCTTCTGTAGTATGTACCTAATGGGTTAAACCTGTGTTTTCATGCTGCTCATTCCAGGTAAATAAACAGCAACCTGGTTAACTTATTTATCGTGTGGACTGACCTCTTTTATGCACAGCCTGTGCCTATAGAAACATCTATAGGTTCTGCCACTAGGTTATGGGCCCAGGCCACCAGTGTGTGCAGAATAATGACACCAAGAAAGTAGCTGCAGTGACACAGAATAGTGAGTATAGAAAATAGCTTTATTCATACTGGGTGAAAATGTACAGTACAGTGCAGAACAAGTATGAACTTAGTGGTTTCAGAGAACTATGTTATATTGAAATTCACCATGCAGATAAAGAAGGAAAAGTTATGGACAGTCACTAGTGATCACAGTAATAACCCCAACCCAGAGGATGTGGATAAAGCAAGGGAACCATAGACTTAGTTGTAGAGCAACATGTATGTCCTATTATTCATGAGAAAGGGATAACATGCAAAATGAGTATAGCATTGCAAATGTCTTATGAAGACAAAAGGCTGCATCAGAGGTGGGCACTAATGCAGCTGTGACTGCATTTTTTTCTGCAGCATGACTGAGCCTTTAAGCTAATGTCACAGCCGATGGAAGATGGCTGCCGACTGTGGCACTAATCCACCACTTTGCATATTAAGATGCAACATACAGTAGGCTGCACATCAGTCACACCATCAAACTTTGCATCAGTTTTATGTAGAGATGAGTGGGTTCGGTTCTCAGAGAACTGAACCTGCCCGAATGTCACCAACCGAGCCCGGATCTGAGTCAGGCTCAGGTTTTCCCGCCTGACTCGGAAACCAGAATGAGGCAATACGTCATCATCCAGCTGTCGGATTCTCGCGAGGTTTGGATTCCATTTAAGTCGCCACGCGTCGCCGCCATTTTTACTCCGGCATAGGAGAGTGTAGAGAGAGGATGTGTCTCCGTCCTCAGTGTCCTGTATCAGTTCAGTGTTAGTGTCTTGTGCTGCATTAGTCCAGTCACAGTGGTTGTGTCCTCTGCTGCCGTATGTGCAGTGCTGCTGTATATGTCCAGTCCAGTGGTGCTGTGTTGTGCTGCATCAGTTCAGTGGTGGTGTATTGTGCTGCATCAGTCCAGTCACAGTGGTGGTGTCCTCTGCTACCATATGTCCAGTGCTGCTGTATAAGTCCAGTCCATTGCAGTGGTGCTGTGTTGTCCTCCATCAGTCCAGTGGTGGTGTCCCTGTGCTGCACTATATGTCCAGTGGTACTGCCATATATGTCCAGTGATACTGCCATATATGTCCATTGATACTGCCGTATATGTCCAGCAGTACTGATGTATAAATCCAGTATTATTTCCATATAATTCCAATGGTACTGGCATATAAGTCCAGTCCAGTGATAATGCAATATATGTCCAGTTGTACTGCCGTATAATTCCAGTGGTATTGGCGTATAAATCCAGTCCAGTGATACTGCCGTATATGTCCAGTGGTACTGCTGTATAATTCCAGTGGTACTGGCATATAAGTCAAGTCCAGTGATACTGCCGTATATGTCCAGTGGTACTGCCTTATAATTCCAGTGGTACTGACGTAAAATTCCAGTGGTACCAGTGTATAAGTCCAGTCCTGTGATACTGTCGTATATGTACAGTGGAACTGAAGTATAAATCCAGTGGTACTGCCATATAATTCCAGTGGTAATGGCGTATAAGTCGAGTCAAGTGATACTGCCGTATACTGTATGTCCAGTGGTGCTGTCGTCTAAGTCCAGTGCTACTGGCATATAAGTCCAGTGATCCTGCCGTATAATTCCAGTGATCCTGACATAAAATTCCAGTGATCCTGCTGTATAATTCCAGTGGTACAGGCGTATAAGTCAAGTGATACTGACGTATAAATCCAGTGGTACTGGCGTATAAATCCAGTCCAGTTGTGCTGCCATATAAGTCCAGTCCAGTGGTGCTGCCATATGAGTTCAGTGGTGCTGTCCTGTGCTGTATATTATTTACTCCAAATAAAGGGGTTATTAATATTTAATCCAAATAATTTTCACAGGGTTTGCCCTGTGTGGTGTAGAGTTACGCTCTCCTGTACCGCATATTGTTAAATAAATCCAGAATAATAATAGAGAACAAAAATTTGAAGAATACAATAGGGAAAGATCAAGCACCACTAAATCCTAGTGCTGAAGCTGCTGCCACTAGTCATGACATAGATGATGAAATCCCATCAACGTTGTCTGCCTTGTCCAATGTGATAGTAGAGGGCATGTAAAATCCAAAAAGCCAAAGTTCAGTAACAAGACCCCAAAAAAAGAAATTGAAATGGTCTGAGGAGAAACATAAACTTGCCAATATGCCATTTATGACACGGAGTGGCAAGGAACGGCTAAGGCCCTGGCCTATGTTTATGACTAGTGGTTCAGCTTCACATGATGATGGAAGCCCTTATCCTCCTGTTAGAAAAATGATAAGAGTTAAGCTGGAAAAAGCACAGCAAAGAAATGTGCGTTCTAAGATGGTATCACAAATCCCCAATGAGAGTCCAAGTGTTCGGCGGTTGCGATGCCTGTTTTTGCCAGCACTGGATGGGAAAATGTGGCTTCTTCCACCATTTGCACGCCCTCTGCAAGTGCTGCAAGGAGCACACACAGTCAAGTTTCTGATATTCAAATTGAAGATTTCACTGTTGAAGTACACCAGGATGAGGATATGGGTATTGCTGGAGCTGAGGAGGAAGTTGACGAGGAGGATTCTGATGGTAATCAGGTTTGTTTAAATCAGGCACCGGGAGAGACACCTGTTGTCCATGGGATGAATAAGCCTATTGTGATGCCTGGGCAAAATACCAAAAAAGCCACCTCTTCGGTGTGGAATTATTTCTCCACAAATCTGGACAACAGGTGTCAAGCCGTGTGTTGCCTCTGTCAATCTGTAATAAGTAGGGGTAAGGACGTTAACCACCTAGGAACAGCCTCACTTATACGTCACCTGCAGCACATTCCTCAGAAGTCAGTGTCAAGTTGTGAAACTTTGGGTAAGAGAGTAAGCAGTCCACTGAAACCTTAATCCCTTCTTCCTCTTGTACCCAAGCTCCTGCAAGCCACACCATCAACTCCCTCAACGTCAACTTCCTCCTCAGTCAGGAACGTCAGTAGTCCTGCAGGCCATGTTACTAGCAAGACTGAGGAGTCCTCTCCTAACCGGGATTCCTCCGGAGGATCCTTGAGTGGTTCGCCTACTGCTGCTGTTGCTGCCGCTGCTGTTGTTGCTGCTGGGAGTCGATCGTCATCCCAGAGGGGAAGTTAGAAGACCATTTGTACTGCTTCAACTAAGCAATTGACTGTCCAACAGTCCTTTGTGAGGAAGATGAAATATGACAGCAGTCATCATTTTGCAAAGTGGATAACTGAGGCTTTGACAGCAATGTTGGTGTTAGATGTTCATCCGGTATCCGCCATTAGTTCAGTGCGAC
This sequence comes from Pseudophryne corroboree, assembly GCF_028390025.1. NCBI lineage: Eukaryota > Metazoa > Chordata > Amphibia > Anura > Myobatrachidae > Pseudophryne > Pseudophryne corroboree. The sequence continues at coordinate 139,948,949 of NC_086447.1, forward strand.
TTAGAAAATTGATGGAGGTAGTGTCCCCCCAGTACCAAATCCCATCTAGGTTTAACTTCACTAGGCATGCAATACAGAGAATGTACAGAGATGTCAGAAAAAGTGTCTTCAGTGTCCTAAAAAATGCAGATGTACCCAATGTCCACTTAACCACGGACATGTGGACAAGTGGAACAGGGCAGACTAAGAACTATATGACTGTGACAGCCCACTGGGTAGATGTATTGCCTCCAGCAGCAACAACAACAGCAGCAGCGGCACCAGTAGAAGTATCTCACAATTTTGGCCACCTCGCTCGATCATAGGTTTAAAGCCTACGTTATAACTCTCTTTTCGGCAGACACAAGTCTGCAGAGGTTCAAAGATCTGATGGTGAGAAAATTGTCAACTCAAGCGGAACGTGACCTGTCAACAGCTCCTCCTTCACTTTCTCCCACAACTGGGGTGCAAGGAAAAGGTTAAGATTTCCAAAACCACCCGCTGGCGGTGATGCAGGGCAGTCAGGAGCGAGTGCGAACATCTGGTCCGGACTGAAGGACCTGTCAACAATTACTGACATGTCTACTGTCACTGCATATGATTCTGTCACCATTAAAAGAATGGTGGACCATTATATGAGTGACAGCAATCAAGTAGGCAGGAAAAAGAGGCAATTTGGAGGCCCTTGCAAAAACTGGCTTTATTTTACCTAAGTTGCCCCCCCTCCAGTGTGTACTCCGAAAGAGTGTTTAGTGCACCCGCTCACCTTGTCAGCAATCGGAGTACGAGGTTACTTCCAGAAAATGTGGAGAAGATGATGTTCATCAAAATGAATTATAATCACTTCCTCCGTGGTGGAGACATTCACCAGCAATTGCCTCCAGAAAGTACACAAGGACCTGTGATGGTGGATTCCAATGGGGACGAATTAAAACTCTGTGAGGAGGAGGAAGTACACAGTGAAAGGGGTGAGGAATCGGAGGATGAGGATGAGGTCGACATCTTGCCTCTGTAGAGCCAGTTTGTGCAAGGAGAGATTAATTGCTTCTTTTTTGGTGGTGGCCCAAACAAACCAGTCATTTCAGCCACAGTCGTGTGGCAGACCCTGTCGCTGAAATGATTGGTTTGTTAAAGTGTGCATGTCCTGTTTATACAACATAAGGGTGGGAGGGCCAAAGGACAATTCCATCTTGCACCTCTTTTTCTTCTTTGCATCGTGCTGTTTGGAGACTACTTTTTTAAAGTGCCATCCTGTCTGACACTGCCGTACAACTCCAGGGGTACTGCCGTATAAGTCCAGTCCAGTGGTGGTGTCTTGTGCTGCATCAGTCCAGTGGTGGTGACTTGTGCTGCTATAAGTCTAGTGGTGGTATCCTGTGCTGTATATTATTTACTCCAAATAAAAGGGTTATATACATTACTTATATTATTATCCAAATTATTTTTACAGGGTTTGCCCTGTGTAGTGTAGGGGTACGCTCGCCTGTGCTGCATATTATTATAATAGCTCCAAATAAAAGGGTTATTATTATCCAAATTTATTTTACAGGCTTTGCCGTATGTGTGTGTGGTTTAGGTTTACGCTCTCCTGTTCCACCAGTGTTGTGCGTGTATTACCTCTGGGCAAATTCCAGCACGTCGCATGTTGTTTGTGCACACTTGTGCTGCTTAGCTTAGCCATACAGCTACCTCATTGCACCTCTTTTTCTTCTTTGCATGATGTGCTGTTTGGGGCCTAGTTTTTTTAAGTGCCATCCTGTCTGCAGCTGCAGTGCCACTCCTAGATGGTCCAGGTGTTTGTGCCGCACACTTGTGTCGCTTAGCTTAGTAATACAGCTGCCTCATTGCACCTCTTTCTTCTTTGCATGATGTGCTGTTTGGGGCCTAGTTTTTAAATCTTCCATCCTGTCTGCCACAGCAGTGCCACTCCTAGATGGGCCAGGTGTTTGTGCCGCACACTTTTGTAGCTTAGCCTAGTCATACAGCTACCTCATTGCACCTCTTTTTCTTCTTTGCATGATGTGCTATTTGGAGACTAGTATTTTAAAATGTGCCATCATGTCTGCCATTGCAGTGCTACTCCTAGATGGGCCAGGTGTTTGTGCGGCACACTTGTGTTGCTTAGCTTAGTCATACAGCTACCTCATTGCACCTCTTTTACTTCTTTGCATGATGTGCTATTTGGGGACTAGTTTTTTTAAGTGCCATCCTGTATGCCACTGCAGTGCTGCTCCTAGATGGGCCAGGTGTTTGTGCCGCACACTGCTACCTCGGTGCAACTTTTAGACCTAAAAACAATCTTGTGAGGTGTTCAGAATAGACTGGATTTTTATTTAAATATTTTGTGGCAGATGCCTTATTTTCGTTTTTCACAGCTCCCAGTTACACGCATGTGAGCATACCTGTGTGTCCCAGTTACACGCATGTGAGAATACCTGTGTGTCTTGTTAATTTTATTCATATTTTATTTTTAAATAAAGCAGCCCCTTAGATGTTTTAGCAGCCCCTCGTGAGCCCCCACAGCAGCCCCAGCCTTAGAGCCTTTACTGCCACTTTGTGTTGTGAATGGCATATTGGCAATTTTACTTTTCTTATCAGATCATTTCTTTTTCTTTTTTTGGTTAATAATTTTTGCTTTTTGGATTATACATGCCCTCTATGACATTGGGCATCAGCCTTAGCAAACGACGTTAATGGAATTGCATCATCAATGTCATGACTGGTGGCAGCAGCAGCTTCAGCACTAGTGCTAGGGGGGTCATTCCGAGTTGTTCGCTAGCTGTTTTCGTTCGCAGCGCAGCGATTAAGCAAAAAAGTGGCACAATGCGCATGCGCGACGTACTTTCACAACAGCTGAAGTAGTTTCACCCAAGGTCTAGTGACGCTTTTCAGTCACACTGCTGTCCGCTGAGTGATTGACAGGAAAGGGGTGTTTCTGGGAGGTAACTGACCATTTTCAGGGAGTGTGCTGGAAAACGCAGGCGTGTGAGATACAAACGCAGGCGTGCCTGAAAAAACGCAGGCGTGGCTGGCCGAACGCAGGGCGTGTTCGTGACGTCAAAACAGGAACTAAATAGTCTGAAGTGATCGCAAGCTAGGAGTAAGTCTGGAGCTACTCTGAAGCTGCTCAAAAATATTTTGGTGCAGCTCTGCAATCCTTTTGTTCGCACTTCTGCTAAGCTAATATACACTCCCAGAGGGCGGCGGCTTAGCGTTTGCACGGCTGCTAAAAGCAGCTAGCGAGCGAACAACTCAGAATGACCCCCTATGAACTACTGTAGGAAGTGGTTCCTGATCTTTCACTATTTTTTCCTCCAAATTTTTGTTCAGGACATCACCCATTTATTATTACAGCTAACAGTACAGTGCCCCTTTATTTTCACAGCACCCCTGTATTTTAATAACACCCCTGTATTTTTACAACATACAGGACAGGGCCAGTGTTCCTTTATTTTAACAACACCCCTGTATTTTTACAGCATACAAGCCAGGGACACAGCACCCCTGTTTTTTTTTACAGCAAACAGGACAGGGCCAGTGTATCTTTTTTCTAACAACACCCCTGTATTTTACAGCATCCCTGTATTTTTACAGCATACAAGAGAGTACCAGCACCCCTGTATTTTAACAACACCCCTGTAATTTTACAGCATACAGAACAGGACCAGCACCTCTGTATTTTAACAACACCCCTGCATTTTTACATCATACAGGACAGGACAAGAACCCCTGTATTTTCACAGCACCCCTGTATTTTTATGTCAAACAGGACAGGGCCATTGTACCATTATTTTAACAACACCCCTGTTTTTACAGCATACAGGACTGGACCAGCACCCCTGTATTTTAACAACAACACCCCTGTATTTTTACAGCATACAAGACAGGGACAAAGCAACCCTGTATTTTTAAAGCAAACAGGACAAGGCCAGTGTATCTTTATTCTAACAACACCTCTGTATTTTTACAGCCTACAAGACAGGGACAAAGCACCCCCGTATTTTCACAGCACCCCTGTATTTTTACAGCAAATAGGACAGGGCCAGTGTATCTTTATTCTAACAACACCTCTGTATTTTTACAGCATACAAGACAGGGACACAGCACCCCTGTATTTTTACAGCAAATAGGACAGGGCCAGTGTATCTTTATTCTAAAAACACCTCTGTATTTTTACAGCTTACAAGACAGGAACACAGCACCCTTGTATTTTTACAGCATACTGGACAGGACCAGCACCCCTGTATTTTAACAGCACCCCTGTATTTTTACAGCATACAGAACAGGACCAGCACCCTTGTATTTTAACAACATCCCTGTATTTACAGCATACAGGAAAGGGCCAGCACCCCTGTATTTTATCAACACCCCTCTAATTTTAAAGCATACTAGACAGGACCATTGTACATTTACTTATACAACACCCCTGTATTTTTTACAGCATACAGAACAGGACCAGCACCACTGTATTTTCACAGAACCCCTGTATTTTTACATCATACAGGACAGGGTCAGTGTACCTTTATTTTAACAACAACAAGTCCAAATTCACTCTGCATCTGTGGTGGTAACCATCAGAAAGCATGCATAGTACAACTCTGATGCACAAGCAGATTTAAAATATTGACCACTTGCATCCTTCATTGACACTTTGTCCACCTTTGACTAAGGCCAAAGGCTTAATCAGAAACATTACTGAGACACACTACAGTATGTACAGCACTAAACTAAGCGTATGCAAGACCATGAATGAATATACAGTACAAGATAGGATGCTGATATCAGTAGGCATCCACGTAGACGATGAGGAGGTTGCTGCCAAACCTTGCACCAGAGAATGATTTTCTAGTAGTAGCTTTGGAGACATGCTCTGCCAAGCTATCAACAGACATTGTATGGGCCAATCTACTTTAGTTTCAAGAATGCATACATGTTGAGACCAATGCTATGAATTCTATTTTTCTGTGAAGAGGCATAACCCCAGAAAGCCCAAGTACAAGTGCTTCAAGTGTCAAGAAATAAAACATAAGTGCTTAGAATTTAAAGCAAGTATTGTACCATATGGTATTATATCACGCAAATGTAATAGATAGAAAGAATGAGTCAATATGATAGTTACCACATAGATTACTGGTACATCGACTCAGGAGCCACAAGACACTTTACTGTTTGTTTAATGAGAGTTGGTTCAAGTCTGTAAAGTCATATGATCTTGTAAATGTCAGGAGAATAGGAGATATAGAGCATGATTCTGAGTTGCACAGAAAAGTGAAAGCAGCAGCGTATATTGTTGTAGGGCAGTGGTCAGGGAACAGGGGTAAATCACCACAAATGGGGTAAAAATGAAATTCCTGGGGGTAATGGACGGTCTTGCTGCCGAGACATAGCCCCGTCCAGCACCAGCCGGCTCGCGATGTGACGTGCTGACATCAAGCCACGCTCCCTCCTGCCTGCCCTGCACTGTGCTCCTGGCCTCCCTGTGCGGTGTACCTGGCTGCGCAGGGGCATAACTAGAAATTTTTCTCCCCCATGCCAAAACATTCTCTGGGGCATCCCCCCCCCCATAATTGGCACTAGTAAAGCGACGAATCTGCGCGTGCTGCAAAAATGGGGTGTGACCTTGCTGAAATAGGTGTGGCTTTGCATAAAGGGGCGTGGCATTGCAAGAAATGACTACCTTATTCCCCAGTTTTGCAACCTGCACACCCAGACGTTGGCCACCACAGGAAAAAAAAATAATCCTGATTCATGCCCCTTACATTATTTGTAATTTTTCCTCCTTATGGTAATGCCCATTATACATTATGCCACATACTGCAATGGCCCTTAGACATTATGCGACACACAATAATGCCCATGACACAATATGCCACACACCATAATGCCCCTGACACATTATGCCACACATCGTAATGCCTGTGACACACTATGACACGCTTCACAATGCCCATTATACATTATGTTACACACTGCAATGCCCCTGATACATTATAGCACATACAATGCCTGTGACACATTATGACACACACGCAATGTCCGTGATACATTATGCCACACACTGCAATGACCCTGAGACATTATACCACATACCACAATGCCCGTGATATAGTATACCACACACCGTAATGCCTGTGACACATACCGCAATGCCCGTTATTCCCAATGCCACACACCGTATTGCCCGTTATATATTATGCCACACACTGCAATGCCCCTGAGACATTATACCACATACCACAATGGCCACGATATAGTGTACCACACACCGTAATGCCTTGACACATTATGACACACACCGCAATGTCCGTGATACATTATGCCACACACCGCAATGCCCATTACACATTAAGTGCTACAGTAAGGCTTCTAATTACTTTTAAATTACCTGCTCGTTGCCAGGGGTTTCATGCTATTGGTTCTATGCACAGTGCCAGGGGTTTTCATGCTCAGGGTGTCATGCTCATTGCCAGGGGTTTCATGCACTGGGTGTTATGCTTGTTGCTACGGGGTAATGCCTGTTGCCAGGGAATTCATGAGCTGGGTGTTGTGCTTGTAACCAGGGGTTAATGCTTATTGCTAGGCCTGTGCTCCCAGTGCCACATATGCCCCTAGTGCCAGATATTCCCCCACAGTGCCAGATACACATATGCCCCCAGTGCCCCATATGCCCCCCCAGTGCCAGCTACACACATACCCCCAGTGCCAAATATGCCCCCCCAGTGCCAGTTACAGATAAAACCCCATTGCCAAATATGACCCCCAGTGCCAGGTACACATATACTCCACCAGTGCCAAATATGCTCCCCCAGTGCCAGGTACACATATACCTCCCCAGTGCCAAATATGCCCCCCCCAGTGCCAGGTACAAATATACCCCAAGTGCAAATATCCCCTCCCCCAGTGCCAGGTACACATATGCCCACCCAGTGCCAAGTACACATATACCCCCCAGTGTGAAATATGCTCCCCCAGTGCCAGGTACACATATACGCCCCGAGTGCCAAATATGCCCAACCAGTGCCAGGTACAGATATACCCCCATTGCCAAATATTCCCCCCCAGTGCCAGGTACACATATACCCCCCAGTGTCAAATATGCTCCCCCAGTGCCAGGTACACATATACCCCCCAGTGCCAAATATGCAAATATGCCCCCCCATTGCCAGGTACAGATATACCCCACCAGTGCCAAATATGCCCCCCAGTGCCAGGTACACATATGCCCCCCACAGTGCCAGGTACACATATGCCACTTCCCCAGTGCCAAATAAGCTCCCCCAGTGCCAGGTACGCATATGCCGACCCCAGGGCCAAATATGCTCCCCAAGTGCCAGATACCACCCCCCCCCCCCCCGTAGCTGTGCAGTTTAGGAAGAACACGGGAGGGAACAGTGCGCGCCTCCTGGTGTCCCTCCTAGGTCTCCGGTGGCAGCGGCGTGAGCCAATCAGAGCTCACGAACTGGCAGTTCATTTAATAGACACGCCGCTGCCGCCGGAGACCCAGGAGGGACACACAGGTTTGCCAGGATTCAAGGGTGGTCAATCTGTTGAAGTCAGAGCACTACATTTTGGCCACCGTGCTTGATCCTAGGTCTAAAGCCTACATTGTATCTCTCTTTCCAGCAGACACAAGTCTGCAGATGTTCAAAGACCTGCTGGTGAGAAAATTGTCAACTCAAGCAGAATGTGACCCATCAACAGCTCCTCCTTCATTTTCTCCCACAACTGGGTCTGCGAGGAAAAGCAGGGCAGTCAGTAGTGAGTGCTGACATCTGGTCCGGACTGAAGGACCTGCCAACGATTACTGACATGTCTACTGTCACTGCATATGATTCTGTCACCATTGAAAGAATGGTGGACCATTATATGAGTGACAACATCACTGTAGGCATGTCAGACAGTCCGTACTTATACTGGCAGGAAAAAGAGGCAATTTGGATGCCCTTGCACAAACTGGCTTTATTTTACCTAAGTTGCCCCCCCTCCAGTGTGTACTCCAAAAGAGAGTTTGGTGCAGCTGGTACCCTGTCAGTGATCGGAGTAGGAGGTTACTTCCACAAAATGTGGAGAAGATGATGTTCATCAAAATTAATTATAAATTCCTCTGGGAAGACCTTTACCAGCAATTGCCTCCAGAAAGTACACAGGGACCTGTGATTGTGGATTCCAGTGGGGACGAATTAATACTCTGTGAGGAGGAGGAAGTACACACTGAAAGGGGTGAGGAATCGGAGGATGAGGTCGACATCTTGCCTCTGCAGAGCCAGTTTGTGCAAGGCAAGATTGATTGCTTCTTTTATGATGGAGGCCCAAACAAACCAGTCATTTCGTGTGACAGACCCTGTCACTGAAATTATTGGTTTGTTAAAGTGTGCATGTCCTGTTTATACAACATAAGGGTGGGTGGGAGGGCCCAAGGACAATTCCATCTTGCACCTCTTTTTCTTCTTTGCATCATGTGCTGTTTGGGGACTAGTTTTTTAAAGTGCCATCCTGTTTGACACTGCTGTACAACTCCAGGGATACTGCTGTATAAGTCCAGGGGTACTGCCGTATAAGTCCAGTCCAGTGGTGTTGCCTTGTGCTGCATCAGTCCAGTGGTGATGTTTTGTGCTGCCATAAGTCCAGTGGTGGTGTCCTGTGCTGTATATTATTTACTCCAAATTAAAGGCTTATATACATTACTTATATTATTATACAAATCATTTTTACAGGGTTTGCCCTGTGTGGTGTAGCGGTATGCTCGCCTGTGCTGCATATTATTATAATCACTTCAAATAAAAGGGTTATTATTATCCAAATTTATTTTACAGGCTTTACCGTGTGTGTGTGGTTTAGGTGTATGCTCTCCTGTTCCACCAGTCTTGTGCGTGTATTACCTCTGGGCAAATTCCAGCATGTCGCATGTTGTTTGTGCACACTTGTGTTGCTTAGCTTAGTCATACAGCTACCTCATTGCACCTCTTTTTCTTCTTTGCATGATGTGCTGTTTGGGGCCTATTTTTTAAATCTGCCATCCTGTCTGCCACTGCAGTGCCACTCCTAAATGGGCCAGGTGTTTGTGCCGCACACTTGTGTCCAGCCACCTCGGTGCAACCTTTTGGCCTAAAAAATATTGTGAGGTGTACAGAATAGACTGGAAATGAGTGGAAATGAATGTTATTGAGGTTAATAATATCGTAGGATAAAAATTACCCCCAAATTATGTGATTGTAGCTGTTTTTATATTTTTTTTTTTAAATCATCCAGATCCAAAACCAAAACAGGAAAGGGTGGTTTTGGCAAAACCAATCCAGATCCAAAACACAAGCATGGAACCAGAACCAAAACCAAAACACAAAACATGAAAAAGTGCCCGCAGCATATCTCTAATATTGTGCATATATTGTACAGTAGATATTGAATCTTTTGTATTAATGTTAAGTATATTGTGTAAGGATAAAGGGCCTTATTCAGAATAGTTTGAAATTACGATGTTCGCATAGCTGAGTGATTTTTTGCTACAGCACATGTGCGAGAATCTCTAAAAATGCGTACAGCGGATGTGTTACAAAGACACTATTGCTATTGAACTGCAAGGTACAGTACAGTATTAGAGATGACTTGAAAAAGTGGTGGGCATTCATGAGAGCAGGAAAGGTTTCTAAGGCGCTGCCTACACAGAAGCCTCTTGTATAATACAACAATTAGAACAACACAAAATAAACAAGAAACACAATTTTCAGCTAGACTATTTCTGCTGTCCATTGGTGGAGGCAAAGCCACAGAGACATCACTAATGATGGTGATATCCGGTGCAGGAGTATAATTCGTGCACACATCCCAACTGGAAAAAGAGGGTGTGGCCTTACTGGTGATAGGCATGGCGTCATGGGTTTGGGGATGCGGACAGCCCCCAGAAACCAGTGTGAGAGCAGTGACAGATACCAGTGTCCTACACAGTAACAGGAGCTGGGTGCTATATGTGACAGGAGCACCCGGCTCCTGTCACTGGGGAGGATTTAGTGTCCTCCCTCGGTGGGTAATACCTGGGTGCAGCCTGCACCCCGTTGTGACACCATTGCAGGGACTATTGGCCCATCAATTTATTTTTGCTAAGGCACTTTTATCTGCACCCTAGGACTCTAATGGTTAAAGGCACTTTTCACTCTGCGCCATAGCAAAACATACTTGTAGTGAGCTGAGGTTTGTTTTGATACAATGGGAGGGAGAGACAGTGGACCAATAGCTCACTAGTGTCAGAGTTGTGAAGTCATGCTGCCTCTTCCTCCCTTATTACACATCCATGAGCAATACTTAATCATGTAAGCTCGAATGTTTCAATGGGCCATTAGTATCGGCCAAAACAATTAGTATTTATATGTTTTTAAAAGGAACAAATGGTAGCCAACATGTACAAGCACAAGTCAGGATTTCAAAAGAGAAAATAAGAGGAAGAATGATTGCGCTATGATAAACGAGGTAAGCAGACTTTATTTCACTTGGGTAGTGTTGTCCATGTAAATATGGAGTGTAAATTATGGCAAAAGTTCTGCTTTCCACACATCAGCTGTGAAAGTCTGAAGTGCCAAAGGGGCTCCGAAATACCTGAAAGCCTAGGTTTCCGGCCATGGAATAATATATCCCTGGGTGGAGGTTCCACTTTGTACCGATAAGATGATAAAGGTTATTGTTACCAAGGATCTGATTTCTAAGCACATAGACATAGAGGGACACTGTTTGGTGTAGCCTCTCAAACACCTTAATACTTAAGCATTTGGAGAAACCTGACATCTTACAAATTTATGGTACTGTATGTGTGGCATCCCAGAAAATTGTGTGTGCCCCTTTAAAAATCGAAATAACAGTGTTTGCAACCTGGAGATTGTTATGTTGCTACAGCAGGGGTTAAAGGATGGAGTCAGGTCACATGTGCTGTACTGGTGAGGTGCCAAGAACTGATTGAACAGAGAGAGAGAGCGAGCAAGTGGATCCTTGTGAGAAAAGGAGGGAGGAGCTGGAGAAAAGCAATTGAAGGAGCTGGATGCATTATGAGGAGTGGAGCAGGAGAATCTGAGTTGGAGTAAACTGGTTGACACGCAGGGCAGTGGTGAGCGGCGCTGCAGAGCTAGAACAGTAGATTGCTTCCATGAATGCCGAGAACTGGGAGAGTGGACTTGAGACATTGCAGCCAGGGTACTGGACACCACCAGGTCTATGCAGAGGCACAGACACCAAAGTCATCTTGAGAGACTGAAAACCACTGAGACAGGCCCAGAAAGAGAGTGGAATGATCTGAGAGGTTCATAGTGAGTAAACAAAGACTTTGTGTTGTGGACAGCAAGCAGGCGAGTGCTAGACCCAATTGTCCATTTGTCACACACATACTGCTCATGACCGCATGGAGAGAAAGGGTGCTGCCAGGACCTTAATAGAAAATCCCACAGACTCACCCTTGTTTAAACACAGTTATCAAGACAGAGACATTACTCGTGAGAGGAATTTGAGAGAGACATTGAGTTGCTTTAAAGTAAATACTGAGTTATTTGTTCAAGGAATATTTAATACAGAGAAAATTGCATTGCTAGAGATACCTTTGCTATTTGCTTTCTTTTTGCAATACTAAAGGACAGTGGCATTTCTGCTAATAAAACCCAGGGTTAATATTGCTTCACAGCTGCAATTACCCCCATTGCAATACTGTGGCACTGTAGGATCTCCATCCCTTGTGTAACATGAACAGTTACACCACGCCCCATTGGAAGTACTGTTGCACTTTAGGATGCAAGAGCTCCAACGTAAATTGCCCGTGAAGATTCGGACAGTCTTATCAGGGATAGTTAGAAAAGGGATAGTGATTGTCATTGAAACAGTATTCTTAATAAATGTCTTCATTGCCATCATTATTGTCTTATTTTCTTGTAATATGCATGTATCTGTAATAAGATTGAACCACTGAGTTATTGAATGTTCCAGTGTACTGTAGTCAAATGTTATTTTCTTGTCTTCTTTAATTCTTCATTAATATTGTAATTGTCTAATTTGCCAAATAAACAAGGTAGGAAGGTAAACGAACAAGGTACAGGGGAAAACATCTTAGGAAAACGATCTGTCATATAGCCACCTAACACCTGTGATACCTCTTCCAACCACTTAGACACCTGCCCAGGGGTGGTACACTTGTTGTATTGTTTTGTGTTTATTTTTCATGTTTCTGAATACTGTGGATACACCGAAGGATTAAAACCAGGATTGTACCCAAGGACTGTTACTGTATTAAGACGGTTATCATTAGAAGTTGGGACAATATACAAGAGCCATTTCCAGGATCTGCATCCACTTCTTATTTCCCTACGGTAGGTGAAAATGTCCTACACATCCTGATTGCATTTATGCTGCTACCTTACTGTTATTACCATAATCACATTTGTTGCACTGTATGGGGGAAGCCCTTGATTGTATTTCTAAGTACAGACTTATATATTATTGTAAGTACAGATTTGTAGCAAGCAAAGGCTCATACCTTCTAATTTGCTACATGCTACAGTATTTATGTTTTATCCCAGTAATATATAGGCTAGAAATATGCTGTAATCCTTAGAGATCTTTGAAACATTACACTTATGAAGCTTAAGATACATAGGCGTATAATATATGTTCAATTCCCAAACCTCCGTCACTGATCCATTATATCACCCATCGCTCCATCTCCAAACAGAGCGCTTCATCTCCACTGTTCTCTAAAACAGGCAAATATTTGAATGTTACTTATTTATGATGCTAGTGTGCTCTGTAGAGCAGAAAACAAGAGGAATTAAATTAAATGGACGTACTAAGCCTAACCAATCTGTTTTTATATTTACCTGTTATTATAATTATATAGAAGCTAATTAGCACATGACCCCACGTTGAAGCATTGATATTCGTACACTGGATCATTGTTATAACACTTAGGAACACACAGGGCCTCATGCATCACACTGCTTGTGATTACACATGGCCTGACCTCTCTAGATCTAACAGCTGTTTGTGTGGTTGAGTTAATGAGGTTTTTAATGTTAAATTAACTATAGAAAAGGAAAAAAACAGGGTAGGGAAAATCTATTTTTTACCTCAATAATAAAAATATAACATATGCTGTCCCAGGCCTTTCATTGCTTAACTTGTCAGTACATTGCTTTGTAAAATAAATCAGTCAAAAGGATTGTACACGTAATTCTCAAAACATAGTTTGTCACCAAGCAAGTATTGATTTGGTGCTTTCGAAGTCAAGTGCAAATCAACGTGATTGATGGGACATAGTTGACATGTTGGATCTGCAGGGATTCTTGGTTAAGATAATTCCTAGCCATTCAGCTTAAGAACCAGAGCACATTTCTGTGACAGACATCTTTGCCATCTGAAAAACAGTGTTTATCGCACAATGAAAGTTGAAAATAATCAGTTAACATTATAGCCCTCATTTAGAGTTGCACATACGGTAAGTACACTTGTCGTGTGTAAATAATAATAATAATACATTTTATTTATGTAGCACTTTTCGCCCACAGGATTCAAAGTCACATTACGTATTGTACATCAAAAGCATTGTACGTTGTACAAAGGCATCAGAGCAAGTTGAAAAACCTACAGAAATAATTAAAACAACTACAGTACATACCCTAGAGTGCACAATAAGCATACAATAATACAGGGTTGGTGTAGACCAGGCATGTCCAAACTGCGGCCCTCCAGCTGTTGAGAAACTACACATCCCAGCATGCCCTGACACAGCTTTAGCATTCTCTGACAGCAAAACTGTGTCATGGCATGCTGGGATATGTAGTTTCACAACAGCTGGAGGGCCGTAGTTTGGACATGCCTGGTGTAGACCATAGGTCTGCAAACTTGGCCCTCATTACCCCACACAGTGCATGTTTTGCAGGTCTCCTCACAGAATCACAAGTGAAATAATTAACTCCACCTGCGGACCTTTTAAAATGTGTCTGTGAGTAATTAATACACCTGTTCGCCTGCTGGGTTACCTGCAAAACATGCACTGTGTGGGGGTAATGAAGACTGAGTTGGCAGAACTATGGTGTAGACCTTGTAGGTGAAAACTTCAACGGGTTATATATTCCAGCCATGAAAGGTACCAGATAAGGTAGCCATCTTGGGCGCATTATGTAGGATTACCCTGGGTGAATTAGGACATGCCCAGAAGAGATGACACAAAATGGGTGGTTGCAGTGTCCTAACTCCCAGAGTACGATCCCAACAAAACCATCAGATCCATGTCATATTTCATCCCATCCATGAGCATACCAGGTGAGGCAGCCATGTTGAGCACAATCAAAGGTTATGCTGTGGTGGATAAGCCATACAGGGACCCGAGGCAAATATAGGAGGACTGACATGTGTGTAATAGTATAATATACCTTGTGTGAATAGATTGCCATGCTTTACATGTGCACCAAAATGTTAACATATTTAGACTTTAAATTCTCTTAGACTTCCTTCCCGTAATACCTAGAGAGGCAGCTGTGTGCAGGTTTATGTAGGGTACTATAAAGGTTTATACTTTACATGGAAGTGTAACTACCTGATCATGTAACCCAAGGAGGCTTGGGCGTATCCCTTTATTTGATTCTTAGGAGACATATTTTTTGCTGGTAATCCTGATGTAAAGAGACAAACGAGAAGATGTATCAAATCTTAGAGATAAAGCGAAGAGAGATAAAGGGCATAATTCAGCATGAGTTGTAGTTTTGCGAGAAAACTACAACTCCGTTCTCTAGCATGCGGGGGGCAGCCCAGCACACAGCAAGACTGCCCGCATACTGTGTCCCGCCCCCCCCTCACTAAAATGTGAGCAAATTGCTAAACAGCAATACGCTCACGTTTAAGGTAACCCCCTGCCTCCGCAGCCTAGTTGCCAGGCCGATATGTTTTGGGTCGCATGGACCCTTCCAGAATATTTGCTTCAATAGTATCATGGACATACAGAAACTTAATGTATATTCCATTTGAATAACTGAAGAAAAGAAGATTCGGTATCTGGATAGAAGATAGACAGTAAATAGACAGTCAATAGGTCGACACGAGATGGTCGACAGTCAATAGGTGAACAGGGTCAAAAGGTCAACAGTTAAATGGTCAAAATGAATTTAGGGTCAAAAGTTAGACATGCAAATTGCCGAAACAAAAATTTGTGACACTTTGTTTTTCATATTATTTTAATGATTTTTAGGGTCAGGGGTTGAGGTTTAAGTCAGGCTTAGGCACTTGGGGGAAGGTTAGGGTTAGGTTGCTGGATGGGACGTTTAGGGTTAGGCATTTGGCAGGGGGTTAGGGTTAGTCTGTGGAAGGGGATGGTTAGGGTTAGTCACTAGGAGGAGAGTTGGGTTAGACTGTGGAAGGGGATGGTTAGGGTTAGTCACTAGGAGGAGGGTTAGGGTTAGTCTGTGGAAGGGGATGGTTAGGGTTAGTCACTAGGAGGAGGGTTAGGGTTAGTCTGTGGAAGGGGATGGTTAGGGTTAGTCACTAGGAGTAGAGTTGGGGTTAGGCAATAGCAGAAGGGTTAGGGTTAGAATTAGGGTCAAAATAACATAATAACATGTGTCAACCTTTTTTGTTTTGATCATTGCATGTCAACTGTTTCACCCTGTTGACCTTTGACCTAAGTCCATGTCGACCATTTAACTGTCGACCTTTTGATCCTGTCAAGCTATTTACTGTCAGCCATCTGGTGTCGACCTATTGGCTAGCTAGACTCTGTTGATCTTTTACTTCACACCCAGAAGATTCACATTTGTCTCATTTGATTTATAAATCAGTAAGTGATGTCCAACCCTAAATGAAGCTGTGGATGCTGGAAACCATTCTTAATCCCTTTTTATTAAAACCAACCATGTTTTAGTCTCATGGTTTCCTTTGCACTCCTATAAACTCTGAAACTGAGTAATCACATACATTCATAGTTACAAGGTGTTAGATTATGTCATTGCTCCCTTGCAGCATGGGCCATTTGTGCATTGTGACCTTTGAGATTAAGCACATTTTTTATATCACCACCACCATAAATAATATATGTTAAGTGGCGTGATGAGCAATCTTGGCAAGCAACTAACAAGTCAGACAAGCTACTGTACGTGAGGCAGACAGCATTTACCTTATTACTGTAGGCTCCTCTTCTGCTGCTTCCTCAGATCAGCTCTGCTTGGGATAAAAGATGTCACATAACAGTGTCACTGGGACAGCAGCAGATTGGGATGGAAAACCAGCCCAGAAAATTTATGGAAGCAGCCCTAATGAGGGTGTGGTCTGATAAG
This sequence comes from Pseudophryne corroboree, assembly GCF_028390025.1. NCBI lineage: Eukaryota > Metazoa > Chordata > Amphibia > Anura > Myobatrachidae > Pseudophryne > Pseudophryne corroboree. Next base: position 139,965,217 of record NC_086447.1, read on the forward strand.
GGGGTGGGGTCTGTTGAGGCTGCCGGGATCCTTCCTCATAGGGTCTGATTGTATGCAATTGTGGCTTTCCATGCATCTTTTGCTACAGTTGTGTCTGAGACCAGGGGTGGATTGGGAACCTAAAGTGGCATACTGTGTAGCCATAGCAGCATCACTGGATTGCAGAGTTGCTGTACTGCAGGGATGGAATAACAGAATGAATGGGGACAATGCAGTGTACTGAGTGCAGTGGGCTGACTGTCATGTGGGGGATGGGGCCACATGACAACACAAAAACCAGGCCCCACAGACATGTCAGCCTACCAGGAATCTTCCTGGTGAGTTTTATGGTTAATCCACCCCTACACTGGGATAATGGGGGTGACCTGAAGCATACCTCCCAACATGACCCTCTCCAGGAGGGACAAAATGCTCTGCTTCTGGACTTTTCTCTTAATTTATAATTGCAGACACCTGTTCTGAACATAGAAATACGTAGGTTGAGTATTGAATGTGGCGCTACCCAATTGCTGACATAGGATATTGTAGTCAAATATGTAAACAAATACACACTTTAATAACCTAAACACCATACAACTAATAAAATACAACTAATAAAATATCACACCAGGCATAATGTGATAATAGGGAAGGAGTCCTACCGAGGATATACGTAGGGGAGCTGCAGGTGATAGGTTATGCAGGGAAGTCCGGACTTGCCCTGCATTTGCTCCCAGATCTTAAAGTCCTCACTCCGGCAGGTATCACTCCTCTGGTCCAGAAGATGGTAAGACCGTCCAACTTGGCGATGTTTCCAACGCGTTTCGGAACACACAAGGTTCCTTTCTCAAGGCTGCCTTGAGAAAGGAACCTTGTGTGTTCCGAAACGCGTTGGAAACATCCCCCAGTTGGACGGTCTTACCATCTTCTGGACCAGAGGAGTGATACCTGCCGGAGTGAGGACTTTAAGATCTGGGAGCAAATGCAGGGCAAGTCCGGACTTCCCTGCATAAACTATCACCTGCAGCTCCCCTACGTATATCCTCGGTAGGACTCCTTCCCTATTATCACATTATGCCTGGTGTGATATTTTATTAGTTGTATTTTATTAGTTGTATGGTGTTTAGGTTATTAAAGTGTGTATTTGTTTACATATTTGACTACAATATCCTATGTCAGCAATTGGGTAGCGCCACATTCAATACTCAACCTACGTATTTCTATATTCACTGAAGTGGGGTAGGGTACCCCATGCATGTATTGAACGGCTTGCTTATACCCAAGTGAAGCGCTATTAGTACACTGTCACCCCAAATACTTTGGCCTGTTCTGAACAGGTTAATGGATAAGAAAGGTGTTTCAGCACAGGTGATGGCAATCATAAATTTAGAGGGAAGTCCAGGAGCAGAGCGTTCTGTCCCTCTTGGAGAGAGTCATGTTGGGAGCTATGCTGAAGTGATACAGTTGCAATAGTAGCTGCAACTTTTGTTGCAGATGCTACTGCATCTTTGTTATAATTCTGAGGGCAATGGACATCCTATGGAGGTGTCCAAAAGCTCTAATCCACCACTGTGCACAAAAATATTGCATGTCGGCTGCATCTTCGAACAGTAATTGCCCACTAGATCCAGTGAAACGGCTTCTCTCAGTGCAGTCCCTGACACCAATACGCCCGCTGCCAATGGTAACCACCCCAGTCACCACCCAGGAACGTCCTTCAAAACTGTATGGATATCCAAACATTTTCTAAATGCAATACCAGGCAATAACCATCGGGATGCATGCGCAGAATTAAAACATCAGGCACTTGCCATGCTGTCTCTTATATACAGTACTCTTGATAAAGATGCTTCAAAATTTCTAGTACACATGTGTTAAAGTTAATCGTGACTAATAATTTATCAGCTAGCATTCCAACTGTATTTTTAGCTATGATATTTAAGGGGATGCCGCTTCTATATAAAAACTTTAGTTGTGGTCAGCAGATGGAGAGGAGAATATGCAGTAAGTTGATTTATGAACACGTGCACATAGATGAGCAAGAGAAAGGAAGTTTAGATCCTGCAGCATACATTTCTTATTGAAAATGATGGAAATGGTCCTGGTCCTCCATGCATTTGTGCTACAATTAGAATTATCTTTAAGTCCAGCTGAACACTAGACACAGCAAATGGCACTAATCTTGCAAATGAGCTAAAATGATGCAATTAATCCATTTAATGGAATCACACTAGTCAAAGCACTTAATATTCAGTTTAATCCTACTTCTAAGACTGATTTGTTATTATAAGCAGTATCTATATACTTCAGAGGCTTGCTGTCTGCTATAGATAGACTTAGACCATTTGTAACTATCCGTGCATTTATGAGACATTTATATGAACTTTCAGTACTGCGCATCTCATCTTCTTTTATTTTATTTTGAGAGTATTTTTGTATCAAGCTAATTAGTGATATTGAAATTCGGCACTCAATATATTTATGGCTTAAATCGATACAGATTTAACATTTTATTGACTGACTTTAGTGATAAAACTGGAATTAACTTTTCTATATATTATATTGTTAATATTATAGCGCATTGCTGGCTAATAGGTACTGTCAGAGCCGGTGCAGGGTCTCTCTGCACCCTAGGCAAAGCTTCAGCCTAGCGCCCCCTAACCTGCAAACCCCACCACCACCACCACTCAGAGGGGAAATGCAGGTGGCCACTAGGTGGGCTGGAGTGAATTTCATGTTTACATATATAGAGAAAAGGGACAACACTTAAGGACTTTTAAAGTGAAAAAGTATATGGGAGACAAAGTCACAATATACCTCCACTTTCAAATACTTGAGTGCCATTCTTTCTGCTTATGTATACACGCCAGCTTGCATGTTAAGAAATTGTATAGGGCACTGAGGTCAATTTCACATCTTGCTGAGTGCCAGGATTATCTTATTGTGTCCCATCCCTCCATCTGTAAATTCGTTACTGACCCCCCCCCCCCTCCATTTGTAGTATATTGTTCCCCAGTGCCTGTGTTTTCCCTATTGAGCTGTTTACAAGTGCAAACCACCCATCGGGCTGTAAGATCTGTACTGTCTGTGGTCCTGCAGAAACCCCATGGGTTACTCGTTTTCCCTCTGCATTGGCAGTATTCCTCTTACAGGCTGCAGCAGCGTTACAGTGATGCTGCGGGTGCAGACATGTAGTCAGGTGCTATTTGCTGCTGGAGATCCGGGATCCAGGGGCCTGGAGGAGGTGAATCAGGGCTATGAGGAGTGGCCAAGGGGGCACCCCTTGGGAGCCATAGTTGCATTCACTTCCTTAACATGACTTGATGTTACACATGTCAGCACGGAGGAAGTGCTGAGACACTGGGGGTCATTCCGAGTTGTTCGCTCGCTAGCAGATTTTTGCAGCATTGCACACGCTAGGCCACCACCCTCTGGGAGTGTATCTTAGGTTAGCAGAATAGCAAACGAAAGATTAGCAGAATTGCGAATAGAAAATTCTTAGTAGTTTCTGAGTAGCTCCAGACCTACTCACAGATTGCGATCAGCTCAGGCTGTTTCGTTCCTGGTTTGACGTCACAAACACGCCCTGCATTCGGCCAGCCACTCCCCCGTTTCTCCAGACACTCTCGCGTTTTTCCTTGACACGCCTGCGTTTTTCCGCACACTCCCAGAAAACGGCAAGTTTCCGCCCAGAAACACCCACTTCCTGTCAATCACACTCCGATCACTTCAACGATGAAAATTCATCGTTCGGACGTGAGTAAATCTACTAAGTTTTGTGCTAAAATACTTACCGCATGCGCACTGCGAACCATGCGCATGCGTATTTTTGCCTTAATCGCTCCGTTGCGAAAATCGTCAATGAGCGAACAACTCGGAATGACCCCCACTATGTGGTACAGACTGATAGCAACGGCTGCACCTAGACCCGCAGCAGCAGCCAGCACAGTGGCAAAAAGGAGGAAGCCTCATAGAGACAGCTTTTTTTGCTAGATGAATTCAGTGGTGCCCTCCAGTGACCGGAGCCTCTAGGCAGCCGCCTAAAGCTGCCTAATGGTAGAGCTGATCCTGGGTACTGTAGTTAGTTTATAATGTCCCATTGGCATTTTATTCTAAAGCTCCTACAGTATGTCAGTAAAAATCACAATTCTCTCTCTGCAAATCTGCTCTCACAACAGCAGTTTTCTGCTAATGATTCACTCAATCGCTGCTAAGAGTGTTTTCTGCCCAACATATAAAGTATTACAATGCAGTTAATTTAAAATGTGTGGAATTTGAAATAAGCTCAGCATTTTTTTTGGTTTGCCGATCAATAACTGAACTGGATGGCAGGTCTTACTGTTAGGGTTCTAGTACAGTATATTGATATTAGAGATGTATGGTTCAGTTCTTTATAGAGCAGCAGCACAAACACATGGCAGTTTAAAAGAATATAGCATATGAGACATGATGGCAGTTTATTAAACTACAGTATACAAACCCATAGATAGAATGATTTTAAAAGAAGAGGCCCAAAGGCAGTACAGGGAAATGGAGATGGAGTATGTAGTGGTAGGCAGGTAAAGCATTGACTGATTGATTGATTGATTGATTGATTGATTGATTAGAATTTATTTATTAAACTTGATTACATAATTGATTACATAATTGATTCATTTAATTTGTAAAATTGATTTTTAAACGAGAAAAGGCCATAAAAGAATACAATATTAATATCCAAGAGTTCCAAAATGAAGCCAAGAAAATTAATAGTTGCAGTACAGAGCTGCAAACTCCAAATCAGCCAGTCTTACACAAACAAATATTAGGAGGCTGACCTTCAGGCCATACTACCCCACCCCTTCCTAGTTTTGTAACACACCACTGTAGTACATTTATGAGGTGCATTAGAGAGTCTGAGGGATAATGCCAATATAGTCCACAACTGGTTCAAGATGGAACTGTCCTTTGGCCTTCTCACCCATCCTTATGTTGGATATTAAAAAGAACATGTACAGTTTAACAAACCAAGCACTTCAGAGACAGGGACAGTCACTTTTTTGGGGAAGACTACCTCTGATCATTAATGAGGAGATTGGCAGTAGATATTGCATGTGCTGGTCCAAATTGCTGGTAGCTGATACTGGAACTCTTGCTTTTATTTCACAGGATTTTTTTAGATTTTGATAAATAACTTTTATGAACTCGCTTCAAATAATGTAACAGGGAGGAGGTGAGTAGATGGTTAGCGTCCCTACCTCTACTAACTTTGGCCTCACTAATGGCACATTTACTGTACCTTCGCAGATGTTATCAGGATCTGGGTAAAAATAATTCCACACACAAGAGGTGGATTTTTGGTCGTATGACCAGGCATGACATGGCCTTCTTTTTATCATGCCCAAGAACTGCTGTCACTGGTGCCTGACTTACTCTGACACAAAAAAATCCTCATCATCAGCATGCTCATTAGTGTCAGATACACAAATACCCAACTCATCCTGTTGCACTTCCATGCTAGCATCCTTAATATTTCTGTTCCTATCTTTACTGTACTGCTCATCCCCAGGAGGGTTCTCTATGAGTGCAGTGTCAGAAATATCAGACTTACACATAGCTAATGTGGACACACCTAGATTCTCCTCAGGGATTTGTGAACACAGTTTGTTTTTCAGCCTCAGTGTTTTAATTTTTTTGGGCACTGATTTGTCCTGGTTAAAGGTGACACTTCTATTAGACTCAGAGTGAGACGGTGTTGCATCATCATATGAGGTTACAAAAGAAGATTTCTGACTGTGTTTGACGCTGGCTTCAGCAATATAATTATTCTACTGCATGAAACAGCAGTATTACTAGCAGGACCACTACTCGCACATAGAGTATACAGCCTGATCCTTTCCTTGTCACTGTGTGTGGTATATGGCATGCTGGCAATTTTACAGTTTTGTCTTTACATTTTCCCTTTATAAGTGATGTTTTCTTTAACATTGTGAAATATTGTTAAGATTTCAGGTGCCCTTTCTTAAATTTTGAGTCCCCTGGCTCATCGTTAGTAGATGTTAAAGTACTATCATGACTGGCAGCAGCTGCAGCACTAGTACAGGGTTACTGCTCCTGTTCTCCTATCAACTGATCCATATCTGCACACATCACTCCTAGTAATAGCACTCTAATGATGTTATTCTTTAACACAGTGCCTGAAAAACACACAACACTTTTATTTATCTATGGGGGGTTCACGGTACTTGAACATTCAACTATTTTTTTACATGTTGCTTCAACACACAACAGTTTTATTTTTTTATACAGTGCTTGAACACACAACAAAGTGCCTTACAGAGCCCACAGTCCCACAAAGAGCCCATAGTCTCACACCCTTTCATTCCGGCATCATATGTGAAATGGTGGGAGGGACTGTAAGCAATTCAAAACACCTGACAGCTGATGCCGGGAAGATGATATTTTGGCTCATTTTCGGATCCGAGTCTGGCAGGAAAACCCAAGCCGGGTCTCTGATCTACACGTAATGTGGAAGTTTGGGTCATTTCAGTTTCTATGAAACTGAATCCGCTTATCTCTAATTTTGGAAAACAATACAAACATGCTGAGGTGAAAATGAATGCTAGTGACATCATAAAACCATTTCCCTTTACATACTGTATATAGTGCAAGAAAAGTAACATTTTCTGTACTTAACCACTTGCCTGGTGTGGTTGTATCAGATGCGACCAAGTCATGCTGGGCTTTCCCTGACATAGTTGCATCTGATGCGACCAGTCAGAAATGCCTACTGTGTGCTGCTGAAAGATAATCATCCAGGAGCTTCCAATCTCAGAGAGAACACCCAACCCTTTCCCTTCCTGGTTCCCTCTACCAGTGCCTGCCATGCTTCTGGTCACTGCTGACTAGGCAGCCCTGTCGCACCCCCTGCTCCCTGCCACCCCCCTACCCTGTGGCTACAGAGAGGAGTTGCCATCAGGGATATTCAAAAAAGCAGCTTTCACCTTACCTGTGTTCACCCAGCAGTTGCAGAGAGAAGTAGCCGCCATGACAATGTAAAATCGCGATAGTCACAATGTTCCGATCATCGGTGGATCGATATTTCAGACATTGATGTTTAAACTGATATATATAAATATATTTCATCTTTTTTTGTTTTTTAATAAAATCGTGTTGGATAAATTTTAAATAAATATCCTCAACCTAATTCAATCATTAAAATATATATGTATATATATATATATATATATATATATATTTCTGAGCAGTTTTTGGAAAATATATTAGCCAGTTAAGTGGTTAATCATATCTGAGTAATCCTATATCTTCCTCAATTTTATTTAAAGCTCCAAAGGCAGAACACATTGAATGAGGCCCAAATATGGTGAATGTAAAGTAAGACTATTCTTATAACCTATAATTCAAGTGCCTAATTCAGACCTGATCATCCTTTTTGCAGAAATCTGAGATCTGACAGCCACCGCCCATAGAGAGTGAAAACCCGCCCTGTCCAAGTGTGCAAATGCATGCGTACGCCGTGCAAAATTTTTGCCAGACAGCAGACACCTGCAAATCCATTCGCAACTCACTCACCATCAAATGACTCTTTCATATTGTGCAGTCTGTGCGTAGCCCAGGACTTACTCCTCCAGTGCGATACAAATAGGCTAATCGGGGCCGGAGCTGGCATCACGCACCCTCCCTGAAAACACTTGAGAACGCCTACGTTTTTTCTGACACTCCCAGAAAATGGGCAGTTACCTCCCCCAAACTTCTGCTTCCTGTCAATCACCTTGCGTACGCCTAGTGATCTAAATTTTCACACCATCCTGTCACTTTTCGGGCTCGCACATGCGTATTGCGGTCCATACACATGTGCAGTCATTTGATAATCGTCCGCTGTGCGATTTAGCACAAACGGGATCAGGTCTGAATTAGGCCCCATGTTGGAAGCTACTTGCAGCAAAACAGATATCTGCCATTGCTGTAGGTATTTAATTAGATATCTGTGCTATAGCTGGAAAAATGAACACATCTTTTGCCTGGTTTTAATGAAAGTGTGCAACATCAAAAACATTACACCAAGTCATTCTCCAATGCTAATTCCTCCAGCTTCTTTAATCATTCAACCAAGTTTAATTTTCAGCCACAATTTTAAAAAGAATTCCTTTTACCCAAGGATCAGTTTAAATCTTCAGTCAATTAAAACTAATCTCTACCAGTCATCCAGGCTTTGAGCCAAAACACAGGTCACCGGTCAAAGGCTACTTACTGTTAAAATTTTGCTGTCTTAAATTAAAACTGCAGTATTGTATTTAATTTTCTATGACCAATGATTTTCTAGATGTGCTTTACGAATAACTGTTTAAATGAAAATATCACATGATTAACTACACTACATCTTTGATTTTAAAACATTTAATAGAGACCTACACATGATATGAATACAATATACAGTACTGTGGAGAACAGAATGTGGAATTGGAAGGGAGAAGATTGAACTGTAACAGAAGGCAGAACTTCTTTACTTAGGGGATGTTAGATTTGTGGCATAGAGCCTGCGATCCAGGTCACAGATACTGTGCAAACATATGCAAATTTCTCAGCTGGCAGGACTAGTATTGGGACGTTTACTGGTGGCACAACTTTTCTAATCACAACAACTGCATACAGAGCCACAGGATGATCGCAGATCCTATGAAAATCGGCCTTTTGAAAAGCTGTAAGGTCGCAGAGAATGGCCGCGTGTACTGAAATTCTGGAGCGATCTTTAATGCGTTTTTTGCCGCCACCCCCGCCCAAACGTCCCTTCCTGTCAATCATCCTGTGAATGATTCCTACTGTAAGCGACTATGGCTCATCTGTGATATCATCGGCAAAGGGGTATATTTAATTCCTATTGGATCCTTTCTGACGGAAAGGATCCGACAGGTCAGTATTCAATGCCTCGGCCAAACTTGACAGGTTTTGGCCGTTCTGACAATGGCAAGCCGGCTTTTTAAAAAGTTGGATTGACATTGATGGAAACAGGGCTAAAACCTGTTGAGTTTGGCCGCGCTTCCGACAAAACCTTTCTGACAATCCACGTGTTTTCCGACAAGTCGGGAATTCCCGACTTGTCGGGAAAAAAAAAGATGGCATTGAATAGGTCGGAACCCCTACTGACCTAAAACAGTCGGAAACTGCCCTCTTTCCGACAAGACGGCAGTTTCTGACAGGAATTGAATATACCCCAGAGCGTACAATTATGAATCAGTCCCATAATCTCCAAACAGATGTAGTGAGGAGAATGCTTGTGGCAAACCTATGCTGTCTCTTCACTTCAAATACATTCCAACCAGCAACAGGATTCTCTGCTGGAACTTTAAGGGATGTTTGATCCCTATCAGGACTTCAATGCCGATTCATATTTTCATTTTGTGAAATCATGCAGATGACTGGTCTCTTTCCAGTATCATGATGCACTTAAACATATCATGCATGTAAAGTGTATGCATTTTATGTCAGCAGCCTGGTGCAATGAGGGCCGGTGTTAGCCGCTCAGCTAAGGAATGTAAAGCAGGGGGAGGGGGAAGGTCTTCCAGCTGAGGCACCCTCCCCGCTATGCTACCCTTCTGATGTCTGTTCACTGTTGCTGCCGGCTACCGCAGCCAGCGTCTGCTAACTGCATGACAGGCAGTGGCACTGGGAGCGTGAACCCAGGGCCAGTTCTAGACCTTGTGGCGCCCAGGGGCCGCCCCTTCCAGGTAAAATACAGTTGGTGCATGCCGAGGGCGCACACCCCAAAACAGGGGAATGGCTTCTTCATAGGGAAGGGATGTGGCTTCTTCACAATTATCCCCCTGTACTTGTGCCCCCGCTGTAGTTGTGCCCCCAGTAGCTGTACCCCCAGCAGCAGCCCCAGTTAATTTTCCCCCAGTAGCTGTTCCCCCTGTAGCAGTGCCCCCTTTAGTAGTGCCCCCTGTAGTAGTGCCCCTTGTAGCTGTGCCCCCAGTAGCAGTGCCCCCTATAGTAGTGCCCCCAGTAGCTGTGCCCCTTGTAGCTGTGCCCCCAGTTGATTTGCACCCTGTAGCAGTGCCCCCAGTATGTGCCCTCCTGTAGATTTGCCCCCAGTAGCTGTACCCCCAGTAGTTGTGCCTCCTGTACTTGGGCCCCCCTGTAGATTTGCCCCCAATAGCTGTGCCCCAGTAGTTGTGCCTCCTGTAGTTGGCCCCCCCTGTAGATTTGCCCCCAGTAGCTGTGCCTCCAGTAGTTGTGCCCACAGTAGTTGTGCCCCCAGCAGCTGTGCACCCAGTTAATTTGCCCCTGTAGCAGTGCCCCCTGTAGTTGTGCCCCAGTAGTTGTGCCCCCTGTAGCTGTGCCCCTTGTAGCAGTGCCCCCTGTAGCAGTGGCCCCTGTAGTAGTGCCCTCAGTAGCTGTGCCCCTTGTAGCTGTGCCCCCAGTTGACTTGCCCTCAGTAGCTGTTCCCCCTGTAGCAGTGCCCCCTGTAGATCTGCCTCCAGTAGCTGTGCCTCTTGTAGCTGTGCCCCCAGTAGTAGTGCCCCCAGTATGTGCCCCCTGTAGCCGCTTTGAAACCCTGAAGAAGAAAAAAAACACAATACTTACCAGCCTCGATCCTGCTTCCGGCCGCTGCCGCTGCCGTCTCCGGGCGCCGGCTCCTCTCTATGGGAGAGACGTCATGACTTCTCTCTCATAGCAGAGCCGCACTGACACCAGGGCCAGTATTTACTAAAAATCCGAGTTTGGCCGATTTGTGTTTTTTTTTTCTAAGTCCCAATCCGGGAATTCACTAAGCACCAATCTCGGCAGTGTCTGGTCTATTCGTAATGGTTAGAATGACAATGTTCCGAAATACGAATGAATAGACCATCGGTCAAACGCGGCTGTTATTTCATAGAATACGGGAATTCACTATTCATTCGTATTTGGGTGTTAGTCTCTGAGTGCTCAAATGCGGTCGTATTTTTATGCGATTCGTAAAAAAAAGCGGCAAAAAAATAGACCTGCTTTTTTCAGTCGTGTTTACATGTGTTGCAAATAAAAAATCACTCACACCAGAATTAGGATGCCTATAAAAGGATGTTAGGCCCATTTCAATACACCTACACTCAGAAATGGCAGCAGGACTGTGGGCCAGTGATCTTTTGTGTGCTGTGGGATTCCTCAGACTCAGACATCAGCCTGAAAGTAACCAGGGCCAAGAAATTGAACATGGTCAGCAGGTTGTACAGGTTCCGCGGAGGCTGCGCAGGCCTCGTTTTTTAGGGGGCGTTTAAACTTGAACGCATTGTCCGATGATAAGGTCATACAGATGTTCCGTCTAAATCGTAACATCATTTTCCGTCTGTATGACCTTGTCAAACTGGGCCTAGACCCTGAGACAGCACACTCTCGCCCTGTCTCAGGCCTGCACAAACTCCTGGCTGTGTTGCACTTTATGGCTACTGGCAGCTTTCAGGCTGTGTCTGGGGATGTCATAGGAATCTCACAGCCCTCATTTTCCAGAATCTTAACACAGGTGATGTATACCTAACGACCTCTTCTGTTTTGTGTTTGTTTTAATTTCTCGGTGGCCAGTTCTGTCCTAAAATCTCAAGTTTATTGTTCTTTAAAATATACACACAGGTGTTGGCTGTTTTTCAGCCCCACATCTAGGCCTCAATCTGCTTCCCTACCCAGGAGTCTCAGTGGCATGCCGTCAGGGTAGATTTCTATGAGCTGGCTGGCATGCCCAATGTGCTTGGAGCCATAGATTGCACACACATTCAGCTGAGACCACCTAGGGGCAGGCAGCACATATATACAAACCGCCATTTTGAACACTCCACAAATGTGCAGGTGGTTTGTGATGCAAATCTCAAAATAATGAGTGTTGTTGCTGGTTACCCTGGGGGCTGCCACGACTCCTTCATCCTCAGTCAGTCATCCCTCTTTGATAAGTTTGAGGACGGACAAATGCCAGATGGATGGCTGCTGGGTATGTAATTTGATATGTGTAGGCCTGCGTATACTTTGTCCAAATACAGGGGCAGATGTATTAACCTGTAGAAGGCATAAGGAAGTGAGAAACCAGTGATCTGTGCAAGGTGATAAAGGCACCAGCCAATCAGCTCCAATATGTAAATGAACATTTAGGAACAGATTGTCTGCTGCCTTTATTACCTTGCACATATCACTGGTTTTTCACTTCCTTATGCCTTCTACAGGTTAATACATCTGCCCCACAGTGTGTTACTTATGTGTTGCTGTATCTTAACATGAATCACGTTACTATATCTGTCTTTTAGGTGATGGAGGATATGGCTGTTTCTCTTGGCTTCTAACTCCATTGTCCCGACCTGATACCCCTGCTGAACACAATTACAATCATGCACATAAGTCCACGTGGAATGTGATAGAAAGATGTTTTGGTGTGCTGAAATCTAGGTTTCGGTGTCTGGATAAGTCTGGTGGCCTTTTGTTGTATAGTCCCTCCAAGGTGACTCAAATTGTGTTCTGCTGCTGCTTTCTTTATAACATGTGTTTGCAACAACATCTGCCACATGTTGAGGAGGAGGAGGAGGAGGAGGAGGAGGAGGAGGAAAAAAGCAGCCAACAAGCAGAGGAATTAGAGACATCTGGTGATACTTGGAGTACTGATGTAGGGAGGCAGGTTAGGCAAGAGATCATCAATCGCTATTTCTAAGGTAAGCTTGGTTTGCTTATTTCATTTGTTGTGTAATCATAAATAGATGTTTTGCCTTTTTTTCCAAAAACCATTACTCAGAATGTGTCTGTCTCCTTGACACATACAAACATACCCTCGCTATATGAAAAACAAATGTCGCACGTGTATTGTGTGTATTTTTATTGTCAAAACAACAGATTATGAGTGACATGCATTAAGTCTGGATAAGTGATCGTAAACTTGCAGTGCTAATTTCTTACAAGCCCACATCATCCATTTAGTATTTCACTTTATCATTGTGTGTAATGTCCTAATGCACAGGTTCACAAACTCGGCCCTCAGGACCACACACAGTGCATGTTTTTCACGTAACCCAGTAGAAGCACAGGTGTATGAATTACTCACAGACATATGTTAAAAGGTACACAAGTGGAGCTAATTATGTCACTTGTGATTCTGGGGCAGTTGTATTAACCTGGAGAAGGCATAAGGAAGTGATAAACCAGTGATATGTGCAAGGTGATAAAGGGACCAGCCAATCAGATCCTAACTGTTAATTTACATATTGGAGCTGATTGGCTGGTGCCTTTATCACCTTGCACATATCACTGGTTTATCACTTCCTTATGCCTTCTCCAGGTTAATACATCTGCCCCTCTGTGAGGAGACCTGCAAAACATGCACTGTGTGGGTTCCTGAGGGCCGAGTTTGAGAACCTGTGTTCCCAAAAAACACTCCTCAACATATAATATGTTAGTCTTGAGGAATACATGTGTCCCTATGTGTGATGCACCATCATATTTAAGACACACAAACTTACTGTAATCAGGAATAATTTATTTCCTAATGTTTGATGCTGTAAACTTGATGATGTGTAAGTAAATACACAGTTTGCCACACATATACATTATTATACACATTTTTTGTTTTTTTGTTGTAAAAGTACATATTTGTTTGTTTCAGCATCATGTGTAAAAACATTCTTACTAATTTTTAACACACACAAACATGTCCCAACAATACTGACATTAATTTGGACAATGTTTTTCAAACAAAACAAAGCCAACATATTTACAAGCTTTTTACGCAACTCAATTGTGTTCTTCTTGTAATGTTGTATAGATAAGAAAGCTAAGATATGTATCAATAACATTGTAATTTGGATTGTCTGCAGGAAAAGAGAATGATTGGAATCTAGAAAGAGTAATGATTAGAAAAAAATCAAGTGGTCAGTTTACTTCCTGCTAAAGACATTCTGCCTGGCTGGCAATTATTGTATCTGCAGGAAAAGAGAATGATTGGAATCTAGAAAGAGTAATGATTAGAAAAAAATCAAGTGGTCAGTTTACTTCCTGCTAACATGTATGTGTGGCTCCATCAACATTTCCCTCCTCCAATACAAAAAAAAAAATGGTAATGAATAAATGTGCGTACAAATTTTATGTTTTTGTTTGTACCACTTATAATTAATGATGTTGAAAAAAGTGTCAAGGAGCTAAGTGTTATATTTTTTAGCAAAAAAAACACTTGCTAACTATTTTGAGTTACTTATCACAAATGTCTATCTTGTTTTTTTCATGTTTTTTTGGGTGGCTGCTTGTCCTGCCCTTTGCCTTTAGCACTGTCATGTTGTCGTGCTCTGGTGGAACGTCTTGGTGGTGATGAGACTGGCGTGATATTTGGAGTAGTCGTACCAGGACTGCTGCTTGTTTGCTGTTGGTGCATGCATCTGAGTGTTTCATTCAGGTTAGTGAGGGTGGCATTGCGTTCACGTGTAGCAGCATTTTGATTGTCTACTATTTGGAATAAACTTTCATTAATCTTTTGATTGTTTTGAAAAATGTTCATATAACTTTGCTGTTGTCTGTGCTGTTCTTCCATTATGCTCTGTAAGTTGCCCAAGACCTGCGTAATGTCTGTACGCATGAGTTCCATGGTATTGCCTATTCTGGTTGTTTGTTCATTTTGTCTACTCAGATTTCTTGATATTCTTCTGAGGTAAGATGGTAGGCTTGCAAACATTTGTGTCTGCTTACGCAGGCAATCTTCATTAGTGGCCTGCTGTCTAGCCCAAATAGTCCAAAACACCTGATCAGGGCCTTGTGTTACTGGTGTTGTTGGGCTGTGTTGTGGTGGTGGTGTGCTTTACTGTGATGGTGTACTCACAGGTGCTGGGGGGCTCATTCCTTGCATTAATGGCTGCATTTCTAAGATGTTTGTCTCCTCCATGTCACTGTGTTGGTGTTGTTGCGAAGGGATGCTGTTCCCAGGACTCGAAGCTGAAATGTTAAACAAATCTCCGTTAGCTATCCATATGTTTGTGAAATGTAAACAAATCACTACACATGGAACACATGTCATTCACTGTTGCTTTCAACTATTCTGGCTAGCAACATCATCACTCATAGCTTAAATACATACATATGCCTGTTTGAGGCAAATGTGTCTGGTTACTTAATTGTGAAAGCAAACACTTTAGTTTTATTGTAGCTCACACATACTCCACCATAAAAAAAACATTGGAATACATAATGTGTTACCTTATAGCTTTGTTCAAACAAACATAGTAATGTTTTTATATGTATTTTGCAATGTTACCTCAAGCACACATGTGAAATTTGGAAAAACAACCTTACTTTTTGCAAACAAACCAACATGCTTTTTTGTTGCAGCATCATACACACAATGTCATACTGTATGGCTCAAGTGGACATACATATCTTTACTGGATGTGGACAAGGCCATTTAGCTTGGATTCCATTTCAGCTTTTACTTACTGCGGTAAGTATTTTAGTTTTTGATGTGTTTTGACTTAATGCGGTTATGAATGATTTTGATTATGTTCTGACATTTTACACATTTTTTTCAGTTTGATACTCACAATCAAGATGAGGGGAGTGTGGATGACGTCTTGGAGGTGTGTCCAAAATTTGGAGTGGGGGTACAGAACATATGGACGATAATCTTCGTGGCGGGGTAGCCTGCTGTGTTTGTGCCGGGACATACGACCTTGCTTTCTTTTCGGCCACAGGTTTTTTGTGGTGATATCTTACAGAAGTGCCACTTCTGCTGCTCCATACTTCTTTTGATGGACCTTTTAATGAAAGTGCAATTTTGTTATGGCCATTCCTTTACAAGCATACCCTATACTACAATGGACACTTTACCTGCTTCCGTAGCGTCATCATCATCAGATGTGATAGGAGTTACTGGCCGACGAGTAGTACTGCTTTTTTCAAACACTGTATAAAATAAATTATAAAAAAATTTCATGCTATTGTGTATACATCCACCCATTATGCTTATAAACATTTATTCTTTTAGAAATGCTTGGTTTTTATTTAAAACAAACATAAGGACCAGAAATAAAAAAAATAAAAAAAAATAAAAAACATTGACCAAAACACATTTGCACTATGGCAACATCAACACAGGAAAACAGGTACAGGACACTGACATAGGCCACAAGTTCCAGAGAAAAAAAAACACACACAACTTCATTTTGTATTGAAAGGAAAAATATTACAGATGCAATATATAAATTGCTCTGTGATGTGGCACTCCAAAGACACATTACCACTATATGAGCAAAAACAAAATGCAGAAATTTATATAAAAATTACACTGCAGTGTGGTGTCATGGTACAAATACAAGCAAAAAAAAAATATTGTTTTTTAAATTAAATAATTAACATTATCTAAAGATTACATTACACATGTAAGTGGTTTCCAAACCACTTTCCAGTACTCCAGCCTCTAACGTTACATGACAACCACTGTTTTTAAAACATTGCACATGGATCACTTAAATATAAAACATAGTCACAATTTAAAAAAAAAAAAACGCCCAAAAGGAAAACATTATTGCAGGACAATTCAGAGACACACCAAGTCCAAACTACACATGCAAAATATCTGTCTGAAAAACACATGACATACAATAAAGTAAGATGTTACATTGGCTTTTGTATAAAACATTAACCAAAACAATGTATTTGCTGACACACACTTGAAGATGGGAGTAATATGCAACGTCACATGACACACATTTCCCCCCCCCCCCCAAAAAAAAAAAACCCCATAGAATGTAAATGCAAATACACATGCTCACCAATCTTCCTGGGCCTATCTGAATCCCAGACATGGGTTGCAGAGACAACTTCTGGAGGAATTACACTCCGCATGGGCTCCTCATACTCCAGATAACTTGCAATATAGGGCTGCCCACCACCGGTTTTCCGAGCCGACTTGGCCTCCTTGGCCATTATGGACTTGACACGTCGCTTTATGTCATAGTAACGTTTGCGGCACGTGTCCTCCGTCCGCTTGACCACCCCCTCACTATTGACAGCAGCAACAACTTTCGCCCACAACACCGTCTTCCTCCGTGTTGGCACCTTGGCGAACTCAGGGCCAAATATCTGCCTCTGATACTTCATAAGCTCACGCACCAATGCCACATTTTCAGCAAAACTAAACTTTACATTCCGCCCAGTCTTAGTAGTGGTGCGTGGCTGCGGAGCACTCTGACTGTCACTATCACTTGAGGCTGCTGCAGCAACCTCACCCACCTCCTCCACCTCACTAACCTCACTAACACTCACCTCCTCCACCTGACCAACCTCCTCCCCCTCACTCACACCCTCCACCTCTGAGTCACACATAATTGTGTGTCTAAACAGTTAACACAGGTAAAAGAAAGACAAACAACACACTCCTCCACTACCACTACACAACTCACACACACACACACACACACACACACACACACACACACACACTGACAAGGGACTATAAAGAAAAATAACTTGGACTAAAAATGAGACAAAACCACAAAATACAAGACAACAAGAATGACAATACGACTTCCAAACACAATACCACACTCAGAAATCGCTGCCAACACTCCTCACCAAACCACAAATTCACCTACCTCCACAGCACAACCTCCCTCCTCCTCACCACTAACTAAACCCATGAGGTGCGGACGGTTTGGGGCGTATTTATATGGTTGCGCACAGACACTCCTACCATCTGAAACACAACCAATCACGAACGGGGAAGAAAATCGAAACTGAAAGTGAAAATGCGGCCGCGGGAAAAAAAAAACCCTGCCGCGTTTAACTTAGGAAAAAAACAGCAAATACAACAAAAACACGTACGCAAACGACAATGACGGCAGTAAATGTGCCCAAAAAAACCGACTGGCATCGACATCGGAAGACACGACAACCATAAAGTCGACTGCTTCGTAACTTTGCGTATATGGATTCAAAAAGTTGCAAGAAAATGCACCCGATACAAAACGAGTTTAAACACTACACAAACCGACTCAAACACGAATATTAGTAAATATTGCCCCAGAGGTCAATTTTCACCTCTAGCGTCAGTCAGCGACGCCGGCTGCTGCGGGGAGCGGGGTAGGAGGGAGGGTGAATTAGTAGTGGCTCTTGCCACGGCGGCGTCCTCAGGGTAGCGGCGCCCCGGGCAAAAAGCCTGCTTGCCCGTGGCAAGAGCCGCTACTGCGCAAACCGTGACGTGCACCATTCAGTCTCTAGTCCCTCTCAGATCCCCTCAGCTGCACCTGTCGGATCTAGGATAACAGAGCAGCCAGGAAGACAGCAGTGGTTGCTGGCTACCTCAGTGGCTAATGAAGTGAGAGGAGGCGTGGGAAAAGTAATATGGGGGCTGGCAAAATTGGATTAAGGGGGGGCACAGGGAGAATGTGCATTGTCACCCTGAGCATCACCCACTGTCCTATTGTCCCATAAATATGTGCCACTGTCACCCCCAGTGCATGACTCACTGTCACCCTGTGTATGTTCCTAGGTCATACCATGTATATGTGCCACTTTCACCCTATGTATGCCCCTCTGTCACGATGTATGCCCCTCTGTCACCCTGTGTATGTCCCTCTGTCACCCTGTGTATATGTGCCATTGTCACCCTGTGTATGCCCCTCTGTCACCCTGTGTATATGTGCCACTGTCACCCTGTGCATGCTCCTCTGTTACTCTGTGTATGTCCCTCCCTGTGTATATGTGCCACTGTCACCCTGTGCATGCTCCTCTGTTTCTCTGTGTATATGTGCCACTGTCACCCTGTGCATGCTCCTCTGTCACCCTGTGTATGTCCCTCTGTCACCCTGTGTATATGTGCCACTGTCACCCTGTGCATGCTCCTCTGTTGCTCTGTGTATGTCCCTCCCTGTGTATGCCCTTCTGTCACCCCATGTATGTCCTTTTTGGTCACCTTGTGCATATTTGCCACTATCACCCTGTGTATATTCCTATGTCACCTCATGTATATGTGACACATGACCCTATGTATGATCCTCTGTCACCCTGTGTATGCCCCTCTGTCACTCTGTGCATGTCCCTCTGTCACCCTGTGTATATGTGTAACTGTCACCCTGTGCATGCTCCTCTGTTACTCTGTGTATGTCCCTCCCTGTGTATGCCCTTCTGTCACCCCACATATGTCCCTCTTGGTCACCCTGTGTATATTTGCCACTGTCATCCTGTGTTTGCCCCTCTGTCGCCATGTATAGAGGTGCCACTGTCTCCCTGTGTATTCCCTTCTATCACGCCGTATATATCCCTGTCATCCCATGTATATGTGCCAATGTCACAATGTGTACACTCCTCTGTCACTCCGTATATGTCCCTTTTATCCTGTATATATGTGCCACTGTCAGTCTGTGTATGCCCCTCTGTCACCCTGTGTATGTCCCTGTCACCCTGTTTATATGTGCTACTGACACCCTGTGTATGTCCCTCTGTCACAATATATGTAACCCTGTGTATGTCCCTCTGTCACCCTATGTTTGTCCCTCTGCCATGCCCATTGTAGTTGGGACCATGCCCCTTTTATGGTACCAAGTACCACTAATTTCCACCCCTCCACTATCAGGGTGCCCCTCTGTCATTTTCTTCTGTATCCGCTTCTGCTGTGTATGTGTGAGAGAATGTGTAAGCAGCATTACTGTGGGTATTATGTGTAATGGGCACTACTACTGTAGGCATTATATGTAAGGGATGCTACTACTGCGGGCATTATGTGTATATGGAGCACTACTACTGTGGCCTTATGTGTATTTGGGACACTACTACTGTGGGCATTGGGCCTAATTCATACCTGATCGTAGCAGCAAATTTGTTAGCAGATGGGCAAAACCATGTGCACTGCAGAGGGGGGGGGGGGGTGGTAGATGTAACGTGCAGAGAGAGTTAGATTTGGGTGGGATATATTGTTTCTGTGCTACTTTATTTCTACACTGTAATTTAGATTTCAGTTTGAACACACCCCACCCAAATCTAAATCTCTCTGCACATGTTATATCTGCCCCCCCCCCCCCCACTGCAGTGCACATGGTTTTGCCTATCTGCTAACAAAGTTGCTGCTACGATCAGGTCTGAATTAGGCACATTGTGTATAAGGGTACTACTTAGCATTACATGTATAAGGGGCACTACTGTGTGGTTTAACATGTATAAGTGTTTCTACTGTGCGGAATAAAGTGTATAATAGGCACTACTGTGAACATATATATGGTAAGGGGTTCTACTGCTGTGGGCATTATGTGCATAAGGGGCACTACTGTGTAGCATAACATGTATAAGAGGCACTTCTCTGTGACGTAATGTATACTACTGTGTGGTGTAAAGTTAATAAAGGACACTACTATGTGATGTTGTAATATGAATTAGGGGCACTATGTGCGGTGCAATGTGAATAAGATTGTGCTACTGTGTGGCAAATTTTTAAATGGGTACTATTGTGTGGTCAAGCCCATTCCTTGTGAGAGTGTACCCTTTTATTTTTTTTGCAACACTGACCCTTTGTAAAGTGTACTAGGGAGGGTGCACATTTATAGTTTTTAGGGGGGCGACGAACACCCTAGCACCAGTCCTGGGTGCAATGGTTAGCTTTCTTGCCTCATAGCACAGGTCAAATTAAGTTAAATTTCAACCAGAGTGCTAACTTGTTTAGCTTATATATCGTGTTTGCATAAATTTCCTCCAGATACTCTTATTTCCTTAAACAAAACAAATTAATAATGGTTGGTTAAATGGCCCTTGACATAATTAATCTTGGTGCTCTATTTATGAAGTGGCTTTACACTGCTTTAAATTTTCAACACACCGAGAAAAGTTAGCTTACAAAATATAGGGGTCTATTTACTAAACCTTGAATGGAGATAAAGTGGACAGAGAAAATGTACCAGTCAATCAGCTCCTAACTGCCATGTTACAGGCTGGGTTAGAAAAATGACAGTTAGGAGCTGGTTGGTTGGTACTTTATCACCATCCACTTTATCTCTATCCAAGGATTAGTAAATAGAGCCCAAAGTCCTTAGTGTGTATGTGTGTCCATGTGATAGGAAATGCGGATTAGAAGCTCCTGTGGGGCAGGAACTGATGTATATTACTAAATATTCTCTGTAAAGTTCTACCTATTATGTGTACAAAATCTACATAACTGTTAATAATTAAAATGTCTGCTGTTTCTACTTTCTAGTACAAAATGCATCCAACTCTACCAGGGGCATATTCATAAAGGAGGGGGCCCATATGCATTCATTGTGCCCCCTTCTCTCTAGTCAACAGCGCAAGTGAGTAAACTGTGATGCTATGCCAGAGTCTACTGCACATGCGCAGGTCTCCGGGAAAATGACACGGCAATACTGCACATGCATAAAACACTGGGAAAATGATGTGGCAGCCATTTTTCCAGTGATTTGTGTTGCCGACACAGGACTCCAGAGGGGTAAGTGTTGTAGAACATGGGTGCAGGATGAGCCATGTGGGCTCTCCTGGTCCCAGGGGCCTGTAAGCACCACACACCTTGCACTCATTAGAAATATGCCACTGAACTCTTCATGAAGCCCAGAGTCTCCAGGCTTTTAAATCTTCTTTTAAAACGTGCTCATTGACAAGCATATAACCTGGCCCGTAATAACTCAGTCACCTGATATATGAAAACCTTTCCTCCACAATATGAGTTGCAATAAATTATGTCACCATACATTTTCCTTGACATCTTGTTTATATACCGATTCTCTTAGAATATAACAGCTTTCTCAATCCCATTGTTTCACGCTAGTGTCAATTTTTAAATCATATAATTGGTATAGTCTCATGTTATAGATATTGATGTTTATAAATAAGTATTAAATATTTTTATAACAATATTAATAATAAATATTACATATATAAATATAAAAGTAGTAAGATAGACAGACAGACAGACAGACAGACAGACAGACAGACAGACAGACAGATAGATAGATAGATAGATAGATAGATAGATAGTAGTGATGTGCACCGGAAATTTTTCGGGTTTTGTGTTTTGGTTTTGGATTCGGTTCCGCGGCCGTGTTTTGGATTCGGACGCGTTTTGGCAAAACCTCCCTGAAAATTTTTTGACGGATTCGGGTGTGTTTTGGATTCGGGTTTTTTTTTTATAAAAAACCCTCAAAAACAGTTTAAATCATAGAATTTGGGGGTCATTTTGATCCCATAGTATTATTAACCTCAATTACCATAATTTCCACTCATTTCCAGTCTATTCTGAACACCTCACACCTCACAATATTATTTTTAGTCCTAAAATTTGCACCGAGGTCGCTGGATGGCTAAGCTAAGCGACCCAAGTGGCCGACACAAACACCTGGCCCATCTAGGAGTGGCACTGCAGTGTCAGACAGGATGGCACTTCAAAAAAATAGTCCCCAAACAGCACATGATGCAAAGAAAAAAAGAGGTGCAATGAGGTAGCTGTGTGACTAAGCTAAGCGACCCAAGTGGCAGACACAAACACCTGGCCCATCTAGGAGTGGCACTACAGTGTCAGACAGGACGGCACTTAAAAAAATAGTCCCCAAACAGCACATGATGCAAAGAAAAAAAGAGGTGTACCAAGGTCGCTGGATGGCTAAGCTAAGCGACCCAAGTGTCCGACACAAACACCTGGCCCATCTAGGAGTGGCACTGCAGTGTCAGACAGAATGGCAGATTTAAAAAATAGTCCCCAAACAGCACATGATGCAAAGAAAAAAAGAGGTGCACCAAGGTCGCTGGATAGCTAAGCTAAGCGACCCAAGTGGCCGACACAAACACCTGGCCCATCTAGGAGTGGCACTGCAGTGTCAGACAGGATGGCATATTTAAAAAATAGTCCCCAAACAGCACATGATGCAAAGAAAAAAAGAGGTGCAATGAGGTAGCTGTGTGACTAAGCTAAACGACCCAAGTGGCCGACACAAACACCTGGCCCATCTAGGAGTGGCACTGCAGTGTCAGACAGGATGGCACTTAAAAAAATAGTCCCCAAACAGCACATGATGCAAAGAAAAAAAGAGGTGCACCAAGGTCGCTGGATGGCTAAGCTAAACGACCCAAGTGGCCGACACAAACACCTGGCCCATTTAGGAGTGGCACTGCAGTGTCAGACAGGATGGCAGATTTAAAAAATAGTCCCCAAACAGCACATGATGCAAAGAAAAAAAGAGGTGAAATTAGGTAGCTGTGTGACTAAGCTAAGCGACCCAAGTGGCCGACACAAACACCTGGCCCATCTAGGAGTGGCACTGCAGTGTCAGACAGGATGGCACTTAAAAAAATAGTCCCCAAACAGCACATGATGCAAAGAAAAAAAGAGGTACACCAAGGTCGCTGGATGGCTAAGCGACCAAAGTGGCCGACACAAATACCTGGCCCATCTAGGAGTGGCACTGCAGTTTTCTAGCGAAAGGATGAGTGCTTCCATCTTCATGTGAATCGGAACCACTAGCCATGAAAATAGGCCAGGTCCTCTGCCGTTCCTTGCCACTCCGTGTCATAAATGGCATATTGGCCAGTTTACGCTTCTCATCAGACGCTGTTAATTTTGATTTTTGGGTAATTTTACTGAACTTTTGTAGTATACTTGACGACACAGAGGTAGAGCAGTGGACTACTGTACCGTACTGCTATATATATACTGGTGGTCAGCAAAATTCTGCACTGTCCTCCTACTATATACTGCGCACAACTAAAATGCAGCAGAGGTATGGATGCATAGTATGTTTGATGCCACAGAGGTAGAGCAGTGGACTACTGTACCGTACTGCTATATATATACTGGTGGTCAGCAAAATTCTGCACTGTCCTCCTACTATATACTGCACACAACTAAAATGCAGCACAGGTATGGATGCATAGTATACTTGACGACACAGAGGTAGAGCAGTGGACTACTGTATAGGACTGCTATATATATACTGGAAGTCAGCAAAATTCTGCACTGTCCTCCTTCTATATACTGCGCACAACTAAAATGCAGCACAGGTATGGATGCATAGTATACTTGATGACACAGAGGTAGAGCAGTGGACTACTGTACCGTACTGCTATATATATACTGGTGTTCAGCAAAATTCTGCACTGTCCTCCTACTATATACTGCGCACAACTAAAATGCAGCACAGGTATGGATGTATAGTATACTTGACGACACAGAGGTAAAGCAGTGGACTACTGTACCGTACTGCTATATATATACTGGTGGTCAGCAAAATTCTGCACTGTCCTCCTACTATATACTGCGCACAACTAAAATGCAGCACAGGTATGGATGCATAGTATACTTGTTGACACAGAGGTAGAGCAGTGGACTACTGTACCGTACTGCTATATATATACTGGTGGTCAGCAAAATTCTGCACTGTCCTCCTACTATATACTGCGCACAACTAAAATGCAGCACAGGTATGGATGCATAGTATACTTGATGACACAGAGGTAGAGCAGTGGACTACTGTACCATACTGCTATATATATACCGGTGGTCAGCAAAATTCTGCACTGTCCTCCTACTATATACTGCGCACAACTAAAATGCAGCACAGGTATGGATGCATATTATACTTGACGACACAGAGGTAGAGCAGTGGACTACTGTACCGTACTGCTATATATATACACTGGTGGTCAGCAAAATTCTGCACTGTCCTCCTACTATATACTGCGCACAACTAAAATGCAGCACAGGTATGGATGCATAGTATACTTGATGGCACAGAGGTAGAGCAGTGGACTACTGTACCATACTGCTATATATATACTGGTGGTCAGCAAAATTCTGCACTGTCCTCCTACTATATACTGCGCACAACTAAAATGCAGCACAGGTATGGATGCATAGTATACTTGATGACACAGAGGTAGAGCAGTGGACTACTGTACCGTACTGCTATATATATACTGGTGTTCAGCAAAATTCTACACTGTCCTCCTACTATATACTGCGCACAACTAAAATGCAGCACAGGTATGGATGCATAGTATACTTGACGACACAGAGGCAAAGCAGTGGACTACTGTACCGTACTGCTATATATATACTGGTGGTCACAGCAAAATTATGCACTGTCCTCCTACTATATACTACAATGCAGCACAGATATGGTGCGTTTTTCAGGCAGAGAACGTAGATATTTTCAGCACACTGAGCACAGATATTTGCAAGCACACTGAGCACAGATATTTGTTGCACACTGAGCACAGATATTTGCAGCACACTGAACACAGAAACTGAGAGAACGCAGCCACGTCCTCTCGCTATCATCTCCAAAGCACGAGTGAAAATGGCGGCGACGCGTGCCTCCTTATATAGAATACGAATCTAGCGAGAATCTGACAGTGGGATGATGACGTTCGGGCGCGCTCGGGTTAACCGAGCAAGGCGGGAAGATCCGAGGCTGCCTCGGAACCGTGTAAAATGGGTGAAGTTCTGGGGGGGTTCGGATCACAAAGGAACCGAACCCACTCATCACTGATAGATACTGTAGATAGATAGATAGATAGATAGATAGATAGATAGATAGATAGATAGATAGATAGATAGATAGATAGATAGATAGATATGATTTGTGGTTCATTTGGATATATTCTATTTTTTTTAAACAATTATGATAACTTTATCTGACAACCTAATTCCCCAGCCATGCAACAAAAGCAGATTGATCTACTAATATACTAATATGCTTTGAGTCTGATGCATATGATGAGACCTGAGTGCCAAATCCACAGAAGCACATACTGTATAAAACATACAGACTTAGGGGGTAATTCAGACCTGATTGCTGCTGTGCGTTTTCGCACAGTGGGCGATCAGGTCCAAACTGCACATGCGCAAGCACCACAATGTGCAGGCGCATCGTACGGGTACAAAGCGGATCACCGCTCAGCGATGGGTTTGTGCGACGGATCAGTTCGCCCGGGGTGATCGCAAGGAGATTGACAAGAAGAAGGCGTTTGTGGGTGTCAACTAACCGTTTTCAGGGAGTGTCTGGAAAAATGCAAACATGTCCATGCATTTGCAGGGAGGGTTCCTGACATCAATTCTGGTCCCGGACAGGCTGATGTGATCGCAGCGGCTGAGTAAGTCCTGGGCTGCGCAGAGACTGCACAAAATCTGTTTGTACAGCTCTGCTACACATGCGTTCTCACACTTGCACAGCGAAAATACACTCTTCCTGTTGGCAGTGACTGTCTGATTGCAGTAGTGCAAAAATTGCTTGCTAGCAATCAGATCTGAATTAGGCCCTTAACACGTACAGTCCCACCCATGCTTCCAGTATTGTGAGGCCGCGAGAGATGAGTGGACAGTATGACCTTAATGCAGAATAATGAATCCAAGGAAGTTTTCCCAGATTTTGCTGTCACCCATGCATTCACACCCATGGGGAACAGTAGAGGTATGTGATCAGTTATCCTTCAATATTTGCTTTTTTACTCTCATAGTTTTCTAATCAGTTCTGAAAATGTCACTTATCTCTTATGCTAACTACTACTACAGGTATAGTCTCGCATATCCAAAATTCTGAAAAAAGGAATATTCCATAATACAGAGGCCTAAATGTGTGGAGAGTGATAGAGGGGTAAATGTATGAATCAATGATATTAGGGGGGGGGGGGGAAGGTATCAGTGCACATTGGCCCTCATTCCGAGTTGTTCGCTCGCTAGCTGCTTTTAGCAGCATTGCACACGTTAGGCCGCCGCCCTCTGGATGTCTATCTTATCTTAGCAGAATAGCGAACGAAAGATTAGCAGAATTGCGAATAGAAAATTCTTAGTAGTTTCTGAGTAGCTCCAGACTTACTCCTACACTGCGATCAGCTCAGCCCGTTTCGTTCCTGGTTTGACGTCACAATCAAGCCCTGCGTTCGGCCAGACACTCCCGCGTTTTATCCTGGCACGCCTGCGTTTTTCCGCACACTCCCAGAAAACGGTCAGTTTCTGCCCAGAAACACCCACTTCCAGTCAATCAAACTCCGATCACTTCAACGATGAAAATTAATCGTTTGGACGTGAGTAAATCTACTAAGTTTTGTGCTAAAATACTTAGCGCATGCGCACTGCGTACCATGCGCATGCGCATTTTTGCCTTAATCGCACAGTTGCGAAAATCGGCAACGAGCGAACAACTCGGAATGACCCCCATTATGCGCACTGATAATGCTCAACCCCCCATGTTTTAATGCTATGCACCCCTGTCCATATCGGCACTGCTATGTAAAAGATAGCATGCTGATGTGCAGGGCAATGTATGAATGGTCAGCAACACTGACCATTCCGACATCTGCAGCTATCAATTTCAACATCTGCAAGTGGCAATGCCCTAACTCCACAGCAAGGACATAGCTGTCCCTGGCTGTGAGGGTGCCGGCTCTTAGCTGCAGAGGAGATCTAGCGAGACTTGCGAGAACTTGTGCATGCCCAGTGAGCTGGCCGGGGGAGGAGAGACACAGCGCATCAGCACTAGGCTGACAGGGATCGCCGAAGGGGTGAGTTTTCACTCTCCCTCTCTACCTTCTGAGATGTTCATACATCTCGGCTCTAGTGCTTCGCGATTCGCCTCGGTAAAGAGGAGAAGCGGGAAGAGTGATACTGGCACGACATGTTCTGGTATCATACATTTACCCCAAAGAGTGATAAAGTTCCACCAAATCAGCTTCTGTCATTTTTCAAACACATCCTCTAACATGGCAGTTAGGAAGCTGATTGGCTGGTAATTTATCTCTCTTTATCACGCTCCACTTCATCACTTTTTAAGGCTTAATAGATTGGTGCCAGAATTTGTTGAGCACAACTGAGTTAGTTACACTTTTGCTTTCTGACTGTTCAATGTACACAATCTTTGTTTCATACACAAGAATAAATATTTTTCTTTATATAAAATCACCTTCCGGTTGCATGTATCAGTATCAGGTGTATATGAAACATAAATGCATTTTGTATTTAGGCTTCCCCAAGAGATCTTATTATGGTATTCAAACATTCCAAACCACGGAAACATCCGATATCCAAAATACCTCTAGCCACAAGCATTTTGTATATGGGAGACTCAATAACTAAAGACTGTTATAACTACTAATACTACTAATACCACTATCACCACCACCACCAGCACTATTACTACCACTAAAACTACCACTACTACTACCACCACTACTACTACTACTACTACTACTACTACTACTACCACCACCACTACCACTACTACTGATTCTACTACTACTACCACCCCCACCACTACTACTACTACTACTACTACTACTACTACTACCAACACCACCACCACTACTACTACTACTACTGATACTACTACTACTACTACCACCACCACCACTACTACTACCACTACTGCTATTATTACCACCACCACTACTACTACTACTACTACTACTACTACTACTACTACCACCACCACTACCACTACTACTGATTCTACTACTACTACCACCCCCACCACTACTACTACTACTACTACTACTACTACTACCAACACCACCACCACTACTACTACTACTACTGATACTACTACTACTACTACCACCACCACCACTACTACTACCACTACTGCTATTATTACAACCACCACTACTACTACTACTACTACTACTACTACTACTACTACCACCACCACTACCACTACTACTGATTCTACTACTACTACCACCCCCACCACTACTACTACTACTACTACTACTACTACTACTACCAACACCACCACCACTACTACTACTACTACTGATACTACTACTACTACTACTACTACCACTACTCCTCCTCCTTCAACTACTACTCCTACTACTATCACCACCACGACCACTACTACTAATACTACTACTGTTACTGTTACTGCTACTGCTACTACTACTACCACCACCACCACCACCACTACTATTTATACCACTACTTCCACCACCACCACCACCACTACTACTACTACAACAACAACTACTACTACTACCACCACCACCACCACGACTAGTATTACTTCCACTACTACTGCCATCTCTACTACTACTACCAACACTACTTCTACTACTGTTGTTACCACAACTACTACTACCACCATCACTACCACCACCATCACTACTTCTCCTCCCACTGCTACTACTACTT
The DNA here is from genome assembly GCF_028390025.1 of Pseudophryne corroboree. NCBI lineage: Eukaryota > Metazoa > Chordata > Amphibia > Anura > Myobatrachidae > Pseudophryne > Pseudophryne corroboree. The sequence continues at coordinate 139,994,297 of NC_086447.1, forward strand.
CTACTACTATTACTACCACCACCACCAGTACTACTGTTGCCACTACTACTACTACTACTACTACCACCACCACTAATATTACTACTACCACTACTACTACTACTACTACTACTACTACTACTACTACTATTACTACTACTACTACTACTACTACTAATACCACCACCACTACTGCTGCCACCACCACCACTACTCTTCCTCCTTCTACTACTACTCCTACTACCACCACCACCACCACCACCACCATCACTCTTCCTCCTCCTTCTGCTACTACTCCAAATACTACCACCACTACTACTATTGCCACTACTGCTACTCCTACTACTACTACTATCATTACTACTATTACTACTACCACTACTAATATTATTACTACTACTACTACTACTACTACTACTACTACTACTACAACTTTTACTACTACTGCTGCTGCTACTACTACTATCACCACTAATACTACTACTACCACTACTACTACTACTACTACACCTTCTACTATTACTACTAAATTGATAGTAGTTTTTTTATTTATTTATATTGTGCCTTTCTCCCAATACAACTCAAAGCATTTTAGGTTATTGCTGTAAAGCAGTCAACTTGGGCTTGCTCAGTTGCTGTTCTTTGTAATCATTCATAAAAAATAATAATAATAATAACAACAACAACAACATTACCTTTACCATGTTCTCTTATGCACCAATAGTAAAAACAGGGCATTGCACTTATACCCCTTTTCCACCTGAGTACCGTGTCCGATCCGGGATTTTTAACCCGGCTACAACCCGTGTCGGCCCCCTGTTTCCACTGCACTTTGACACAGGTTATTCCCGTGTCGGATCTGTTTCCACCTAACCCGGGTAAGCTCTCCCCGAATAATAAGCAGCTCTTTGATCTCTGTGTCTGACCAGGTATGGGTAGTCATAGCTGTGCTGGAGCTTCTGCTGCTGTATAGTGTCTGTTTGTTTGGAAGCTGCTGCAATAAAAATATCTGTATGTACCCAGCGTGACTTCAGAGTGTTTTGTTTGCAAGCTGCCTCAATGCCTGCATGTGCCCAGCGTAGTGTTGTTTGCAAGCTGCTGCAATAGATGTGCATCCGCGTTTGTTTGCAAGCTGCTGCGGTGCCTGCATGTGCCCAGCGTGGCTCCCAGGGATGACATCATCTTCCTGTGCCCCAGAAGCAGCAATCAGCGTCTCAGAGCATTACTCGGGTCTGAAAACACGGTTAATGACCGTTTCCACTGCACATTTACCCGGGTCATTACCGTGTTCTACCCAGGTAGCTATCCGGTTAGGATTCCCGGGTCACTCAACCCGTGTTGACCCGTTTCCACCTACTAAAAACCTGTGTCGATGCGCGCCCCCGTGCAAAAACACGGGTAAAAAAAGCTAGTGGAAAAGGGGTATTAGGGAGACTGCCAGAAGTTCCAGTCTGGAAGAAGGCAGGGTAGTCAGAGAGTTCTAAGGTCAAAGGAGGCAGATGATCAGGCTCATTTAGCATGTGAGACAGAATAGAATCAGAAATACAGCAACAAGTCAGGTCAGGATAAAGCCAAAGGTTAACAGGAGGGGACGGGAACACTAGATCACTCTTAAGGGGGGTACTCACGGGAGAGATGTGTGCTGAGCGATCTTAACACAGACCGCTCAGCACACATCTCTCACCCCGCTCAGCACAGCGCGATGTGCTGAGCGAGGGGGAAAGCCGACGGGGGGCAGCTCACTTCACACAACGGTGAAGTGAGCGACCCGCTAGATTGAGCCTGCATGCAGGCTCAATCTAGCATCGGCGATAGCGATGCGCGGGGCCGCGCATCGCTATCGCTGGGGGGCATACACACGGCAGATCCGTGCTTAAAATCTAAGCAATCTAGCAAGATTGCTTAGATTTTAAGCACGGATCTCTCCGTGTGTACCCCCCTTTACTGTATGACTCCAGGAAGTGACAATTTCACAGGATGTCACATGAGGCTACTTTAAGTACTACAAGTACAGCCTACTGCAAATATAAAGTGCTAACCGGGGAACATAAATATTATTATTATCTTTTATTATCATTTATTTATATGACGCCAAAAGGGTTCCGCAGCACCCAATTACAGAGTACATATGCACATAATCAAAACAGGAAAACAGCAACTTACAGTTGACGACAATATAGGACAAGTACAGGGTAAATAAACATAGCTACATCAGCAGATGACACTGAAATAAGTATCAGGTGACAGAAGACTGCTGGATTTGGTGCAGTTGAAGATTAATAAAGAAAGAAAAAGGATAAGCACATGAGGGAAGAGGGTCCTACTCATGAGAGCTTACATTCTAAAGGGGAGGGGTAGACAGACAGGGGTGACACAGACGGGGTACATAGAGAGCGTGGAACAGAGGGTTAAGATGAGATTTGGCTGGGTTTGGTTAAAAAGTGGGTCTTGAGAGCCAGTTTGAAGTTTTTTTAGAGAGGTGGATAGTCTGAGGGGGAGAGGTAGGGAATTCCAGAGAAATGGAGAAACACGTGAAAAATCTTGGAGGTAGGAGTGGGAGGAAGTAATCAGTAGGCAGGAGTGTCGGCGTGCATTAGCAGAGTGAAGAGGACGGGTGGGAGTGTAAGGGGAGATAAGGTCAGATATGTAGATGGGAGAGGAGTGGGTGAGGGCTTTGTAAGTGAGTGTGAGAAGCTTGAAAAGGATTCTGAAAGGGAAGGGTAGCCAGTGAAGGTCCTGCAAGAGAGTAGAGGTAAACGTAGTGCGTTTGGTGAGGAAGATGAGCCGGGCAGCAGCATTAAGGATAGATTGGAGTGGAGAGAGGTATTTGTCAGGAATGCCAGTCAGGAGGAGATTACAGTAGTCCAGTCTGGAGATGAGCAGTGAGTGGATTTACTCATATAGATGCAGTTTTTGCATGGTATGGTGCTATTTATCAAATGCAAGGTAGGTGCCATTTATCAAATGCAACATTGCAACATTGATGCTTTGCAATATATATATATATATATATATATATATATATATCGTTTTGCTGTTATTCAGTAGTTTATTTTACACAGTGCAGTGTACATAGTAACGTAGTAACATAGTAGCATAGTATCTAAGGTTGAAAAAAGACAATTTGTCCATCAAGTTCAACCTATTTGTGGTCTCCTATGCAGGATTTTTTGGTCTACATTTTGTCTGATGCTGATGTCAGCCGTTGTGTTTTATTCCTCTTTTCGTAGTAACTATACTGCGTGACTACGCTCCATAACCCTGGATATCCTTATCCATTAGGAATTTATCTAACCCATTCTTTTAGGTATTGACTGAGTCCGCCATTACAACTCCCTCAGGCAGGGAATTCCAAACATGTATTGTCCTTACTGTTAAAAATCCTTTACGTTGCATTGTGCGGAATCTCCTCTCCTCTAACCTAAGCGAGTCATCTGCGCTGATCTTACCAAAAATAGGTCCTGTGCAAGCTCTGTGTATTGTCCCCTTATATATTTGTAGATGTTGATCATGTCCCCTCTTAGTTTTCTCTTTTCCAGTGTAAACATGCCTAGCCTTGCAAGCCTTTCCTCGTATTCCAGCGTCTCCATGCCTTTAATTAGTTTGGTCGCCCGCCTCTGAAACTTTTCTAGCTCCAGAATATCCTTTTTGTAGTATGGTGCCCAAAATTGCACACAGCATTCAAGATGTGGCCTCACTAGTGATTTATATAATGGAAATATAACACTCTCGTCCCTTGAATCAATTCCCCGTTTTATGCATGCTAATGTCTTATTAGCTTTCTTTGCTGCAATCCTACTTTGGGTACTGCTGCTTAGTTTGCAATCTATGTGAACACCTAAGTCCTTTTCCAGTACAGAATCCCCTAATGTTACCCCATTTAGTATGTAGGTGTAATTTTTGTTCTTGCTACCACAGTGCATTATCTTACACTTGTCTGTATAAAGCGCATTCTCCATTTGGCTGCCCATGCTTCTAATTTAACTAAGTCAGTTTGAACAGACTCAGCATCCCCCTCCATATTTATAACTTTACACAATTTGGTATTGTCTGCAAAAATTTACACCATACTCTCTAGACCTTCTATTAGGTTGTTAATGAAAATGTTGAACAATAGTGGTCCTAGTACAGTCCCTTGTGGCACACCACTTAGCACTTCAGTCCAATTTGAAAATGATCCATTAACCACAATGCGCTGTTCCCTATTATCTAACCAATTTTTGACCCAAGTGCATATTGTGCTCCCTAGCCCTATTTCTTGTAGCTTATAGATAAGTTGCATGTGTGGTACAGTGTCGAAAGCTTTGGCAAAGTCTAAAAAGATTACATCCACCTCCTTACCCTGATCAAAGTTCACACTTACTGTTTCATAAAAGTCGTGTAGTTTGGTTTGACATGCTCTGTCCTTCACAAATCCATGTTGATACCTTTTAATGACATTATTGACTTCAAGGAACTTCTGAATACTGTCCCTTAGAATACCTTCCAATACTTTCCCGACTATAGATGTAAGACTAATTGGTCTAGAATTACCCGGTTCAGCTTTACTTCCCTTTTTGAATATTGGCACTACTTCCGCTATACGCCAGTCTTTGGGAACCATACCTGATATAACTGAATCTTTAAAGATCAAAAATAGTGGTCTTGCAAGTTCAGAGTGAAGCTCCATTAGAACCCTTGGGTGAATTCCATCGGGACCCGGTGACTTATTAATCTTTATATTTTTTAATCGGTCACAGACTACCTCCTCACTTAAATAAGCACTTATCAGTGGGACATTATCATTATTGAGATTGTGTGTTAGTCCCTGGATTTGTGCGGTCTGTTTTTTTTGGGTTGGGTACGGGATCCCGGCGCTTTGAATCCAGGTGGTCAGAATACAAGCTTCGTGATCACGACCACCAGAATGCAGGCAGGGGGGGTGAGTGCAACCAAGCCCCTTGTGGGCTGGCTGTTCTCACTATGCTGCGGGCTCACTGCGCTCACCACACTGCGGGCTTGGTGGCCCGCTGCGCGCACCACAGCTTCTGTTTCCACTCCATGGGTGTCGTGGACAATAGGAATAGTGGGAATAGCTGTGGTTCCAGGATTCTGACTACATCCCGTTTTATTACTGTGCTGCACCGCACTGCCCTTGGAAAGTTCATATACACAGACTTTGGTAGGATTGAGGGCGGGCTGTATCAACATACATCGTCGCCCTTGCCACCTATCGCAGTGATGTTGATCGCATATGTACTAACATATGCGATCAATATTGCAATGCAGTGACAAAGTTCCCTCCCGCGATACTGTCACCTCTGTGGGCTCTTCACCTGCTCCCCTGCCGAGAAGCAGGCAGCAGGCTGTCCCCATTGCCTCCTCCTCCCCTGCAGCCAGAAGGACCTCCGGCTGCATTGCTAGGGGGAGGAGAAGATTATCTTCCGGGTCCAGGCTTCCTGGAGGAAGGTATGCCGGGAGGAGGGAGGTCGGCATCTGCGGCGGGCTTCGGCGGACGACAAAAAGAATCCCATAGGCTTCTATAGGCTATTGCCATCCAGAGATGGCGATACCCTCATGGGCGAAAACTAATGATGTGCACCGGAAATTTTTCGGGTTTTGTGTTTTGGTTTTGGATTCGGTTCCGTGGCTGTGTTTTGGATTCGAACGCGTTTTGGCAAAACCTCCCTGAAAATGTTTTGTCGGATTCGGGTGTGTTTTGGATTCGGGTGTTTTTTTACAAAAACCCCTCAAAAACAGCTTAAATCATAGAATTTGGGGGTCATTTTGATCCCGTAGTATTATTAACCTCAATAACCATAATTTCCACTCATTTCCAGTCTATTCTGAAACCCTCAAACCTCACAATATTATTTTTAGTTCTAAAATTTGCACCGAGGTCGCTGGATGGCTAAGATAAGCGACCCAAGTGGCTGACACAAACACCTGGCCCATCTAGGAGTGGCACTGCAGTGTCAGACAGGATGGCATGTTTAAAAAATAGTCCGGAAACAGCACATGATGCAAAGAAAAAAAGAGGTGCAATGAGGCAGCTGTGTGACTAAGCTAAGCAACCCAAGTGGCCGACACAACACCTGGCCCATCTAGGAGTGGCACTGCAGTGTCAGACAGGATGGCAGATTTAAAAAATAGTCCCCAAACAGCACATGATGCAAAGAAAATAAGAGGTGCAATGAGGTAGCTGTGTGACTAAGCTAAGCGACCCAAGTGGCCAACACAAACACCTGGCCCATCTAGGAATGGCACTGCAGTGTCAGACAGGATGGCACTTCAAAAAATAGTCCCCAAACAGCACATGATGCAAAGAAAAAAAGAGATGCACCAAGGTCGCAGGATGGCTAAGCTAAGCGACCCAAGTGGCCGACACAAACACCTGGCCCATCTAGGAGTTGCAATGCAGTGTCAGACTTGATGGCAGATTTAAAAAATAGTCCCCAAACAGCACATGATGAAAAGAAAAAAAGAGGTGAAATGAGGTAGCTGTATGACTAAGCTAAGCGACCCAAGTGGCTGACACAAACACCTGGTGATCTAGGAGTGGCACTGCAGTGTCAGACAGGATGGCAGATTTAAAAAAATAGTCCCCAAACAGCACATGATGCAAAGAAAAAAAGAGGTGCACCAAGATCGTTGGATGGCTAAGCTAAGCGACCCAAGTGGCCGACACAAACACCTGGCCCATCTAGGAGTGGCACTGCAGTGTCAGACAGGATGGCAGATTTAAATAATATTCCTCAAACAGCACATGATGCAAAGAAAAAAAAGAGGTGCACCAAGGTCGCTGGATGGCTAAGCTAAGCGACCCAAGTGGCCGACACAAACACCTGGCCCATCTAGAAGTGGCACTGCAGTTTTCTAGCGAGAGGTTGAGTGCTTCCATCCACATGTGAATCTGAACCACTAGCCATGTACATAGGCCAGGGTCTCAGCCGTTCCTTGCCACTCCGTGTCGTAAATGGCATATTGGCAAGTTTACACTTCTCATCAGATGCTTTTAATTTAGATTTTTGGGTCATTTTACTGAACTTTTGTAGTATATTTGACGACACAGAGGTAGGTAGAGCAGTGGACTACTGTACCGTACTGCTATATATTATATACTGGTGGTCAGTAAAATTCTGCACTGTCCTCCTACTATATATACTGTGCACAACTAAAATGCACCACAGGTATGGATGGATAGTATACTTGACGACACAGAGGTAGGTAGAGCAGTGGACTACTGTACCGTACTGTTATATATTATATACTGGTTGTCAGCAAAATTCTGCACTGTCCTCCTACTATATATACTGCGCAAAACTAAAATGCACCACAGGTATGGATGGATAGTATACTTGACGACACAGAAGCAGGGAGAGCAGTGGCCTACTATACCGTACTGCTATATATTATATACTGGTGGTCATCAAAATTCTGCACTGTCCTCCTACTATATATACTGCGCACAACTAAAATGCGCCACAGGTATGGATGAATAGTATACTTAACGACACAGAGGTAGGTAGAGCAGTGGACTACTGTACCGTACTGCTATATATTATATACTGGTGGTCAGCAAAATTCTGCACTGTCCTCCTACTATATATACAGCGCACAACTAAAATGCACCACAGGTATGGATGGATAGTATACTTGACGACACAGAGGTAGGTAGAGCAGTGGACTACTGTACCGTACTGCTATATATTATATACTGTAATCAGCAAAATTCTGCACTGTCCTCCTACTATATATACTGCGCACAACTAAAATGCACTACAGGTATGGATGGATAATATACTTGACGACACAGAGGTAGGTAGAGCAGTGGCCTACTGTACTGTACTGCTATATATTATATACTGGTGGTCAGCAAAATTCTGCACTGTCCTCCTACTATATATACTGTGCACAACTAAAATGCACCACAGGTATGGATGGATAGTATACTTGATGACACAGAGGTAGGCAGAGCAGTGGACTACTGTACTGTACTGCTATATATTATATACTGGTGGTCAGCAAAATTCTGCACTGTCCTCCTACTATATATACTGTGCACAACTAAAATGCACCACAGGTATGGATGGATAGTATACTTGACGACACAGAGGTAGAGCAGTGGCCTACTGTACCGTACTGCTATATATTATATACTGGTGGTCATCAAAATTCTGCACTGTCCTCCTACTATATATACTGCGCACAACTAAAATGTACCACAGGTATGGATGGATAGTATACTTAATGACACAGAGGTAGGTAGAGCAGTGGACTACTCTACCATACTGCTATATATTATATACTGGTGGACAGCAAAATTCTGCACTGTCCTCCTACTATATATACTGCGCACAACTAAAATGCACCACAGGTATAAATGGATAGTATACTTGACGACACAGAGGTAGGTAGAGCAGTTGACTACTGTACCGTACTGCTTTTTATTATATACTGGTGGTCAGAAAAAGTCTGCACTGTCCTCCTACTATATATACAGCGCACAACTAAAATGCACCACAGGTATGGATGGATAGTATACTTAACGACACAGAGGTAGGTAGAGCAGTGGACTACTGTACCGTACTGCTATATATTATATACTGGTGGTCAGCAAAATTCTGCACTGTTCTCCTACTATATATACTGCGCACAACTAAAATGCACCACAGGAAAGGATGGATAGTATACTTGACGACACAGAGGTAGGTTCAGCAGTGGACTACTGTACCGCACTGCTATAAATTATATACTGGTGGTCAGCAAAATTCTGGACTGTCCTCCTACTATTTATACTGCGCACAACTAAAATGCACCACAGGTATGGATGGATAGTATACTTGACGACACAGAGGTAGATAGAGCAGTGGACTACTGTACCGTACTGCTGTATATTATATACTGTGGTCAGCAAAATTCTGCACTGCCCTCCTACTATATATACTGCGCACAACTAAAATGCACCACAGGTATGGATGGATAGTATACTTGACGACACAGAGGTAGGTAGAGTAGTGGACTACTATACCGTACTGCTATATATGGTATACTGGTGGTCAGCAAATTTCTGCACTGTCCTCCTACTATATATACTGCGCACAACTAAAAGGCAGCACAGGTATGGATGGATAGTATACTTGACGACACAGAGGTAGGTAGAGCAGTGGACTACTGTACCGTACTGCTATATATTACTGGTGGTCACTGGTCAGCAAAATTCTGCACTGTCCTCCTACTATATACTACAATGCAGCACAGATATGGAGCGTTTTTCAGGCAGAGAACGTAGATATTTTCAGCACACTGAGCACAGATATTTGCAGCACACTGAGCACAGATATTTGCAGCACACTGAGCATAGATATTTGCAGCATACTGAACACAGAAACTGAGAGAACGCTGCACGTCCTTTCCCTATCATCTCCAATGCACGAGTGAAAATGGCGGCAACGCACGGCTCCTTATATAGAATACGAATCTCACGAGAATCCGACAGCGGGATGATGACGTTCGGGCGCGCTCGAGTTGACCGAGCAAGGCGGGAGGATCCGAGTCTGCCTCGGAGCCGTGTAAAATGGGTGAAGTTCGGGGGGGTTCAGATTCCGAGGAACCGAACCCGCTCGTCACTAGCGAAAACGCAGCGGTTGGGTGATAGGACATCCCGCCCTGAGAGTCTTAATGCGCATGGTGGAAATAGTGTGAATTACAACTTTTTTAAACCCTTCCTGCTAACAGTGTGAGACCACCACCTTTATTCATTTAATTTATTATTCCTATAGTACTGCTCAATTGAGCTCCATGTATGTCTTAAATTAATTTGTGTGTTAAAAAAAATATTTGATATTGATTTAAATGTGCTTACTAATGTGATCTTATCTATAAAAATAGCTAAACTATGCCAAAACTGTAAGTTTAAAGGTATAGGCTGATATCTGGTTCCTACTATCTTTGAATGGATTCTATTTGGGTGACCGGTAGTCACCATACCGATGGCGGTATCCCGAGCTTTAGATTGCCGACGGGGAGGGGGGGGGCAAATGCAATGAAGCCCCTTGCAGGCTCTCTGCGCTCGCCGCACAGCGGGCTCGGTGGTTCACTGTGCTCGCCACAGGTTCTCTACCCACTCTATAGGTGTCATGGACACTGATGAGTGGGAATAATCCCTGTTAGTCGGCATACCAACTGTCGGGCTGTCAATCGGTCAGGATCCTGGCGTCGGTATAGTGACCAGAGGTAATTACCTACAGTGCATGCGCCTAACCTACACTGGGCAAGTTCCAACCAGCTACTTCCATCAGGTCATGTAAAATTTGTAACCCACTGACACTGTAAACTTGGCCCACAAATCAATGAATTTCCCTGTACAAATAGGTGCAATAACACAATAATTTATTTAAACACTAATTGTAATGCAGAAGGTACATGTAATTTTAGAAATGACCCTTATGGTGTGTACACACGGTGAGACCCTTGCTATGCCCGATTTTCCCTTTGCGATTTCCCCTGAGCTCCCCAGAGCTCAGCACCACCGATTTTGACTAACTTTTCTTGAGATATGGACTATGGGGGTCATTCCGAGTCGATCGCTAGCTGCCGGTGTTCGCAGCACAGCGATCATGCAAAAAATCTGCATTTCTGCGCATGCGTAAGGGGCGCAGTGCGCACGCGCGATGTACTTTCACAAAAAACTATGCAGTTACACACAAGGTCAAGCGACGCTTTTCAGTCGCTGTGCTGATAGCTGAGTGATTGACAGAAAAGGGGCGTTTCTGGGAGGCAACTGACCGTTTTCCAGGAGTGTGCTTAAAAACGCAGGCGTGTCAGATAAAAACGCAGGCGTGCCTGGGGAAACGGGGGAGTGGCTGGCTGAACGCAGGGTGTGTTTGTGACGTCAAAGCAGGAAATAGACTGAAGTGATCGCAAGGTAGGAGTAGGTCTGCAGCTACTTAGAAACTGCTTGAAAATATTTTTGCATCAGCGCTGCAAACCTTTCGTTCGCACTTCTGCTAAGCTAAGATATACTCCCAGAGGGCGGCGGCTTAGCATGTGCACTGCTGCTAAAAGCCGCTAGCGAGCGATCAACTCGGAATGAGGGCCTATGTGTGCTTACGATTTTGGCTTATGTGAGATTTTGGCTTATGTGAGATTTAATTGACATGTGAGATGAACTAGATAGTAGAGATGTGCACTTGAAATTTTTCGGGTTTTGTGTTTTGGTTTTGGGTTCGGTTCCGCGGCCGTGTTTTGGGTTTGACCGCATTTTGGCAAAACCTCACCGAATTTTTTTTGTCGGATTCGGGTGTGTTTTGGATTCGGGTGTTTTTTTCAAAAAACACTAAAAAACAGCTTAAATCATAGAATTTGGGGGTCATTTTGATCCCAAAGTATTATTAACCTCAAAAACCATAATTTCCACTCATTTTCAGTCTATTCTGAACACCTCACACCTCACAATATTATTTTTAGTCCTAAAATTTGCACCAAGGTCGCTGGATGACTAAGCTAAGCGACCCTAGTGGCCGACACAAACACCTGGCCCATCTAGGAGTGGCACTGCAGTGTCACGCAGGATGGCCCTTCCAAAAAACACTCCCCAAACAGCACATGACACAAAGAAAAAAAGAGGCGCAATGAGGTAGCTGTGTGAGAGAGCTAAGCGACCCTAGTGGCCGACACAAACACCTGGCCCATCTAGGAGTGGCACTGCAGTGTCACGCAGGATGGCCCTTCCAAAAAACACTCCCCAAACAGCACATGACGCAAAGAAAAAAAGAGGCGCAATGAGGTAGCTGTGTGAGTAAGATAAGCGACCCTAGTGGCCGACACAAACACCTGGCCCATCTAGGAGTGGCACTACAGTGTCACGCAGGATGGCCCTTCCAAAAAACACTCCCCAAACAGCACATGACGCAAAGAAAAAAAGAGGCGCAATGAGGTAGCTGTGTGAGTAAGATAAGCGACCCTAGTGGCCGACACAAACACCTGGCCCATCTAGGAATGGCACTGCAGTGTCACGCAGGATGGCCCTTCCAAAAAACACTCCCCAAACAGCACATGACGCAAAGAAAAAAAGAGGCGCAATGAGGTAGCTGTGTGAGTAAGATAAGCGACCCTAGTGGCCGACACAAACACCTGGCCCATCTAGGAGTGGCACTGCAGTGTCACGCAGGATGGCCCTTCCAAAAAACACTCCCCAAACAGCACATGACGCAAAGAAAAAAAGAGGCGCAATGAGGTAGCTGTGTGAGTAAGATAAGCGACTCTAGTGGCCGACACAAACACCTGGCCCATCTAGGAGTGGCACTGCAGTGTCACGCAGGATGGCCCTTCAAAAAAATACTCCCCAAACAGCACATGACGCAAAGAAAAATGAAAGAAAAAAGAGGTGCAAGATGGAATTGTCCTTGGGCCCTCCCACCCACCCTTATGTTGTATAAACAGGACATGCACACTGTAACCAACCCATCATTTCAGTGTCAGGGTCTGCCACACGACTGTGACTGAAATGACGGGTTGGTTTGGACCCCCACCAAAAAAGAAGCAATTAATCTCTCCTTGCACAAACTGGCTCTACAGAGGCAAGATGTCCACCTCATCATCATCCTCCGATATATCACCGTGTACATCCCCCTCCTCACAGATTATCAATTCGTCCCCACTGGAATCCACCATCTCAGCTCCCTGTGTACTTTGTGGAGGCAATTGCTGCTGGTCAATGTCTCCACGGAGGAATTGATTATAATTCATTTTAATGAACATCATCTTCTCCACATTTTCTGGAAGTAACCTCGTACGCCGATTGCTGACAAGGTGAGCGGCGGCACTAAACACTCTTTCGGAGTACACACTTGTGGGAGGGCAACTTAGGTAGAATAAAGCCAGTTTGTGCAAGGGCCTCCAAATTGCCTCTTTTTCCTGCCAGTATAAGTACGGACTGTCTGACGTGCCTACTTGGATGCGGTCACTCATATAATCCTCCACCATTCTTTCAATGGGGAGAGAATCATATGCAGTGCCAGTAGACGACATGTCCGTAATCGTTGGCAGGTCCTTCAGTCCGGACCAGATGTCAGCATCAGCAGTCGCTCCAGACTGCCCTGCATCACCGCCAGCGGGTGGGCTCGGAATTCTGAGCCTTTTCCTCGCACCCCCAGTTGCGGGAGAATGTGAAGGAGGAGATGTTGACAGGTCGCGTTCCGCTTGACTTGACAATTTTCTCACCAGCAGGTCTTTGAACCCCAGCAGACTTGTGTGTGCCGGAAAGAGAGATCCAAGGTAGGTTTTAAATCTAGGATCGAGCACGGTGGCCAAAATGTAGTGCTCTGATTTCAACAGATTGACCACCCGTGAATCCTTGTTAAGCGAATTAAGGGCTCCATCCACAAGTCCCACATGCCTAGCGGAATCACTCTGTGTTAGCTCCTCCTTCAATGTCTCCAGCTTCTTCTGCAAAAGCCTGATGAGGGGAATGACCTGACTCAGGCTGGCAGTGTCTGAACTGACTTCACGTGTGGCAAGTTCAAAGGGCAGCAGAACCTTGCACAACGTTAAAATCATTCTCCACTGCGCTTGAGACAGGTGCATTCCACCTCCTATATCGTGCTCAATTGTATAGGCTTGAATGGCCTTTTGCTGCTCCTCCAACCTCTGAAACATATATAGGGTTGAATTCCACCTCGTTACCACTTCTTGCTTCAGATGATGGCAGGGCAGGTTCAGGCGTTTTTGGTGGTGCTCCAGTCTTCTGTATGTGGTGCCTGTACGCCGAAAGTGTCCCGCAATTCTTCTGGCCACCGACAGCATCTCTTGCACGCCCCTCTCGTTTTTTAAATAATTCTGCACCACAAAATTCAAGGTATGTGCAAAACATGGGACGTGCTGGAATTTGCCCATATTTAATGCACACACAATATTGCTGGCGTTGTCCGATGCCACAAATCCACAGGAGAGTCCAATTGGGGTAAGCCATTCCGCGATGATCTTCCTCAGTTGCCGTAAGAGGTTTTCAGCTGTGTGCGTATTCTGGAAACCGGTGATACAAAGCGTAGCCTGCCTAGGAAAGAGTAGGCGTTTGCGAGATGCTGCTACTGGTGCCGTCGCTGCTGTTCTTGCGGCGGGAGTCCATACATCTACCCAGTGGGCTGTCACAGTCATATAGTCCTGACCCTGCCCTGCTCCACTTGTCCACATGTCCGTGGTTAAGTGGACATTGGGTACAACTGCATTTTTTAGGACACTGGTGAGTCTTTTTCTGACGTCCGTGTACATTCTCGGTATCGCCTGCCTAGAGAAGTGGAACCTAGATGGTATTTGGTAACGGGGGCACACTACCTCAAGAAATTGTCTAGTTCCCTGTGAACTAACGGCGGATACCGGACGCACGTCTAACACCAACATAGTTGTCAAGGCCTCAGTTATTTGTCGCTTTGCAACAGGATGACTGCTGTGATATTTCATCTTCCTCGCAAAGGACTGTTGGACAGTCAATTGCTTGGTGGAAGTAGTAAAAGTGGGCTTACGACTTCCCCTCTGGGATGACCATCGACTCCCAGCAGCAACAACAGCAGCGCCAGCAGCAGTAGGCGTTACACGCAAGGATGCATCGGAGGAATCCCAGGCAGGAGAGGACTCGTCAGAATTGCCAGTGACATGGCCTGCAGGACTATTGGCATTCCTGGGGAAGGAGGAAATTGACACTGAGGGAGTTGGTGGGGTGGTTTGCGTGAGCTTGGTTACAAGAGGAAGGGATTTACTGGTCAGTGGACTGCTTCCGCTGTCGCCCAAAGTTTTTGAACTTGTCACTGACTTATTATGAATGCGCTGCAGGTGACGTATAAGGGAGGATGTTCCGAGGTGGTTAACGTCCTTACCCCTACTTATTACAGCTTGACAAAGGCAACACACGGCTTGACAAATGTTGTCCGCATTTCTGTTGAAATACTTCCACACCGAAGAGCTGATTTTTTTGGTATTTTCACCAGGCATGTCAATGGCCATATTCCTCCCACGGACAACAGGTGTCTCCCCGGGTGCCTGACTTAAACAAATCACCTCACCATCAGAATCCTCCTTGTCAATTTCCTCCCCAGCGCCAGCAACACCCATATCCTCCTCATCCTGGTGTACTTCAACACTGACATCTTCAATCTGACTATCAGGAACTGGACTGCGGGTGCTCCTTCCAGCACTTGCAGGGGGCGTGCAAATGGTGGAAGGCGCATGCTCTTCACGTCCAGTGTTGGGAAGGTCAGGCATCGCAACCGACACAATTGGACTCACCTTGTGGATTTGGGATTTCGAAGAATGCACAGTTCTTTGCTATGCTTTTGCCAGCTTGAGTCTTTTCATTTTTCTAGCGAGAGGCTGAGTGCTTCCATCCTCATGTGAAGCTGAACCACTAGCCATGAACATAGGCCAGGGCCTCAGCCGTTCCTTGCCACTCCGTGTGGTAAATGGCATATTGGCAAGTTTACGCTTCTCCTCCGACAATTTTATTTTAGATTTTTGAGTCCTTTTTTTACTGATATTTGGTGTTTTTGATTTTACATGCTCTGTACTATGACATTGGGCATCGGCCTTGGCAGACGACGTTGCTGGCATTTCATCGTCTCGGCCATGACTAGTGGCAGCAGCTTCAGCACGAGGTGGAAGTCGATCTTGATCTTTCCCTATTTTTGGAACCTCAACATTTTTGTTCTCCATATTTTAATAGGCACAACTAAAAGGCACCTCAGGTAAACAATGGAGATGGATGGATACTAGTATACTTATGGATGACGAGCGACTGCCGACACAGAGGTAGCTACAGCCGTGGACTACCGTACTGTGTCTGCTGCTAATATAGACTGGATGATAATGAGATAAAATTAAAATATATATATATATCACACTAGTACTGCAGCCGGACAGGTATATATTATGTAATGACACACCTGCTGGACACTGTCTGTCTGCACTGCAGACTCCTAAAGTAAGCTACTAGTATCAAGAAGATAGAAAAAAAAAAAAACACGGGTAGGTGGTATACAATTATGGATGGACGAGCGACTGCCGACACAGAGGTAGCTACAGCCGTGGACTACCGTACTGTGTCTGCTGCTAATATAGACTGGATGATAATGAGATAAAATTAAAATATATATATATATCGCACTAGTACTGCAGCCGGACAGGTATATATTATGTAATGACGGACCTGCTGGACACTGTCTGTCAGCACTGCAGACTCCTAAAGTAAGCTACTAGTATCAAGAAGATAGAAAAAAAAAAACCACGGGTAGGTGGTATACAATTATGGATGGACGAGCGACTGCCGACACAGAGGTAGCTTTAGCCGTGGACTACCGTACTGTGTCTGCTGCTAATATAGACTGGATGATAATGAGATAAAATTAAAATATATATATATATATATCACACTAGTACTGCAGCCGGACAGGTATATATTATGTAATGACGGACCTGCTGGACACTGTCTGTCAGACTCAGCACTGCAGACTCCTAAAGTAAGCTACTAGTATCAAGAAGATAGAAAAAAAAAACACGGGTAGGTGGTATACAATTATGGATGGACGAGCGACTGCCGACACAGAGGTAGCTACAGCCGTGGACTACCATACTGTGTCTGCTGCTAATATAGACTGGATGATAATGAGATAAAATTAAAATATATATATATATCACACTAGTACTGCAGCCGGACAGGTATATATTATGTAATGACGGACCTGCTGGACACTGTCTGTCAGCACTGCAGACTCCTAAAGTAAGCTACTAGTATCAAGAAGATAGAAAAAAAAAAACCACGGGTAGGTGGTATACAATTATGGATGGACGAGCGACTGCCGACACAGAGGTAGCTACAGCCGTGGACTACCGTACTGTGTCTGCTGCTAATATAGACTGGATGATAATGAGATAAAATTAAAATATATATATATATCACACTAGTACTGCAGCCGGACAGGTATATATTATGTAATGACGGACCTGCTGGACACTGTCTGTCAGCACTGCAGACTCCTAAAGTAAGCTACTAGTATCAAGAAGATAGAAAAAAAAAAAACACGGGTAGGTGGTATACAATTATGGATGGACGAGCGACTGCCGACACAGAGGTAGCTACAGCCGTGGACTACCGTACTGTGTCTGCTGCTAATATAGACTGGATGATAATGAGATAAAATTAAAATATATATATATATATCACACTAGTACTGCAGCCGGACAGGTATATATTATGTAATGACGGACCTGCTGGACACTGTCTGTCAGCACTGCAGACTCCTAAAGTAAGCTACTAGTATCAAGAAGATAGAAAAAAAAAAACCACGGGTAGGTGGTATACAATTATGGATGGACGAGCGACTGCCGACACAGAGGTAGCTACAGCCGTGGACTACCGTACTGTGTCTGCTGCTAATATAGACTGGATGATAATGAGATAAAATTAAAATATATATATATATATCACACTAGTACTGCAGCCGGACAGGTATATATTATGTAATGACGAACCTGCTGGACACTGTCTGTCAGACTCAGCACTGCAGACTCCCAAAGTAAGCTACTAGTATCAAGAAGATAGAAAAAAAAACCACGGGTAGGTGGTATACAATTATGGATGGACGAGCGACTGCCGACACAGAGGTAGCTACAGCCGTGGACTACCGTACTGTGTCTGCTGCTAATATAGACTGGATGATAATGAGATAAAATTAAAATATATATATATATCACACTAGTACTGCAGCCGGACAGGTATATATTATGTAATGACGGACCTGCTGGACACTGTCTGTCAGCACTGCAGACTCCTAAAGTAAGCTACTAGTATCAAGAAGATAGAAAAAAAAAAACCACGGGTAGGTGGTATACAATTATGGATGGACGAGCGACTGCCGACACAGAGGTAGCTACAGCCGTGGACTACCGTACTGTGTCTGCTGCTAATATAGACTGGATGATAATGAGATAAAATTAAAATATATATATATATATCACACTAGTACTGCAGCCGGACAGGTATATATTATGTAATGACGGACCTGCTGGACACTGTCTGTCAGCACTGCAGACTCCTAAAGTAAGCTACTAGTATCAAGAAGATAGAAAAAAAAAAAACCACGGGTAGGTGGTATACAATTATGGATGGACGAGCGACTGCCGACACAGAGGTAGCTACAGCCGTGGACTACCGTACTGTGTCTGCTGCTAATATAGACTGGATGATAATGAGATAAAATTAAAATATATATATATATCACACTAGTACTGCAGCCGGACAGGTATATATTATGTAATGACGGACCTGCTGGACACTGTCTGTCAGACTCAGCACTGCAGACTCCTAAAGTAAGCTACTAGTATCAAGAAGATAGAAAAAAAAAAACCACGGGTAGGTGGTATACAATTATGGATGGACGAGCGACTGCAGACACAGAGGTAGCTACAGCCGTGGACTACTGTACTGTGTCTGCTGCTAATATAGACTGGATGATAATGAGATAAAATTAAAATATATATATATCACACTAGTACTGCAGCCGGACAGGTATATATTATGTAATGACGGACCTGCTGGACACTGTCTGCAGAATGCGTTTATAAAAACACCACACGACGAGTGTTTAACTTTTTCAGGCAGACAATCACAATATACTGGTGGTCAGCAGACAATCACAATACTGGTGGTCAGTGGTCACTGGTCAGTCACACTGGCAGTGGCACTCTGGCAGCAAAAGTGTGCACTGTACTTAAAATATGTACTCCTGCTATAACTGCTCCCCAGTCTCCCCCACAATTAAGCTGTGTGAGCAGTGAGCACTCAGCACAGTCAGATAATGATATACAGTATTACATATGATGCAGCACACTGGGCTGAGCACAGATATGGTATGTGACTGTGTCACACTGTGTATCGTTTTTTTTCAGGCAGAGAACGGATTAATTAAACTGGTGGTCACTGGTCACACTATCAGCAGCAAGTAGTACTCCTCCTAATAATATGCTCCCCAAAATTTGTGTCTCTCTCTAGTACTCTAGTCTAAACGGAGAGGACGCCAGCCACGTCCTCTCCCTATCAATCTCAATGCACGTGTGAAAATGGCGGCGACGCGCGGCTCCTTATATAGAATCCGAGTCTCGCGATAGAATACGAGCCTCGCGAGAATCCGACAGCGGGATGATGACGTTCGGGCGCGCTCGGGTTAACCGAGCAAGGCGGGAAGATCCGAGTCGCTCGGCCCCGTGTAAAAAAACCTGAAGTTCGGGCGGGTTCGGATTCCGAGGAACCGAACCCGCTCATCTCTACTAGATAGTACACTGATCTAGCAAGGATCGACTTGCCTGCACAGTCTATCTTTTCTTGCGATACCGACCTGGCAGGACCGCGCATCGGGATTGAATCGGTATCACAAGTGGCATAACACCATGCGATTTGCACTAACTTATTACTGTGTGTACAGTACACACCATTAGAGGTTAATGCAAAAGGGTCCGAGTTGCCGGAGGTCCAGGCAATAGGTAGGTTTTGAATTGTAAATGATTGCCACTTTAAAAAATATGGCCATTCTTGAATGAAATCCCTATTTCCCTAAGTACTACTTTGTGTGTAGGGGATACCAGGAGGGAAAAAGCACCCCCCTTTCTTTTTTCCGTTTACTGTGACCCCACCCTTTCATTCACCTGATAAGTGCTGCCAGACTGAGCAGCTATCACTGTGTTTGCAGTAAAACTGTATGACATATAGGGGGATATTCAATTAGCTATGGTAATTTACTGTGGCTAACTGACTCGTTCAGGGCTATCCTATTACCCCCGATGCCGGCACTCATTGGGGATTGTTCATATCATTTTTTTGCTTACGACGCCTCCTGTGGACTTTGAAATAATTTCGCACAGCTGCTGTGTACAATGCCGACAACAATGCTCTGGTAAAGGGAGGGGGCATGGCTAATGTGGATAGGTGTGGCCAGTTCACCTCCTCAGAAAATCTTTTCAATTCAAATTTATGTGCATTGGAGGGAGGGGGGTGCGCAGTGAAGGATCCGGTAGGCGGCGGGCAACGGGCGGCAAGGTGGGTGCAATCGTGGGAGAGAGAGGACTGAATGCTTGCTGGCACTGCCTCTCTCTCTCCCCAGTGCAGGACACAGCAGTGTGTGCCATGTGCTGGGCTGTGCCATTAGCGTCCACTGAATCAGCTCATTATAACCAAACTTGCACTGTGATGCTCTCAGAACCTCGCTACCTGTATGACATAAAAATCTTCCTTCCAACATCTCTCCCTAACCTCATTACAGCCACACATAATCCATTTCCCTGTGGAATCCAGCCTGGGTTTACACTTTCAAAGCAGAGAGTACTGGAGTATAACATATTACAGCATTTTGTGTCAGCATTTTTCATGTGAGAGGCAGCCCTGCCACGTTCAGTACTAGACACATGGCACAACATGTGTGTCATGCCGTAGACTTGCCAGGACAAACGCTTAACAAAGATCACATATAAAAAACACATTGGAATTGCTACACCAGTTGCAGGTGCTTAGCAAGCATCTAAATCATTTCCAAGCTAGGACTCCCATGTGTCTTGGTTTTCCCAGGACACTTTCTGTTTTTGCAACTGAAAATCTTTATTTGTCTTTATAGAAAACAGACGACAAACACATCTGAATTGGAATAAATGAATATAACTATTTTATTGCATTTGGAAACTGAAAAGAAACACATTGAGGTTGGTTTGGGTTGGGCAGCTTCATGGCTTCATGATATGGGCTTCATTTTCAAATATATAAAGAGCCCTAAATTATCGCTGCTTAAATTATCCCTGCTTTTCCTTTAGTACATAAAAATCCTGAACAGAGCACATTTTAGCAAAAGGGAGCCCTTATCATTTGTGCAAGAAATACATTTGATTTGTACAATTAAAAAGAAAAAATATAATTCATATACTGTAATAACTGAGTATGGCATATCCTGATCTTAGATGTTCTTTGGAAACGAAGGCCTCAAGCGTGGAATCCTACCACATCTGCTAACGGCTCCCCCTCCCCTCCCCCCCGCAGGGGAAAGAGAGATTGGAGTCACAGCCGAGGTGACTGTAAGGGCAGGGGTCAGAGGGTGCCATTCGCCAGGTCCAATAGACTAGTTATGTAATAATTAGATCAGCGCTACAACAGAGGAAGAATCAGACCATTTCTCATTGTCCCAATGATATCATCTTCACCATTCCCAAGAATGGCATTTTGCACTCCATTTGTAACCTCTGCATTTCACGGAATTTATAACCAATTAACAGAGTTGACGCCAATAGTGTCAGTTCATTTTGCTGTTTTGGACAAGATACAATAAACTAGAATTCTGGTTGGAACAAAACGAATAGAGGAACACATGGACCAAATTCTGCTAGACAAATGTTGAACATTCCGCATCCAAAGTTCTAAACGATGCAAATTTTTCTGACTATTTTTTTTTATTTTTTTCTATCTCTAGCAATAGTTAAATCATAAAAAATACAGACTTTTTTCTATCACTTCTGATTAGCGTTGATACAGTAGGCATGAGGCTATTATATCAGGAGGCTATTTAATGCAGTGCATGGATAACATTTTGTTCTAAGCTCTGACAGATATGAAAAAAAGAACCTCTATCCAGTATAAGGAGGATTTCAATTTCACTCTGGGCCTGGCTTCCCTTAGGCTTTTCAGTGCTTCCCTAATGAGATGGTCCCTCCCCTAGTTACTGTATGCAGCAGAAGCCTTCAGCCTTAGAGAAAGGCTGTATCATTGCGCAGATGGGCCTTGATAGATCCTAAAAGGGAGGCATTACCTGCTGAAGTCACTGAGCAGACACAATTATTACAGGTCTCTGGGTTCATTGTCAATTAGAGTGGCAGTTAAAGGGAGCAGCATCTGTGACAGATGGCCGGACTCCAGCTACGTTGTGGTAATGGGAGCACAGCCAAATCAAATCTTTTCTTCCCTCTAAGAAAAAAAAAACACACATAGTTGTCAATTAGTCACAATGTGCAGAAAAGCAAAGCACGGTGTATACAAAAGGGGTTTTATATACACTATTCTAACCCCCTGGCTTTTTGAAGTAGTGATTTTTTTTTTATAAATTCATTTTTTGCATGATTTAGCAGCAGTTTACTCAAGACAAGAGAGTTTATGTGAAATGCTTGCCCTGCATGAGCTTACAGTAGAATTCTCATTTTCTATTGTACCGCTCTAAATAAGCCTTTGAATTTTAATTATATCCCAGGCCCCCGATTCAGCTCTAGACACCACTGTAAGAAGGATATACTTATTGTAGTCAGCTTTATTCATTCAACATAAAATACACGCCGACAGCTTAAATATCCTTAAGAACACATATGTATTACATAATTACAAAGAAAATAAATCATGTCTCTCAGTAGGTGACCAATTAAAACTAAAAATTGCCCCAGCTAATGCCATTATGTAGTAACCTAAGTTTATAATTTGCAAAAGGACCACAGGAGACCCATAACCGTTTTGCTGCTAATAATTTTTTTATAAGATGTATTTGTTTTTAAAACTTACTGAAATATATATGATTCTACTACTATTACACTGTAAAAGTTGTGTTTCTGGCAGTAGTAATCTACTGTATGTTCCTTGCTATACAAAATGAGGACTTGTGAATTGAATAAGGTCTGAAAACTAAAATTCTAATGCAATGAACAGTCAAAATAAAAACAGTGGATAATATAATAGGGCCAAAAAGCCTTTAAGGAACAATAAAAAAAAGATGTAGAAAACTAAACGGAAAAAAAAAAGTCAGAACCAAGGTAAAATCCTATATAATAAAAGGCTAAGCTGCTTCTCACTTCTGTTATGTGCGTCAGTGGCCACTAGAGGCCCCCACAGGGACCAAATGAAAGTGAAAGTGATCATGCCGGGAAATGTTACAGCATGCTGCTAGTTAATTAAAAATAATGATGTGACTGTTTCACACTTGTTTATTATGGAGAGAGGGTGCTGGAGAGAGAGTGGGATGCTTTATTTTTGGAGTTTGAAAGAGAAACAGTCCCCGAATCTCTTCACAAGCCTGCTGTTTACACAACAGCTTGTGCAGCAGAGAGGGTGGGGTGGGCGGGGTGTTCCGTACCAACAGTGGTAATAAGGTGCCGCTGGGGTGAGGGAGAGGGCATGGCCGCTGCTACAGTGAATATTTCTGCAGCAGCCGGCCAGCCCCAGAAATTAGGTGTCGGCAGGGGACGCCACTGCAGTGACTGTTTAGCAACTGGCCAGCCCCGGTATTTAGGTGTTGGCAGGGGTGGTCAGGTGCGGCCGATGCAGTGGCTATTTCTGCAGCAAATGGCTAGCCCTGGTAATAAAGTGCTGGTGCGCGCAGTGGACGGGTCGGATTCCGGGGGGCTGTCGATGTATTGACCTATTCCTACAGCAGCCGGGCAGCAGCTGCAGAGGGACCCAGAAAATAATGTCCCAGCAGGAGGAGAGGGGAAGCCGCTGCTGTATGGAATCCCCAGCAATAAAGTGCTGTCCCTGCGGCTTCCCCATCTGCAGTATATAGTGAATACATGAAGGTTACAGAGTAGCCAAGTGTGCTACAGCGGGGAAAATTATAACTTTCTGAAAAACTGTCTTCTCAAAAAGACCAGTTTTTCAGAAGTGATAATTTTCTGATGGGGGCATAATGAATACTTAAATAATTGTGAGAGAATACAATGAGAATTGATAAACAAAATTCTCACTGCACAATTTTTTCATGGTGAATATGCCCCTTGGTGTGACAGTTGCTATTTATAACAACCTTTCATATTCAAAATTAACTGTATTTTCTATCCTTTTGTTTGATTTCCACTTACAGTTAATTGAATCTATATATATATAAAAGGCTAACACTGCTCCTCACCTATGTGGTGCTGCCAGCAGCCTCTGGAGGGCACCCAATGAAGCGCCATTTGGGACAAGGACACACACACACCCTATGTACACTGCCCCCACCAAATACTACCACTTTATACAAACTGCACCTCCATACCCCTCCATATAGTGCCCTCTATATTCAGGGCATCTCCCTCCTCCATATACTGCTCCCGCCATATACCACATACTATGCACCCTCTCCTCCATATATTATGCTGCAACCCCAGGTTACTTGTAACCCCGGGGGGAGTCAGCAACAAGTAGCAGCAGTAACAAGAAAACGGATGCAGGAACCACCAGACGGTCCCGCAGCGATTAGAGCAGAGGCACTGGGGACATGTGTGGCCACTTACCAGCGGGGGGAGAAGGTGAATCAGTCTGGCAGGAAAGGGTGAGACCCTGTGTGGGGTGAGCAGTGCAGTGACCGGGAGGAGGGGGAATGGAGCTAGGGCTACAGATGATGCGGGTGAGGAGGAGGCAGATAATCAGCTCAGCTGCTTTATATATAGTGGTTGCCGGTGGAGGGGCGGGATCCTGTGCACACCTCTCCCACACCCTGCACAGGCCATGCCCAGACCCCTACGGCCAGCCGCTGCTGACTACTGGTGTCCTCTACCTCCAGACTGGCCAGGAGCTGTGCGGGTACTGATGAGCTTACATGTGCCAGTACTGGTGTATATAGTGCAGCATCATTATAGCCTGCCCATTCAAGATATACAGCATGTACAGAGGTAGATTTACTGCTAGGCAACCTAGGTGGTCACCTAGGGCCCGGCGTATCCCAAGGGGCCCCTAAATCCGTCCTTGAAAAGCAGCTGCCATCACAACTAACCTAGGAAGGAAGACACCGTCAGCATCTTCCTCTGCTTCTCTCTGAGAAGCATTTTCCTCCAGGTGTCAGCAGGGGGAGCTTACCCGCTGCAGACAGGAGATGGCATCACACCTGCCACTCACTCGGCTCCCAGCTACATCTTCCCGCTGATCCCCAGGTCCGGGGATGATGACAATATGCCAGCCCAGGCTGCTCACTCCTGACCTACAGCCATCCCACAGTGGGGAACAGGGAGAAAGTGTTCCCCCACCAATGATTAGGAAGGATGTGCGCAACCCTACAGGTAGCACCAGACCGAGCATGCACAGTGTAAAGGGGAGTGAAGTGCTGCATTACTACTACTAAGTTATGAGTACTAGGGCCTTTATGTACAGTACTAGTATTCACTTTACACAGAGTACTGAAGCTTTCTGCAGGTAGTTTCATGGAAAAATAAAATACAAAAAAAAATGTTGCTATTTGACCAAATCTGATAGCTTGCTGCACTTGTGAGGTGGAAGGATTTGTTAAAGGTTAAGTTTAGGCTATGGGGGGAGGGTTAGGGTTAGGCTGCGGGAAGGGGGAGTTAGGATTAGGCACCCATGGGGAGGGTTAGGGTTAAGCTGCAGGGGAGAGGGGGAAGGGTTTAGGCTTCGGGAGGGAAGGGTTGGGGAAAGGTTAGCATACATACCCAATTAGGAATTCTAACCATCGGGATGCCGCAGTCGGTATTCTGACCGCCGGCATCCCGACCACTGGCATTTTAGCCCCAGCCTGTTTGTGCTGCAGCTGTAATGTGACTGTTATCTGTAGTGTAGTGCCTAGGGTTACCTTGTATAGTATCTGTAGTGTAGTACCTGGGGTCATGGCCTGATATACCGCAAGCCATCCCAAGCACCCCACTAATTATGGCCCGACCATTGGCTGAGCAGCCTGCAGCAGCCTCCTCCTACGTAACGCAGGACCAGAGACTGTACTGAAGGGAGAGAGGGTCCTAATGAGCCCAGCCTGGCTGGAAGATAACCCCACAACAACCCCACCAGAGGATGAGCTTCATCACCCATCGCAACTTTGTCCTAGTGCAGCACCAAACCGAGGCCTCCCACAGCAACTGGGAGAAAACAGCCAAGGGACTGGACAAAGAGCAGGAAGATGGGGACAAGGAGGTCAGACTCGCCATCATGGAGGAGGTGCTGTTGCGGGGGCTCAAGGGCAGGAATGTGACTGTTATTATCTAAATATTCTTATACACTGCATTATTGTATATTAATATTAGTACAATAATTACCTCAGCTCTAGCACCTTTGGGTGTGAGGAGCACTGGACTTTATTATATAATACTATTTTATTACTAATAATTTTAATGTTTACATCTGTGATATCCTCAGAGCCATAACTAGACATTTTGGGCCAGGACGAAAATTGGTGACCCCACCCACCCATAATCAAAATAGGGACATTGCGATCTGGAGGCATACAACAACAAAAAATATGGGCGTGGCTTCATAGGTAAGGGGCGTGTCCACAGAATAGACATCAATTCACATTACACAGCACAGTATTGTCCGTCACTTATACACGTTACACCACACAATAGAGCCCATTATACACATTACACCACAGTAGAGCCACTTATCCCTTTCTTTGTGCAGCTATACTGATGCTAACTGGGAAGGTTATGCGGCCTTGAACAAGGAAAGCAGCCAGGCACAGCCACATGAATTCCAGAAAACATGGCCAGGGGTACTTGAGAGCTGAAGGTGAAACCACTGTCTAGTAATATTATATTGTTATACATATTAAGCTATGTTAATATTGGAGGTATTACTGTAGCTTAAGGGCATGGAGCACTGGGATTTATATTGGTGATTCTCCAGAAAGTGAGCCTAAAGACTCGTGCATCACATGCTTTAAAAAATGTTTCCCTTTAAACTGGTCTGTTAAGAAATTGTTGTTATATGAAATCTTAATTGCCTAGTTCCCCTTAATTGCCTTCCCCTATAACTTAAGACTAGAGATGAGCGGGTACGGTTCGTCGAAATCCGACCCCCCCCCCCCCCCCGAACTTTACGTGGTTTACACGGGTCCGAGGCAGCCTCGGTTCTTCCCGCCTTACTCGCAAATTCCGAACGGGGGATAATGTCATCATCCCGCTGTCGGATTCTCGCGAGATTCGGATTCCATGTAAAGAGCCGCAAGTCGCTGCCAGTTTCACTCGTGCATTGTAGATTGAGCGTAGAGGACGTGGCTACGTTCTCTGCCTGAATAGTCCAATATCAGCTAAATATCAGCTTAATATCTGTGCTCAGTATCAGTGCTGCATTGTGGTGACCAGTATATAGTAGTACAGTACAGTGGTCCATTGCTGTATTTTGCTGCTCCGTGTCAGTTCTATTATCTTGAACAGTGCTCAATATCTGTGCTCATTATTATCATTGCTGCATTGTGGTGACCAGTATATAGTAGTACAGTACAGTAGTCCAGTGCTGTTCTCGCTGCCCAGTGTCAGTTCTATTATCCTGAACAGTGCTCAATATCTGTGCTCATTATTATCATTGCTGCATTGTGGTGACCAGTATATAGTAGTACAGTACAGTAGTCCAGTGCTGTTCTCGTTGCCCAGTGTCAGTTCTATTATCCTGAACAGTGCTAAATATCTGTGCTCATTATTATCATTGCTGCATTGTGGTGACCAGTATAAAGTAGTACAGTACAGTAGTCCAGTGCTGTTCTCGCTGCCCAGTGTCAGTTCTATTATCCTGAACAGTGTTCAATATCTGTGCTCATTATTATCATTGCTGCATTGTGATGACCAGTATATAGTAGCATAGTACAGTAGTCCATTGCTGTATTTTGCTGCTCCATGTCAGTTCTGTTATCCTGAACAGTGCTCAATATCTTTGCTCATTATTATCATTGCTGCATTGTGGTGACCAGTATATAGTAGTACAGTACAGTAGTTTATTGCTGTATTTTGCTGCTCCATGTCAGTTCTATTATCCTGAACAGTGCTCAATATCTGTGCTCATTATTTTCATTGCTGCATTGTGGTGACCAGTATATAGTAGTACAGTACAGTAGTCCAGTGCTGTTCTCGCAGCTCAGTGTCAGTTCTATTATCCTGAACAGCGCTCAATATCTGTGCTCATTATTATCATTGCTGCATTGTGGTGACCAGTATATAGTAGTACAGTACAGTAGTTTGTTGCTGTATTTTGCTGCTCCATGTCAGTTCTATTATCCTGAACAGTGCTCAATATCTGTGCTCATTATTATCATTTCTGCATTGTGGTGACCAGTATATAGTAGTACAGTACAGTAGTCCAGTGCTGTTCTCGCTGCCCAGTGTCAGTTCTATTATCCTGAACAGTGCTCAATATCTGTGCTCATTATTATCATTGCTGCATTGTGTGAGACAGTATATAGTAGTACAGTACAGTAGTCCAGTGCTGTTCTCGCTGCCCAGTGTCAGTTTTAGTATCCTGAACAGTGCTCAATATCTGTGCTCAGTATCAGTGCTGCATTGTGGTGACTAAAAGTCCAGTGTCTTGTGCTGCATCTTGCTGCTGTAGGGTGCTGTGGTAGTGTCCTGTCACTGTGCATAGGTCATCGTCATTCCAGTCACAGTGGTATCTGGTATCTATCTAGTGGTATCTAATTCCAGACATTACTGCCATATAATTCCAGATATATTACTGGCATATAATTCCACACATTAAAAAATGGAGAACAAAAATGTGGAGGGTAAAATAGGGAAAGATCAAGATCCACTTCCACCTAGTGCTGAAGCTGCTGCCACTAGTCATGGCAGAGATGATGAAATGCCATCAATGTCGTCTGCCAAGGCCGATGCCCAATGTCATAGTAGAGAGCATGTAAAATCCAAAAAACAAAAGTTCAGTAAAATGACCCAAATATCTAAATTAAAAGCGTCTGAAGAGAAGCGTAAACTTGCCAATATGCCATTTACGACACGGAGTGGCAAGGAACGGCTGAGGCCCTAGCCTTTCTTCATGGCTAGTGGTTCAGCTTCACATGAGGATGGAAGCACTCATCCTCCCACTAGAAAAATGAAAAGAGTTAAGCTGGCAAAAGCCCAGCAAATTACTGTGCGTTCTTCTAAATCACAAATCCCCAAGGAGAGTCCAATTGTGTCAGTTGCAATGCCTGACCTTCCCAACACTGGATGGGAAGAGGTGGCTCCTTCCACCATTTGCACGCCCCCTCCAAGTGCTGGAAGGAGCACCCACAGTCCAGTTCCTGATAGTCAAATTGAAGATGTCACTGTTGAAGTACACCAGGATGAGGATATGGGTATTGCTGGCGCTGAGGAGGAAATTGACAAGGAGGAATCTGATGGTGAGGTGGTTTGTTTAAGTCAGGCACCCGGGGAGACACCTGTTGTCCATGGGAAGAATAAAGCCATTGACATGCCTGGTCAAAATACAAAAAAAATCACTTCTTTGGTGTGGAATTATTTAAACAGAAATGCGGACAACTGGTGTCAAGCCATGTGTTGCCTTTGTCAAGCTGTAATAAGTAGGGGTAAGGACGTTAACCACCTAGGAACATCCTCCCTTATACGTCACCTGGAGTGCATTCATCAGAAGTCATTGACAAGTTCAAAAACTTTGGGTGACAGCGAAAGCAGTACACTGACAACTAAATCACTTCTTCCTCTTGTACCCAAGCCTCTTGTCACTGGCAAGTCTGACGAGTCCTCTCCTAACTGGGATTCCTCCGATGGATCCTTGAGTGTAATGCCTACTGCTGCTTGCGCTGCTGTTGTTGCTGCTGGGAATCGATCGTCATCCCAGAGGGGAAGTCGGAAGACCACTTGTACTACTTCCAGTAAGCAATTGACTGTCCAACAGTCCTTTGCGAGGAACATGAAATATCACAGCAGTCATCCTGTTGCAAAGCTGAAAACTCAGGCCTTGACAACTATGTTGGTGTTAGACGTGCGTCCGGTATCCGCCATTAGATCACAGGGATTTAGAGAATTGCTTGAGGTAGTGTGTCCCCGGTACCAAATACCATCTAGGTTCCACTTCTCTAGGCAAACGATACCGAGAATGTACACAGATGTCAGAAAAAAGTCACCAGTGTCCTAAAAAATGCAGTTGTACCCAATGTCCACTTTACCATGAACATGTGGACAAGTGGAGCAGGGTAGACTAAGGACTATATGACTGTGACAGCCCACTTGGTAGATGTATTGCCTTCCGCAGCAACAATAGCAGCGGCGGCACCAGTAGCAGCATCTCGCAAACGCCAACTCGTTCCTAGGCAGGCTACGCTTTGTATCACCACTTTCCATAAGAGGCACACCGCTGACAATCTTTTATGGAAACCGAGGAACATCATCGCAGCTTTGCTTACCCCAATTGGACTCTCCTGGGGATTTGTGACATCGGACAACGCCACCAATACATTACATGTGGGCAAATTCCAGCACATCCCATGTTTTGCACATACAATGAATTTGGCGGTTCAGAATTTTTAAAAAAATAACAGGGGCGTGCAAGAGATGCTGCCGGTGGCCTGAAAAATTGCGGGCCACTTTCGGCATTCAGCCACCGTGTGCCGAAGACTGGAGCACCAGCAAACACTCCTGAACCTGCCCTGCCATCAGCTGAAGCAAGAGGTGGTAACGAGGGGGAATTCAACCCTCTATATGCTTCAGAGGATGGAGGAGCAGCAAAAGGACATTCAAGCCTATACATCTGCCTACGATATAGGCAAAGGAGGGGGAATGCACCTGACTCAAGCACAGTGGAGAATGATTTCAACATTGTGCAAGGTTCTGCAACCCTTTGAACTTGCCACACGTGAAGTCAGTTCAGACACTGCCAGCCTGAGTCAGGTCATTCCCCTCATCAGGCATTTGCAGAAGCAGCTGTATAAATTGAAGGAGGAGCTAAAATGGAGTGATTCCGCTAGGCATGTGGGACTTGTGGATGGAGCCCTTCATTCGCTTAACCAGGATTCACGGGTTGTCAATCTGTTGAAATCAGAGCACTACATGTTGGCCACCATGGCCGTTCCAAAGGTTTAAAGCCTACGTTGTATCTCTCTTTCCGGCAGACACAAGTCTGCAGATGTTTAAAGACCTGCTGGTGAGACAATTGTCAAGTCAAGCGGAATGTGACCTGTCAACAGCTCGGCCTTCATTTTCTACCACCACTGGAGCTGCCAGGAAAAGCATACATTTTAAAAATTACCCGCTGGCGGTGATGCAGGGAAGTCAGGAGTGATAGCTGACATCTGGTCCAGACTGAAGGACCTGCCAACAATTACTGACATGTCGTCTACTGTCACTGCATATGATTCTGTCACCATTGAAAGAATGGTGGAGGATTATATGAGTGACAGCATCCAAGTAGGCATGTCAGACAGTCCGTACGTATACTGGCAGGAAAAAGAGGCAATTTGGAGGCCCTTCCACAAACTGGATTTATTTTACCTAAGTTGTCCCCCCTCCAGTGTGTACTCCGAAAGAGTGTTTAGTGCAGCTGGTCACCTTGTCAGCGATCGGCGTAGGAGGTTACTTCCACAAAATGTGGAGAAGATGATGTTCATCAAAATTAATTATAATCAATTCCTCCTTGGGGACATTTACCAGCAATTGACTCCAGAAAGTACACAGGGACCTGTGATGGTGGATTCCAGTGGGGACGAATTAATACTCTGTGAAGAGGAGGATGTACACAGTGAAAGGGGTGATGAATCGGACGATGAGGATGAGGTGGACATCTTGCCTCTGTAGAGCCAGTTTGTGCAAGGAGAGATTGATTGCTTCTTTTTTGGTGGGGGCCCAAACCAACCAGTCATTTCAGCTACAGTCGTGTGGCAGACCCTGCCGTTGAAATGATGGGTTTGTTAAAGTGTTCATGTCCTGTTTAACAACATAAGGGTGGGTGGGATGGCCCAAGGACAATTCCATCTTGTACCTCTTTTTTTTTATTTATCTTTGCATCATGTGCTGTTTGGGGACTATTTTTTTAAGTGCCATCCTGTCTGAAACTGCAGTGCCACTCCTAGATGGGCCAGGTGTTTGTGCCGCCCACTTGGGTTGCCTAGCTTAGTCATCCAGCGACCTTGGGGCTAATTTTAGGAATAAAAATAATATTGTGAGGTGTGAGGTGTTCAGAATAGACTGGAAATGAGTGGAAATTATGGTTATTGAGGTTAATAATACTATAGGATCAAAATTACCCCCACATTCTATGATTTAAGCTGTTTTTGAGGGTTTTTAAAAAAAAAAAAAACATCCGAATCCAACAAAAGGTCTTAAGGGAGGTTTTGCCAAAACGCGTTCGAATTCAAAACACGACCGTGGAACCGAATCCAAAGCCAAAACACAAAATGCGAAAAATGCCCAGTGCACATCCCTACGTAAGACCCACTAAAATCTTGATATTTTGGAAAAGCATGTTGTTTGAATTTGTGTAGCTGTCCCGTGGATCCTGTGTTAATATTAATGCGTGACAGTGATGCCTAAAGTGCAGTATATTTGACTACGTTATAAACTATAGTGTGACCTGGTTGCTTGTGCTCCAGCATAAAGGTGGCAGGATTCAAAAGCATTTTGCATGTTATTTATTATTATTATTGGGCTCTATTTTTGAAGGCGTGAATTTGTCTTGTTATTGAGTAAGTCAAATCCTCTCATCCATCCTGTGAAATGAAAAAAAAAAAAAGGTCATAAAATGCGAGGGGTACGGGTCTTTGGGTCGACTCAACTTAGGTCGATAGTCATTAGGTCAACCATTGAAGGTTGACATGGGCATTAGGTCAACATGCAATTGGTCGACATGCACTTGGTCGACATGGGCATTAGGTTGACATGTACTAGGTCGACAGGTGAAAAGGTCGACATGAAATTTTGGACTTTTTTGGGTGTCGTTTTCTTCGTAAAGTGATGGTGTGTACCCCAATTAGTGCACCTTGTCCCATCGCATGACTCGCTTCGCTCAATATGCTTTGGGCAAGGTGCCACAGGTTTCCATTCTAATCATAGTCCTCGTGGATTGGCAAGTATGGAAAAATCAAAAAAATGAAGAAGAAAAAAAGTGAAAAACTCATGTCAACCTTTTGACCTGTCGACCTAGTACATGTCAACTTAATGACCATGTCGACCTATTGACCGTGTTGACCTAATGCATGTTGACCTCCAGTGGTCGACCTAATGACTGTCGACCGAACCTGTGTCGACCTAACAACCGTATCCTAATGCGAGATGTAACCCTAACTATAATCCTAAAACTATGGATAGTGTATTAGGGTTGATGTGGCACTTAAAGTATTAGAGTAAGTTTAGGGGGTTGGGTTTAGGTAACTTTGTTGGTGTAGCAATTTTGGTATTAGGGTTAGTTTAGGGGATTGGTTTAGGGTATTAGGGATATGGTATAGCATAGTTGGTATAGCAGTTTGGGTTAGGGTATTAGGGTTAATTTAGGGGTTAAGATGTTAGGTAGAAAGGTACTAGCATTGGTGTAGCAGTTTGGGTAAAAAAATATAGTGCTGTGGAGTGTTTAGGGGTGGGGGGCCCCAAACCAGTATCCTATCTTCCTAGGGCCCCATGAAGTCTAAATCTGGCTCTGAACACACACACATATATATATATATATATATATATATATATAGCGAAAGTAACGGGCGGCACTCCAAGGACTTCAATGCGTAGAAAACATAATATCAACGTTTCGATTTTATTCAAATCGTCATCAGGATATGAAATGCAATAAGACAAACAAACATATATAGCTCACCATCACCCAAGATGCCTACCTCGCTTCCTCCCGCCCTTCCGCACACAGGACGCCGGCGGCTAACAATGACATCACACGCTGGAACGCACGCATGATGCGTGTCACCGCCGTACAACATCCTGTTGCCTGGTAACGGGAGAAAACAAGGTATATACAATAAAAACTTTTTATACAAAATAGGACAGGGCAATGTTCCTAATCAGTCTATTATAACATTATCCATGAACGACAACAGCAGTATGCAGACCCGGAACTGACAGAATTAATAATACAATTTAAGAGAAATAATAAACAGTTCATATTACCACAATACATCGATCCCCATAAATTTTACAGGAAACTGTTCAACCCCAAATTCTCATTAAGACCATAGGGAGAAACTGTATTGAGGCGATGTATCCATCTAGCCTCTTTCTGAAGAAGGGTTCTATCCCTATCACCTCCTCGTATCTTCTTCTCAACATGTTCAATTATTTTGTACCTGAGAGTAGCTAATCCATGGTTATACTCTCTGAAATGACGAGCTACCGGTTGTTCTTGGGACACCACAGTACCCTCCACAGCTTTTCTAATGGAGGATCTGTGCATGTTCATGCGCTCTTTGAATTGCCTTGTGGTCTTTCCTATATAGAAAAGACCACAAGGACAACGTATGAAGTAAACCACATAGGTGGTAGTACAGGTAAGTACCTGCCGTATAGCGATTCGTTTACCTGTATGGGGATGAGCAAACGAGTCCCCTGTCTCTAAAAAACTACATGTAGTGCATCCAGTGCACTTGTAGCACCCGGGTTTACGTTTTAAGAAAGTGCCCGGCATAGCAGAAACCTTCCTACCAGTAATGTCTTTCTTAACTAGTGATGAGCGGGTTCGGTTTCCGAGAAACCGAACCCCCCCGAACTTCACCCTTTTAACACGGGTCCGAGCCATACTCGGATTCTCCCGTATGGCTCGGTTAACCGAGCGCGCCCGAACGTCATCATCCCGCTGTCGGATTCTCGCGAGATTCGGATTCTATATAAGCAGCCGCGCGTCGCCGCCATTTTCACACGTGCATTGAGATTGATAGGGAGAGGACGTGGCTGGCGTCCTCTCCATTTATAATTGTAGAAGAGACAGTTGATTGCTTGTTTTATTACTAATTGTGGGGAGGATTGGGGAGCAGCTGTTAGGACTCGGAGTAGAGTGCAGAGTTTTGCTGATAGTGACCACCAGTTTTTTTTTATCCGTTCTCTGCCTGAAAAAAACGCTCCATACCATATCTGTGCTCAGTGTGCTGCATGATATATCTGTGCTGAGTGCTCACACTGCTTAATTGTGGGGACTGGGGAGCAGCTATAGCAGGAGTACAGTGCACAGTTTTGCTGACAGTGACCACCAGTATACGTTTGTCTGCCTGAAAAACACTCCTGTGGTGGCTTTTTTTTATACTAGTTTAGCAGTCTGCTGACAGTGTCCACCAGGTCCATTATACTGTATATAGCAGTACAGTAGGCCCCTGCTGTACCTACCTCTGTGTCGTCAGTCACTCGTCATCCATTAATAATAATAAGTATACTATCCATCCATCAACATTGTATACCTGTGGTGGCTTTTTTTCTTTATACTAGTTTAGCAGTTTGCTGACAGTGTCCACCAGGTCCATTTATTATACTGTATATAGCAGTACGGTAGGCCACTGCTGTACCTACCTCTGTGTCGTCACTCGTCGTCCATAAGTATACTATCCATCCATCTACATTGTATACCTGTGGTGGCTTTTTTTCTTTATACTAGTAGTACTAGTTTAGGAGTCTGCTGACAGTGTCCACCAGGTTCATTATACTGTATATAGCAGTACGGTAGGCCACTGCTGTACCTACCTCTGTGTCGTCACTTGTCGTCCATAAGTATACTATCCATCCATCTACATTGTATACCTGTGGTGGCTTTTTTTTATACTAGTAGTACTAATTTAGCAGTCTGCTGACAGTGTCCACCAGGTCCATTATACTGTATATAGCAGTACGGTAGGCCACTGCTGTACCTACCTCTGTGTCGTCAGTCACTCGTCATCCATTAATAATAATAATAATAATAAGTATACTATCCATCCATCTACATTGTATACCTGTGGTGGCTTTTTTTCTTTATACTAGTTTAGCAGTTTGCTGACAGTGTCCACCAGGTCCATTTATTATACTGTATATAGCAGTACGGTAGGCCACTGCTGTACCTACCTCTGTGTCGTCACTCGTCGTCCATAAGTATACTATCCATCCATCTACATTGTATACCTGTGGTGGCTTTTTTTCTTTATACTAGTAGTACTAGTTTAGCAGTCTGCTGACAGTGTCCACCAGGTCCATTATACTGTATATAGCAGTACGGTAGGCCACTGCTGTACCTACCTCTGTGTCATCACTCGTCGTCCATAAGTATATTATCCATCCATCTACATTGTATACCTGTGGTGCCTTTTAGTTGTGCGCATTAAAATATGGAGAACAAAAATGTGGAGGTTAAAAAAATAGGGAAAGATCAAGATCCACTTCCACCTCGTGCTGAAGCTGCTGCCACTAGTCATGGCCGAGACGATGAAATGCCATCAACGTCGTCTGCCAAGGCCGATGCCCAATGTCATAGTACAGAGCATGTAAAATCCAAAACACAAAAGATCAGTAAAATGACCCAAAAATCAAAATTAAAAGCGTCTGAGGAGAAGCGTAAACTTGCCAATATGCCATTTACGACACGGAGTGGCAAGGAACGGCTGAGGCCCTGGCCTATGTTCATGGCTAGTGGTTCAGCTTCACATGAGGATGGAAGCACTCATCCTCTTGCTAGAAAAAAGAAAAGACTTAAGCTGGCAAAAGCACAGCAAAGAACTGTGCGTTCTTCGAAATCACAAATCCCCAAGGAGAGTCCAATTGTGTCGGTTGCGATGCCTGACCTTCCCAACACTGGACGGGAAGAGCTTGCGCCTTCCACCATTTGCACGCCCCCTGCAAGTGCTGGAAGGAGCACCCGCAGTCCAGTTCCTGATAGTCAAATTGAAGATGTCAGTGTTGAAGTACACCAGGATGAGGATATGGGTGTTGCTGGCGCTGGGGAGGAAATTGACAAGGAGGATTCTGATGGTGAGGTGGTTTGTTTACGTCAGGCACCCGGGGAGACGCCTGTTGTCCGTGGGAGGAATATGGCCATTGACATGCCTGGTCAAAATACAAAAAAAATCAGCTCTTCGGTGTGGAATCATTTCAACACAAATGCGGACAACAGGTGTCAAGCCGTGTGTTGCCTTTGTCAAGCTGTAATAAGTAGGGTTAAGGACGTTAACCACCTCGGAACATCCTCCCTTATACGTCACCTGCAGCGCATTCATCATAAGTCAGTGACAAGTTCAAAAACTTTGGGCGACAGCGGAAGCAGTCCACTGACCAGTAAATCCCTTCCTCTTGTAACCAAGCTCCTGCAAACCACACCACCAACTCCCTCAGTGTCAATTTCCTCCTTACCCAGGAAAGCCAATAGTCCTGCAGGCCATGTCACTGGCAAGTCTGACGAGTCCTCTCCTGCCTGGGATTCCTCCGATGCATCCTTGAGTGTAACGCCTACTGCTGCTGGCGCTGCTGTTGTTGCTGCTGGGAGTCGATCGTCATCCCAGAGGGGAAGTTTGAAGACCACTTGTACTACTTCCAGTAAGCAATTGACTGTACAACAGTCCTTTGCGAGGAAGATGAAATATCACAGCAGTCATCCTGCTGCAAAGTGGATAACTGAGGCCTTGGCAGCCTGGGTGGTGAGAAACGTGGTTCCGGTATCCATCGTTAATTCAGAGCCAACTATAGACTTGATTGAGGTACTGTGTCCCCGGTACCAAATACCATCTAGGTTCCATTTCTCTAGGCAGGCGATACCAAAAATGTACACAGACCTCAGAAAAAGACTCACCAGTGTCCTAAAAAATGCAGTTGTACCCAATGTCCACTTAACCACGGACATGTGGACAAGTGGAGCAGGGCAGACTCAGGACTATATGACTGTGACAGCCCACTGGGTAGATGTATTGCCTCCCGCTGCAAGAACAGCAGCGGCGGCACCAGTAGCAGCATCTCGCAAACGCCAACTCGTTCCTAGGCAGGCTACGCTTTTTATCACCGCTTTCCAGAATACGCACACAGCTGAAAACCTCTTACGGCAACTGAGGAAGATCATCGCAGAATGGCTTACCCCAATTGGACTCTCCTGGGGATATGTGACATCGGACAACGCCAGCAATATTGTGCGTGCATTACATCTGGGCAAATTCCAGCACGTCATATGTTTTGCACATACCTTGAATTTGGTTGTGCAGAATTATTTAAAAAACGACAGGGGCGTGCAAGAGATGCTGTCGGTGGCCAGAAGAATTGCGGGCCACTTTTGGCGTTCAGGCACCGCGTACAGAAGAATGGAGCACCACCAAAAATACCTGAACCTGCCCTGCCATCATCTGAAGCAAGAGGTGGTAACGAGGTGGAATTCAACCCTCTATATGCTTCAGAGGATGGAGGAGCAGCAAAAGGCCATTCAAGCCTATACATCTGGCCACGATATAGGCAAAGGAGGTGGAATGCACCTGTCTCAAGCGCAGTGGAGAATGATTTCAACGTTGTGCAAGGTTCTGCAACCCTTTGAACTTGCCACACGTGAAGTCAGTTCAGACACTGCCAGCCTGAGTCAGGTCATTCCCCTCATCAGGCTTTTGCATTAGAAGCTGGAGACATTGAAGGAGGAGCTAAAACAGAGCGATTCCGCTAGGCATGTGGGACTTGTGGATGGAGCCCTTCATTCGCTTAACCAGGATTCACGGGTGGTCAATCTGTTGAAATCAGAGCACTACATTTTGGCCACCGTGCTCGATCCTAGATTTAAAACCTACGTTGTATCTCTCTTTCCGGCAGACACAAGTCTGCAGGGGTTTAAAGACCTGTTGGTGAGAAAATTGTCAAGTCAAGCAGAACGTGACCCGTCAACAGCTCCTCCTTCACAATCTCCCGCAACTGGGGGTGCGAGGAAAAGGCTAAGAATTCCGAGCCCACCCGCTGGCGGTGATGCAGGGCAGTCTGGAGTGAGTGCTGACATCTGGTCCGGACTGAAGGACCTGGCAACGATTACTGACATGTCGTCTACTGTCACTGCATATGATTATCTCACCATTGAAAGAATGGTGGAGGATTATATGAGTGACCGCATCCAAGTAGGCACGTCAGACAGTCCGTACGTATACTGGCAGGAAAAAGAGGCAATTTGGAGGCCCTTGCAGAAACTGGCTTTATTCTACCTAAGTTGCCCTCCCTCCAGTGTGTACTCCGAAAGAGTGTTTAGTGCAGCCGCTCACCTTGTCAGCAATCGGCGTACGAGGTTACATCCAGAAAATGTGGAGAAGATGATGTTCATTAAAATGAATTATAATCAATTCCTCCGTGGAGACATTCACCAGCAGCAATTGTACACGGGGACCTGAGATGGTGGATTCCAGTGGGGACGAATTAATAATCTGTGAGGAGGGGGATGTACACAGTGAAAGGGGTGATGAATCGGAGGATGAGGAGGAGGTGGACATCTTGCCTCTGTAGAGCCAGTTTGTGCAAGGAGAGATTGATTGCTTCTTTTTTGGTGGGGGCACAAACCAACCAGTCATTTCAGTCACAGTCGTGTGGCAGACCCTGTCACTGAAATGATGGGTTCGTTAAAGTGTGCATGTCCTGTTTATACAACATAAGGGTGGGTGGGAGGGCCCAAGGACAATTCCATCTTGCACCTCTTTTTTCTTTCATTTTCCTTTGCATCATGTGCTGTTTGGGGAGTATTTTTTTGAAGGGCCATCCTGCGTGACACTGCAGTGCCACTCCTAGATGGGCCAGATGTTTGTGTCGGCCACTTGGGTCGCTTATCTTAGTCACACAGCTACCTCATTGCGCCTCTTTTTTTATTTGCATCATGTGCTGTTTGGGGAGTATTTTTTTGAAGGGCCATCCTGCGTGACACTGCAGTGCCACTCCTAGATGGGCCAGGTGTTTGTGTCGGCCACTTGTGTCGCTTATCTTAGTCACACAGCGACCTTGGTGCGCCTCTTTTTTTCTTTGCATCATGTGCTGTTTGGGGAGTATTTTTTTGAAGTGCCATCCTGCGTGACACTGCAGTGCCACTCCTAGATGGGCCAGGGGTTTGTGTCGGCCACTTGTGTCGCTTAGCTTAGTCACACAGCGACCTTGGTGCGCCTCTTTTTTTCTTTGCATCATGTGCTGTTGGGGGAGTATTTTTTTGAAGTGCCATCCTGCGTGACACTGCAGTGCCACTCCTAGATGGGCCAGGTGTTTGTGTCGGCCACTTGGGTCGCTTAGCTTAGTCACACAGCTATCTCATTGCGCCTCTTTTTTTCTTTGCATCATGTGCTGTTTGGGGACAATTTTTTTGAAGGGCCATCCTGTCTGACACTGCAGTGCCACTCCTAGATGGGCCAGGTGTTTGTGTCGGCCACTTGGGTCGCTTAGCTTAGCCATCCAGCGACCTCGGTGCAAATTTTAGGACTAAAAATAATATTGTGAGATGTGAGGTGTTCAGAATAGACTGAAAATGAGTGGAAATTATGGTTATTGAGGTTAATAATACTTTGGGATCAAAATGACCCCCAAATTCTATGATTTAAGCTGTTTTTGAGTGTTTTTTGAAAAAAACACCCGAAACCAAAACACACCCGAATCCGCCAAAAAATTTTCGGTGAGGTTTTGCCAAAACGCGTCCCAATCCAAAACATGGCCGCGGAACCGAACCCAAAACCAAAACACAAAACCCGAAAAATTTCCGGTGCACATCACTATTCTTAACTAGAGATGAGCGCCTGAAATTTTTCGGGTTTTGTGTTTTGGTTTTGGGTTCGGTTCCGCGGCCGTGTTTTGGGTTCGAACGCGTTTTGGCAAAACCTCACCGAATTATTTTTGTCGGATTCGGGTGTGTTTTGGATTCGGGTGTTTTTTTCCAAAAACACTAAAAAACAGCTTAAATCATAGAATTTGGGGGTCATTTTGATCCCAAAGTATTATTAACCTCAAAAACCATAATTTACACTCATTTTCAGTCTATTCTGAATACCTCACACCTCACAATATTATTTTTAGTCCTAAAATTTGCACCGAGGTCGCTGTGTGAGTAAGATAAGCGACCCTAGTGGCCGACACAAACACCGGGCCCATCTAGGAGTGGCACTGCAGTGTCACGCAGGATGTCCCTTCCAAAAAACCCTCCCCAAACAGCACATGACGCAAAGAAAAAAAGAGGCGCAATGAGGTAGCTGTGTGAGTAAGATTAGCGACCCTAGT
Source organism: Pseudophryne corroboree (assembly GCF_028390025.1). NCBI lineage: Eukaryota > Metazoa > Chordata > Amphibia > Anura > Myobatrachidae > Pseudophryne > Pseudophryne corroboree. Next base: position 140,035,100 of record NC_086447.1, read on the forward strand.
GGCCGACACAAACACCGGGCCCATCTAGGAGTGGCACTGCAGTGTCACGCAGGATGGCCCTTCCAAAAAACCCTCCCCAAACAGCACATGACGCAAAGAAAAAAAGAGGCGCAATGAGGTAGCTGACTGTGTGAGTAAGATTAGCGACCCTAGTGGCCGACACAAACACCGGGCACATCTAGGAGTGGCACTGCAGTGTCACGCAGGATGTCCCTTCCAAAAAACCCTCCCCAAACAGCACATGACGCAAAGAAAAAAAGAGGCGCAATGAGGTAGCTGTGTGAGTAAGATTAGCGACCCTAGTGGCCGACACAAACACCGGGCCCATCTAGGAGTGGCACTGCAGTGTCACGCAGGATGTCCCTTCCAAAAAACCCTCCCCAATCAGCACATGATGCAAAGAAAAAGAAAAGAAAAAAGAGGTGCAAGATGGAATTATCCTTGGGCCCTCCCACCCACCCTTATGTTGTATAAACAAAACAGGACACGCACACTTTAACCAACCCATCATTTCAGTGACAGGGTCTGCCACACGACTGTGACTGATATGACGGGTTGGTTTGGACCCCCCCCAAAAAAGAAGCAATTAATCTCTCCTTGCACAAACTGGCTCTACAGAGGCAAGATGTCCACCTCATCTTCACCCTCCGATATATCACCGTGTACATCCCCCTCCTCACAGATTATCAATTCGTCCCCACTGGAATCCACCATCTCAGCTCCCTGTGTACTTTGTGGAGGCAATTGCTGCTGGTCAATGTCTCCGCGGAGGAATTGATTATAATTCATTTTAATGAACATCATCTTCTCCACATTTTCTGGATGTAACCTCGTACGCCGATTGCTGACAAGGTGAGCGGCGGCACTAAACACTCTTTCGGAGTACACACTTGTGGGAGGGCAACTTAGGTAGAATAAAGCCAGTTTGTGCAAGGGCCTCCAAATTGCCTCTTTTTCCTGCCAGTATAAGTACGGACTGTGTGACGTGCCTACTTGGATGCGGTCACTCATATAATCCTCCACCATTCTATCAATGTTGAGAGAATCATATGCAGTGACAGTAGACGATATGTCCGTAATCGTTGTCAGGTCCTTCAGTCCGGACCAGATGTCAGCATCAGCAGTCGCTCCAGACTGCCCTGCATCACCGCCAGCGGGTGGGCTCGGAATTCTGAGCCTTTTCCTCGCACCCCCAGTTGCGGGAGAATGTGAAGGAGGAGATGTTGACAGGTCGCGTTCCGCTTGACTTGACAATTTTGTCACCAGCAGGTCTTTCAACCCCAGCAGACCTGTGTCTGCCGGAAAGAGAGATCCAAGGTAGGCTTTAAATCTAGGATCGAGCACGGTGGCCAAAATGTAGTGCTCTGATTTCAACAGATTGACCACCCGTGAATCCTTGTTAAGCGAATTAAGGGCTGCATCCACAAGTCCCACATGCCTAGCGGAATCGCTCCGTGTTAGCTCCTTCTTCAATGCCTCCAGCTTCTTCTGCAAAAGCCTGATGAGGGGAATGACCTGACTCAGGCTGGCAGTGTCTGAACTGACTTCACGTGTGGCAAGTTCAAAGGGCATCAGAACCTTGCACAACGTTGAAATCATTCTCCACTGCACTTGAGACAGGTGCATTCCATCTCCTATATCGTGCTCAATTGTATAGGCTTGAATGGCCTTTTGCTGCTCCTCCAACCTCTGAAGCATATAGAGGGTTGAATTCCACCTCGTTACCACTTCTTGCTTCAGATGATGGCAGGGCAGGTTCAGTAGTTTTTGGTGGTGCTCCAGTCTTCTGTACGTGGTGCCTGTACGCCGAAAGTGTCCCGCAATTTTTCTGGCCACCGACAGCATCTCTTGCACGCCCCTGTCGTTTTTTAAAAAATTCTGCACCACCAAATTCAAGGTATGTGCAAAACATGGGACGTGCTGGAATTTGCCCATATTTAATGCACACAAAATATTGCTGGCGTTGTCCGATGCCACAAATCCACAGGAGAGTCCAATTGGGGTAAGCCATTCCGCGATGATCTTCCTCAGTTGCCGTAAGAGGTTTTCAGCTGTGTGCGTATTCTGGAAAGCGGTGATACAAAGCGTAGCCTGCCTAGGAAAGAGTTGGCGTTTGCGAGATGCTGCTACTGGTGCCGCCGCTGCTGTTCTTGCGGCGGGAGTCCATACATCTACCCAGTGGGCTGTCACAGTCATATAGTCCTGACCCTGCCCTGCTCCACTTGTCCACATGTCCGTGGTTAAGTGGACATTGGGTACAACTGCATTTTTTAGGACACTGGTGAGTCTTTTTCTGACGTCCGTGTACATTCTCGGTATCGCCTGCCTAGAGAAGTGGAACCTAGATGGTATTTGGTAACGGGGGCACAATGCCTCAATAAATTGTCTAGTTCCCTGTGAACTAACAGCGGATACCGGACGCACGTCTAACACCAACATAGTTGTCAAGGACTCAGTTATCCGCTTTGCAGTAGGATGACTGCTGTGATATTTCATCTTCCTCGCAAAGGACTGTTGAACAGTCAATTGCTTACTGGAAGTAGTACAAGTGGGCTTACGACTTCCCCTCTGGGATGACCATCGACTCCCAGCGGCAACAACAGCAGCGCCAGCAGCAGTAGGCGTTACACGCAAGGATGCATCGGAGGAATCCCAGGCAGGAGAGGACTCGTCAGACTTGCCAGTGACATGGCCTGCAGGACTATTGGCATTCCTGGGGAAGGAGGAAATTGACACTGAGGGAGTTGGTGGGGTGGTTTGCGTGAGCTTGGTTACAAGAGGAAGGGATTTACTGGTCAGTGGACTGCTTCCGCTGTCACCCAAAGTTTTTGAACTTGTCACTGACTTATTATGAATGCGCTGCAGGTGACGTATAAGGGAGGATGTTCCGAGGTGGTTAACGTCCTTACCCCTACTTATTACAGCTTGACAAAGGGAACACACGGCTTGACACCTGTTGTCCGCATTTCTGGTGAAATACCTCCACACCGAAGAGCTGATTTTTTTGGTATTTTCACCTGGCATGTCAACGGCCATATTCCTCCCACGGACAACAGGTGTCTCCCCGGGTGCCTGACTTAAACAAACCACCTCACCATCAGAATCCTTCTGGTCAATTTCCTCCCCAGCGCCAGCAACACCCATATCCTCCTCATCCTGGTGTACTTCAACACTGACATCTTCAATCTGACTATCAGGAACTGGACTGCAGGTGCTCCTTCCAGCACTTGCAGGGGGCATGCAAATAGTGGAAGGCGCATGCTCTTCACGTCCAGTGTTGGGAAGGTCAGGCATCGCAACCGACACAATTGGACTCTCCTTGTGGATTTGGGATTTCAAAGAACGCACAGTTCTTTGCGGTGCTTTTGCCAGCTTGAGTCTTTTCAGTTTTCTAGCGAGAGGCTGAGTGCTTCCATCCTCATGTGAAGCTGAACCACTAGCCATGAACATAGGCCAGGGCCTCAGCCGTTCCTTGCCACTCCGTGTGGTAAATGGCATATTGGCAAGTTTACGCTTCTCCTCCGACAATTTTATTTTAGGTTTTGGAGTCCTTTTTTTTCTGATATTTGGTGTTTTGGATTTGACATGCTCTGTACTATGACATTGGGCATCGGCCTTGGCAGACGACGTTGCTGGCATTTCATCGTCTCGGCCATGACTAGTGGCAGCAGCTTCAGCACGAGGTGGAAGTGGATCTTGATCTTTCCCTAATTTTGGAACCTCAACTTTTTTGTTCTCCATATTTTATAGGCAGAACTAAAAGGCACCTCAGGTAAACAATGGAGATGGATGGATTGGATACTAGTATACAATTATGGACGGACTGCCACGGTTAGGTGGTATAAAAAAACCACGGTTAGGTGGTATATATTGTAATACAATTATGGATGGACGGACTGCCTGCCGAGTGCCGACACAGAGGTAGCCACAGCCGTGAACTACCGCACTGTACACTGGTTGATAAAGAGATAGTAGTATACTCGTAACAACTAGTATGACTGACTATGACGGTATAAAGAATGAAAAAAAAACCACGGTTAGGTGGTATATATTGTAATACAATTATGGATGGACGGACTGCCTGCCGAGTTCCGACACAGAGGTAGCCACAGCCGTGAACTACCGCACTGTACACTGGTTGATAAAGAGATAGTAGTATACTCGTAACAACTAGTATGACTGACTATGACGGTATAAAGAATGAAAAAAAAACCACGGTTAGGTGGTATATATTATAATACAATTATGGATGGACGGACTGCCTGCCGAGTGCCGACACAGAGGTAGCCACAGCCGTGAACTACCGCACTGTACACTGGTTGATAAAGAGATAGTAGTATACTCGTAACAACTAGTATGACTGACTATGACGGTATAAAGAATGAAAAAAAAACCACGGTTAGGTGGTATATATTATAATACAATTATGGATGGACGGACTGCCTGCCGACTGCCGACACAGAGGTAGCCACAGCCGTGAACTACCGCACTGTACACTGGTTGATAAAGAGATAGTAGTATACTCGTAACAACTAGTATGACACTATGACGGTATAAAGAATGAAAAAAAAACCACGGTTAGGTGGTATATATTATAATACAATTATGGATGGACGGACTGCCTGCCGACTGCCGACACAGAGGTAGCCACAGCCGTGAACTACCGCACTGTACACTGGTTGATAAAGAGATAGTAGTATACTCGTAACAACTAGTATGACTATGACGACGGTATAAAGAAAGAAAAAAAAATACCACGGTTAGGTGGTATATAATTATACAATTATGGATGGACGGACTGCCTGCCGAGTGCCGACTGCCGACACAGAGGTAGCCACAGCCGTGAACTACCGCACTGTACTGTGTCTGCTGCTAATATAGACTGGTTGATAAAGAGATAGTATACAACAATATACTACTATACTGGTGGTCAGGCACTGGTCACCACTAGTCACACTGGCAGTGGCACTCCTGCAGCAAAAGTGTGCACTGTTTAATTTTAAATTAATATAATATTATGTACTCCTGGCTCCTGCTATAACAACCTGCAGTGCTCCCCAGTCTCCCCCACAATTATTATAAGCTTTTATACATTGATGTGCAGCACACTGGGCTGAGCTGAGTGCACACAGACTGAGTCACACTGTGTGACTGCTGTGTATCGTTTTTTTCAGGCAGAGAACGGATATAGCAGAGAACGGATATATTAAATAAAAGTTAACTTAACAACAACTGCACTGGTCACTGTGGTAAACTCTGTCTGCACAATCTCTCTCTCTCTCTCTCTCTCTTCTAATCTATTCTAATGGAGAGGACGCCAGCCACGTCCTCTCCCTATCAATCTCAATGCACGTGTGAAAATGGCGGCGACGCGCGGCTCCTTATATAGAATCCGAGTCTCGCGAGAATCCGACAGCGTCATGATGACGTTCGGGCGCGCTCGGGTTAACCGAGCAAGGCGGGAAGATCCGAGTCGCTCGGACCCGTGAAAAAAAAAGTGAAGTTCGTGCGGGTTCGGATTCAAAGAAACCGAACCCGCTCATCTCTATTCTTAACCAGCCAGTCCTTAAGATTTCTATTACGGGAGAAGCTAGGTAATACCGACATGTTCTGAAACACTCTCAGATCAGGGTCGGTGGATACCAATGGCCATAACTTTTTGGTGTGCTTTACCAGGCGATCACTGCGTGAATTAAATCTTTGTACGAATGGAATTTTCTTCGTTAACGACACTGACTTACGGTTTGCTGAATGCAAGAGTTCCAAACGTGGAATCGCAAGAGACTTTTCCTTTGCTATCAACAAATCTGAATATTTATAGCCCCTGGCTATTCCCTCAGGCTGACAGAACCCGGCTCCCAGCAGCAGGATTTCCAGAAACCAGGCAGCTCCTGTGTGAGTAGCCACCGCCCCGCATATAAGTACAGTATTCAGCCCCCTAAAAATTCCATTTACACAGATTGCATTTTTATTGCAGACAGTAGGCTATTCAAGTACATTTTCAAAAGTATAAGTCATTGTTTGTTTGCAATTTGATTTCTAAAAAAAAAAAACCTGAAAACTGCTGCTTGTATAAGTTTTTAACCCCTGCAGAATAGTACTTGTAAAACCTCCTTTTAGTATCAGCTTTTAATCTGTTATGGTAAATTTCTACCAAGTTTGCACACTGGGAGTGATTGCAGCCCAACATTATATTTGATGTTTTTATATTTATTTGTTGTCAAGTTATACATATTTTGTTGTATACTTGTTTGTTTATTTATTTATTTATTTATTTGTTGACAAATTATACAAAACTTCAAGCTACAGGGGACAAAAAGAACATTGGGAAAATACTTAAGGTATAAAATTGTTTATCTGTAGCTTTGTGGTAAATCACAAAGTTAAAATATATTTAATTTCACTAAACATAATATCAGATATTTTGATCATAATTGTGTTATTAAAAATCATTAGTAACAATACTGTAGCTACTCACACTGTACGTCATGTTGGAGTAAGCCTTGTCTTATGATTACTACTTGATTGCATTGTGATGGTGATATTTCGGATGACCGAGTTCACCATCAGTTTTCTTTTGAAATGACTAAAACACAGAATCTATTCTTGTACACAGCATCGTTCTTTAAATTGTGCAATCAAAATCTTAATCAGTTTCTCTTCTTAGTCACCATTGCAAGCTGTCTGCTTTTTGATTCTTTATCATAATCATCTTCCTTTATACTTACTATTGTCATCTGAATTTGCTTAGCCTATCGCTTTGCCCAATATCAACATACATAATCACCTGTTACTATAGCTTATGTTGCTGTAGCACAGATCATAATGTAGCTTTACTTTGGCAGTTAGAACTCTTGACTGTCTGCCATCTGGCCATGTCGTCGAGATAAGATGCTGTTAGTGAACGGTGACATCAAAATGTATGAATCCATTTTACAACACTATAATATATGAACACAAACTCAAAGTAGGAGGCACCGAAAGTCTGGCTTTTATAAGCAAACTAAGCTTCTTTAAGGTATTTTATTCAGTTTAATCCGCTTACAGGCATATGCCACTTATGTACTGCTAGACAGTGTAATAACAATCGTAAACGCTAATAAATATCCAGATAGGCATACATTTGCTCATCCATTAAATTATAACAAATAACTACAGATGGAGGCACACTCATTGAGCGTGGCTACATTGCAGGCAGGGGCGAGCAGCGTGCCTAGGTGTGCTTACGCCTCGGTCCACCGCCGAGCATACACTGATGCTTCCAATCACTTTGAATGTGGTACGTGCGCGTCTACGATGCACGCATGCCCCATTCGCTCGTGGTGGTTCGCCTCGCTGGGCAGGACTAGGCACAGACGGAGGCACGATTAGCGTGGCTCCATCTGTATAACTGGGGTGGTCTTCAATATGCCGACTGTCGGGATCCCGGCACACAGTATACCAGAACCAGAATCCAGAGAGCCGACATACCGACACTTTTTCTCCGTCGTGGGGGTCCACGACCCCCTGGAGGGAGAATTAAATAGCGTGGCACGCTTAGCGCGCCACCGTGCCCGTAGTGTGGTGAGCGCAGCAAGCCCGCAAGGGGCTCATTTGCGCTCGCCGTGCTGTCGGTATGCCGGCGCTCGGGCTCCCGGCACCGGTATGCTGGTCGCCGGGAGCCCGGCCGCCGGCATACCATACTACACCCGTATAACTGATATGGTGAAAAGGAGAGAGCAGGCAGATCAGACTACTACTCTGAGGTCCTGCAATTGAGAGGTGGACACCCAATGCTCTCAATGGTTTCTTCCTCCTCCCTTTATTCATGCCTAAAGGATGAGCCACCCAGCAAAGTGATGTTGTTGATACCCGATTAAGGTGTAGGACAGCCAATGCCTATCTGGAAGGAGTATATACCATAATTTGTGATCTGAGGCTCATAACTACCAGGTACAGTATGAAATACCTACAATCAACAACCCCACGGTCAAAACCCTGACAACAATTGACCGACAGTCAAAATCCTGACGAGGTCAAAATACAGACAATGTCAAAATACCAACATTTAAAATATGGGCAAGGTCAAAATACCAGTTTTTACAATGTCAACAGGTCAAAAAAGTCAACACAAGTTTTTCCATTTTTGTGTGTATGTTGACAAAGGTCGACAGGGACACCATATACCATGCAGGCTTCAGGCACGGTGACTTGCTGTGCTCGGCACACTATTATATTCCCCCTCCAGATCCACTGGGGTGGTAAAGTATGAACAAGTCACTTTCAATGAAAAAATCATGAAAAACACATGTCGACATTTTGACCTGTCGAAATTGTAAATGTCCACATTTTGACCTTCTATGTATTTTAAATGTCGGTATTTTGAACATGTTGGGACTTTGATCTTGTCGGGATTTTGACCGTAGGTCAATGGTTGTCGGGATTTTGACCATCGGGATTTTGGTTGTAGGTAAATTGAACGCTTCCCCTACCACCACCTGGAAACACAGCAAAAAGAGGGAGGGGGATGGGAATGTCTTATAGAAGAGGACTCAGTCTGGGGCATAGACTGTTGGAAATGTGTGTACATGTTGGTGGTTTGAAGAGTAATGTATACACCTGCAGAATTTGTACTTGACCAAATCACTTGTCCAGTGGCTAAACCAGGTAGTTTGGTTTATTGAATGTCATTGTATAGCCATACACATTGTTACACTGGTTGAAGGAATAAAGCAGAGCTAGCAGTGGAGCGGGGCTCAGATAGCTCACCAGCCAGTGACTGTCTTCGGGATTTGGGTAGTAGTGCAGGGATCTGTAACAGTGGTATCATGGGGTAAATATCCACAGGTCTCTTGAAGTTGTACATTAATTCTGCCGCAGACATGATTTTTTACTCAGAGAATGTGCAAAAATCTGCTAATATACAGGCCATGCGGATGTGTATCGATACGCCTACCTTAGCTTTCACAGCTGCCCGCAACTGCGTCCACACTCACAGAATTGTCACAGATCTGGGAAGCATCAAATCCATGAGTGAGTATATTCTAAGAATGACCACCGCAGCTGAGACATGTTCCCTGAATTCAGGATTGAAGTCAGTATATTATACATTTTTGGTCCCCGATGTGCCAATGATTTGCCTCCACTCTCCGTTACCTCCCACAAAATGGCCGCTCCTTGTTACTTGTGAATGAATCCTCACTATGACCATAATCGCAATTCAATCGCTGTGCATGTGCATTGCGGCAGTAATGCATGCGCAGACCACTGATATAATTGCTTAATTGCGTAAAACATCTGCATACTGTACAACTATGAGTCAGGCCCAGTGGCCTCTTGGTCTTAGGATACTGAAAGCAATAAAATATATTTTTAATATCTGTGACTTTTGTTCTTAATCCAATTCTCAAGCAAACTTCAATTGTCACAAATTTTGTGTCTGTCGTCGTTTGATTGACAATTTCTTTGATTGTCATAGATCACACTTTGTTAGCTTTGTGAACCACTCTTCATTGCTGTTCAAATGTCTTTTTTCACCTAAATTGATATACCAACCATCCTTTATGAAGCTATCTGTAAAACTCAGGGCTGACTGATCTTTCTCATCACGTTTCTGGTTCTGCACAGGATTCACTTTTTTCTGTCTGCGGATGATTGCTTTGTTACCTATTTTGGGACAATTAGAATACTTAAACTTTCAGATTTCTCTCTTTGCTTGTTGTATCAGCATTTGATGCGTTATGCATTTGGATGATCGTCAGTGTTAAGGTCGACAGTCATTAAATCGACCACTGTTGGTCAACATTCACATGGATGACATGGACACATGGCCAACACATGAAAATGGTCAACACATTGCATGTCGACATATGAAAAGGTTGACAGACATGGCTTTTTTAAAATTTGAATGTAAAATTTTTAATATTTTACCATCCACGCGGACTACGAGCGAAGCGAGCCATGCAAGGTGACGCGGTACAATAATTGGGGTTCCTGTTCATGTTATGGAATGACACCAAAAAGTTCAAAAATCCATGTCGACCTTTTTTATGTGTTGACCTGGCATGTGTCGGCCATTTTCATGCGTTGACCATGTGACCATGTCGACCATGTCATTGTCGACCAATAGTGGTCAACCTAATGACTGTCGACCTTAACATTGTCAACCATTAATACCAGAACTATTTGATGCACTGTGTACACGTTCCTAAAACTGTACTAGCTTTGCTTTTAATGTGTCTCTTGTGTACAAGTGTATTTATGAATGTGCAAAGACTGAGATGCCCACTTTCAGCATCAATGCATGCTGTAATACAGCCAGTGTGTTTCTTTAGACACCATTATGGGTGCACCATCACTCACACCATCAACAGTTTACAGTCAGATGCCAACAAGTTGGTATGTGTGTAGTGGATGTAAACAAGGTGGTTAGTTATTATGTTGATTCAAAACCAGAGAAGGTTTTATTTAATATAATAATATACACATGATAGAAGACAAACAGCAGTTAATATGGTAATTTATCACACTATCTTGGTGTAAGTACTATACAGTTGTTCAGCACTGTGATGCTCCAATAGCACAATGACAGGCTTGTGAACATGCAGATACTTTTAAAGAGGCATGTAAACAAGTTCAGTGCCTAGAGTATAGACATTCTGACCTTAAGTTTGGTGAATAGTATTTTCTCACACATGTGATGTTATTTAGACAGTTGAGTCATGCAGAATAAAACACAGTTAAGAGACAGCATGTAGCAATTAACCATTTAATTACATATCAACACAGTTGCACCAGCCCTTTGGCAGATGCAATTTATCCATCAAACTCTGACCTATAACTGCTATGGCTGTGGCTGTGCATCTGTGAACACAGTTACTTTCACTGATATGCCCGCAACACTACCATTACACGCCAGTAAGACAGAGAATTTTGGTGTACACTTCTAGCCACCTCCAAGTCACCTTCCAGGAATGTCCATCAGTTTTCCACCTTATTTCTGATACCATTTCGCCTGATTGCAACAGCACCTTTGTGTATACAGTACACTTTGTGAAATGCATGAGCTGCAGGAGATTTCAAATTTTTTTGCATGCGTAGTTGCAAACAATTGCTGAATTACATGAACATAGGTGGTCATTCCGTGTTGTTCGCTAGTTGACGATTTTTGCTATGCTGCGATTTGTTGCTAAATGTGCATGCGCATGGTACGCAGTGCGCATGCGCTAAGTTATTTAACACAAAACTTAGTAGATTTGCTGGTGTTCGTGCGACGCTTTTTAGTCGCACTGTTGATCGGTAAATGATTGACAGGAAAGGGGCATTTCTGGGTGGTAACTGAGTGTTTTCCAGGAGTGTGCTAAAAAACGCAGGCGTGTCAGGGAAAAACATGGGAGTGTCTGTTGAAATGGGGGAGTGGCTGGCCGAACGCAGGGCGTGTTTGTGACGTCAAACCAGGAACTAAACGGACTGAGCTGATCGCAATCTAGGAGTAGGTCTGGAGCTACTCAGAAACTGCAAGAAAATATTTAGTAGCAATTCTGCTAATCTTTCGTTCGCTATTCTGCTAAGCTAAGATACTCTCCCAGAGGGTGGCGGCCTAGCGTGTGCAATGCTGCTAAAAGCAGCTAGCGAGCGAAAAACTCGGAATGAGGGCCATAGGGCCTAATTCAGATCTGATTGCAGCTGCAAATTTGTTAGATAATGGGCAAAACCATGTGCACTGCAGGGGAGGCAGATATAACATGTGCGGTGAGTGTTAGATTCGGGTGGGGTGTGTTCAAACTGAAATCTAAATTGTAGTGTAAAAATAAAGCAGCCAGTATTTACCCTGCACAGAAGCAAAATAACCCACACAAATCTAACTCTCTCTGCACATGTTATATCTGCCCCCCCCTGCAGTGTACATGGGGGGGTCATTCCGAGTTGTTCGCTCGCTAGCTACTTTTAGAAGCCGTGCAAATGCATAGTCGCCGCCCACGGGCGAGTGTATTTTCGCTTTGCAAGTGTGAGAACGTCTTTGCTGCTGAGCGGTACAAAAACATTTTGTGCAGTTTCTGAGTAGCTCTGGACTTACTCAGCCCTTGCGATCACTTCAGTCTATTTGGTGCCAGAATTGATGTCAGACAACTGCCCAGCAAATGCCTAGACATGCCTGCGTTTTCACAAACACTCTCAGGAAACGGTCAGTTGACACCCATAGACGCCCTCTTTCTGTCAATCACCTTGCGTTCGGCTGTGCGAATGGGATCTTCGCTAAACCCATCGCCCAGCACTGATCCTCTTTGTACCCGTATGATGCGCCTGCGCATTGCGGTGCAAACGCATCCGCAGTTTTGCCATTTTTTTACCTGATCACTGCGCTGCGAAAATCGTCAGCGAGCGATCAACTCGGAACGACCCCCAGGGTTTTGCCCATTAGCTAACAAATTTGCTGCTTCGACCAGATCTGAATTAGGCCCATAGGCATTGCATGTTGGTTGTCTGCTACTCAAAATGAGAAGCTAGATCTTATATAATACAACTATATTTCGCCTTGATGAAGCCCTTTTTTATTTCCTCAACTCATATCAGACTTCACGGTATTTTCTGTACTTTATGCATTTTATCCATCTGGAACTGTGCATTCCAGAATGGTAGGTCCTTTCCAGAATGGTAGGCTGAAATTACTTCATGGCCAGTATCTTTACAAATTTTTGCCTGCACCTAATAGTGGTGGAAAATTAGCCATGTTTGGCTATTGTAATATACAGTGACGTGTATACTGTATGTGAATATCAAGGAGGCACATCGCGCTGCATTGAAATCTCCCTATGGTATCTAATCAACTTTGGTCACTTGTTTACTTGTTCCTAAAAAAATCTATCCTGACTTTAGCTGTTTCTATGCTCTATTTGTTTATTCCATTCTTGCTACTGTCTTTGGGCCTGATTCTGAGTTGATAGCAGAGTCGATACCGCACGCAGTTGACCGATGCTTTAAGTCCATGCATGTATCCCAATTACACAGTGACAAGAATCCCATTTGACAGTACTCAGACACACTGGGCCTAATTCATGTTTGTGCTCCTTCACCGATGTTCACGCAAGTGGGCTAATATTTGTAGACTGCACACGTGTCAAGGAGCTTTTGATATTTTTATCGTAGAGTGATTGAACGTAAGGTACCATTTGGGGGTGGTAATAGGAGTGGCAGCAAAAAACATGTGATGGACATTTTCATGGCGTGTCACCTACGATCATGTTTGTAGAGAAACATGGTGCCAGTGTGGCTACTGCCGCGGCCTGTCTGCATGACCATAGTGCAACCCTAGCAGTCTTTGTTTCTCCTTCTTGTGCATAGTCTGCGTATGTGTATGCAGTTGAGAATAAGTTTTCAAAGTCTATCATCTTTTCTTGGCGGCAGCTTCACTTGCAAAGATTAGCAGTTCCGAAGACTAAAAAAATTGCAATTGTGAAAGAATGTGCGTGCAATCATGAATTAGGCCATATTGCAGAATCAGACACACGATCTGTGATTTTTAGTAGGTGGCTTAGCCAACACAGGCGTGTCATGGGTGTGTCACTGATAGCTGCTGCATCCAAACACACTGAGCTACTCGCACAGGAGGCCTTACTCAGATGTAGAAATTACATCTGCCATAAGGCTGGTGCAGACATCAATGGTGTGCCGATGGTGTGACATCTAAAGATGCACAGAGATAATGTACTTCTCAAGACGATGCAAGTGGACATCTCAGCTTTGTGAAAATATGCTGCGGCAGGTGCAGCTGTGACAAAAAATGCAATCAGGCCACACCTGCGCCTTACTTATAATCAGGCCCTTTGTGCTGCTGTTAGCATGTTAGTTAGTAGTTAGCTGTTAGTATGTTAGTATGTTAGTTATTATTGCCTTTCAACTGTTATACGTTTGTTATTATCGTTTTTAGGGTGTTATTCAGAGTTGGTCACAGACTTTGCTATTGCAGCAAAATCTGCAACCATACTACTAAAATGCTGGGGGCCGCCCAGCACAGGGTAAGGCTGTCCAGCATGTGTGGCTCCGCCCTTCATTGCAATTGCATCGAAATAGAGGTAGACCCCTGCCTATGCTGCATGGCCACGTATACTGGGGGTCTGGCTCCATGTTTCCACTCACAGGCTTTGTCATTGGGCCACCCAAAAATCAGCTATGACATGCCTGCGTTTATTGCTCTCCTCCCCACCAACGCACGTCACCTCTCCTGGATGCTCATTGCCTGTCAATCATTGTCACAACTGAGGGCCTGAGCTGACGAGAGGCAGCCTCAGTTGTAGGGGCTGAGATGTACCGGAACCTGGGAGGTTGTATCAGACCCCTGGACATGTAAGTAACATGAATAATAACTGCCCGAAGGCGTGACCACGACAACTTGGATAAAAGTCAATGATGTTTATTATGACAACTCCGCAACACAGCAGCAGTAAAAGAAAACGTAAAAGTCAGCAAATAATAAATACAGTTCCTGGGTACTACAGGATGGCAGGAGCCACAGGGCACTGGTAGTGTGAGATAGTTCTTATGATCTTCTAGATGGAAAGTCCTTACCAGGCCCGACTGTAGCAATGGAGATAACCCAGGATTGTGCCAGCTGGTGTTCCAGGAAAAGCTGGGTTGCTGAAGGTAAAACAGCTGCTGTGGATACTGGCTGGAACCAGACTGTTGTTAGCACGGAGTGGATACTGGCTGGAACCAGTTAAATAATAAATGAACTTGGGAGCGGAGAAATAACAATACCGGTGGAGAGTGGTAAAGTGTAGAAAGGACACCGGCCCTTTAAGGGAAGCTGTACTCTGCTGGAAGCTGAGCTGGAAGCAGGTAATGTTGTAGCTGGAAACAGATGAATCCACAATGGATTGGAGAGTCCGGCTACACCGCAGGTGGAATGCTGGTGCGGGTCTCTATGGTGGAAGTCTTGAGACAGGAGCTGGAACCTGGAAGACAATCACAGGAGAGAGACAAACAGGAACTAGGTTTGACAACCAAAGCACTAACGCCTTCCTTGCTCAGGCACAGTGTATCCACACCTGCAGCAAGGAAGGGACTGGCCAGGCAATCATGCAGATTAACAACACCGACAACAGACTGGAGGAAATGATCAGCTGACAGAATCCAAGATGGCTGCGCCCATGCAGACACTTGGAGGGAAGTTTGGTTTGTAATCCATGTGGTAATGAAAACAGTAATGGCGGCGCCGGCCACTGGAGACAGGAGACGCCAGGCTGACAAGTGCACATCCAACCACGCGGACACAGCGGAGGCCGCGGCTGACGTAATCGCCACTCTGACACTCTGCATGCAGAAGCTCAGGGACGGCGGCGGAGGCCGCGGGAGACGCCATGCCAGATGTAATAAGGCGTTACTGTGACAGCGTCTCAGAGAGACAGGAGAGGATGCAGGAATGTGAACATTAGGATAACAGATGGGATCCGGTCCTGGAGCACTGAGCCAGCCTTAGGAGGCATCTGATGGGTAAGAAATGGCGTCCAGATACCCGGATCGTGACAGCACCCCCCCCTTTAGGAGTGGCCCCAGGACACTTCTTTGGCTTTTGAGGAAACTTGGAATGGAATCTCCGGACCAAGGCAGGAGCATGGACATCAGAAGCATTGGTCCATGAACGTTCCTCAGGACCATAACCCTTCCAGTCAATAAGATATTGTAGTTGACCGTAACGGTGACGTGAGTCCAGGATCTTGGCCACTTCATACTCAACGCCTCGTTGAGTTTGGACTTTCGGAGTTGGAGGAAGTGAGGAATGAAACCGATTCAAGATCAGCGGTTTCAACAGGGAAACATGGAATGTCCTGGGTATTTTTAAGAAGGGAGGCAATTGGAGTCTGTAAGCAACAGGATTGATGACTTGTTCAATCTTGAAAGGACCGATATAGCGAGGTGCAAACTTCATACTGGGAACTCTTAACCTCAAATTCTTCGTGGATAACCATACCCGATCACCCACCTTGAGAGCAGGAACTGCTCGACGCTTCTTATCCGCAAACTTCTTGTACCTGAACGATGCCTTGAGCAGAGCTGATCGTACGCTCTTCCAGATATTGGCAAACTGACGCAAGGTGATATCCACTGCGGGAACAGAAGTTGCTGGAAGCGGTTGGAACTCAGGAACTTTAGGGTGGAATCCAAAGTTAGTGAAGAATGGTGTTGAAGCAGATGAAGAATGATACTGGTTGTTATGACAGAACTCGGCCCAGGGAAGTAATTGAACCCAGTCATCTTGAGAGGAGGACACATAGATGCGGAGGAAGGCCTCCAAGTCCTGATTCACCCTCTCGGTTTGACCATTGGTCTGAGGATGGTAAGCCGTGGAAAACTTTAGCTTGACTTGGAGGACTTGACATAAACTTCGCCAGAATTTGGCTGTGAATTGAACTCCTCGATCTGAGATAATTTCTTCAGGAAGACCGTGGAGTCGGAAGATCTCTTGTATGAATACTTGAGCCAACTTGGAAGCTGACGGAAGACCGGTGAGAGGAATGAAGTGTGCCATCTTGGTGAACCGGTCAACTACCACCCAGATGGTATTGAACTTGTTGCACATGGGTAAGTCTGTAATGAAATCCATCGACAAGTGGGTCCATGGTCGACGGGGAACGGATAGTGGAACCAGTTGCCCCGCAGGCGACTGGCGGGATACTTTATGTTGGGCACACTTTGGGCAAGATGCAATAAACTCCAAGACGTCCTTTTTCAGAGTTGGCCACCAATAGGACCTAGAGATAAACTCCAGGGTTTTTTGGATACCTGTATGTCCGGCAAAACGGGAAGCATGGGCCCAATGCATGAGCTTCTTCCTTAGCATCGGCTTCACAAAACTTTTCCCTGATGGGGGCGTAGAGTCCATCCCTACCGTGGAGAATGCCAACGGATTTATAATAGGATGCTTGTCTGAAGACTCTGACTCATTTTCTTGCTTCCATGAGCGGGAAAGGGCATCGGCCTTGCGATTCTGAGAGCCCGGACAGAACTGGAGTTTAAAGTCGAACCTGGAAAAGAAAAGTGCCCATCTGGCCTGACGAGGGTTGAGACATTGTGCGCCCTTCAGGTATAAAAGGTTCTTGTGGTCTGTAAGTATGGTGATTAAATGAGAAGCTCCCTCCAACAGATACCTCCACTCTTCTAGAGCGAGCTTGATGGCTAGCAACTCCTGGTCGCCAATGGCATAGTTGCGCTCAGCTGGGGAGAACTTCCGGGAGAAGAAACTGCAAGGATGTAAATGGCCATCTTTAGCCCTCTGAGATAACACCGCTCCTACTCCAACGGAGGAGGCATCCACCTCTAGGATGAAAGGAGAGTCGATGTCAGGCTGTTTCAGGACAGGCGCAGAGATGAACCTCTGTTTTAAAAGATGAAAAGCTTGCATGGCTTCTTCAGACCACTTGGACGGGTTAGCACCCTTCTTGGTGAAAGCAGTAATAGGCGCCACAATGGTGGAAAAGTCTCGTATAAACTTTCGGTAATAATTGGCGAACCCTAAGAACCTCTGGACCCCTTTGAGGGTTAAGGGTACTGGCCAATTCTGAATTGCTTGTAGTTTCTCAGGATCCATCTCTAGTCCGGAACCGGACACAATGTACCCTAGAAACGGAATGGACTTGACTTCAAAGACGCATTTTTCTAATTTGCAATAGAGATGATTGACACGGAGACGGGACAGAACCTCTTTAACCCAAAAACGATGTTCCTCTAAATCGTTGGCAAAAATGAGGATATCGTCTAGATAGACCACGACATGACGGTATAGAATGTCTCTGAAAATCTCATTGACAAAATGCTGGAAGACAGCTGGAGCATTGCTCAATCCGAAGGGCATGACGAGGTACTCATAATGTCCGTCACGGGTGTTAAAGGCGGTCTTCCACTCGTCACCCTCACGGATCCGGATGAGATTGTATGCACCTCGCAAGTCCAGCTTTGTAAAGATGGTAGCTCCGCTAACTCTGTCAAAGAGCTCAGTAATCAGGGGTAAAGGATAACGGTTCTTGATGGTAATGTCGTTCAAACCTCTGTAGTCGATGCACGGCCGCAGACCACCATCTTTCTTTTTTACAAAAAAGAAGCCTGCGCCGGCTGGGGAAGAAGAAGGTCGAATGAACCCCTTTGCTAGGTTCTCTTTAATGTATTCCTCCATAGAATGCGTCTCAGGCAGAGACAACGGATAAGTTCGGCCTCGAGGTGGAACCTTCCCTGGAACGAGATCAATCGGGCAGTCCCATTCTCTATGAGGAGGAAGGATATCAGCAGAAGCTTTACTGAACACATCCGTGAAATCTTGATATGGAGGAGGTGGAACATCAGACGACCTGGGGGAGGAAGAACAGACAGGCAATACTTTAAACAAACATGTCTCTGCACAGGAGGAACCCCATGCCAGGATTTGCGTAGTCGTCCAATCAATTGTAGGATTGTGAAGACGGAGCCATGGAAGGCCCAGGACCACAGGATGTGTGGCTCTTGGAATCACTAAAAGTGAAATAAGTTCGGAATGAAGAACTCCCACTCTCAGACGAACTGGTAGAGTCCTTAGAGCAATAACAGTATCAAAAATTTTACTGCCATCCACGGCAGTTAAGGAAAAGGAGGAAGGAAGTCTCTCGGTTGGTAGGGACCACCGTTTAACATAGGCTTCAGTAATAAAGTTCCCAGCTGCTCCGGAATCAAGGAGAGCAATGACGTTCCGATAACGTTGAGCAACTTGAAGCGAGACTGGGAGATTACAATCATGAGGAGATGGAGAGGAGATCATTACTCCTAGCCGGCCCTCTCCTGGGCGAGCTAGGGTTTGGAGTTTTCCCGGACGTTCGGGACAGGCATTGATGGTGTGAGACGGAGCTGCACAGTAAAGACAAAGAGACTCAGAGAGACGTCTTCGGCGCTCAGCAGGAGTTAAACGGGAACGGCCAATTTGCATGGGCTCATCTTTAGATGGTGACAGTTGACGAGGAGGAGGAGCAGAAGATTTTGGAGCAGATGATCTTCCACGCTCAGTTGCTCTCTCTCTGAAACGTAAATCAACTTTCGTGCAGAGTGAGATTAGCTCATCTAACTTAGAAGGTAAGTCTCTGGTAGCTAACTCATCTTTAATAAGCTCAGATAAGCCATGCCAGAATGCAGCATACAGGGCCTCGTCGTTCCATGCCAGTTCGGATGCCAGGATCTGGAACTGTATCAGATATTGTCCTACAGTACGTGACCCCTGGCGTAAACGGAGAATCTCGGATGAAGCTGAGGTTACCCGGCCTGGCTCGTCGAAGATGCGCCTGAATGTTGACACGAATGCAGTGTAAGAAGATAGCAGGGTGTCGGACCTCTCCCATAACGGTGATGCCCAGTCAAGGGCGGAGCCACTGAGAAGAGAGATGATGTAGGCAATTTTTGTACGGTCACTGGGAAAATTGCCAGGTTGTAGCTCAAACTGAATCTCACACTGGTTGAGAAATCCCCTGCAGAATCTTGGAGATCCGTCAAATTTTGCTGGCGTTGGAAGATGAAGACGTGGAGCAGAAATGGGTAAGGTGGGTGGGGTTATAGCTGGAGTCACTGTGGTTGACGCACCAGATGTGCCTGATCCACGGAGAGTTGTCTGAATCCCATCCAGCCGAGTAGAGAGATCCTGGAGACAGCGGATGATGTGGCCCTGTGCAGCCTCCTGATGTTCTAGTCGGGCTGCCAGTTCTTGCATCGGCCTGGCCGCTTGATCCTGGTCTCCGGCTGGATTCATTAGGTCAGTGCTTACTGTCACAACTGAGGGCCTGAGCTGACGAGAGGCAGCCTCAGTTGTAGGGGCTGAGATGTACCGGAACCTGGGAGGTTGTATCAGACCCCTGGACATGTAAGTAACATGAATAATAACTGCCCGAAGGCGTGACCACGACAACTTGGATAAAAGTCAATGATGTTTATTATGACAACTCCGCAACACAGCAGCAGTAAAAGAAAACGTAAAAGTCAGCAAATAATAAATACAGTTCCTGGGTACTACAGGATGGCAGGAGCCACAGGGCACTGGTAGTGTGAGATAGTTCTTATGATCTTCTAGATGGAAAGTCCTTACCAGGCCCGACTGTAGCAATGGAGATAACCCAGGATTGTGCCAGCTGGTGTTCCAGGAAAAGCTGGGTTGCTGAAGGTAAAACAGCTGCTGTGGATACTGGCTGGAACCAGACTGTTGTTAGCACGGAGTGGATACTGGCTGGAACCAGTTAAATAATAAATGAACTTGGGAGCGGAGAAATAACAATACCGGTGGAGAGTGGTAAAGTGTAGAAAGGACACCGGCCCTTTAAGGGAAGCTGTACTCTGCTGGAAGCTGAGCTGGAAGCAGGTAATGTTGTAGCTGGAAACAGATGAATCCACAATGGATTGGAGAGTCAGGCTACACCGCAGGTGGAATGCTGGTGCGGGTCTCTATGGTGGAAGTCTTGAGACAGGAGCTGGAACCTGGAAGACAATCACAGGAGAGAGACAAACAGGAACTAGGTTTGACAACCAAAGCACTGACGCCTTCCTTGCTCAGGCACAGTGTATCCACACCTGCAGCAAGGAAGGGACTGGCCAGGCAATCATGCAGATTAACAACACCGACAACAGACTGGAGGAAATGATCAGCTGACAGAATCCAAGATGGCTGCGCCCATGCAGACACTTGGAGGGAAGTTTGGTTTGTAATCCATGTGGTAATGAAAACAGTAATGGCGGCGCCGGCCACTGGAGACAGGAGACGCCAGGCTGACAAGTGCACATCCAACCACGCGGACACAGCGGAGGCCGCGGCTGACGTAATCGCCACTCTGACACTTTGCATGCAGAAGCTCAGGGACGGCGGCGGAGGCCGCGGGAGACGCCATGCCAGATGTAATAAGGCGTTACTGTGACAGCGTCTCAGAGAGACAGGAGAGGATGCAGGAATGTGAACATTAGGATAACAGATGGGATCCGGTCCTGGAGCGCTGAGCCAGCCTTAGGAGGCATCTGATGGGTAAGAAATGGCGTCCAGATACCCGGATCGTGACAATCATGACGCGATCGCATCCTTCTGGGATGCGACCGCATCATGAAAGTCCACGCGCACATGTACTGCGGCCACTGCACATGTGCAGATGGGAAAAACTCGACCTTCAGAGCGATCACAACTGTTGCATTCAGGTCTGGATAAAGGATGTGGTTCATTAGATCGAAAGTGTCTAGGTCGACAATGTTTAGGTCGACCACTATAGGTCGACAGGGTTTGAGGATCGACAGGGTTTCTAGGTCGACATGTTCTAGGTCGACAGGTCAAAAGGTTGACATGAGTTTTTCATTATTTTTTTTGTGTTGTTTTCTCCGTACAGTGGGGGTAATTCCAAGTTGATCGCAGCAGGAAATTTTTTAGGAGTTGGGCAAAACCATGTGCACTGCAGGGGAGGCAGATATAACATGTGCAGAGAGAGTTACATTTGGGTGTGGTGAGTTCAATCTGCAATCTAAATTGCAGTGTAAAAATAAAGCAGACAGTATTTACCCTGCACAGAAATAAAATAACCAACCCAAATCTAACTCTCTCTGCAAATGTTATATCTGCCCCCCTGCAGTGCACATGGTTTTGCCCAACTGCTAAAAAATTTCCTACTGCGATCAACTTGGAATTACCCCCCTTTCCGGTTCCGGCATGGGAGAGTGAGCAGCTTCTCCTCGCGGCTCCGCTCTCAGCACCTATCCCTTACCGCAAACACGCTGTCAACCTCGGGGAAACATCGTTCCCGGTCTCCCCGGCGGTCAGAGGAGACGATGGAGAAGTTTCTAGCACCGCCAGCCGCCCCAAAGACGCTACCTCCGCCGCAGACACCGAGGCAGGAGAAGCGCAGGGGGGAACACAATATGGCGCCGGACGCCGACACAGCACCTGGAACTCCGGTCAGTAAAAAACCGAGTGCAGCCTCGACAAGCGCTGCCGGGGAATCTAAATCTAGTGTACCTTGCCATTCCTCCTCATATGAGGATATGGTTCTGGCGATGCAGGAGGCAATGGCGCCGTTACTGCAGAAAGCTGTAGTGGACATAACAACTCAGATAAAAAATCTGGCTGGCAGGATGACTGACGCTGAGCAACGCATCAGTGATAATTCTGATAACGTGGCAGGGCTACAGAAAACTGTCTCTGCTCTGGTTCTGGACAATAAACGGCTATCAGAAAAGCTAGATAGCATCGAAAACAGAACCAGAAGAAATAATTTAAGAATTATTGGTTTGCCTGAAACACTTAAAGGGGCCTCTCTGGAGCACTTCGTTCATTCTACACTCCCTGCATTATTAAAGATAGACAGGGATTGCGCTGACATGGTAATTGAGAGAGTGCACCGTTTAGGAGATTTGGCTAGAGACCCCTCTCAACGTCCAAGAGTGGTTATCTTCAAGACATTAAATTATCTGCATGCCATGGCGATTTGGAAGGCGTCTCGCAAATATAATCCTATTCTATGGGAATGGCACTCTTTGCGCATTTTTCAAGACTTTTCTGTCGAACTTTCGAGACTGAGGCGTGCCTTTTCCCCAATTTGTTCTATGCTTGCAAAATCTAATAGAAGATTTATGATGTTATTCCCGGCGCGCCTGCGCATTTATACTGGTTCAGAGTTTTCCGAGTTTACCACACCTGCTGATGCGGATGCATTTCTCAAAGAGGAAGCTGATGGGAGAAATACTATGGATCTGTCCCGGGCCCCGGATGACTGAATCAAGTCATGCAGTCCTGGTTCATAAAGGGAAATAATGGCAAAAATGGAAAAAAATGTGTTCCCTGAATTATATTATATTGCACTGGAGAAATGTATTGCTCATATGTTGAGATATTATAGTTCCTCTCAGTTGTTATTTTTGAGCAATATGTTATATTCATTTCTGATGTGCTTGCGTTTGTGCCCTGATTTGACAGAGATAGATGGTTAATTGCTAAAATGAATGGTGTTTGGAGCGGAGACCGTGCCGTAGGGTGTTATTTTCTATATCGCTACTACAGAATTCAGCCCTCAGGGCACTGGTGGCACGAGGTCTGGATTCCTACTGGAAGTCTAAGTGGAAGATGGGTGGTTGCTGCTCATGGTGGCTTGGTTCTTTTGTGTTTTTCGTTAGTAAATGTGTTTGTATTTTTATTGTTTGTTTGTCCCTCATGTGTGACCCTCCCCCTTCCCTACCTAGACTAGGTTCAAAATTGCCTGTGCTTAAAATGATGACTGTTTACCCTTGCTATGATGTCACTTAAGGTTGGGTCTCTTAATGTCCGGGGTATCCATACTCCTGCCAAAAGGCGACGTCTGTTGACTTATCTAAATAAACATATGATAGATGTAATCTGTCTGCAAGAAACACATTTACAGCCTGAAGAGGTAAAAAAATTGAATATAATGGGTTGGGGGGTATTGGGTTCTGCATCTTATAATACCAAGTCACGGGGTGTGGTGATATTAGCTAAGAAATCCTTGAATATTATTGTATCTAATATTGATTCTGATGCGGAAGGCCGGGTTTTAATACTGAACCTGGAATTCAGAGGTGTGATCTTTCATATATGCAATATCTATGCGCCAAACGTATACTGTAAAACCTTTTTCACTTCTCTGATTGCGAGATTACATGTCTTAGATCCCAGCACATTAATAGTCTGTGGTGATTTTAACTTACTCTCATCTTCCTTCCTGGACAGGACTCCCCCCCCGAAACGAGAACTGACACTGCCAAAGATCGGTATACCCTTTTTTCTTAAGACACTTAATTTAATCGACACTTGGAGGGCTACACATCCCATAGAGAGGGAATATTCATGCCTTTCTCTGACCCACAATACATGGTCAAGAATTGACTATATTCTAGTAGCTGAACAGTTTTTTCCAAAAATAGAGTCGGTAGACATGGAACCCCCAGTCATAGCAGATCATGGACTGGTTCATATGGCAATGAGTTTTGGCAAAACAGGGGGCTCTGTTCCCGCTTGGAGATTCCCTTCCCACTTAATGCAGTCTCAATATTTGAAGTCTCAGGTGGAGACTTGGTGGGGGGAGTATCTAAGGGAGAACGAGTCATATGTAAATTCTAATCCCTCAGTCTTCTGGCAGGCCGCCAAAACTGTAATTAGGGGCAAATTGATTGCTTATGTATCCTCTCTTAAAAAACAACGTAATGCCTCCTATCTTGAACTGCAAGCCAATTTATCTAGTGCTTTTCAAACTTATAAATTATCTCCATCCCCAGAACATAAAACTTCTTACCTAGCTGCTAAACTACATTTTAGTGAATTATTACAAAAAAGTGGGGATAACCACCTCTTCCAAGTTAACGCTAAGTTCTATAAATTTGGTAATAAGACAGGACGGCTCTTGACTAATCTACTACAGGGATCGAGGGGTCAATCAGTGATCCACCCGCTGTTAAAGGCGGATGGATCTCTCACTACTTCAGATAAACAAATTGCAGAGGTTATGAAATCTTTCTATGAAACCCTCTATTCTGTACCAGCTGAGAATTCTACACTAACCTCCCCTCCTACTACTATTAACCCTCCTCCTCTCCCTCCCTCCTCCCACTATCCCTCCGCTTACTGGGACTCGCTCTCACTTCCTCAGCTCCCTGACTCTTTTTGTTCAACCCTAACTGCACCAATCACCACTGCGGAAGTTTTACTAGCCATAAAACAGTTGAAACTTGCCAAATCCCCAGGACCTGACGGCTATACTAATGAATTTTATAAGATGATGAACTCGCACATTGCCCAACCCTTAGCTGCCTGTTTTAATCATATAATTAGCATTGGGAGTCTTCCTCTTCACTTCTCGGATGCTTTTATTAAAATTTTACCAAAGGCAGGCAGAAATCTTGCTCTCCCCGGATCATACAGACCCATCTCGTTGTTAAACTCCGATTATAAGCTCTTTACAAAAATTTTAGCTGAAAGATTGAAACCTATTCTACCCATTATTATTCATAAAGACCAAACGGGATTTATTAGTGGGAGGCATTCAGTGGTGAACGTACGAAGAGTTCTGGCTGCAGTACATCAAGCTGCTATCGCTACCCCATCTTCTTCCCCCTCAATTTTAATTACGTTAGATGCCGAAAAGGCCTTCGATCTTGTGCTATGGCCTCATTTGTTCAGTACTTTAGAAAAATTTGGTTTCCCTACTCAATTCATTGACATCCTCCGTCTGTTCTACTCTGCCCCTAAATCCCAGGTAGTATGCAATGGGCTCTTCTCTCCTGCCTTTACTTTACACAGAGGCACGAGACAAGGATGCCCTTTGTCGCCCCTTTTGTTTGCCATCGCAATAGAACCATTAGCGGTGGCAATAAGATCGTCCCCTTTACTGACCGGAGTGGAGGTGGGAGTTGAGGAATTGAGGGTGAGTTTGTTTGCTGATGATACTCTTATCTTTCTATCTAATCCTCGGCGCTCTCTGCCAGCTTTACTTCATTTGCTACACTCTTTTGGTTTAGTTTCTGGATACCGAATTAATCTGTCCAAATCAGAGATTCTACCTCTGGGAGCGATACCTCCTGATTTGCTGACTGATCCCTCTATCCCCTTTAAAATTACATCGTCCCAGATAAAATACCTGGGTATACAAATTTGCTCTGAATTAAAGCGGCTGTACTCTGTAAACTTCCACCCCATAATAACAAAACTAGCAACGAAGCTGGAGGCATGGAAAGACCTTCCTATCTCCCTTTTGGGTCGTCTAACGGTTATACACTCAATCCTCTTTCCTAAATTGTTCTACTGTATGCAGATGTTGCCGACTGCGTTGGTTCAATCTGACATACAAAAAATTGATGCCCTGTTTTCTAAATTTCTTTGGCAGGGTAAGCGCCCCAGGATTTCCAAAGCTAAACTCACAATGCCCAGGAGGGAAGGTGGGATGGGTTATCCCGACTTAAAGATGTATTCACATGCCATATTCTATAGATATATCCAAGACTGGATATTAACCAAGTCTCATTATACGGACCTTTCTCTTGATATGGAAATTTTCGCACCATATTCGCCCAGTGCCCTACTTCAATCACCACCCTCCCTTATACCCGCAGATTTACGCACTCATATCTTATTTGCAGATACTTACAAAACTTGGATTGCCGTTAATAAACATTGTAACAGCGACCCATACACTACGCCCTTCATCCCCTTATGGGGCAATCCCTCTCTCTCCCCTTCGCTAACAAATCCATGGTTTAAAATATGGCGCTCCAAAGGGCTAGATTTATCATACAAGGTCTTTGACCCGGGAGGCCACTTGGCTTCTTTTGATACGATCTCCAGTTGCTTCTCGATACCTAACTCACATCTATTTATGTATTTACAAGTCCGCCATTTCCCGATGAAAAAGAAAGCAGCCCCCTTAACAATATATAAGCCACAAATCACACAATCCCAGATTGACTCTATAGAGAAATTGTTTTATTTCCTTTTACACACTAATTATAAGGTGAAACATTTATACGCCCTGCTTATTGCCTTTAATAGTCGCAACCAATGGGAGATTTTGGTATCAAAATGGAAAATAGATATTCCTCTATTGACCACATTACAAGATCTGACTTCATCCTTTTCCCTCTCTATGAAAATATTGAAATCTGCTTATCTGCAGGAGGTGCATATTCGCACCATACATAGAGCATATATCACCCCATATCAACGTAGACATATGGTCGAAGAAGAACTTGGTGATTGTGGTAAATGTACAGCGGTTAAAGCAGATTTTATGCATTGTATGTGGGATTGCTATAAAATTAGGCAGTTTTGGTGTAAAGTTATACAATTTGCCAATGATATGTTCCATCTTCATCTCTGTCCTGAACCAGCTGCCTGTTTGGGTATTAATTTCTCCAGTTGGTATCTGGGCAGGAATAAGAAATGTGTCTTACCTTTGCTAATTACCCTATTAGCGGTATGTAAGAAATGTATATTGCTCCACTGGATTAAAAAATCTGCTCCCAGATTAGGAGATGTTAAATGCAAACTTTTACAACTCTTGTATTATGAAAGGAAATATGCTTATCATGACCTGGTTAATGGAGCCAGATCGTTCTCTACTAAATGGGCTCCATACATAAACACTCTTGACTTGATGACTCAGCAACATATAATTAAAGTTTTCAATGAGTATAAACCTCCACAGACATGTTGAGGTGATATATAGTATAGTATTATTCTTGCACTGGTATAGATTGTACTTAGCAAAACAAGGTCTAGGACACTGCCCCCCCCCCATCCTTCCTCCTTCTCTCCCTTGCCCCCCTGTATGTCTCTTTTTGTTCTTCTGGTTTATTTTATTCTATACTGTAATGTTTCAATTGTTATAGATGGTCAGACAAAGGGACGATCACATTATTTGCTCTTGCTAAAATACCTCAGAACATTCATTTGTACGCTAGAAATTGATGTTTTATCTACATTGTACCCTTATTAATGATTACCTTTATTGTGATCTCTCACCTACCATTGCGGTATTGGTTACTGTATAATGTCTGACTGTTCTGCAGTATTTACTTTACTTTATGATGTAAATGGAAAATCTGAATAAATAAATATTTAAAAAAACAAAAACAAAAAAAACTTGGAATTACCCCCTGTGACCGGGAAGCCCAATTAGTGCACTGTGTCCCCTCGCATGGCTCACTTTGCTCGCCATGCTTCGGGAAAGGTGCCTCGCTCCGCTACAGCTGCACTCGGCACAGGTTACTATTCCCAATCATAGTCTGCGTGGATCGTTAAGTATAAAAAAGTTCAAAAAAGAAAAAAAATATTGAAAAACTCATGTCGACCTTTTGACCCGTCGACCTAGAACATGTCGACCTAGAAACCCTGTCGACCTTCAAACCCTGTCGACCTAGTGGCTGTCAACCTATAGTGGTCGACCAAAACATTGTCGACCTAGACACTGTCGATCTTCAGACCGGATCCCCTGAATAAGGCCCTTAGTATAATTTATGGGGTTGAGGTTTTTTTTTTTTCAAAACAAAATTTACATAACTCAACCTTCTGTTTTTCGTAGCTATCTTTCAATTGTTGGCATTGCTCATATCACTAGCTATAGCAGAAAACTAAAATCTGACGGTAAAACAACTAAGACAATTTATGTGTGGCAATTGTTATAGCAGCGATTAGTTGCGGTGTGCGCTAATGATTATTACTGCCTTTTAGAAGGAAGACACTTAAAATCAAGGCAAAACATTTAACAGTAATAAACAATGTGAAACATATTTAGTTTAAAAAGTTTAGTTGTAAAAAGTTGATGATAAATTACTGTAATTAAAGAAGATACAGTAATAATATAACCTATTTGAACCCGACAAGTGAAGAAGAAAAAAGAGTGTCTTTGCTTAGCTCAATCATAATAACACAAGATACCATCTGTCAGGGCTGAGAATCTGCACTGACAATCACTCGGTATATATCTCTGCAGCGTAATTCATGAGAAGCACTGGAACGTTAACAAGAACACAAATGTTACATAAACTATTGGACAAGTCTGGCACGGCATATTACACATTGCATTACACTGGTTCATTGTAGCTAATATATTATATAGACATTTTTCAAAAGTTCAAATTTTAATTGGTAGGCTTATAGATTGAGTATGAGAGAACTTCCGGACTTAATATATTTGTTATAAAGAAAGAATGTGATATAATAATGAAACACCAGCTGAGCAAATCAATGTATCTTGTAATTTGCCTGATGTCTTATTAATGCTGTTGAGGGAACAAGAATGGTATATGACAGATGGTCACCATGTCCGGGAGGGCTTGAGGAGCTCATTCTGTGGGGCTTGACCAAGGCTCTGGACTACCTTAATTTTTGTCAATATTGCAGAAGCTTCTGACATTGGCCTTGAATGCATATGTGGTATTGATCCTGATGTGCTTTGTCCTTGGGGCATGAATTAAATAATGTCTGGTAAATAGATGGATAGCTCCTTCCTCTCCTGGTGTGGAGGCTCAGGCTACATCCTAATCTTATAACACAGTGGTAGTCTTGGGGAATCATTGCTCAAGGACATACAGTAAACATCATATCAGGTGAAGATTAATGAGTTGCACTAGGGCTCTACAGTGATATGGGTAGACCCTATGTAATATACCAGGAAAGTGGATCAGATACACTATTTACAAATGTGTGTCAGTGATCTCTCATTATTTAATTTATTCATTAAACTTATAGCCTGGGTCAAGTTTAAAAGACTTGAATCAAGTATTTCTAAAGGGTAATTTGAATTTTTGGATGAAAAATTGGCTAAAATAACCCACAACCGCTTTACAAGACAGTTACCTTTCCAAATTTACACCACACTAAGGGGTCTATTTACTAAGCCTTGGATGGAGATATAGTGGACGGAGATAAAGTACCAGCCAATCAGCTCCTAACTGCCATGTCACAGGCTGGGTTTGAATAATGACAGTTAGGAGCTGATTGGCAGGTACTTTATCTCCGTCCACTTTATCTCCCACCAAGGCTTAGTAAATAGACCCCTAAGGCTTATAATGACCACCACCTCCTATCCCCATCATTAAACATCTTCAGGCTGCCAACATACTGTAGTGAACTAAAAAAATAAAAATGCATTGGAAACTTTACAGGGCTTATATATCACCTTTTCAACGTAGTATTATTATTATTATTATTATTATTATTATTATTATCCTTTATTTATATGGCGCCACAAGGGTTCCACAGCACCCAATTACAGAGTACATATGAACATAATCAAAACAGGAAAACAGTGGCTTACAGTTGAAGACAATATAGGACAAGTACAGGGTAACTAAGCATAACTACACCAGTAAACGTCATAGCGATAAGTTCCAAGGTGGCCAAAAAACTGCGGGATTTGGTGCAGTTGAGGATTATTAAAGTTAGAAAATGATAAGCACATGAGGGAAGAGGGCCCTGCTCGTGAGAGCTTACATTCTAACATATTAGCCAGAAGCCCTGCTTATAGCTTCTTATAGAAATTCAATCTTCATTATCTGTCTTGAAAAAGTAACTTATTTTATTCTCTGGTATGATATGACCTATGAATTGTTATGGTAATAGTAATTGTTTTTCTCTGTGGCCACTAATAACGTCCATGTGATCAGTTGACAACTCATTACACATGCAGAACAAAGTTAAATAATTCTGTTGGCTACATGAATCCCTCATGGCCTGCAGCAAAGTCATCAGCTTTGTTTTCTTGTGGAATACCAGGTTGATAATATGCATTTTAATTGTGGAGTATGTCACAGCCACTCGTCTGGAAGAGACAGGATTTGTGATATAGATGACAAACACTTTGTAAAGGGACGTACCAATTTAGTTTTTAAATCTTACATGGCCTCAGGCCTTATGTGTTTCAAGTTCTACCCCCCATGTACACATTATTTGACCCATCGTCCCAGCTCAACTAAAAGACTATAATTTCCATAAAATTATAGTATGTAAATACATGACATTCCATAAAATAACAAAACAGAGGTGGAGCTGAAAGATTATTGGTTAATACAGAGTTGTGCTTCAATCAATTTTTGATGTCTAAAATATGCATTGCCATACAGTGCACCAACAATGTAGATATATGTCCAACACCAGCAATGTAGGTGTATATCCATATGCAGAGATTTTACATATCATTTACTTGTTGATTTTGTACTCCTGGAGAGGGTGTCAGCAGGGTTGGTCAAAATAGTATGGGCAAGTTTACATAATTCCAAGACAATAAGGTATAAATTAATCCACAGAAGCATCTTTGCAGCGTTGTATCTCTTGAGGGTGCTGGAGATCTGGTGAAAGCATATGCAATGATGATGTTGATGTTGACTAGCTACTGTAGCTGCTTCTGATTGTCTATTTGCGAGCTGACCCCTTCAACTGATTGTATTTAACACATTAGTATTATGGCTATCTTTTTATTAAGTTCCATCCATTGCATTACTTATATACTGATATTTCCATTTGGATTACTGCAGAAAAAAAATATTGGCATTTGCTGTTTAATTTCGAAAACAGCAATTGATTTATTTAATTTGTATTTGTATTATATTTAATAGGGAGTATGTGATTATTACCTTTATAAATAACACAAAACAAGACACAATCCTCTCTGGTGTATATAGATATTTATTTTCTTATTATATTATGCAGAAAGTAGGAATGTGCTTAGTCCCACTTTGATTTGGAAACACCACCTCTGCCTGGAATTGGGGTGTTCACCTAAGTGATAGATTGCTTTTGAAATGTAATCTGTATTTATATTTTGTGAGATAGCCTGATTGGTTAAAAAGACCACAATGGATAATGGGATAAAAACAGGGCCTGTTAACCCTGAGATGTATATACTTTCTGTGACATCAAGATGGTTGAAGTGCTGGTACCATCTGTATGCTGTATCCCCTTGAAAGAGGTGAGACGCTTCTTTAAAACGATTTGAGCAATAAACATCTTGCCTTCAAGGTGACTGCCTTCATCTTGTGACCAGCAGAAATGCTACACACGCATGTGTATATTTACTAAAAGTTAATTTGGGTCAATGTTGAGCTATTTTAGTCACTGCTTGGTTGATTGTTGATAAATTTTGTGGTTCAGGGTCTAACTCAGACATTTACTAACAGATGATTTTTGACATTGTTTAAAAAACAAAATCAAAAATTATCTGTTAGTAAATGTGAGATTTAGACCCTGAAATACAATCATCCAAACTCCGACCAAAGATCGTCCAGATAAATTTTTAGCAAATATACCTCCAAACCCCACATTTACTAACAGATGATTTTGAATTTTTTTTCAAAAGGATGTCAAAAATTATCTGTTAGTAAATGTGTGATTTAGACCCTGAAACAGAAACATGACCAAAAATCGACCTAACATCAATAAAAAAATCAATCAAGATCGACCAAAACTGATTTTTAGTAAATATACCCCGCAGTCCCATTCTCTGCCTGTTCTGGTTTGAGCCCAGCATCTCCAAGCTCTGCAATCTGTCAAATACCATGCAAGGCCTGGTCCAGATCAGTGACCAGCGGCGGTCAACTGACACCAGTATGGAGGTGTGTCAGCAGCGTTTCAATGCAGACACAGCAGTAATTAATTCCAGGTGCTGGGGCTAGGAGACTGGCACTGGCAGCAAAATACCCACCCACTGCACAGTGGGGGGAGTCAGTGGGTGGTCTTCAGTATGCCAACTGTCGGGTTCCCGGCGCACAGTATACCGGCGCCAGAATCCCGACAGCAGGCATACCGACACTTTTTCTCCCTCGTGGGGGTCCACAACCCCCCTGGAG
This sequence comes from Pseudophryne corroboree, assembly GCF_028390025.1. NCBI lineage: Eukaryota > Metazoa > Chordata > Amphibia > Anura > Myobatrachidae > Pseudophryne > Pseudophryne corroboree. Next base: position 140,067,398 of record NC_086447.1, read on the forward strand.
GGAGAATAAAATAGCGTGGTGCGTATAGCGCACCACCGTGCCTGCAAGGGGCTCATTTGCGCTCACCACGCTGTTGGTATGTCGGCGGTCAGGCTTCCGGCGCCGGTATGCTGGTCGCCAGGAGCCCGGCCGCCGGCATACCATACTACACCCAAGTCAGTAACAGGCGGTTACTGATGGTACGAGGGAATCCCCTGTTGGCCAGGTCACGTGAGACCCAAACCCAATCTGTGATTTGTTTGGTGCAGGCAGCTAGGCGCAACCGGTCACATATACATTTGTAGAATTTCTCAGATGCTTTTGGTTCTAGCCATGAGACCCATGACTCTCCTTTAATCATGTCAAATGTAACCTCTGATGAAATTGTATCCAGACTATGAAAAAATGATGAGCAAATCTTTTTTGTGTAATAAACATGCAGCATTAAAAAAAAAGAGAATACCCAATTATTCCACTTTCACAGTCAATATCTAATCTAATGTTGTCAAATTAATTTATAAGTTTATTCTGTTTCTGGTTAAAAAAATAAAAATACACTATTATTATCATCGCTACTGTATCACACACACTTCTTAACCAATATAGAGAAGCAATGGTTCACCTTTGCATGTCTATATGCCATCTACTCTAATTTATTTAATTCATTAATTATATGATATTTAACAGATAAGACATACAGTAGTCCACAACATAATTGCTATGCACACCAGAGTAATGATACATATTACTATAATTATGTAAGCACCATAGAGGTCTATCCTTAAGGATATCAGCTAGTGGATGTCAGTGTTAGCTTGTGCTTAATTGTCCATAATGATTAATTATGAAAGCTGTGGGCAATATAGATTTGCAGATTGTTATAAATGGTATGGTATTTTCCATCAGCAGTATGACAGCATGAAGTATTAAGCATAAAAAAATGTTCTCTCTCCTTGGACTTACATCACACCTCTTCATATTTCCTTTCACAAAACACCTAAGCCCTCTGTGCATATTATGTGCAAGAACTTCACATGAATACATTACAAATCTTAAAATGTATATAACATTTGTGAAACACTTCTGGTTCTTAGAAACATTAAATAAAATACATTTTTGTGAATGAACTTTTATGGCCTCAGAAGTTGTCAAGTTCAGGATATAGAATACTGAGTTCATATTTACTGAAATATAGAGGACATTAAACATTTAACCTATTTAAACTGAAATAATTTCCGATCATGTAAAAATGTGTGCCAATAATATAAATGTAATACAAACGTATCAATTTATCTGCCTTGTGGCTATATAAGGATTGATTGGAGGTTCATTGGGTTATTTGATGCATTTTATTGGGATATTTGATGCATTTTATTTTAAAACCTTTCTATATGCTTTTGTTTTACTTTGCATCCTGGTCTGGGTAGCCAGCTGTGGTCTATTAGTGGGCATTCACAGTATTGGTCTGCTTCCTTGTGGCTCAACCCTCGCCCCCTGGTGGCCAGCCACCTTATTTCATGTGCCATGTACAATATGGATGATCTTTCCCCTTCTTGCCTTTACCTCCCATTTCACATTATATCCATTCCACCATTAAACTCTTCCCCTGCCCCAGGAATGATTGTGATTTTGGAGCAAAGAAAACAAACAAACCATGTTGCAATGCAATGGATACAAAGGTTGTTTTTTTATGCTGGGTAAATACTGACTGCTTTTTCATGTAGCTCAGAAATGCTGGATAGCTTTATTTGTACAGTGCAGGTGAGATTTGAGTTTGAACTCACCTATTTTAAATCTGCAACATGGATATGCCACGATTCCTATAATGTAGAATATATTGGGGGGAGGGGAGAGACCTTGGACTGCACTCCCTAATTCCTAATATAGTAAGAGGTGCTTTTATGCTGAGACTTGTAGTTCCACACAGAAAGGAATAAAATTCAGACACACACTCAATAGTACCAAGCACTGCTCATTATGTTTGGAATTAACTCATGCAGTTCAAGTTCAAGGTGTGCCCCCCCCCCCACCCCCATATATTCCACATTGTTTACCTATGTTCACTTGAAGGCGGGGATTCCTTCAGCTTTAATTAGCACCCGTACCACCTGCCCAATGGCTTTTTTAATTAGTATGGATCTCTGGCATGTATAGTCTGCATATTGGGAAAGGCACTAAGATGGTAAGTCCTGAATAAATGTATACAATTTGTCAGTTTTAGAAATGAGTTTGTGGCATGGGGCCCCCTGGGTTAGTGTGGCCTGGCTGCTTTGGGGCATCACATTTGAACACTTAATTCAGCACTTTTTTTGCACCTTATTATTATTTTCTACCAATGTAACACTTTTTAGTTTTCTAATTAATACCTCACACTCCTTAACACATAGAGATATAGCCACATTCATTGTGGATACATCTGCCTGTTACGTGCACTCCTGAGCCTCTTACTAGTGTAGTGCTTTGGGGTGGGTGGACTTTGCGGACTCGGTGGGGTCCAGGTCCTTGGACTTGAACCTTAGTGTTAGGGACCCACCAGATGAGGTCACCTTGGATGTTGGTTGGTGGACCCATCGTATTACTTGCATAAATATTAGACATCTGAGTAACCTTCAGGTTACTAATTATGGCTGTCTATTGCAGGCTTATGGTGCCAGGAAATCTGCGTCAGAAGATGCAGACCCTAGCCCACCTAGTAAACATGTTGCTGCACCCCTATTTTGTGAAATAGCTCCGTCGCAGCTTTGCAGCACTGTGAGTGAAATCTGAAACAGGGATGACACAAGCACTGATTGGAGTTGTATGTAAACCATTGGGTTTATATAAAACTGAATATATCTGATATATCTTACAATATTGGTACTGTCGACCAATATGCATGTGTATTCCCAATCTGTCGTCACTGCCGTCATATATTCATTGATTTCATGGCTAACTGTTTCTTGTTACATGCAGCATGTAACAATATTTCATACCACCATGTAGTGTATACAGCAGTTCGATGTATCATTACATCATATCGCCATGTTGATGGGTTAAATCGTCGGAAGATGTGTGCCCAGTTTTACTCACTATGGACTCTGCAAGATTCCTGCACTGGATTTAAAAAAAATATATATAAAATAGATTTGGCAGACAGACTACCTAAATTTTGTTTGTCTATTTACCCTGCATAATTGTCTAATAAATAGCATAATTATATTATGTGTTACATACTGTAGTTAAAAAATGGTTAGCATAATAATAAAGTAGTATTTATAAATATATTCATTTTAAGGGTTATGAGTTGGTATTTTTTATACACTGTATACAATTTACAGGGAATAACCGGGGTGTCGTAGTCAGAGTCCCCAGTAAGCTTTAAATTATATCTTAGATATTTGATTGCTTGTCCTTTATCATGTAAATGTAAAATTATTGTGAGAGTAGTGACACTGACTCTATAATTCAGCTGTCTGCTGCTTTATCACAGCTCACAGTGGGTCTCTAATGAATATTTCGATGTGTGAGTGTTTGTGACTGATAAACTATGAACAAATTCTAATTGGGTTTTCCAGTTGCACTGATAAGCATAGTATTAGCTGAGCAGATGTCTCGAGTAATGCCAAATCACTTTATAATGAACGCTAAAATAATATTCAGCTCTGTTGCACATTTACTTTTGTAAAATAGTCATCTTTGTAGCCTTTTCATAAGGAATGTTATACTTTTAGTTGATTATTATTGCTTGTTTTTTATTAAGTAAATTGCCCTGGTATGGTTTAAATATAACGTTTCCACCAATAAGCAGTGTTATGGAAATTGCAAGGAAATTAAATAACTAATTGCAAACTGAAATCTCCAATAACTATAAAAAAATGTAAATGGTAAATATTGGGTTAATCGTTGATTCTTGAGTATTAATACTGTGCAAATAAAGGATAATAAAAATGTATACTATATTATACTTAACTATGAGGTTGAGATGATGCTTGACAGTGTTACTGTCGAGTGCAAAAGTCACAATATATTAATTGTATAAAATGTAATATTATATAGACTCATACAGTATTTCAGCCCCACCATCATCATGGGTGATTTCAATATCTCAATTGACAGTCCGTCTGTTTCTTCATGCCTCCAAACTACTCAACTCTGACCTCCTCTATCTGCCTCTCTGAGTGGACTGACTCCTTTACTCATCAGAAGGGACACTGCCTTGATTCTGTATTTACCAGACTATACTCAGGTTCTATATTCACTAACACTCCTTTCCCCTCTCAGATCACAACATTATCACCAGCAATTTGTCTTCCATTACTTCAAATTCAGTGTCACTGAAGTACTCTAATCCTCAAACCTGCAGAAATATTAACTATTAATTTTGAAGAACTTTCCAATTCTTTGCAACAGCTGCTCTCTCCACTTTCTCCATATCACAGCTAAACCAGGCTCCAACTATTCATCATGCTCCACATAGACTTAGATGTCCACTGTGGCACTCTAAATTAACAAGACACCTACAAAAACTCTCACATAAAGGAGAATGGCTGTGGCATAAATCTCGTACTCCAAGCAACTTCCTCAATCGTAATACCCTGTATACTGCCAAACAAACATATTTCCAGTCTCTCATCTCTGCTCAAGCCTCTAACCCCAAGTGACTTTTCAATACATTTAATTCACTTCTTAATCCAACTCTCATCCATCCCACCAGAAACTATCAATGTGCAACATCTTGCTTTCTACTTCATGGACAAGATTGATAAGATCCTCGGCCAGGGACTAGCTCAATTCCCCACCTGAACCCCCGGGCACATTTGATCCCACAAATTAAGATTAAGTATTAATAATCTTCTCGTCCTCCTTCTCTACTACCTCTACTTTTGATCCAGTATCCTCACAAAACTGTAAAGCTCTATCTCCTGTGCTCATTCCAACCTTAACTAAGATCTGTAATCTCTCTCTCTCTCTCTCTCTCTCTCTCTCTCTCTCTCTATATATATATATATATATATATATATACTGGTATATTTCCATCACTAGCCAAACATGCAGTGATTACTCCCATTCTTAAAAAAAATAATTTGAACCCTATCTCTCTCTCAAACTACTGTCTCATCTCTCAGCTCCCATGCCCCCACCCCCCAAAGTTACTTAATAGACTTGCCTACACATGCCTCACACACTTTCTTTCGCACAATTTTTTGGACCCACTTTAATCAGGCTTTCATTCCGAACACTCCACAGAAACAGCACTGACTAAAGTAGTGAATGTTCTGGTCACTGGTAAGTCTAGGCCATTACTAACTTTGTATTCTTCTAGATCTTTCTGCTGCTTTTGACACCATTGATAACTCTTTTTTCATACAAACACGACAATTCCTAGCTCTTCAAGACACAGCCCTTTCTTGGGTTTCACCCTAAATATCTAACCGCTGTTTCAGTGTTTGCTTCTCTAAATCCACCTCGTCTTCTCTACCTCTATCAGTTGGATTATTGTAAGGCTCAGTCTTAGGTCCTCTGCTTTTCTCAATCTATACCACATCTCTTGGCAAACTAATCAGCTCTTTTGGCTTTCAGTATCATCCTCATGCAGATACTCAAATCTACATATCTTCCCCAGATTTGTCACTATCTGTATTGGTCCGTGTCATTGATTATCTTTCTGATGTTTAATCTGGGATGTTATCTCACCACCTAAAAATTTACATTTCCAAAACAGAATTAATTATATTTCTACCGGCCAATAGCAGTTTCAAACCTAATATCTCTATCACTGTTGATAACTCAACAATCAGCCCACCCCACTTGCTCGATGCCTAATGTTATCCTTGACTCTGAGGGGTTATTCCTTGAGCACTGGTCCAATGTTAGCCAGGTGAATGAGGCTTCTTCTTGCGAGTACTTTTTTTGCTCCTAGTCTGCCGTGTCTCTTCCTCTCAGCACCCATTGTGCAAGTTGCTGTTCCTTCCTGTTACCAGCACACATTCTCCCAGTTTTATACTCCACTGTAATTAAACACTCCACTTTTTCAAATGTGACACAAATGGTCTAAAACAGGGTAGGTTTTGGTGGTCTTAACTCAGTAACCAATGGGCTTTTCTTCACTATTTAAAGCCCACCCAAACCTTTCCTGTCCCTCGACCACTTTTAGTGGCCCAGGAAAATGTAAAAAGTGGACCCATTTAACACAACTGAAGTGTCTTTCCACATAGAGTATCTTTCCACTTAAGTTTGTGCACCTGCACAGAAGTGGGAGCAAGCACTGTCTGTAGAATATCATCCCCAAACACACCTGAAGAGGAATGTGCACTCCTCTAATGTAGTGAACTGGAAAAAATATTGTTTGTTGATTTTTAAATACAATATTAAAGATTCTGTCAAAAATGAAAGCTCTTATAGCAAGTATTCCCATCATGATCCCCCCAAAAACTTTGGGGATTTATTAACAACAGTATGAACATTTTTTTAAATTTATTGTTTTTTTTTCCAGAAAATCAAATGTCTTTGAATTTTTTGTTTTTACCGAAACATACTGCTGTTATATATTATATGAAAGCCAATAAAACAAGGTTTGAAATGAGACCTTGTCCAACTCTCTAGCTCAGCTAGGTGATCTGCAAGTGCAATTAAAAGAAAGTTAATAGCACATTTTCATGACAAAATTGCAACTTTAAAGGCATATAACTAAAAAAACATTGAATTTATCCCAATATTTGGGGGTTTTCTTTACAGTTTACACCCATGGCTGCATTTATTATACCAGATTTCATTTTAGCCTGAAACGGTCAGTCTGTAACCTGTGTTGATTTGGTGTGGAATAATACTGAACTGTCCTTTGTTCCCACATCTGTCTGAAAATCATGTTATATACTAGCCATCCAAAAAACATATCCAAAGTACAACCAGGTTGGGTGTGGGATACCGGTGGTCGGGATCCCGGTGGTCTTTTCATGCTCTCCCCCATTACTCTAGATGAGTTTAGGAACTCTGCGTGCCTAAACCTGAGTGTAATGGGTGCGATCAGCGCGATAAGTGGGGGGCATTTGAATATCGCCCTGCAACCTCCCTTCACTTTAGTCGGGAGATCCGGGTACGATAACATTTCATTTCCCCCCTATAGTGTTGATATACAGTAATATACCAAACCCTTCTATGTGTACCAGTGTTACTGAATATCAGAAATCTATACATATAGGAGGTTATTTAGGCTGGATTGCAGATTCTGCTAAAAAGCAGAATCTGCAAACCTTTCTTTGCATGCTGAGGGCTGCCCATCGCAGGGCAAAGCCTCCCAGCATGCTGACAGTGCCACCCAGCAGATGAGAACACAATGTCATTGCAGTCATTGCAACTGTGGATGTCAGGCTGCAAAGGCAGGCAGCCCACCAACATTTTTTCCATCAGAGTGGCTGCATGTGACGTTACACAGCCGAACCCGAAAACCCTGCAGACCCACCCTCATTTTCCCCCCACTACCCCAGCAATGTTCTGTTGCTGCCCTGCGAACGCCTTTACCTATCAATCAGGTCCTAATGCGATCGCATTGGCTGGGCCATACACATTTAGGACAGGACCTGTGCATGCGCACTGGGGCCGCTGACGTGGAAATAGCGGTCACATCGTTTATCGATGTGACCTGAATAACACCCATAATACAACTGTAAGAGTTGTGTCTGTTCATAGCAATTTTTCCAATAAATATACTTCTAGGGTCTGTTTATGAACTATGGAGACAAAAACAATTCTGAATTTTTGTCATTCTTCATTCACGCAAAAACTACACAATGAATTTGGATCGCATTTTCACAATTCTATAGATTAATGATTTACTGTAGAAAGAAACTGAGGTATGTACAGGTATGATCTCAATGTGACATCTGGGAGATTAGCAAAAAAGGAAACACTGGACGTTTGACACTCAGGGCACTGAAAGTTGGTGTTCCGATCATGCTTCTGTGGAACTTGCCTTCGTCCAACTTATGCAATGGAACCTGATTTAGAGTGACTGCTCTCCAGAGGAACCTAACTGAGGCAGAGATTCTAACGGGATGTAGCGCAGATGAGACTGTGTTTATACCACATATATCCCTTAATCCCTAACAATTTTCCTTTTCAATACAAGCGTCTGTAGTTTCCTGTAAACGTCTGCTTCGCTATGACAATAAACAAGTCACAGATGCAAACGCTCAGGCTGCAGGCGTAGATCTCAGGGCTAGCTGCTTCTCCCATGGGCAGCTTAATGTGGCTTGCTTACGAGTCAGTAGCCCCATGCATCTTTTTGTGCTAATCTCTGGATGAAAAACTGCAAATATTGTTTACAAAAATTTTTTGTGATCAATGCATACAATATAAAATATACATCACAAAAATAGATGGCACTACTGTCTTTGTAAAATTAGTTATGCTGAGCAATATCAGACATCCACTCGTGTGAATGCCATGGGCAGACGCTAGTTATCTATATTTTAATGTATGGGATTTATTATTATTATTATTTATTTGTTTATTTGTTTATTTTATCTGTGCATGCTATTTATTGTATTTTTATTTGTCCGACCACTTTTTATGACAGCTTCAGATCTACTTCACCTATGATACTGAGCAATATATATATTCAAAATAAATTAATCAAACATAATGTTTAAGAAATATTTTTTTAAAATTTGTATCGAATGCCTGATGTAAATGACATGATGTAAAGCTGCTAATTATCTGTAATATGAAAGAAAAAAATAATAAATAGAATCACTGAACAGTCAAATTACATATTTCATTTGTTATCTTCAATTATACTCATCCTTGATTTACAGTGCTGGAAGCTTACGTTTTAAGTAGTAATAATCAGCTGTAATGTATAGCTTGCTCTGCTGTGTCAGTATTGGTGATTTGGTGATTAATTATCTGACGGCTAAGGACTGCTTAAAAATAATCTAAATGCACGGTTAAATTGCTTGATGGGAAGAAAAGTAGGTGCTGTGATTTACTTCATAGAGAACATTACTGTCACTTTTAATTGACAGCCTAAGTGGGTCACCAGCCTGGATATCCCGAATTTATTTATTTTCTCAGACATACTGTAGCACACATGTTCGTGGTATCCTGCTGTTTGTCTGTCACCTCAAAGAAATTCAAAATTACATCCCATATAAAATATTCACATTGCTGGTATGCCAGAGATGCACTTGCTCCATATTCATGAAGTTGAATGCTATAAAAAATTATAGCTTTTCAAATCAACTGCAGCATTTTATTTCTACAGTGGGCAAAAGGTATTTATTAGACTACCAAGATACAGAAGTATACTGTTTATGTTATATCGTTACCTATGCACAAGAAATGTATTTCAGGAAAAGTCTGTAGTGTGTAGGCTGAAGAAGGGTAAAATACAGGGTAAAATACAATGAAGAGAGGAGACATGATCGAAATATGAATATGCTTCTCCACCATACTAATGTATGACTTTACATAGGAAGATATTTATGAAAGTGTGTCCATAAGAAAAAGAGTAATCAACTGCGACCTATCAGAAACTAAGAGGGAAATTGACTAAGCACCAGCTCAATATGAGGTTTGCAAACAGTCACACACTAGCTTAGGTTTTCGGATACAAACAAAGGATCTGTCAACTAGCAATTTAGAGGGTGAAAACTCAGACCACATGCAATGTGTGGCAGTTTGTTGTTTAAGCCTAATGAAACAACTGGACATGAAACATATGATTTCACTTAACCTATGTGGAGTACCTGGCAAGGTGGGCTGTGATTTGATTAAGGAAGCATCCTCCTTCAACCAGAACTGAGCAGAACTGAGTTGACTACAATCACTTGAGAGATCCAGTGCTGGAATCACCAAGCTGGGCAACTCAAGCCAATCCCTGGAACAAGAGGTAGACTCTGGTCGTGGGTGAATGTTCTGAAGGGTGTGTTCAATCAAGTCAGGGGTGACTATAGTTGTTTTAAGATACCTGCTTTCATTAACAAACTTTAATATACTGAAAGAATTTTGCTTAATCCATCTATAGCCAGAGGACTATTATCAGTAGCTTATTTCCCAACAGGCACATGAGGCATGTGCCTAGGGGTGCCATTTCCTGGGGCAGACTCATGAACTTGGGACTGCTGTCAATGTCACAGCTCTTGGCATCTTTCAGATTTGTGTCCTTTAAATTTTTCAAAGCCCTTTTTCCTATCTTGGACTCCTATTCACATTAATCAGACCTGGACTTTGGCTTCTGGATGTCTCAAGGCTCACAAAGTTTGCTCATCATATCTCTTAGGTGGCTTGCCAATACCTGATCTTGCAGATGAACTTCACTCTGGTGAACTTACACATCTCTGACTCAGATACATCTTCATCCAATGGTATGTCCAGTAATTACTTGATCTCCATATAATCTTCCTACTTTTCTTCATCTTGTGTTGTTTCTTTAAAGATAACATCAATATAATGTAACAGTCTTTCTGGTATTTGGATTCCATAATCTGTAGTTTTTGCATTCCTTGCAATAGCCAAGCCTGATGCATTTTACTGACTTTGAATCCAGCTTTCATCTTTTCTCATTTGGTATACAGTATGCATACAGACTGTGCTTCCAAAAGTTCTGAACTGTCTAACACTTGGTTTTCTCTTTGACCATGCATCAATAGGTGTAATGTTCTTTATGGCAACTGTAGAAAAAAAGGTTCTTGGTGTCTGCCCAAAACTCTTTGTCTAGGCCTGCAGCCTTTAGCATACCTTTTGCTCTCTATACTACTGTCATTTTTGTTCTTTATTCTGTAATCTGTTGATTCTCTACAAGTCTCTTGTGGTCTGCAGTCTACTTTGCTACTTCAGATTTCTGTCTGTTGAAGTACATGTGTGAAGTCATATATAAACATCCAAACTATCTATATCCACTTACTGACTTTACTTACATTGGACCACACATATCTGTCTGCAGGAGCTGTAACTCTGCTTGCTGACTTGGGAACTGGCTTATGACTTTATTTCTCTAATATACAGCTCTTTCATATGGGTTTCTCTGTGTCACTTACTGACATTCCTGTGGCCATCCCATTTTGTAACCTCTGAACATATCCAAGGTGACCAAATCTTATATGCCAGAGTTCTAGTGACTGTGACTCAGTTATCATCATTGTATAACAGGTCTCTGTATCAAGGATATAACCCCAATTGCTTAATGAGTTTTGTTGGTTTATTGATATCTAATAGGTACAGTCGTATGCATGGGCACCGATTCCGTGGGTGCTCCCGGGCCCGAGCACCCACGGAAAATTTCAAGCACCCACCAGGTTAAGGCACTTACTTGTGTGGGTAACTGGCCGCACTGCCAGCCCACCCGTAACCCTCTGGCTGGCTCGGGATGTGACATGCTGATGTCACACCATGCTCCCTCCCACCTGCCCCATGATGTTATCCCGCAACCCTGCGCTAACCTCCCTGTGCTGCCCATGTCAACTTGCCTTGCGCTGTCCTCCAACACTGCACTGTCCGCCGACACAAACATGCAGCAGGACTTCTGCTGCTGAAGGGACTGCTGTCTGCTGGAGCTGATGTATAGGCATATTCATGTTAAAAGGAAAAACACAACTTATTTGTAATACAGATGATCTTAATAAGGCTTTTAACTTCTTATGTGACATAAGCAGTTAAAACTAAGCCTCATTAAGATCATCTGTATTAAAAATGAAATCCGTTTCTGCTCATTAGGGAAGTTACAGTTAATTTAATTTATACACATTAATCCATAGCTGACATTAAACTCGTCCATAATGCAACTAGTGTTACCCATGGCAACTAGCATTACCCCTGGCTCCTAGCATTACACACCCCTGGCAAGGAACATTTCCCCTGGCAACAAGCATGATACCTGTCCCAGTGCATCAAACCCCTGGCAATGAGCAGGACATCCTGCCTATGAAACCCCTGGCAACGAGCATGACACCCAGCACGTGAAACATTTGGCAATGAGCAGGTAATGTAAAAGTAATTTGAAACTTTAATGTGGGGCATAATGTATCACGGGCATTGCGGTGTGTGGCATAATATGGTGCAAGGGGCATTACTGTGTGGGGCTTAATATGGTGTAATTAATTTTTTTCCTGTGGTGGCTGAAGTCTGTTGGTGCAGGGTCAAATCTGGGGTGTGAGGTAGTCTTTTCCTGAGAGGCCATGCCCATTTTAGCAAGGCCATGCCCTCTCACCGACAGGCATAAAAGGCTTGAGCACCCACCAGCAAAAACATAAATCGCCACCTCTGGTCGTACGCACTTGATACACTGATTATAGAGAAAAGCTTTGAGCAAAATGGGGATCTATACCTCCCATCGGAGGTGGTAGAGGCTAAGACAGTAGAGCAATTTAAACATGCATGGGATAGACATAAGGATATCCTTACAAAGAAATAAGGATCAAATAAGGTTAGAGATAAAAATAATGTAAAAAAAAAAAAAAAGGGGCAGACTAGATGGGCCAAGTGGTTCTTATCTGCCGACAAATTCTATGTTTCTATGTTTATGTTTCATTAGGCAGTAAATGTATACTGCAAATGGGTTGTGATGTAGGCCTGCTGGTACAATTTCACAATGTGGTCTCTCTCTACCTAAGCATCGTGACTTGTGTCTCCAGTATATCACATTACAGTCTCACACAGTACTAAGTAAGGGTCAACAAGATGGCTGCAGTCACATGATGCAGCAGTATCTTTAGATTGGAGGACAGACATCCCTGGGTCCTAGCACCAGGAATGTCTGCAAAGCAAGGAGCATACATGCATAATAGTCTATACAGAGTGCTGTGACCATGGAGGCTGAGATCAGTTGTGAAGGTGTGAGGAGATGCAGAGGCATCACCGGGTCTGGTGACACACAGTGCGCACTCTGTACCCTCTTGCATGCCGGAAGCATGCTTGCTGTCAAAAGGGGGCATGTTCTAAGTTGAAGGGGGCGTGGCCTCGTGAGGGATCTTGGTGACATCACTCCGAGGGCAGCCCAGCATCCCCAAAGATGCTGGCCTGCATCCAGAGACCAGTGACCATACTGTCAGCTGCTCCTCTATGACAGGAGCTGGGTTCTGCTGGAGAATGTCACACTGCAGCACCTGGCTCCCATAAGTGTGGAGAAGCTGGCATTTTGGTGCCAACCCTTTTCAGGGATAACACCTGGGTGCAGGCTGCAACCTCCTTCAGATGCCACTGGGGGTATGTGGACAATAATATTGTGCCTAGAGGCAACCTGTCCCATAAATTTGCCACTTACTAGTATACACCATGACTGGCTGATTTGTATTGTAAAAGGACTTGCTTTCAAGTGCATTTGATCTGTTCAGGCTGCATCTGGAGTGTATCTGAGAGTTAATTTTTTTGTCCAATTTGCATCTTAGAGTATTTTCAGGACAACTCCATTAAAAAACATTGCCTATTACAAGTCTACAGCTATACTTAATAATGCATGTGAGCCCACACCTAAGGTAACCCCCAACAGGCCGAGCTCACAAGGATATTACATTGCAGTGTTTATTTTTATGCTGCCATATTGTGCATGAAAGTGGTGAGTGTCTATGGCTATTATCCAGTATAGGGGCTATTAGAGTTATAGGAATTACTTTGTGGTCTTTGAGTTTAGAGAGTTACTTGTACACATTTTGTGTCTATTGCTGCTGCAGTTCTTTCATTTAATGATACAGTATTTCTATGATTTATGTTTTTTCTTGTCAACATTCTCTTCTATTCCATCCTCAACATCGCTATGATTTGAAGATTCATGCTAGACATCAATGTTGTATTGTGAACATATATGCTATAGATTTATTTTATGTTTATTGATCGATTTTTCCATCGGATGGTGATTACTGATGTTGCCAAACATTGATCTTCACCAATGATATTTTCAAGTCTTGTCAGTTGCTTATTCTTCTATGTCCTGTCTACTGATGAGATTATTCTATTTTAACCTCTACTACTGGTTTATTGAAATAATTGTGTGTTATCTAAAGTCTATATTCCTATGATTATTGCTGCTGATCTTTGCTGTTCTTTTGACAGTCCAAAGGTTGCCACTAACTTTTCTATAGTATATATATATATAAATAAATAAATATACCCTTGTGGTTTTGGCAACAAACATTGTATGGTTTACACTGGTTGAGAATAAAAGGTTTGAGGTTTGAGGGCAGAGGTTTCCTGAATCAATCTCTGGAGGGCAGATGATCCGTTCATTAAAAATGATGCCTGTACTGATTCAGGTGGAGTCACTGCCAATATCTTTACTGAATGAAGATGCTACAGTACATGGGCATTACTGGTGTATGGCCTCTCTCCAAAGGACTGCACCAAAAGGGTGGAACATACATAAAATACATTTCGTAAAAGAATGTCCCTCCCCCTTCTACAGCAGCCGAGCCTACTCAGCATAAGGTCCTTTCCTCTAGGGTTTGTCCAAAAACATATTAAGGCCTGCTCATCAAAAGTGTGCCTGTTAATGCACAATAGCACTTACCCATTGCATCTACTTGTGCCCATTGTGATGCTGGCTCTTGTAGTTCTACAAGAAGTAGCATATAATAATAACTAGTGATGAGCGGGTTTGGTTCCTCGGGATCCGAACCCCCCCGAACTTCACCCATTTTTGCACGGTTCCGAGCAGACTCGGATCCACCCGCCTTGCTCGGTTAACCCGAGCGCGCCCGAACATCATCATCCCGCTGTCGGATTTTCGCGAGATTCGTATTCTATATAAGGAGCCGCGCGTCGCCGCCATTTTTCACTCGTGCATTGGAGATGATAGTGAGAGGATGTGGCTGGCGTTTTCTCAGTTTCTGTGTTCAGTGTGCTGCAAATATCTGTGCTCAGTGTGCTGCAAATATCTGTGCTCAGTGTGCTGCAAATATCTGTGCTCAGTGTGCTTTATTGTGGGGACTGGGGACCACCAGTATTATATAGTAGGAGGAAAGTGCAGAGTTTTGCTGACTAGTGACCACCAGAATTATACGTTCTCTGCCTGAAAAATGCTCCATATCTATGCTGCATTGTAGTATATAGTAGGAGGACAGCGCAGAATTTTGCTGACCAGTGACAACCAGAATTACTCAGTACGGTACAGTAGTCCACTGCTCTACCTACCTCTGTGTCGTCAAGTATACTATCCATCCATACCTGTGGTGCATTTAAGTTTTTGTGTGCAGTATATATATAGTAGTAGGACAGTGCATAATTTTGCTGACCACCAGTATATAATATATAGCAGTACGGTACAGAAGGTCACTGCTCTACCTACCTCTGTGTCGTCAAGTATACTATCCATCCTTACCTGTGGTGCATTTAAGTTTTTGTGCACAGTATATATATATAGTAGGACAGTGCATAATTTTGCTGACCACCAGTATATAATATATAGCAGTACGGTACAGTAGGCCACTGCTCTACCTACCTCTGTGTCGTCAAGTATACTATCCATCCATACCTGTGGTGCATTTAAGTTTTTGTGCGCAGTATATATAAAGTAATAGGACAGTGCATAATTTTGCTGACCACCAGTATATAATATTTAGCAGTACAGTACAGTAGGCCACTGCTCTACCTACCTCTGTGTCGTCAAGTATACTATCCATCCATACCTGTGATGCATTTAAGTTTTTCTGTGCAGTATATATATAGTAGTAGGACAGTGCATAATTTTGCTGACCACCAGTATATAATATATAGCAGTACGGTACAGTAGGCCACTGCTCTACCTACCTCTGTGTCGTCAAATATACTATCCATCCATACCTGTGGTGCATTTAAGTTTTTGTGCACAGTATATATATATATATAGTAGGACAGTGCATAATTTTGCCGACCACAAGTATATAATATATAGCAGTACGGTACAGTAGGCCACTGCTCTACCTACCTCTGTGTCGTCAAGTATACTATCCATCCATACCTGTGGTGCATTTATGTTTTTGTGCGCAGCATATATATAGTAGTAGGACAGTGCATAATTTTGCTGACCACCAGTATATAATATATAGCAGTACAGTACAGTAGGCCACTGCTCTACCTACCTCTGTGTCGTCAAGTATACCATCCATACCTGTGGTACATTTAAGTTTTTGTGCGCAGTATATATATAGTAGTAGGACAGTGCATAATTTTGCTAACCACAAGTATATAATATATAGCAGTACGGTACAGTAGGCCACTGCTCTACCTACCTCTGTGTCGTCAAGTATACTATCCATCCATACCTGTGGTGCATTTAAGTTTTTGTGCGCAGTATATACATAGTAGTAGGACAGTGCATAATTTTGCTGACCACAAGTATATAATATATAGCAGTACGGTACAGTAGGCCACTGCTCTACCTACCTCTGTGTTGTCAAGTATACTATCCATCCATACCTGTGGTGCATTTAAGTTTTTGTGCGCAGTATATACAGTAGTAGGACAGTGCATAATTTTGCTGACCACCAGTATATAATATATAGCAGTACGGTACAGTAGGCCACTGCTCTACCTACCTCTGTGTTGTCAAGTATACCATCCATCCATAACTGTGGTCCATTAAATTTTTTGTGCACAGTATATATATAGTAGGACAGTGCATAATTTTGCTGACCACCAGTATATAATATATAGCAGTACGGTACAGTAGGCCACTGCTCTACCTACCTCTGTGTCGTCAAGTATACTATCCATCCATACCTGTGGTGCATTTAAGTTTTTGTGCGCATTATATATATATAGTAGTAGGACAGTGCATAATTTTGCTGACCACCAGTATATAATATATAGCAGTACGGTACAATAGGCCACTGCTCTACCTACCTCTGTGTCATCAAGTATACTATCCATCCATACCTGTGGTGCATTTATGTTTTTGTGCGCAGCATATATATAGTAGTAGGACAGTGCATAATTTTGCTGACCACCAGTATATAATATATAGCAGTACAGTACAGTAGGCCACTGCTCTACCTACCTCTGTGTCGTCAAGTATACCATCCATACCTGTGGTACATTTAAGTTTTTGTGCGCAGTATATATATAGTAGTAGGACAGTGCATAATTTTGCTAACCACAAGTATATAATATATAGCAGTACGGTACAGTAGGCCACTGCTCTACCTACCTCTGTGTCGTCAAGTATACTATCCATCCATACCTGTGGTGCATTTAAGTTTTTGTGCGCAGTATATACATAGTAGTAGGACAGTGCATAATTTTGCTGACCACAAGTATATAATATATAGCAGTACGGTACAGTAGGCCACTGCTCTACCTACCTCTGTGTTGTCAAGTATACTATCCATCCATACCTGTGGTGCATTTAAGTTTTTGTGCGCAGTATATACAGTAGTAGGACAGTGCATAATTTTGCTGACCACCAGTATATAATATATAGCAGTACGGTACAGTAGGCCACTGCTCTACCTACCTCTGTGTTGTCAAGTATACCATCCATCCATAACTGTGGTCCATTAAATTTTTTGTGCACAGTATATATATAGTAGGACAGTGCATAATTTTGCTGACCACCAGTATATAATATATAGCAGTACGGTACAGTAGGCCACTGCTCTACCTACCTCTGTGTCGTCAAGTATACTATCCATCCATACCTGTGGTGCATTTAAGTTTTTGTGCGCATTATATATATATAGTAGTAGGACAGTGCATAATTTTGCTGACCACCAGTATATAATATATAGCAGTACGGTACAATAGGCCACTGCTCTACCTACCTCTGTGTCATCAAGTATACTATCCATCCATACCTGTGGTGCATTTAAGTTTTTATGCGCAGTATATATAGTAGTAGGCCATTGCTATTGATATATTACTGGCATATAATTCCACACATTAAAAAATGGAGAACAAAAATGTGGAGGGTAAAATAGGTAAAGATCAAGATCCACTTTCACCTCGTGCTGAAGCTGCTGCCACTAGTCATGGCCGAGATGATGAAATGCCATCAACGTCGTCTGCCAAGGCCGATGCCCAATGTCATAGTAGAGAGCATGTAAAATCCAAAAAACAAAAGTTCAGTAAAATGACCCAAAAATCTAAATTAAAAGCGTCTGAGGAGAAGCGTAAACTTGCCAATATGCCATTTACGACACGGAGTGGCAAGGACGGCTGAGGCCCTGGCCTATGTTCATGGCTAGTGGTTTAGCTTCACATGAGGATGGAAGCACTCATCCTCCTGCTAGAAAACTTAAAAGAGTTAAGATGGCAAAAGCACAGCAAAGAACTGTGCGTTCTTCTAAATCACAAATCCCCAAGGAGAGTCCAATTGTGTCGGTTCATTGCGATGCCTGACCTTCCCAACACTGGACGGGAAGAGGTGGCGCCTTCCACCATTTGCACGCCCCCTGCAAGTGCTGGAAGGAGCACCCGCAGTCCAGTTCCTGATAGTCAAATTGAAGATGTCACTGTTGAAGTACACCAGGATGAGGATATGGGTGTTGCTGGCGCTGAGGTGGAAATTGACAAGGAGGATTCTGATGGCGAGGTGGTTTGTTTAAGTCAGGCACCCGGGGAGACACCTGTTGTTTACATTGAATTTGGTGGTGCAGAATTTTTTAAAAAACGACAGGGGCGTGCAAGAGATGCTGTCGGTGGCCCGAAGAAATGTGGGCCACTTTCGGCATTCAGCCACCACGTGCCAAAGACTGGAGCACCAGCAAACACTCCTGAACCTGCCCTGCCATCATCTGAAGCAAGAGTTGGTAACGAGGTGGAATTCAACCCTATATACGCTTCAGAGGACGGAGGAGCAGCAAAAGGCCATTCAAGCCTATACAGCTACCTACGATATAGGCAAAGGAGGGGGAATGCACCTGACTCAAGCGCAGTGGAGAATGATTTCAACGTTGTGCAAGGTTCTGCAACCCTTTGAACTTGCCACACGTGAAGTCAGTTCAGACACTACCAGCCTGAGTCAAGTCATTCCCCTCATCAGGCTTTTGCAGAAGAAGCGGGAGAGATTGAAGGAGGAGCTAAAACAGAGCGATTCCGCTAGGCATGTGGGACTTGTGGATGGAGCCCTTAATTCGCTTAACCAGGATTCACGGGTGGTCAATCTGTTGAAATCAGAGCACTACATTTTGGCCACCGTGCTCGATCCTAGATTTAAAACCTACATTGTATCTCTCTTTCCGGTTGACACAAGTCTGCAGAGGTTCAAAGACCTGCTGGTGAGAAAATTGTCAAGTCAAGCGTAACGTGACCCATCAACAGCTCCTCCTTCACATTCTCCCGCAACTAGGGCTGCGAGGAAAAGGCTAAGAATTCCGAGCCCACCAGCTGGCTGTGATGCAGGGCAGTCTGGAGCGAGTGCTGACATCTGGTCCGGACTGAAGGACCTGCCAACGATTACTGACATGTCGTCTACTGTCACTGCATATGATTCTGTCACAATTGAAAGAATGGTGGAGGATTATATGAGTGACCGCATCCAAGTAGGCACGTCAGACAGTCCGTACGTATACTGGCAAGAAAAAGAGGCAATTTGGAGGCCCTTGCAGAAACTGGCTTTATTTTACCTAAGTTGCCCCCAACTCCAGTGTGTACTCCGAAAGAGTGTTTAGTGCAGCCGCTCACCTTGTCAGCAATCAGCGTATGAGGTTACTTCCAGAAAATGTGGAGAAGATGATGTTCATCAAAATAAATTATAATCAATTCCTCCGTGGAAACATTTCTCCAGAAAGTACACAGGGACCTGAGATGGTGGATTCCAGTGGGGACGAATAAATAATCTGTGAGGAGGGGGATGTACACAGTGAAAGGGGTGAGGAATCGGACGATGAGGAGGAGGTGGACATCTTGCCTCTGTAGAGCCAGTTTGTGCAAGGAGAGATTGATTGCTTCTTTTTTGGTGGGGGCCCAAACCAACCAGTCATTTCAGTCACAGTCGTGTGGAAGACCCTGTCGCTGAAATGATGGGTTTGTTAAAGTGTGCATGTTCTGTTTATACAACATAAGGGTGGGTGGGAGGGCCCAAGGACAATTCCATATTGCACCTCTTTTTTCTTTCATTTTTCTTTGCATCATGTGCTGTTTGGGGACTATTTTTTGAAGTGCCATCCTGTCTGACACTGCAGTGCCACTCCTAGATGGGCCAGGTGTTTGTGTCGGCCACTTGGGTCGCTTAGCTTAGTCACACAGCTACCTCATTGCGGCTCTTTTTTTGTTTGCATCATGTGCTGTTTGGGGACTATTTTTTTAATCTGCCATCCTGTCTGACACTGCAGTGCCACTCCTAGATGGGCCAGGTGTTTGTGTCGGCCACTTGGGTCGCTTAGCTTAGTCACACAGCTACCTCATTGCGCCTCTTTTTTTGTTTGCATCATGTGCTGTTTGGGGACTATTTTTTTTAATCTGCCATCCTGTCTGACACTGCAGTGCCACTCCTAGATGGGCCCGGTGTTTGTGTCGGCCACTTGGGTCGCTTAGCTTAGTCACACAGCTACCTCATTGCGCCTCTTTTTTTTGCATCATGTGCTGTTTGGGGACTATTTTTTTAATCTGCCATCCTGTCTGACACTGCAGTGCCACTCCTAGTTGGGCCAGGTGTTTGTGTCGGCCACTTGGGTCGCTTAGCTTAGCCATCCAGCGACCTCATTGCACCTCTTTTTTTCTTTGTATCATGTGCTGTTTGGGGACTATTTTTTGAAGTGCCATCCTGTCTGACACTGCAGTGCCACTCCTAGATGGGCCAGGTGTTTGTGGCAGCCACTTGGGTCGCTTAACTTAGTCATCCAGCGACCTCGGTGCAAATTTTAGGACTAAAAATAATATTGTGAGGTGTGAGGTGTTCAGAATAGACTGGAAATGAGTGGAAATTATGGTTATTGAGGTTAATAATACTATGGGATCAAAATGACCCCCAAATTCTATGATTTAAGCTGTTTTTGAGGGTTTTTTGTAAAAAAAACACCCGAATCCAAAACACACTCGAAAAAAATTTCAGTTAGGTATTGCCAAAACGCGTCCGAATCCAAAACACGGCTGCGGAACCGAATCCAAAACCAAAACACAAAACCCGAAAAATGTCCGGTGCACATCACTAATAATAACACATATTGGGGTATATTTACTAATGGTTGATTTTTATTGTTTCATCCATTTTTATTATGTCGTGTTTCAGGGGCATAAAAATTTAACTCAGTTTGACTGTCGACATCTCACGTGTTGTTCTAACTGTGTTGACATGTTGGGTATCAATATTTTAACCATGTTGACTTTATGGTGTCATGCTCTTGACTGTTGACATTGCTATTGTTGACATAATGGTACGGGCCTTCTTCAGGTTTATTAGCAAACCAAAAAAGTAATCAATTGGGTAAAACCATGTTACATCTGTATGCCCATATTTTATTATTCACACCAAATAGTAGTCTTCACAGCTTTTTCAACTTATTTCATTAGGGATTTTTCACTAGTCCAATTGATTTATTTCTCTATTAATATTTCTGTAGTTACAAACAACATTTTGGAGCTTAAAAAGACTTGTATAATCTGGTTATCACACCCCACCATACTTTTAAATTAGTGTTATGTATTGATTTTCTGGATGTTCCACACTATTTATTAATTTATCTTGTTCACTTACATCATTTTTACTTTACTATTGTTTGTTTTTCCCATTTGTCCTGTGTCTTTTCATCCTGACATTTCTGTCTTCTTTTCATTAACTAATAATTTTTTTAAATTTTGCTAGATGTTTACTTGCCATATAATTTAGTACATTTTGATGTGATATGGAAATCATCAGAAGTGCACAATATTCCGTCTGAAAATATTTCACCTATAAATGCCCCATCGTGTCACATCTCCGCTTACTAACATAAGCAATATGAATAATAATGATTACAGATAACAGGGTTGGCATTCTAAAAGGGCAAGTTTTATTGACAAATTAAAGAAATATGGTGTATCAAAGAATAGACAAGAACAAACAAACATGAACTAGAACCAAAACATTGGCAAACAACTCTTTAACTTAACATAGTGTAACCCCTGATGTGATCAGGTCACCAAACTCCAGTTGAGTTGCATTGGCATACAGGACATTTTACCAGGAGTGCTCACCCACAAATATGAGAAGCTTTATAATAGCAAAACTGCCATTCAATTCTGCTGATTGCACAAACACTGTGCAATCAACCCTCATCAGAAAATAAAATGGATGGAAGAAGATCAGAATCAAAGAGGCCAAGCTACTGCAGATCCTAACTTACTGTTGATGAACAAAAAACACTCCCACCTTAGGACCACCATTGGTTTACTAGACTACTTGAAAACTCCAACACTGAAAGAACCTAAACCAGAGGTTCTCAAAAAAGGTCCTCAAGACTTAAGACAATCCAGGTTTTAGCTATATCCATGGCTCAGCACAGATGGTTAAATCAAATTGACTGAGGTATTAAGTCACCTGTGGGAGAGCCTCCCACATGCCGATTGGCCTATTGTGGCCCTATGAACACAGTTTTATCTGTACTGGTCAGGGGGAAAGGGTGTAACAACAATCCATGTCTTACACCCCAACCCACCTGAGATTAAGGTTGACCAGAACATACCCAATATTTGTTTATATAAAAATTATTTTGCATAAAAATTACTTTTACTGATGTTTAAACTGCTTGATCTTGATTAGAAATTGCAAATCCTAGAATGTGACTTCCATGTCATTGTTTCCTTGAATATTTCCCCTTGCTATTGTCTGTGTGATACCAATTTTTTTAACGATATACAAGTAAAAGTTATGTTTTATTCTAACTAAACTTGACACGGTACTTCCCGAACAAATAAGAGTGCGCCCACTCAAGAATCTTCTTTTCTCTCCCTAAGTTGTACGTATACTTACCTCTGACTCTGGGCGCACCACCAAGTAGACTAATCAATGAATTTATGTTGCTTCCATATACTGTCCAACTCTGTTTGCTTTTTTACTATCTATACAATCTTAACTAGTGCCGAATCACCCTTGCTTTTTGTGAATATTTATCAAGGGGATCAGACCATATGCTCTCTAATGGTTAGCCATGACTCTGTAGCAGCTAGCCACTTCCCCTATGGAGACTGGCAACATCCTTAAACATGGGCCCCTACAACTACATTCCCCCGGTGAGCCCTTCATGCCCCAGTTCTGACACTGGTTGCATTTGTACTCCTTCAGCTGGAAAATAATTTGAGAGAGACAAAACATTTTTTTATACTTTTGTACATTCTTTTAAATTTTGATTAACACATTTGAACATAGGTTATAATCTGTTTCTACATATTAAATGTACTTATATTTATTATCCAACTAAGTGAAGTCTCTAGAAAGAAAAGGTCAGATTTCTGTACATCTTCTTAACATTTTTTTTTTAGGGCAAGACTGATTCATTTCTTGTCTTGATTGAATGAATGGTAATGCTTTAATAGTTATTAAATCTTTAGAAAGAGGCGCCATGAGAGTGATAATGAGATGAACATTTCAGGGACCTAATTTAATGTTGCATTTTTCTTAATGATTACATTGAAATCAGTGGTATACATGATTGATTTTCTGAACCAGACAGTATATTAATAAACTAAAACAAATATGTTATCAATTTAATTGTGCCTTTTTTATCTTTATTTAGTTTTTTTCCCACTATCTCAGTCACACACAGTATGTATTGTCACTTACTGAAAGTGAATGTGTAATATTATCTAATAGACAAATACATAAGTACACTATGTAGTTTTTATTTTATAGCTGGCTGATATGATTTTGCTACTAAGCTAATTAGCTCTTTACCATGAGTTTTATGAATTGCTCCAATTTGCATCTTTATTGTAATTAACCTATGTTTATCAGTGTAAAGAAGTGAAATGCTGCTTTGCCTATTGGGTGTTCATTGTCTAAAACCAGTGGTTCCCAAATGCGGTCTTCAAGGCACAATAACAGTTAATGTTTCAAGGATATTCACAGATGGTATAAATGATACTAACTGAGGTTCTAATTAAGTCGCATTTCCTTTAGCATGGATATCTTTAAAACCTACACTGTGTGGATACCTTGAGGACCACGTTTGGGAACCACTGGTCTACAACTGTTGTTAACCTTCTCTAGATTATGTAATGCACATGGGGTATAGTTGGTATTGCATTTATAGTAACATCTATTATATAAACCAGAAGGGTGATACGACTTATGTAATTATGCTGGGACCCATGCTTGTATGTTACATCTTTCAAACACATCACGCAGGCTGGGTTAAGGAGACCGGCAGTCAGGATGCCGGCAGTCAAAATACCGACTCTTGCATCCCAATTGCCAAAATCCCAACAGGGGTGAGAATGGAATGTAACCCTAAACATAACCCTCCTCCTAACTCTAAACTTCTCTCTCCGCAGACTAGCCCTCCCCTCCCTTGCAGCCTAACCATAACCTTCCCTCTTCCACAGCCTAGCCCTAACCCTTCCTCTACAGCCTAACCTTAACCTCCCCCAGATACTTACATTATGTTCAGGATCCTGGCATCAGCATTCTGACCGGTGTCGAGATTCCGTTGCTGGTCTCCTGTATGTCAGGGTGCCAACTACATTCCCATCACTCACCTGTTTGCCACCAAGTTTTGTAAAACAAAAAATAAAACTCCTTACACGCTGCCTTAGGTGGCCCCAATCCTAGTGTACCCTCACTAAATTTCAGGAGACACCTATCCCAACCATTTACATGGGGCAAACTGAATCAGTCTGTCGGTGCTCCTTCTCTGACACCAGAGGGTGGTGGTGGGGAAGAATGAGGTTAGGGTGGAGGTAGAGTGAGGGTGTCCTGAGATGACACCACATACAGTATGACATTTTGCTGGTGGGAATATAAGAATGTGGAAAAAAAGATGGCACATGTACAGGAAATAAATTAATAAATATCAAGGTAGAGACTGATAAAATGATTAAGAAAAATGATTTTTAAGTTGTATCTAGCTGCAAGTATCTTTAAGTTCAAAAATTTTGTTTGATTGTAAGGAAACCTGATAGAGAAATAAATCAATAGGAGTAATAGAAAAATAAAATAAAAAGGAAACACTGAGAAGGTTATGTTTCTGTATAAATAAAGATATATAGTGATTGAAAGTTGTCATTGCATATAAAACAATATTAATAATTAAAAAGCAATAACACATTAGTTACACATTAGTAAGTGAAGACACTTACAGTAGAAGAGCTATGTGGGATTTTCTTCCTATCTTAATATATGTAACCACCAGTTTGTGGCTCTCATGCTGGCTTCTTTTTGAAACTTTTGATTTCACTGTAGCACTAATTCTTATAGTCTTCTTGTGTTGGAGACAGTAAAATAGTGTTGTATGGTCAGCACCCATAGGGACATTGAAACCAACTCTGGATTCACTGAGCCATAACTTGACAGAAACCCTGCAAGGTCCTCTTGAGCTCAGGCAGGCACTAACTTTGCAAATAGCTGTGAAGGGATCTACTAGCCACAAAGGAACTTAACCTCACTTTGAAAGCCTCTTCCACAGATCAGCCATAAGCCATGGGCAATTTCCCCCATCCATCCCTATTATAACCTGCTACCTCTTGGCTCCAAAGGCAGCCCCGGTGAAGGAACTTTGATCCCAAGCCCAAGAACAAGGAGACAAATGCCAGTGTAACTGTGCCATCTAATTTTTCAAAATACAAATGGCGTAACTGTGTGGAGAATTGTTATTTAGTCCTGGAATGTGCCACTGTCTATTAATGTTCCCCATTCCTTTGGGAGAACCTTCTGTTACATATTTGCTGTCATTTGCCTGGTGCAAACAATTAGGTATCCTTCAAATATCACCACATACGGTATAACAATAGACAAAGCTTTCATCTGAAATATGAACTCTTTATTTATACTTCTGAAAATCGCTTGATTGTAAAATGAAAGTGTGACCCATACTTAAAGTATATATTGTATTTCTATTAATTATCCTGCCATTTGAACCCCAGGCATGCAGGATTCCCTACAGAAAGATTTGTTTATGCATCTGCTTCTGGGAAACTGTATCTCACTCCTATTAATATAATATTAAGTGTAAGAGGTGTATCATTTCTTAAAAGCCACAATTCTTGCCTTGGAATCATTTATAAATTCTTGGAACCAATATAAGATTATAATTTATTCAAGTTAAGCATTTTAACATCTACTACTCACACTCTCACTGTGTTATCTTAACAAATATACAGTTAGCAAAGCTGGATAATATGACAAAGTCTAGAATGACCGGACCATTACATACCACAGATGTAACATTAATTCATTTTTATATTTATTAAATAGTATTTACTTGTCACTCTAAACATATGTCACACAATGGCATTCAGATGTATGCATAAATCTATCCTTGCTACAGTTAACCACATGTTCAACCACAGAAAATATGTGACACTTTTTATTATCCTGTTGTGCAACAGATGTTAAACATGTTTTATGCCTTTAAAATGTCCCTATTTATTCCCAATGTATTTGGGATTTATTTTGTGCAAGTCAGTCCCCAGAACAACAAAAAAAAAAGTATAGATATCAAAATCATTGAGTATTGATGGTGTAGAGAAATTGATAAAAGGGGCATGATCCTGGGGCATGATTCTGAAAAGCTTTACATTTACACTGCAATGTAGATTTCAGTTTGGACACGCCCCACTCAAATCAAAATCTCTCTGCACATTTTAAATCTTCCCCAACCTGCTGTGCAACGTGATTTGTCCAGGTGCACAGTAAAGGCCCCCATACATCAGCAATCACACAAAAACAATCTGCAGATTCTGAGATTTTTTCTCAGATTTAAAGATTCCCCAATTCACTAATCTGCGCCCATACATTATAGATATTTTTCAGTGATTTGGAGATCATTTTCAGCAAATAGAGATCTGACAATTTTGAAAGGCTCATCAGTTCACTAGTAATGGTTTGCAAATCTGCTGATTGCTACCACACGCTAGCAATTTACAGTCCCCCCAATTGATCTATTAAATCCAACATGTTAGACAGCGTCATTAACAATTCCACTAAATTTTTGGTCTGAATCCACGATCTATGCACCCCATACATTGCAGATTTATTAGCACAATTATCTTTAAATTGTCAAATTGCCCCAATCGATTGCTAAATTCAGGATCTGGATTTGCTGAAAATGATCCTCTCAATAAAAAAATATCTGTAATGTATGGGCACAAATTGGTGGATTGGTGGATCTTTAAATCTGGGAAAAAAATCTCAGAATCTGCTTTTTTTGTGATTGCTGACCTACTCCCAGCTCAGAATCAGGCCCAAGGTGAGTTGAATTCTACAGATTATACAAAGAATGATATGTTATTAAAATATGGAGACTTTAAAAAAAGGTAAATATACCGTTAACATTTTAAGGGAATGTTTAAAATTAAAATATACAGTAGCCATTGAGGAGTGGACTGTTTAATACACTAACAATCAAATTAGTGCTCACAGAGATTTACTGAGTTTTAAATGCTCTGTTAGTTCATGGATCAGTTGATTCATTGATTTTGTTGTTCAGCAATAATAGATGACTACAACTTTCCTGCCTCACCAATCAATATTCTAATTTGGCCTTCTGGTTCATCCAAGTTACAATTTCAAATTCTGGTTCTTACCTACAAATCTGTCCACAATAACAATTCTCTGTAAATAACGCTAACTCATTTTATCTGCAAATGGCCTATGACTATCATCCCACCTTAATACTATCTCCTACTCTTGACTCTATGACATCAGTAGACTGGCATGCAGTCATGTAGTGCACAACTTAACCTTATAATAATAACTCTTACATTTATGGGCATATAGGGAATGGGGAAAAGGATATGTTCTGCACCAGCTGAATATTTTTATTTTAATATTTGAAAAAGGGGAAACCCCGACAAATGTCCATCAGTGGATTATCAGTTTTTCACTGGACATTCGGGGGTGCTACCAGAGACAAGTTAGATTATGCAAGAGAAAATAGAGATAAAGAATGACTCTTTGTTGGCGCACAAAAAATTATTAAAAAATAACCTTTAATAAATCCATTAAAATTGTCCAAACACAAAAAAAGATAGTACAATATATCATGTGATACACTTATCATAAACCGTGAATAAAATAAAATTGTTAAAATCCAAGGCTCGCTACCTGTGTTGTGTCTTTATTAATCCAGTTTGAATATATCTTAACGGGCTACAATCTGTTTATACAATTCACTATTCAGATAGTTTTCTTGTTGATTCTCAATAATTATTCTAATATTGAGATATTAGATGCTGTATGATATTTGTTAGGAGTGTATTAATGATTTGCTTGTATGCAATGTTATACTGAACTCATATGACTACTGACTTTAACAAAGCTTATCCAGCATATAATACATTCAGCAATGATTTGAGATGTCATTCAGTATAACATCCCTTCAGCAGTATCTTCCCTTGCTACAGCTCAGTACAGATGTAACTTTCTGCAGTAACTGTATCGGTTCAATGGAGTACAATGTAGCTATTGGAGAGGATCACTAAGTGTGGGCGGTCTTCAGTATGCTGGCTGTCGGGATCCCGGCGCACAGTAGACCAGCGCCGGAATACTGACAGCCGGCATACCGACACTTATTCTCCCTCGTAGGGGTCCACGACCCCCCTGGAGGGAGGATAAAATAGCGTGGCGCGCGTAGCGGGCTACCGTACCCACAGCGTGGTGAGCGCAGCGAGCCCGCAAGGGGCTCATTTGCGCTCGCCACACTGTTGGTATGCCGGCGGTCGGGCTCCCTGCGCCGGTATGCTGGTCGCCGGGAGCCCGACTGCCGGCATACCATACTACACCCCTAAGTGTATCCCCTATAATGAAGTGCACTATAGCTTCCAAGAGGGATCACTATGTGTGTCTCCTGTGATAAAGGCTGCTTATGAACTAATAACTTATTAGCAGCTAAATAAGTAGTGAAAGCATATACATAAATGCTTGACATTGAATAGTTCTATTGCTAATTTATAAACAGCAGTTTTGTATATATAGTTGTGATTATAATGTGAGCATATAAAGATATTTAATAGCTCGCCTGCTGATTTATATATATATATATTGCAATTTGGTACACACCAAAGTTATTATAGACTGTGTATTATTTGTGTGTCCCCACTAGATTTATTATATGTATGAGCTAAATATATGCTCATACATGTAAGGGACTACTGATGTACATAGTTATTTTGCTGGAGGCATCCCTCAATTTAAATAGAAAGAGATATAATTTGTTCAATAGCTTCGTTTGTTACAATTAGGGAAGCCAATCCCGGGCCATTTTTTCAATCCCGGGTATCGGGATTGAAAAATGGCCAATCCCGGGATTCCCGGGATTGGCTTTTAAGTGTGTGGCCGCCCCCTCGTCCCACCCCGCCCCACACACATTACTAACGTATACCGTGGGTGGGCGGGTGGTGATCTCCTCCTGCACACCCTCAGTGCTCGGCTGACGGCGCAGCGTGACCTCATGCTGCGCCGGGGGAGGCGGAAGGAGGAAGCTGGGCAGTGTCTGAGCATCCTGTGGACGCTCAATGCTGATCCCTCAATCCCCGGGATTGGACCTTGTTTTTAGCCCTAAATCCCGGGATCCCAACAATCCCGGGATTGGCCACCATAGTTACAATGGATATGGTATACATTGTAACAAGCGAAGCTATTGCACAAAATTACATCTCTTTCTATTTACATCAGCAGGCGAGCTATTAAATAGGATTTTAATACCTACCGGTAAATCCTTTTCTCTTAGTCCGTAGAGGATGCTGGGGATGCTTCAAGAACCATGGGGTATAGATGGGATCCGCAGGAGACATGGGCACTTTAAGACTTTAAAAGGGATGTGAACTGGCTCCTCCCTCTATGCCCCTGCTCTAGACTCCAGTTATAGGAACTGTGCCCAGGGAGACGGACATTTCGAGGAAAAGGATTTATTTAATTTTTAACCTGAGGTGAGATACATACTAGCTCACACCTCAAACACGCCGTACAACATGGCATTTAACAACAACGCATGCAACGGCATGACCAACATCAGCCACAGACTGACTGAACTTAACTCAACACGAGTGTAACCATAACCAAACTGCAGAAACAGCCCGCACTGGGATGGGTGCCCAGCATCCTCTACGGACTAAGAGAAAAGGATTTACCAGTAGGTAATAAAATCCTATTTTCTCATACGTCCTAGAGGATGCTGGGGATGCTTCAAGAACCATGGGGTTTATACCAAAGCTCTAGAATGGGCGGGAGAGTGCGGATGACTCTGCAGCACTGATTGACCAAACAAGAGGTCTTCCTCAGCCAGGGTATCAAACTTGAACCTGACCAAGTAGCAGCTCGGCAAAGCTGTAATGCCGAGACACCCCCGAGAAGAGCCCACCTTTCTGGTAGAATGGGCTTTCACTGATTTCGGTAATGGCAATCCTGCCGTAGAATGAGCCTGCTGAATCGTATTACAGATCCAGCGTGCAATAGTCTGCTTGGAAGCAGGAGCCCCAATCTTATTGGGAGCCCAGAGGACAAACAGAGCCTCTGTTTTCCTAATCTGTGCCGTTCTGGCGACATAGATTTTCAAAGCTCTAACCACATCGAGAGACTTCGATTCCGCCAAGGCGTCAGTAGCCACTGGCACCACAATAGGCTGGTTTACATGAAATGATGAAACCACTTTTGGCAGAAATTGCTGATGAGTTCTCAACTCCGCTCTATCAGCATGGAAGATTAAAAAGGGGCTTTTGTGAGACAAAGCCGCTAACTCAGATACCCGCCTTGCGGGTGCCAAGGCCAACAACATGATTACTTTCCAAGTAAGGAATTTTAACTCCACCTTATGCAAAGGTTCAAACCAATGAGATTGCAGGAACTGCAATACCACATTAAGATCCCACGGTGCCACAGGGGGCACAAATGGAAGTTGGATGTGCAGCACGGCTTTCACGAAGGTCTGAACTTCTGGAAGGGAGGCCAATTCTTTCTGAAAGAAGATTGATAAGGCCGAAATTTGTACTTTAATGGAGCCTAACTTTAGGCCCGCATCCACACCTGCTTGCAAAAAATGGAGCAAACGCCCTAGCTGAAAATCCTCCATAGGAGCCTTCTTGGATTCACACCAAGACACATATTTCCTCCAAATGTGGTGGTAATGCTTTGCCGTTACTTCTTTTCTTGCCTGAAGAAGTGTGGGAATGAATTCACTGGGAATACCCTTTCGGACTATTATTTGGTGTTCAACAGCCATGCCATCAAACGCAGCCACGGTAAGTCTTGATACATGCACGGTCCTTATTGTAACAGGTCCTCCCGTAGAGGAAGAGGCCAGGGATCTAATATGAGCAACTCCTGAAGATCTGGATACCAGGCCATTTTTGGCCAATCCGGAACAATGAGTATCACCTGAAACCTTGTTCTTCTTATAATCTTTATCACCTTTGGAATGAGTGGAAGTGGAGGGAACACATAGACCGACGGAAACATCCACGGTGTCACTAGGGCGTCCACCGCTATTGCTTGAGGGTCCCTCGACCTGGAACAATATCTCTGAAGTTTTTTGTTGAGGCGGGACACCATCATGTCTATTTGAGGAATTCCCCAACAACTTGTAACTTCTGCAAAGACCTCTACATGAAGACCACACTCTCCTGGATGGAGATCGTGTCTGCTGAGGAAGTCAGCTTCCCAGTTGTCCACTCCTGAAATGAAGACTGCTGACAGAGCGCTTGCATGTCTCTCCGCCCAGCGAAGAACTTTCGTGGCCACGGCCATCGCCGCTCTGCTCTTTGTTCCGCCCTGGCAGTTTAGGTACGCCACTGCTGTTATGTTTTCTGACTGAGTCAAGACGGGCAGACCGCGAAGTTGTTTCTCTTGCAGAATGCCGTTGTAAATGGCCCTTAATTCCAGAATGTTTATGTGCAGACAAGCTTCCTGGCTTGACCATTTTCCCTGAAAGTTTCTCCCCTGTGTGACTGCTCCCCTGCCTTGGAGACTTGCATCTGTGGTCACCAGGATCCAATCCTGAATCCCGAATCTGTGTCCCTCCAGAAGATGAGAACTGTGCAGCCACCACAGAAGGGAGATCCTGATCCTGGAAGATAGGATTATTTTCCGGTGCATGTCCAGGTGAGACCCGGACCACTTGTCTAACAGGTCCCACTGAAACACCCTGGCATGGAACCTGCCATACGGAATGGCCTCGTAGGCTGCCACCATCTTCCCCAGAAACGAGTGCATTGAAGAATTGACACTCTTGCCGGTTTCAGAATCTGTTTTACCATGTTCTGTATTTCCAGAGCCTTATTCAGAATCATATCCAGGAACGACAGCCATGTCGTCGGAACCAACTGTGATTTTGGCAAGTTTAGGAGCCAACCATGTTGTTGCAGAATCGTCAGTGAGAGCGCAACGTTTTTCAGCAATTGCTCCTTGGATCTCGCCTTTATGAGGAGATCATCCAAGTACGGGATAATTGTGATTCCCTGCTTGCGCAGGAGAACCATCATTTCCGCCATAACCTTGGTGAAAATACTCGCAGCCGTGTACAGACCAAACGGCAACGTCTGAAATTGGTAATGACAATCCTGAACAGCAAACCTCAGGTATGCCTGATGTGGAGGATATATGGAAACGTGTAAGTGGGCATCCTTTATGTCGACCGACACCATAAAATCCCCCTCCTCCAGACTGGAGATCACTGCTCGGAGAGATTCCATCTTGAATTTGAATTTCTTTAGAAAGAAATTGAGGGACTTTAGGTTCAAAATCGGTCTGACCGAGCCATCCGGCTTCGGGACCACGAACAGACTGAATAAAAACCCTCCCCCTGTTGTGACGGGGGTACTGTGACAATGACTTGATTTTGACACAGCTTTAGTATTGCAGCGCATACTACCTCCTTTTCTAGAAGAGAAGCTGGCAAGGCCGATTTGAAAAATCGGTGAGGGGGCACGTCTTGAAACTCTAATTTGTACCCTTGGGTTACTATTTCTACTATCCAAGGATCCAGGTCCGAGCGCACCCAGACCTGACTGAAGAGTTTGAGACGTGCCCCCACCGGTGCAGATTCCCGCAGAGGAGCCCCAGTGTCATGCGGTAGATTTGGTAGAAGCCGGAGAGGACTTCAGCTCTTGGGAACTTGCCACAGCCTGTGACCTTTTTCCCTTTCCTCTTCCTCTCGCAGCAAGGAAGGAGGACCCTCGTCCTTTTTTGTATTTATTGGGCCGAAAGGACTGCATCTGATAGTGGGGCGTTTTCTTTTGTTGTGCAGGAACATAAGGTAAAAATGATGACTTACCCACGGTAGCCGTAGATACCAGGTCAGTGAGGCCGTCACCAAACAAGACCCTACCATTAAACGGTAGAGACTCCATAGTCTTCTTAGAGTCAGCATCAGCATTCCATTGATTGAATCCACAATGCCTTCCTAGCTGAGACTGCCATAGCATTGGCCCTTGATCCCAAAAGACCAATATCCCTTGCAGCTTCTTTTAAATATGCTGCAGCGTCCCTGATATGACCCAGAGTCAAAATCACGCTATCCCTGTCCAGGGTATCTATCTCAGATGACAAGTTATCTGGCCACTTTTCAATAGCGCTACTCACCTATGCCGAAGCAACGGCAGGTCTGAGTAGCGAACCCATAGTGACATAAATGGATTTTAGTGTATTTTCCTGCTTACGGTCCGCAGGATCCTTTAGGGCTGCCGTGTCAGGAGACGGAAGCGCCACCTTTTAAGACAGACGCGCTAGAGCTTTGTCCACCGTGGGGGTTGACTCCCACTTTTCCCTGTCTCCAGAGGGAAACGGATATGACACTGGAATTCTTTTGGGAACCTGTACCTTCTTGTCAGGATTTTCCCAAGCCTTTTCAAAAAGAGCGTTCAGTTCATGAGAGGGAGGCAACGTTACCTCAGGTTTCTTTCCTTTAAACATACAGACCCTGTATCAGGAACAGCAGGGTCCTCTGTGATATGCAATACTTCTTTTATCGCCACAATCATGTACTGAATGCTCTTAGCCAGTTTAGGATTTAATCTGGCATCACTGTAGTCGACACTGGAATCAGAATCTGTGTCGGTATCTGTATCTGCTATCTGGGTAAATGCACGTTTCTGTGACCCCAAGGGGGTCTGAACTTGCGACAATGCATCCTCCATGGATTTTCTCCATGTCTGGTTCTTAGACTCAGATTTATCTAATCTCTTAGTCAACCGAGCAACATTTGCATTCAAAACACTCAACATATTTACCCAATCAGCTGTCGGCAGTGCCGACACGGTCACTCCTACAGTCATTTCTGTCCCCACTCCAGCGTCCTCTTGGGAAGAGCACTCAGCCTCAGACATGTCGACACACACGTACCGACACCCACAATCACACTGGGGCTATAGGGGACAGACTCACAGCAAAGCCTGTTAGAAAGACACAGAGGGAGTTTGCCAGCTCACAACCCAGCGCCTATCCCGGTACTGAAACTTTATATACAATGCCTCAGACCAGTTAGCGCTTTTATAATAAAGATAATAGCACCAAATATACTCTCCCCCCCCCCCCCTTTGCACCCTGTTACCTGTACAGCAGAGTGGAGGTCAGGGCCAGCGTCTCTGCAGCTTCTGTGAAGAGAAAATAGCCGGTTAGAGCTGTGAGGGCTAAGCCACGCCCCCTCACGGCACACTTCAGTCCCGCTCATTTTAGCATATTTATACTGGTGGGGGTATATATTAAGTGCCCAGGCACTTTTCATATAACTTTTACCAGTTTATTTCAGGTCTACATGCTGTCCAGGGTGCCCCCCCTGCGCCCTGCACCCTGTTGGTGCCACTGTGTGTGTGGGAGCATGGCGCGCAGTACGACCGCTGCACGGTACCTCAAGACCTGAAGTCTTCTGCCGTCACTGAAGTCTTTGATTCTTCTTTTACTCACCCAGCTTCTTTTTTCTGGCTCTGCAAGGGGGATGACGGCGTGGCTCCGGGAACGAGCAGCTAGGCGTACCAAGTGATCGGACCCTCTGGAGCTAATGGTGTCCAGTAGTCTAAGAAGCAGAGCCTTTGAACTCACAGAAGTAGGTCTGCTTCTCTCTCCTCAGTCCCACGAAGCAGGGAGCCTGTTGCCAGTAGAGCTCCCTGAACATAAAAAACCTAACATAAGTCTTTTTTCAGAGAAACTCAGTAGAGCTCCCCTTTGTGTGACCAGTCTCCCAGCCTTGACAAAGAGAGTTATCTCGAAACACGTTGGCTGGGAGGAGGATTCTTGCCCACTTGGACTGCTACCTGCACGGCAGGGGAAAGGTACGACCTTCTTGATTCACCTTTAAGCCCCATTGGTAACGGACCATGCGGACTGGTTTTTAGATGGACTTGCAGGTTCCCCTGCCTGGCAGCTCCCCTTCCTCGTGGCCAACACTCCCTCTGTGTGTTAACTTTTTACTTGTTTTTATCCAATAAATCCCTTTTTTATATATGGGTGGCTTAATAAGTATGCAGTTTGGATAAAGATACCTTGATGTGCAGACGGAACACGCTTCTTCTAGTGAGTACCGGTACGCAGCTTAGCTCACAAAGATACCTTGATGTGTTTATACCTATATCTTTCATTCTAAGTGAGGTACGCTGATAATTCCAGCACTTGCATGTAAAAGAAACCTTTATATGCTTCAAACCTCGCTCACTTTTTGCAAGTGAGGTATGACCACCTTACCTGAAATTTATCTATATATTTATTATCACAAAACGCCTATTGTATTTATTTGAGGATTCCCAACTCAAAAAACCTTTAATTTGTGTTTTTCATACCATCACGTCGTACGATCCCATAGTTTCTGGAGGAAAAACATCTCCCCTTTAGGAACCAGGAATTTACCAAAAATCACTCAGATTAGTATCCATTTTTCATCACTTAAAAACCATAATTTCCCAGCTGAATCATCAGCTTTACCCCCCCACCCCCATTCCAGCGCCAACTTCCTACACCCGCACACCCCTTCTAGTTCCCTGGGCACAGAATCTAACTGGAGTCTAGAGGAGGGGCATAGAGGGAGGAGCCAGTTCACACCCCTTTTAAAGTCTTAAAGTGCCCATGTCTCCTGCGGATCCCATCTATACCCCATGGTTCTTGAAGCATCCCCAGACGTATGAGAAAATATCTTTATATGCTCACATTATAATCACAACTACATATACAATACTGCTGTGTTTATAAATTAGCAATAGAACTATTCAATATCCAGCATTTATGTATATGCTTTCACTACTTATTTAGCTACTAATAAGTTATTAGTTCATAAGCAGCCTTTATCACAGGAGACACACATAGTGATCCCTCTTGGAAGCTATAGTGCACTTCAATATAGGGGATACACTTTAGTGATCCTCTCCAATAGCTACATTGTACTCCATTGAACCGATACAGTTACTGCAGAAAGTTACATCTGTACTGAGCTGTAGCAAGGGAAGATACTGCTGAAGGGATGTTATACTGAATGACATCTCAAATCATTGCCGAATGTATTATATGCTGGATAAGCTTTGTTAAAGTCAGTAGTCATATGAGTTCAGTATAACATTGCATACAAGCAAATCATTAATACACTCCTAACAAATATCATACAGCATCTAATATCTCAATCTCCTATATAATAGCCCTATTCTGTGACCTTGTGATTCATTTGCTAACGCTGGGCGGAGTTACAACAGTGGGCGGAGTTAGTCAAATGAGTCACAGAGATCTGGCCAAATCTACAGGAGACTAGGAGCAGAAGCAGATAGCATGGGCATTGGGCATGGCACAGGCAGGGATGCAGACCTCCCAGCTTTCTGCAGGAGCTTTATCCAGGCAGAAGGAGGGAAACACACTCGGCGAAAAGGGGGCGTGGCTTCATGGGACGGCCCCGTTTTCGTCAGTGAGGGAGCATGCCCAGCGCTCTGTGAGCTGCTGGCATGCTCCCAGGGGCTGATTATGAGTCCGGGGGGCCCAGGGCACTTGTGACAGGGGAGCCCTATCTCATTGCTGTGCCTGCTGTGGGTTAGGGGCGTGGCCTAATCGCGCCCCGCGTGGCCACGCCCCCTTATGCAAATTTCGATTTTTATTTTTATTTTTTTGATGGGATTTTGGCCCCTCAGCTAGGGCTAAATCCAGAGGAGGTGGTCGCTCCCCCCTACACACCCGCACAGGGAGAAGAAAGCAGGGAGACTGCTGCCTCCCTGCAACACCACAGACCTGCCAATATGCAGCAGCGTGTGCTGACTGTAGCACAAATGCTGCCGCTGTTGCTGGCAGGACGGGGGGGGGGTGCTTCTGAGCTGGAACAGAGCTATTCCAGCCGGGGGGCCCCCTAAAACTGTGGGGCCAACGGTACGTATCCCCTGCCCCCCCCCACCTTAATCCGGCTCTGCTGCTGGAACCCCCCCATTAATCCGTACCCCCTGATGCCCCCTCTCCCTCTGTCTCCACTATTCACCGCTGCTCTGCTAAGCAGAACAGCGAGTACAGGAGCTTTCCAACTGCCCCCCCCCCCACCGCCGGACACTGCGACCCGCGGGTGGGACAGCGGGACAGACCCCAAAAAATGGGACTGTCCCGTGAAAATCGGGACATTTGGGAGGTATGGGGGGGTGTGAGGGGTATGTCATACAGACAGACGGGCACCGGCTCACTGTGTGCTTTACCCCCCACATCGGCATACTCAGCAGGGTCTCTCTGGTGCGGAGGAGCGTCACTTTCTAGCACACTCCACACTTCTTAGCTGCAGTTTAGTGGGGCACCTGCCGCTGTGCAGGTTCCGTACTGCCTCTGTTATCTCCAGCCCCGGCAACCCCACCGCTAGCTGCAGCACTGCCACCCGCAGTGAGGTGCGCCCAGCTCCTTCACACACTTTAGCTGGCGGGTAGCGCTACAGAAATCCGAGCTGCTTGCAGGCTCTGACCCACTCCTCCCTCCAGCCGCAGCGTCTCCTGGGAGCTAACCAGTCACTCCCAGTCTCCCCTTACCACAGTGCCCGGAAGCCATGAGGTCCGCGCCACGTGCATGCTATGACCCCCTCCTCCCTCCAGCCGCAGCGTCTCCTGGGGGCTAACCAGTCATTTCCAGTCTCACCTTACCACAGTGCCCGGCAGCTGCGCGAGGTCTGCGGTGTGTGACTGAGGAGGGGGGGAGGGATGCGGACGGGCAGAGGAAGCCGGAATCCAGCCTGAGAGAGTCAGCCATGCCAAGTCTCCAGCAGCAGCAGATCCCAACAGGTTGGAGTGGAACAGCAGCAGCCAGCAGCAGTGACTCCGGTAAGACACATCTGTCTGTCACCACTGTTTTGTCCCTAATACCAATCTCTCCCGTGCCCTGTGTTCTGTCATGTCCCTGTTACCCCTGGCCTTGCCCTGCCACCCTTATCCTGGCCCTGTCACCCTTATCCTGTCCCTATCAATTCTGTCCTGGCCCCGTCACCCCTGTCCTGGCCCCGTCACCCCTGTCCTGGCACCGTCACCCCTGTTCTGACCCTGTCACCCCTGTCCTGGCCCCGTCAACCCTGTACTGACCCTGTTACCCCTGTCCTGGCCCTGTTACTGCATACCCTCCAACTACCTTTTATGGCATATACAGTACCCGCAGCGCCTCCAGACCTCTCCCCAATGCACCACACCTCCGCACCTTCCCCTCCACCACATGCGGCACTCCACCCCTCCCCCACATGCTGTGCCTCCAGACCCCCTACACCACCCGTGGCTCCCACTCCTCCACCCCTTCACCACCCACAGCACCTCCAGGCCCCTTCCACCATTCACCCCCCTTATATGTCTCCCCCCACACCTGCCCCCCTCCACCCGCAGCATCTGCAGACACCCTCCTCCATCAGCGGTCCCCCCCTCACCCACCCCTCCCCCACCAATGGCACCCCTGCACCTGCCCCTCCACCACCTGCAGCACCTCCGGACCTCCTTTCCCATCCACCGCAACACCCGTACCTGCCCCTACCCTACCCATGGTGCCTGCGGTCCCCTACCCCACCCCCGGCTCTCCCGTCCCTTCCCATCCCACAGCACCTCCGGAACCCTTCATCCATCCACAACATCCCCACACCTGCCCCTCTCCCACCCGTGGCACCCCTGCCCCTCCCCCACCTTCAGTGCCTCCGGACCCCTC
The DNA here is from genome assembly GCF_028390025.1 of Pseudophryne corroboree. NCBI lineage: Eukaryota > Metazoa > Chordata > Amphibia > Anura > Myobatrachidae > Pseudophryne > Pseudophryne corroboree. The sequence continues at coordinate 140,106,495 of NC_086447.1, forward strand.
CCCCATCTGCATCCCCCACTTCTCTGCCCCTCCCCCACGCGCAGCACCTCCCGAACCTTCCCCATCCGGGCCCCACCCCCACTTCTGCCTCCCCTCCACCCGCAGCATCTACAGACACCATCCGCAGTCCCCCCCGCACCCGCTACATTCTGTACATCGTGCCCTGCAGGTGCTGTTCACGCCGTCGCAAGGGGCTGCGCCTCCTTCACCATCGCACACCCTTTCATTGTGCAATATTTAACCACTAACAAAGGAATGCAGGTAATACTCCATATAATACAAATATTAAACCCCAGAAAGGCATGCAAGGGTTAAGGGGGCGTAGCCCCTTGCGACGGTGTGAAGAGCGCCCGTAGGGCGCGATAAAGCACCTAGTATCAGAATAATTATTGAGAACCAACAAGAAAACTACTGTATATGAATAGTGAATTGTATAAATGGATTTTAGCCCGTTAAGATATATTCAAGCTGGATTAATAAAGACTCGACACACACACACACACACACACACACACACACACACACACATATATATATATATATATATATATATATATCTATCACATGGTGTATTGCACTTTCTTATTTCGTGTTTGGACAATTTTGATGGATTTATTTAATGGATTAATTTTTAATCATTTTTTGTGCGTCAACAAAGAGACATTCTTTTCCCCTCTTTTCTCTTACATTTAAAAATGTTAATGCCCTGAATGTTGAAAAAGGAGTACTGTATGTGCATACTCCAGTCTTCCTATTGTCCAGGGAGACTTCATGTCCTATCTTAAGATGGCCACTGAGATCTCTAATGAGCATGTGCATGGGCTATCTTGAGACTGTGTAGTGTGATTCTCTGGGAGACAGATCTCTCCTACTTAGATCCAGAGAGACCTTATTAATACCTGCATATGAAGCTGTTCCAGCATCTGTGCACCAGTTCCCATCTGTATTATACAGTCACCGGCTGGTGAGCTACAGTATATGAAACTCTGCTCCGCTCAAGCTATGCTCCATTACTAGTGTACATGTAACAATGAGCACAGCTGGTGAGCTGTATGAAACCCCACTCCGCTCAAGCTATGCCCCATCACTAGTGTACATGTAACAGTGAGTACGGCTGGACATGATATCTATCAATAAACCAACACCACTGGTTAAGTAACTGGGCTGTTCATAGTTTGAGTTATCTGCTGGTGTGTCCTATATAACTCTACAATACAATACCTGCACACAGGGAGCAGTCAGGATCCCGGCTGTCATTATCCCAGCAGTCAGAATACCAATGCTGGAATACAGACCCCCTTCTGAATGCCGACACCGGCATCCAGAAGAGTACAACATCCCGGCGCAGAAATACCAACAGCCGGGATCCCGAACGAGAAGGCACTGGGACGCAAGTCAGATAAGCCAGGGGGAGGAGGGAGGTTTGTTTAAGTTTAGACTGCACATGGGAGGGTTAAGGTTAGGATGCATCCTGGAGGGTTAGGCTGTGGGGAGGGTGGTTAGCGCCAGGGGGTTGGGTAGAGGGGGGACACCCCTTACTCACCCCTTTTGGCTTATTAACATCAGGATCCCAGCGTCAGTATTACGAGCACCGGGATCCCAGTGCTGACAAAACATACTACTCCCCTGCAAAAACAGCAATGTCCCTTTCTGTAAAGTGCTGGTACCAAGGTCCTACAGAATACCATCACTTTACAGATCTGGACATTGCCATTTTTCGCCCTCTGATGAAGTGATCCACAAAATGCGTAGGGACATGGCCTGTCTGACGTGAACTTGCTGCCCGGGTCTGGTCTTCGCGTTGCACATGCGTGAGGTGTCCGGAGGAGCCGCAGTTTGGTACATGAGCTGACGGCACGGTTTATGGTCCCAGCACCAGGGCACCAGTGGTTTTCTGGTTTACCGTGGATAATAATGTATATGTGTACATCATGTGGTAACCAGTCCACAGGGGTAAGGAACTCGCTACGAGTCAGACATTGTTGTACCTGGATATTTTGCCTGGTTGATTTTATTGTAATAAAACTGATCTACACTATGAGCGTTCTAATTCCTTGTATTTTGTAATTATATATATATATATATATATATATATATATATATACTAGCTGAATACCTGTATTATGGAATTTCAAGTATAATCACAAAGAGATGAAAATTGCTGGTATTTGTGCAATTATAATACTGATTTTAAAAAATGTATACATATAAAACCCCAAATAACACATATAAGAATTGTGATATATATGAATAAAATCAACAAATTACTAAAATGCAATTAATAATATATTAATTATTATTATTATTATTTTTATATTGGCTTGCCACTTTAATTTTGAAGGACTTCCTTGTAAACTACATTTTCAGTCTTTCCTTCATGCTGGAGAACGGCCAGGCTGTTAGAGGAGCTGACTCTGGAACAGGCAGTCACTCCTCAGATCCATACCAGCCACTTTCACACTCTGCCCCTGAGCTTTGTTAATGATAATGGCAGAGCAGTCCTTTACCAGGAACTGCAGCCATATGAACTGGAAGTGTTAGTCTGATGGGATCAGAGGAATTATCGGAAGAAGACATCCTCTCCCTGACAGATGCCTGTGAATATGGGCCCTCATTCCGAGATGATCGTAGCTGTGCTAAATTTAGCACAGCTACGATCATTCACACTGACATACATGGGGATGCCCAGCACAGGGCTATCCCGCCCCGCATGTCAGTGCTACCCCCTCCCCTGCAGAAGTGCAAAGGCATCGCACAGCGGCGATGCCTTTGCACTTCAAGAGTAGCTTCCGACCAGCGCAGCTTTAGCGTGCTGGCCGGGAGCTACTCGGCGTTCCCCGGCCGCAGTGGCTGCCTATGACGTCACACAGCCACTGCGGGCAGCTCCCCGCATGGTCCGGCCACGCCTGCATTGGCCAGACCGCGCCCACGAAACGGTGGCCAGACGCCGCTGTTCTGCCCCCTCCCGCCCAGCGACTGCCTCTACCTGTCAATCAGGCAGAGGCGATCACAGCCCAGCTATGGCCATCGGCTGTCTGGCATGCGCCAGCACACTGCGGTGCCGGCGCATGCGTAGTGGGTTCCCGTTCGCTCGGCTGCGATAAAAAGAAGCGAGCAAGCGGGTCAGAATGACCCCCATCTTCGCTTCAGTTACATGTTTGTGCAGAGTCTTCACCTGCAGCCTGTTACCATTACAAAGTTTGGGTGGATTCAAGTTTCATAAAAGCACTATGAGGGCACCAACCTTAAGATAGAGTACAGAGTGATGAATGGTGTCCCTTACCTCCACCATAGAATCAACAGACTAGTACCTAAACATATCAGTAGCCAGCTTCTTCAACAGACTGTTAACTGCTGAGTCATTTGGTGGAGTGAGGATAGCCTTCTCCCTCAGCCAAGAGAAACTTTTACCTCCATTCTCGTTCAAGGCCAGGTAGATCCTCTCAGTCAAAGTGTACAATAAATTACAGAGGTTTTCCGGAATACAGACTCTTTCCCCCTCCTCCACCAACTTGTCATCCCCTATTTTAAGAAGTAATTCAGAAAACTCCTCTGCTTTCAAGTCGCCTATAAGGTGCACTCGCATGTTGACCCTCAAGGATGTTGACACTTGGCCATGAGTCGGATGACTTGAGACATGCCCTGACCATGTCAGAGCATGTCCCCCATGGCACAACAGGTAAGGTCTATCTGAAATCTCCAGTCAGCAGCACCGTCACCTCACCCATCAGATCGATGGCGGTCATTAGAACGACATGAGTTAGGTCTACATACAATGGGTCGACCACGTTTGGTTGACATGCATTAGGTCGATGTGATCACTAGGTTGACATGGTCATTAGGTTGACATGTACTAGGTCGACATGGCAAAAGGTTGCCACGAGTTTTTCACTTTTTTTTTGATCCACGTGGACTACAATTGGGAACAGTAACCTGTGCTGAGCGCAGCGGTAGCAGAGCGAGGCACTTTGCTCAAAGCATGGCGAGCAGAGCGAGTCATGCGAGGGGACACAGTAGACTAATTGGGGTTTCCCGTCACTTTTCAAAGAAAATGACACCCAAAAAGTAAAAAAAACTCATGTCGACCTTTTTCCATGTCGACCTAGCACATGTCGACCTAATGACCATGTTGACCTACTGATCATGTCGAACTAATGCATGTCGACCAAATGTGGTCAACCCAATGAATGTCGACCTAACTCATGTCGACCTAATGAGTCACACCCCCATCAGACGGGTGCAGCTCCTGATGTCCTGGAGAATCCAGTTAAGAGCCTCAATGTCCCTCTTGTTCCCATGGTGCACTCGTCCCACACGATAAGCTTGACCTCTCAAAGTACCTAAGCCTTGTCACTTTCCTTAGAGATGTTGCAGAGCGCTGACTCCAAATAGTTCAGATTGAGAGGCAACTTGAAGGCAGAGTGAGCTGTCTTGCCGACATTTAACAAAGTTGCAGCGATACCTGTGGTAGCAACAGCAATGGCTATCTTCCTATTGCTCCTGACTTTAGCTAACAATAGATTAATCCAAAGGGTTTTTCCGGTCCCACCAGGAGCTTCTAAAACGAATAGCCATTTACTGTCTGAGACAATGCTGTCTGTGACCTCATCATAGACCTTCCACTGTTCAAGATTTAGCTTTGCAAAATTTTCAGCAACTGTCTCAGAGAGCTGGACTGGATCGTAAGACAGCTCCCTTAGATGCTCGTGGTTGGCTGTGATGACTCCTTGCTGGCAATGTAAGACCAAAGTGTTGGAGAGTGTGGCCAGACATGGAGAAGACAACATCTTCAAGCAGAGCTAGGCAGCGGTTGTAAATAATGTCCATGATGTGCTTGACATTGCTGAACTCTCTGCGAGACTGTCTTGATATTTTTCCCACAATACCACAGAAACCCCAACCTGGAAAAACACCAACATGATGGTGAACAGGTCCCGGATTTTGTGAGGAGAATCTGACAGGGAAGCTTCATCTAGTGTGCATTCCCAGTCATGTAGGGTGCACTATTCCAGCAACAGTTTTGAGATCACCGAATGACTTTGGACCTCGGATTTCATGCAACAGAAGGCATAAGTAGTAGCACTCAGCGTCGCCGGGATGGACGGTGTACACTCTACCTACAGATGTGTCCTCTTACATCTTTGCTCCATGTGCTACAAGTTGTGTTACACATAACGCGTGATTGCCATGTGACTCGGTAGCGCAGAGCGTCTTTGTTGTGTTTTTGTCTGCAAAAATGCATCTCAGAGGCACAGTAATGGAATAGGAAAATGATATGTGGCATGCCTATATTCTCTGTGATTGCGACAGTATTTGCATGCAAAATGTTATGCTACAGTGTTTTCATTTAAATGTAATTTCGGATGCAGATAGAGCCGCAATTACACACAGAATATAGGCATGCCACATATCATTTTAATCAGCAGAAGTTGTGTGTGTCCTATTACATTACTATGCATCTAAGACACATTTTCACAGAGAAAAAAACGCAAAAAAGATGCTCAGTGCTACCGAGTCCCGTCACGGCATTGCGCAACTTCAAGGGCTGTTAAGCGTGACTGCAGCAAGGATGTAAGAGGACATATCTGTAGAACTTGATCTTTCTTCACACCTGGATGACCTAGCACAGGCTTTCCTTGTTTCCTCCTGCAGAACTTGTTGTTCTTTCACACAAAGCACAAAGAAACTTCACAGTAAAGGAGAGTTCTTGTGAAGGTGTTGACTTTGTTGAGACCAAAGAAGGCTAAGAGTGTACTTTCCGGAGGGTTGTTGTTATGTTCAATAACATTTTGTTCAGTAAAATATACTCTGCCCATTCTCCAAATGGACAGCAAGATGCAGGACAGGAGGAAACCGTTCATGAATGGGGAAGCACAGGATCCACCAAAATGCTTCAGAGATGCTGATGTACCGCCCTGTCTCATACCTTGGGGGTAATTCACATATGATCACAGCAGCAAATTTGTTAGGAGTTGGGCAAAACCACGTGCACTGCAGGTGTGGCAGATTTATCATTTGCAGAGAGAGTTAGATTTGGGTGGGTTATATTGTTTCTGTGCAGAGTGAATACTGGATGCTTTATTTTTACACTGCAATTTAGATTTCAGATTGAACACACCCCACCCAAATCTAATTCTCTCTGCACATGTTATATTTGCTCCCTCTGCAGTGCACATGGGCCCTCATTCCGAGTCGTTCGCTCGGTATTTTTCATCGCATCGCAGTGAAATTCCGCATAGTGCGCATGCGCAATATTCGCACTGCGACTGCGCCAAGTATCTTTGCTATGAAGATAGTATTTTTACTCACGGCTTTTTCATCGCTCCGGCGATCGTAATGTGATTGACAGGAAATGGGTGTTACTGGGTGGAAACACGGCGTTTTATGGGCGTGTGGCTGAAAACGCTTCCGTTTCCGGAAAAAACGCAGGAGTGGCCGGAGAAACGGGGGAGTGGTTGGGCGAACGCTGGGTGTGTTTGTGACGTCAAACCAGGAACGACAAGCACTGAAATGATCGCACAGGCAGAGTAAGTGTGGAGCTACTCTAAAACTGCTAAGTAGTTTGTGATCGCAATATTGCGAATACATCGGTCGCAATTTTAAGATGCTAAGATACACTCCCAGTAGGCGGCGGCTTAGCGTGTGTAACTCTGCTAAATTCGCCTTGCGACCGATCAACTCGGAATGAGGGCCATGGTTTTGCCCATTTGCTAACAAATTTTCTGCTGCGATCAGATCTGAATTAGGCCTTTTGTCACCTCATCCAGCTCATTTTCAACAGTGAACGCTGCCTAGTATGACCCTTTGTTGACATATTTGTAGATATGTTTGATGGATTTAACAAAGTTACAAAACTTAACATTAATATGGGCTGAGAAGGAGTGAGACAGAACAGAACTGTAAGGCAGCACCCAACAATTGTCAATTTCTACCCCGTTGATGTCAACTGTGAACCCACCATCTGTAGGGGACCACCTGTGGTACTGAGGGTAGCCATCCTCCCCGGTTTGCATGTTGCTGATGATGGGCCGAGGGTACCTCTTGCTGCATGACCCATTAATCATGCAGGTTGAATTTATGTTGCGACTACCACATGGGCCATGTATCATGGTCGACTTGACAATCTCATGAAGGGCTGAGTCCAGCTCGGGGATTTCAGCACAAATCACTTGGTCAATCATCGATGCCTTAATTTTATCTCTCAGCTACAACAGAATGTGTACAAGGTGGAGACCTCGTTTCTGCCATTTCACAGAGAAAATGTGACACCTGGTTGGTCCGAAAACTCATCATTTTGTAAGGAGTTTCACCATCTGTTTGACCTTTAGATGGAAAACCCACGCTACAACATCATGCCCGTACTGAGATTTTTGACCTTGTTTCAAGAACTCCATGATTTCTTGCCATTTCGGATTGCATATGAATTTAATGAAAAGATCAGGACGTTCCAAATGGCCCACATAGGACATAGCATCTTGAGTTCTTTCATGCATGTAGCAGGGTCCTCCAGTAAAACTTGACGGCAATACCACCATCTTGCCCAGTTCAGACAACTTACCATCAGCTCTCCTGATGGCATCCTTCAGGTGCACATAATCCTCACTTATCAATTTTTTTCTGGTTGTTATGGATTAATTTTAATCTTTCCATTTCTATCTTCACATACATATCAACCAGAAACTGATTGAGAAGGTTTCTGAATGAGCTCTTCCCTTCATGCTTCATCAGCCGATAGCTGTAGAACTCTGCAGGTGAAACTGTCTTCTTAAGAGGTGCTTTAATGTTGAGGTTGCACCGAGTAATGTCAATGGAATAGCCATTCTCTCCATGGCAGAACATAAGCAGGTACTGAAAAGCGGCGTAGGCGCGCAGTGACATGCGGTGGGGTGAGGCAGGTGAGGCAGAGCCTTTCCTGTCATACTAATGTTTGTGCCAGAGGTTTGACTGTATAAAGTATATGAAAAATGCAGAGAATTTGTTTGAAATATCTTCTTTGTATTATTCTAATCATTTTTAAGCCAAAACTCTGAAGGAAAACGTCTATGGCAGGTGAGGCAGTACCTCACCTGTGTATCCTTTCCACACATCTCTGATTAAAACTCACCAAATTTCCAGGAGTTTATACTGCTGAACCTGTGTATAATGCCCAGATGTACCTTTTGGCTCATATATTTCATGTAAATATGGCTCTGGTGCTAGCCAATGCCTCCTGAGCCATTTAGCTCACTGCACGTCCCTGTAGGTGAGGTGTGTCTCGCTGATCCATACCAGCCGGCTATCTCTACTGTGTAGCACGATATCTCTCCTCTCAAACACCTGGCCCACAATCACCAGAGCCACTTTGTTAGTGATGGGAGCATTGATCATGACTTGGAAGTCTGTCCCTTGGGAACAGAGTCAACAGCAGCTTTAAAGTCCTTGATGTACTTGTTATGTTCATGCAGCAACTTCTGGAGTTGACCAACCTGTTCTGGCTTAACACCTGTAAAGTATCCACAACAGATGTCTCTCTGGTTGTCATCCTCATCAACAAAGTATATCTGAAGGAATGAAGACTGCTGTTCAGATGCCAACATCAAGCTCCCTATTCTGTGATAGACCTGCCCCTGAACCTTGAATGTTGGCATGAAATTAATTCACCTCCTTTGCTCCAAAAGATGTTTTTTGGAAGCACCCATTGTACTTCAAGATACTAGAGACAAAATGCTCAGACTCTGGGTGCTGATGGGTGAGGAGGCTGTGCAGAGTTTCAGGATACTGTTATAAGGCAGACAGCTGGACTTTGCCATTACCACAGCACATGTCGTGGCTCTCTTCTTTCCACTTCTTAACATGGCACCAGCTACAAACCGACTGAGGCCCAACATCGACAGTCTTGTCCTTAGCGTAATGAACTTGGGGGTCATACTTGAAACCTGGTAGATTTTTAATGGTCCAAGGCAGTAGTTTAATCTGAAACCTTTTTTCATTTTACTTAGTTACAGCTGCATGGTTAACTTCTGTTTATTTTTTCTGAATCATTTTATACTGCTATCCTATGAACATCAGAATGATTTTGAGTATATTTTTTAGCTGCATTCCTAGCTTCTTTTTTGCAAATAGCGCCCGTGAATCTTTTCCTGCCCTTTTTTCCTCTCTTTCCTTTACATGCGGTCCGAGTGTCATCAGAAGTGAGATCAGCTGACAGAGCAGTACCGGGTTGATAAAGCACGGAGAAGAACTGACACAGTTCTGATGGGGGGCTGAAGAAGGATAGGCATGGTTCACATTCCATAGGCTTACTTGTGGTAGGATGTTGTTGAGAAGTGGTAGCATCAAAGTGCCCCTCCATGAAGCCATCTGAGAACACACCAAAACAATAAATGGATTATATTGTACGGGAATCTGTAGTCTCTGTCTTATTTTCTGGACAATGGGATATATCTAAAGTTAACTGGTTTGTTTATCACAAAAATCAGCAATTAGACGTACAACAGGACATGCTTCGCTCACCACTGCCAATCTTTGTCAGACCTAAACTCCGGAGGGCCTTCACTAGATTAATGCTGTCAAAAGGCTGATGCTGAGGAGAAAAATGTGCCTCCTTCTCTGCCCTGTCTCGTCTTTGATGCTGCCCTGCTCAGTGCTGTAAATACTGGGATGACAGTCCAAGCTCTACCCAGTGTATGTTAAATATGTAAGGTTTGCAGGGACAGGCCAACTCTATTCCAAAGGACCCTAGGTCTCTTTGCTTAACTTCTTGCTCTCCTTAGGGCTCCTCCTTTGAGGTAAAAAGGTAAATATTTTTGCACAACACTTAAGGTCACCGGGAGAGCTGTCGATACCCTTTTCACTGCAGATAGGCAGTTGCTGACTATCAATCTTTCATTTAATGCATTTAAAAGTGAAAACATCTATTTTTCCTTTCCTCCTATTGCTTTCTGAGAGGTTCGGCAATGTTTAGTTCAAGTGACAGGTTTGCCTCTGATAATTGAGACACTATCCTCTACTGACTGGAAATAGGTTGGTTAAGTACTTATATCTGAAATCTATATACTGTATATAATAGGCAAATACCACTGACTCATCACAAAATCCCCTGAACCATAAGGCTGCACTTCCTTGCCAGTGGCAGTTTTAGAGCAGTCCAATATTCAAATAGGGGAGCCACACACAGCGATGTTTGACAGAGTTTAGGGGTGGCAGTTGATGTGGTGCCCCTATTTGAATAATGGAGTGCTCTGTAGGTGGTTATGGTTAGGCTGCAGTAAAGGAGGGTTAGGTTTAGGGGGTAATGCGGTGAGGGGTAGCTTCCTTCCCAACCCCTGTCAGGATTCTAAACTGTGGGATGCTGCAGTCGGTGTTTTGACTGCCTCCATCCTGCCAGCGGGCATTTTAACCCCAACCCAAAGTAACCAGCTGTCTATTTCTTGATGCCACGTGAATGTTGGGTCTGTAAATGGACCATTACATGAATGTGAATAGTATGGGCTAAGTTTACTAAGTGGCGGTTTTGGTGTAATTTAGAAACGGAGGAAACCACTGTCAATTGACAGCAGTTTCTACATCTAATTGATAGCATTTACTATGCAGCAGTATTAGCTTTAAATTTAATCTACTGTTTCAATGGTTTCAACATAACAATCTGCCATGGCGTGTTCTGTTTGGCAGTGTTTTTTTATTGAACATCAGTTTCCGACTGTTTCTAAATGACATAAAAAACACTGCTTAGTAAATTTATCCCAAAGTCTATTTAAGGTGTAGAGCTTCCTTAGCTGATTCTGTTAATGACATATTTTCCTCCTCAAGGTAGATGACTACAGTTGGTTGTTTTCTACTGTACTTGACCAGCTTACTTCTGTGCCTGCCAATATGTCATCACAGAGTGATTTGAGTGTAGAATTTCCAGACTTGGTAAACTCTGTTCTCAAGGAAGATTTACCTTGAGTCCTGTTGGAGAAAGAGCGCTATATAAATAAAATTATTATTACTACAGATTGAGTATCCCTTATCCAAAATGCTCGGGACCAGAGGTATTTTGGATATCGGATTTTTCCGTATTTTGGAATAATTGCATACCATAATGAGATATCATGGTGATAGGACCTAAATATAAGCACAGAATGCATTTATGTTTCATATACTCCTTATACACACAGCCTGAAGGTCATTTTAGACAATATTTTTTATAACTTTGTGTATTAAACAAAGTGTGTGTACATTCACACAATTCATTTATGTTTCATATACACCTTATACACACAGCCTAAAGGTCATTTATTACAATATTTTTAATAACTTTGTGTATTAAACAAAGTTTGTGTACATTGAGCCATCAGAAAACAAAGATTTCACTATCTCACTCTCACTCAATAAAGTCCGTATTTCGGAATATTTCGTATTTCGGAAAATTTGGATATGGGATACTCAACCTGTATTATTAGTATTATTATTATTTATGTATCTTTGAATTATGTTGACTGCTTCCTAGTGCTGTCTTCCAGGATTAGTAGTAAATTGTATTACTCTGCTTGCTGCATGTGTGATGTCATGGTGAGTTCCAACACTTGCATACAGTAAATGCCCCAAAGAGTTTTGATGAGTAATTTTCTTCATACTTTCTACTTCTTCTTTGCTTATTGGTGAAATAACCTTAGTTAGTGTCAGGCCTTTGTGAATGGGAGCACTTACTGGATTAGCATCTGAAATTCCTTACTTTGTAATTATATTTTCAATGTAGGTATGCTGATCAACAAATATGATCCCTTTCTCTTGATCTTGATTGATTCTCAGGCCCAGTTAGTGTTCAGGACCTAAGGAGCGTATTTATTATAGCTTGGAGACAGATAAAATTGAGTGAGAGAGATAAAGTAACAACCAATCAGCCCCTAACTGTCATTTTTCTGTTAAATGTAAGGCAGAAGCTAATTGGCTGGTACTTAATCTCTCACAATTTTATCTCTCTTCGAACTTTGATAAATACCCCCTTAAGTCTGTCATCCTGAACTTTTGAAAATATTGCAAAATATGATGCTTTGGGAGACATTCTCAAAAATGGTGGGAAGATAAAGGCCTATTTACTAAGCTTTGAATGGAGGTAAAGTGGACAAAGATAAAGTACCAGCCAATCAGCTCCTAACTGCTGGTTGGCTGATACTTTATCTCCGTCCACTTTATCTCCATCCAAGGCTTAGTAAATAGACGCCTCAATACCTGAAAACTAAACTAAGATCTATTGACCTCAAGTTTTATATTGGATATACTTAAAAATTGATTACAGATTTAAAAATGATGTAAAACACTCCAAAGCCAGAATACCTTGGATCACCATGAAAAAAAAAGGTACAAAATAATGGGGAGTTGGTTCCCTTTAAAATATTTATTTTACTTGCTAGTGGGAATTTGACATGATGATGTTGTATTCCACTTCTGAGAATATGCTTTTTAGAAAAAGAGGTATATTAGGTTTCTTGCTAGATTTGAACTGTTTAACTTTATTTTTATCTTCACCTTTGAGAATTACTCTGTTTTCATAGACAATTGTTTTTCATTGTGCACACACACAGGACAGTGATACTTTGTTTTCAGGCAGAGAAAATTGTCTCTCAGGCATTAGTGTTCAGATGTGCGCACAAAATGACTTATTTTAATTTAGCAGATAAGTAACTGTACATTTATATTTCCTTGTGACTCACAGTGCACAGTTACATTTCAAAAGTATCCAGAGACAACACTATATTGCTCATTGTATCTGTAGTGTGAAGTTCACATATGAGAAATGTGAGAGCCTAAAATAAATACTACATGACCCTGAGATGTGTGAAGACCCTTGGGAGTAGAGAAAATGAAATGCCTATCAGTCTCTGACACAGCAGAAGCTCCCTTTGCTTGGCAGCTTCATGCTTCATTACACTTGACTGAGATATATAGGTACAGCCTGAGGCAGTCACTATGGTCTGAGAGTAAGATGCATTCTGGGATATTAAAGTGTCACTTGGTCTTGAATTAGAATTATGTGGGGTAAGGCTTTGATAAATACTAAGATAGATCACATCTCTGCATATCCTTGTTCGTAGCTACTATTGGTGGCTGTCCTATCTTAGATCCCAAAAAAAAACAACAACAGAATTTAAAGAAATAAGAATTAAGTGACACATATTTCCGCCACAGTGCCATTAGGACAGTTTGCTGTCACAAGAACATACGAATCACAAAATAAAGGATATTACAGTAAGGCTTTCACAAACTTATAGTGCTAATATACACAAGTATATACCATATACCATACATTTACAGCATATACAATGCACTATAATGGATTGCAGACAGCGGACATGTAATTTATAATGCATATTTTTGGATATGGACTCCATAGGAGACACATGAGTGCAGCCAAGCCCCATGTAACTAGAAAAATCTAATCTGTTTAAAAAAAAATGGTCGTTTGTGCTCGCTTCGTCGGACTGTGCCAAACCCATGTGCATCCATTATAAATAGGTTCATATGTGCGAAAATAGACACGATAAGTAGATAACCTACAGTATTCATTTCTAAATTAAAATTTGCCCAGTCTTTCCTTTTTATATTCTTGGACAAAGGGGACACTTTTATTTTACTGCTACAATACCAAATATGTTTGTGCTGTTTGAGATTCCTGTAAAATTCAGCCTGCTATATAAAGCAACACAGGTGGAATATAGTAATGTTACATTTTGTATCTAGGTGATGACTTTTGGAAAGCCATAAATTTAGTTCAGGTCTATCATGAACTTTGACCTTGTTATGTTGGTTATGCCCCCTGTTACATGTTTTTGGCTTTGGCCTGTAACATTGACCGTGATCAGGTGCATGCATGAGACTGTTAGTGAGACTCCATGACTTTGATTTGTTTTCTGTCCCTGTGGAATATATAGGTCTGAACTCTTATTGTGCATTTGGCGCTTCTCTGTAGCCTGAGGTTTTTTTTTTAAATATCTGCACTACAAGTTATGCACAGTAATAGCTGTATGACTGTTTTCGGGTTATTGCATTTTTTATATTGGACACAAAATTGTATAATACACACAAAATGGCATATTTTATACACACATTATATAGAATAGCTAGCAGGCATAGCTCATGTGTTTTCTGTGCTTTCTATGGGGTATATTTACTATAGGTTGATTTTCATTGATGGTCATCGATCTAAATCAATGTTCTATTTCCAGGGCTAAAATATACATTTACTAAAATTTTTAAATTAATACAAAAAACAATCTGTTAGTAAATATGTGTTTTAGCCCCTGAAATACAACATCAATTAAGATCTATTTTCATCTTTTTATAAAGGATGAAAATTGACCTTTGGTATATATACCCTTACAGTATATATTTTTTTAACAACTTTTTTTTTTTAAATTTATGGCATTCACTGCTGTACATGTTGTGCACTTTAATATTAGGGTTAATCTAATGTAAGTATGGATGGACATTGTTGTCATGTGCAAACATACAGGTATTATAGTGTACTATAGCCAGCACTGTTTTCAATAGAGCACCCTGTGCTGGCCCCACCCCCGAGTATGTGATGTCATGATGTCACAATGAGGGGTGGGGCTGTCAGCAACAGAGCAGAGCTTCCGCAACGTCCGTGTGATGCTCTGACCTGCTCTTAGTTGACTTGCTTTTTAAATTTACCTGTAGTTAATGATCTGAACTGTTTTTTAGTACTATACTATTTTTATGTTCACTTTTTACTAGTAAAGCATACATACAGTACTGTACAATATAATTGACATTGACATTGCAGAATGATTTAAAATACAGTATGAATTAACACATACTCTTATGGCACAGTATTGTGTCTTACTTACTTTAGTGATTTAGTTATCAGTTGCCATTTACATGTGTCATGGATGCCTACAGGGTCCTTGAATTTCTAAGCTGCAGCAAACAGTCTAAGCTGCCTATTTAATAATTCAGTAAATCCACCAAAAATGTCTGTTTTTAGAAGATTGCTGCATTTTTGAGCACCAGGGGTACAAGGGATATCTGCTGCTGTGATGCTGTCCCCATCTTTATGATCGTAAATGCAGCTTTTTGGAGCTTGCCACATTAGCTAATGTCATATTTATATGGCATTAGTCACTTCTAGCCTATGGGCTCTTTTCTGAGCCCATGTCCTGGCAAGACGGCCTTGGTAGATGACACATTTTCTTATTGACCCAATATTTGGCTATAATACATGAAACATTTCAGGGCAAAACACTTGATAGTGTTACAATAACTTAAACCCTAATAAATATTTGTTTCACAAGGGAACATGGTTTAAAGAGGAGGGGGGGTTTATATTGTATATAATTTAAACTTACCGTTATTTAATATTAAGTGATCTTCCTACCCTTCAATGAAAAGAATGGATTCCATTGTTGAATGTTTTTAAAAAGATATAATGTGACACAAGTGGGAATTTCATTATTTTTGTAATTTGTTTTCATAATGGCACCATATTATGCAGTGCTGAACGTGGGCAAGATTCTGATAAATCGTAAGAGGCAAAACAAGATTAATTTTTGCTGTTTTAAAGGTACGGCCAGACTCACTGCAGTGTCATTTGTGCCTGCGTCTTGCAGGCTAATACATCAGACCTGAGGAACATTTTAGTCAGCAGCCAATTAACCTACAGAACACAATGTTTTAGGGGTCTGAGATGAACTTGGAGCACCAGGAAAAAACACACAAAAGTACATGGTCAACATACAAACACCTCAAAGACAGGGTCATAGAGAGTGGGGCTGGACCCGGTACTGTAGGGGGTGTGACCTAATTGTGTAGGCATGTCCTGTCTGTCTGTATGTGTGGCGGTGCAAAGTGTGGGCAGAGGACACTGCTGTTGTATCCACTGTAGCCCAGTACACAGCAGCTGGGCTGTGGAGAGAGACTGCTACTACTGACAGGTAAGAAAGAAGGGGGGGAGCAGACCCAGGGCCTCGCCAGGCCCCTGCAACAAGCCCTGGTCAGGGTGATTAGTGTCCCTCCTCACGGTGCCCTTGTATATGGGTTGTGCATGAAACCTGGCAGTTGGAATCTGATGGTCAGGAGGCCGACAGCAGTATCCCAATGGCCAGAATCCTAACACATCCTGGTATGTTCTACCCCTAATCCTACCCCTAGCCTTAACCCACCCCTCTCACAGCCTAACCCTAACCTCCCCCTTCTGTAGCCTACCCCTAACAACCCCCCCTCCCTACTGCCTAACTCTAACCTCCCCATCCCTGCAGCCTAATCCTCCCCCTAGTTGGGACCCCTAGTACTTACTTACCTCTGGGATTTGTCAGAATATTGACCATCTGGATCCTTTCTGTCTTCTGACTAGAGGGATCCTGACTGTCGATGTTGTGACTGCATCCCCTGTACACAGAAAGGGAATCAAATTCACTAATCCAGTACTTTGATGCAGAAGAGCTGATCACTGAGCCACTGTTGTGCATCTACTGTATTACCTGATTATGGCATACACAAAGACAGACATGTGGTTTACTATTCCTTTGTAAAAACTCAGCTCAGGTAAAGAATAAGAAACATTTCTGTAAAACATGGATTTGGGATGGAACATCAATGCCTCCATTTATTCTGAATATACACAGAATAAAAGAAAAAAAAATGTATAAATTATGTAGATAAAAATACATTTCCAAACATAATGACTTTATGTAGCTGGGGTTGTATAGAAACAGCAACATCTCAGCATATGGAGATAAACTGACAAAAGCCTATAATTTAGGATGGAATTATCTTTCCGTTTTCTCTTTATTCCTCATTGTTTCTTGCAATCTCAGTTTGACTTGTAGCAATGAACAGTATGCATTAAGTAAAATCATGCTCTCCATATATTTCCTAACATCTTTGTGAACATCTGTGGAATTCAGAGAGGGGTTCAGAGGAAACGTCTGTTTTATCAATAATGTAAAGTACAGAATAAAGACTGCAGTCAGGAAAGTTGACTTCAAAATAAAAAAGTAAAGGACACATCAAAACCAGAGATTACATAAAGAAAAAAAAGAAAACTTTTTATGTCTCAATTTGATAGCATCTTTGGACGTCTACATCAAGCAGTAGAACGCTATGTTTGACATCATTTAAATTTTACCAGATGCAGTTTCTTTACATTTTTTTTTTTTTGGCATGTTGAACCTTTAGGTACCTAATCCTATGTATGGAAGACTGCATATGTTAGAAGAGGTGAAGTGAGAAAGATTTAACATCAAAGAGGAAAAAGTAGCTAAAGTTCAGTCTATTTACCTCTAATGGAATTTTGGAAGCACGGTACTGAAGTGGCTCGAGCACTTACAGACTACACATGTTAGAGAATGTATCAAAATTTGTTTGTCAGTGCAGCAGGGAGATGTAAACTCTCAAACAATAAATGTCACAATACCTGCGGGAATGCGAGAAATACTTGGAGCACTAATAATTTGCTAGGGTTAAAGACAAATTGTTAAAAGGTTATAATGCTGGGCTGTATTATCAGTTTAATACAACCTTGCAGAATGAACATTGCAGCTTTCAAAGGGCAACTAAACACTAGAGATGAGCGGGTTCGGTTTCTCTGAATCCGAACCCGCACGAACTTCATGTTTTTTTTCACGGGTCCGAGCGACTCGGATCTTCCCGCCTTGCTCGGTTAACCCGAGCGCGCCCGAACGTCATCATGACGCTGTCGGATTCTCGCGAGACTCGGATTCTATATAAGGAGCCGCGCGTCGCCGCCATTTTCACACGTGCATTGAGATTGATAGGGAGAGGACGTGGCTGGCGTCCTCTCCGTTATAGTAGAAAAGAGTAAAGACTGAGTGACTTAGTTATAATTGTGGGGAGGATTGGGGACGGGGAGCAGCTGTTAGGGAGTACAGTTATTTAGATTAGGAGAGAGAGAGAGAGAGAGATTGACCTGATTTACTGGAGCTTAGGAGTACTGTAGAAGAGAGTGCAGAGTTTACTAGTGACTGACCACAGTGACCACCAGACAGTGCAGTTTTATTTAATATATCCGTTCTCTGCCTGAAAAAAACGATACACACAGTGACTCAGTCACATACCATATCTGTGTGCACTGCTCAGCCCAGTGTGCTGCATCATCTATGTATATATTATATATCTGACTGTGCTCAGCTCACACAGCTTATAATTGTGGGGGAGACTGGGGAGCACTGCAGTGCCAGTTATAGGTTATAGCAGGAGCCAGGAGTACAAGACAGTCACATACCATATCTGTGTGCACTGCTCAGCCCAGTGTGCTGCATCATCTATGTATATATTATATATCTGACTGTGCTCAGCTCACACAGCTTATAATTGTGGGGGAGACTGGGGAGCACTGCAGTGCCAGTTATAGGTTATAGCAGGAGCCAGGAGTACATATTATATTAAAATTAATTAAACAGTGCACACTTTTGCTGCAGGAGTGCCACTGCCAGTGTGACTGACCAGTGACCTGACCACACTGACCACCAGTATAGTTAGTAATATACTATATTGTGATTGCCTGAAAAAGTTAAACACTCGTCGTGTGACTTCACTTGTGTGGTGTTTTTTTTTTATTCTATAAAAAACTCATTCTGCTGACAGACAGTGTCCAGCAGGTCCGTCATTATATAATATATATACCTGTCCGGCTGCAGTAGTGATATATATATATTTTTATATCATTATTTATCATCCAGTCGCAGCAGACACAGTACGGTAGTTCACGGCTGTAGCTACCTCTGTGTCGGCACTCGGCAGTCCGTCCATAATTGTATACCACCTAACCGTGTTTTTTTTTTCTTTCTTCTTTATACATACATACTACGACATCTCTTTATCAACCAGTCTATATTAGCAGCAGACACAGTACAGTACGGTAGTTCACGGCTGTGGCTACCTCTGTGTCGGCACTCGGCAGTCCGTCCATAATTGTATACCACCTAACCGTGGTTTTTTTTTCTTTCTTCTTTATACATACATACTACGACATCTCTTTATCAACCAGTCTATATTAGCAGCAGACCCAGTACAGTACGGTAGTTCACGGCTGTGGCTACCTCTGTGTCAGCACTCGGCAGTCCGTCCATAATTGTATACCACCTAACCGTGGTTTTTTTTTCTTTCTTCTTTATACATACATACTACGACATCTCTTTATCAACCAGTCTATATTAGCAGCAGACACAGTACAGTACGGTAGTTCACGGCTGTGGCTACCTCTGTGTCGGCACTCGGCAGTCCGTCCATAATTGTATACCACCTAACCGTGGTTTTTTTTTCTTTCTTCTTTATACGTACATACTACGACATCTCTTTATCAACCAGTCTATATTAGCAGCAGACACAGTACAGTACGGTAGTTCACGGCTGTGGCTACCTCTGTGTCGGCACTCGGCAGTCCGTCCATAATTGTATACCACCTAACCGTGGTTTTTTTTTCTTTCTTCTTTATACGTACATACTACGACATCTCTTTATCAACCAGTCTATATTAGCAGCAGACACAGTACAGTACGGTAGTTCACGGCTGTGGCTACCTCTGTGTCGGCACTCGGCAGTCCGTCCATAATTGTATACCACCTACCCGTGGTTTTTTTTTCTTTCTTCTTTATACATACATACTACGACATCTCTTTATCAACCAGTCTATATTAGCAGCAGACACAGTACAGTACGGTAGTTCACGGCTGTGGCTACCTCTGTGTCGGCACTCGGCAGTCCGTCCATAATTGTATACCACCTAAACGTGGTTTTTTTTTCTTTCTTCTTTATACATACATACTACGACATCTCTTTATCAACCAGTCTATATTAGCTATATGTCTATATGTGCTGATTGGGGATGGTTTTTTGGAAGGGACATCCTGCGTGACACTGCAGTGCCACTCCTAAATGGGCCCGGTGTTTGTGTCGGCCACTAGGGTCGCTAATCTTACTCACACAGCTACCTCATTGCGCCTCTTTTTTTCTTTGCGTCATGTGCTGATTGGGGAGGGTTTTTTGGAAGGGACATCCTGCGTGACACTGCAGTGCCACTCCTAAATGGGCCCGGTGTTTGTGTCGGCCACTAGGGTCGCTAATCTTACTCACACAGCTACCTCATTGCGCCTCTTTTTTTCTTTGCGTCATGTGCTGATTGGGGAGGGTTTTTTGGAAGGGACATCCTGCGTGACACTGCAGTGCCACTCCTAGATGGGCCAGGTGTTTGTGTCGGCCACTAGGGTCGCTTAGCTTAGTCATCCAGCGACCTCGGTGCAAATTTTAGGACTAAAAATAATATTGTGAGGTGTGAGGTATTCAGAATAGACTGAAAATGAGTGGAAATTATGGTTTTTGAGGTTAATAATAATATGGGATCAAAATGACCCCCAAATTCTATGATTTAATCTGTTTTTTAGGGTTTTTTGAAAAAAACACCCGAATCCAAAACACACCCGAATCCGACAAAAAAAATTCGGTGAGGTTTTTCCAAAACGCGGTCGAACCCAAAACACAGCCGCGGAACCGAACCCAAAACCAAAATACAAAACCCGAAAAATTTCAGGCGCTCATCTCTACTAAACACACGCATTCAGATGTTCAAAAATAAAACATACAAAACACTGTACATAAAATAAAGTGCTTTGTTTAGTCTTACTCAGGGTACACAATGGAGCACGAGATGCACGAGATGCCTTTTCGATTCATCATAGCACCTATATCGTTCAGTGTGTATGTGGATTGCACGCTCCCATGATCTCTAATGATGGATGCTAGGTTTGATGTGGCTGAATTACATCACCATAGTTTAGTATGGTGAGTGTGATTCACGAAGAAATGGAAAGTTTTGCTTTCCGTTTCTCCACTGTGTTCAGATTCATCATCTCAGGACAGATTCACCATCTCAGGACAGCATAATCTGATCATCAGTGCGAAACCAGCAGGAAAACTCAATGATTCCATGCTCTCTGCCTGGCACCTGGTGCTAGTTCTGCCCCCTGACCTCCCAGCAGCCTTTACATCCTTCCGGGAGCTCAGCCATTGGTGCATGTGCTGAAGGGACCTGCTGGCTGATCCAAAGCATCACAGAGGAAAACGCAGCTAAAGTCAGGCTCGCTGGAGCCATGGAGGCCATATAACATCACCAGAAGATTAGAGCATAGGTTCTCAAACTCGGTCCTCAGGACCCCACACAGTGCATGTTTTGCAGGTAACCCAGCAAGTGCACAGGTGAATTAATTACTCACTGATACATTTTAAAAGGTCCACAGGTGGAACTAATTATTTCACTTGTGATTCTGTGAGGAGACCTGCAAAACATGCACCGTGTGGGGTCCTGAGGACCGAGTTTGAGAACCTGTGGATTAGAGTATCAGTGGCGGTTCCACAGGTGGGGCTACAGCATAGTTCAAAATTCAATTAGAAGAGCAAAGAAGTTGATAGTCTAAAGATGTGCGCTGACCCCCATGTTTTGGTTTTGTATGTGGATTCATCTTCGTGTTTTGGTTTTGCAAAACCGCCCTCAAGTGTTTAGGTTCAGATTCGTTTTACAGGTTTGGTTAAAAGTGAGGATACATCTGTATGAGGAGGAACTTGTTATTTGAAACGGTGGAATCAAGGATCAGAAAAATCAGACATACTGTGTGAACACAATAATTTACTTGACTTCATTTTGTATTTGGCACTCACAGGGAGCAACATTTTTATATGTAGATTTTGTGGTGCATTTTGTTTGCATTATATTTTATATATATTACTGTAATATTAGACTTTGTAAATGCTTCCATTTTATTTACTATACACATTGCCCAATATTTTCTTTTATGAGCTATTACAAAGAGATAACAGTTTTATTCATTAGACATTATTTAGTTTCATGCTGCCTTTTATTAGCACAGTTATCCTGTAACAAGCATCAGATTGCCCTACGTAAATGAACATATTGATGCTAACATCTGCCAAAGTCAGAGAAAACTTTAATATAACAAATCTATAGCATAATCTAGTCATAAAAGGCCGAGTACTTATCCCACAGTCTTACAATATATAGTGCTTTGTCATTAAGGACCTCATTGTGGTCATATTGAATCATTATGTATAACATGATGAAGAGCTTAACAAACAGCAAGCACAGAGCAGGTTTAACCATGGCTATTAAACCACATTGAGTTGAAGAGCATTAAAAGGAGACAGACCATGAAGTACTCTATTTATAGGAGAAGAAAACATTGGCCAAGGAGTTCATATATTTTGAACATACACTAATTAAAATACATGTAAGAAACTCAAAGTACATTTAGATATAAGCTATCTATGTATGACATAACTTAATAGTTATATTATAGCTGTGCGCTGCATCATCAGGGCATTGGTAATACGTTTTATGGTGATATATTGGACATCTATTTGCTGACTAGGAGAGGATACTATAGATCACTATTTCAATCAATATTTATATATTTCTATGTGTATTCGGCGTTAATATGCTGGGAATAGACATACAGATGAGGCCACACTCATTGTAGCAGCGACTAGGCAAGGGTATGCCTCTTTTGCTGCAATGAGCGCACACGCCGGCTTGCGTGTGCTTCTTGGTTGCACTGCATAGGTAAACGCAGGGGGGTTTCCGGTTGCACGGAAACCCCCCTCCTTTTGGCAAGTGGCTCAAATGATGACAACAATGGTCATGATAAATAATACTATTACTAGAACTGCCGCCACATCATGCAGTTTTTGGGACAGCAGAGCTGCTGCTCATGCCAAGATGCCCTGTGGTAGCAGCTTCTTCTACCAAGTTTACTGTGTGTGCGGATCTGAGTCCTCAATCAGTGCACAGACCCAGAGAGTAGCTACCAGGAAGAAGAGACAGGAGCATTACCATAAGGTGGAAGAATGTGTTCTTAGAAAGTGTAGTACTGGTTCTATTATGTTTGTGTATTTATTTATTATATGTTTAACCTTTTTCTGACCACTTATTTATATTATTTAAGTATGTTTGATACAGCCTATACTAGAGACCATCTATAGGGTTAAATATAAATACTGTATTCCATACAGTATACAGTGTATAAAAAGACCAATGTTCAGAGTCGTTACTAGTTTCTTCTACCGCTCCCCCAGACTCCTGCACTTGCTCCAATGTTCCGCAGAGTGGGAAATTGTGGACTGCAGTTGGAAACCCCCCTCAAGAAATCCTGCATTTGCCACTGCACCTGCACCCATTAACACTGTATTGAGCGGCAAAAGCCGCAGTCTGGCACAGGCCGGCGTGGGTGTGACTAGGCGCACTGCGAGCGCCAATGCAGCCGCTTCATAGCCACAATGAGCGAGGCTACATCTGTATATGTAATATTGCTCTCTTTACTGTCAATTTTGCCAAATAAATATTAGAAAGCACTTTAAATACATAGCTATAAATAATTACAGTACATCTCAAAAGTCTTTGGACAGATTGATGCGACTGTCCGAGTTGGCACACAAAAGCCTATCACACATTTCACTTTAGCTCAGGACATCATTGATAAGAATGTCTATGTTATGTGTTGGTAAGAATGTTTTTTTTTTTCTTCAGAATTTTTTTTTGTATCAGAAAAATTTATTTTGACTTCTATGGTTTGCAAGTCACGTCTGTACTGAACATAGTTTACATTAATCACAGACTGTGATATTGCATTCCCTGATAGAAGTGGCAAGGACAGGCAGAAAAGAATACTTAGCAGATATGCAGGAGGATGTCATACAGTACATGCGGTAAGGCAGGAGTGAAGTCAAGCAAGCATTGAGCACGATTTTGCATCCCACATCAAATAGTCAATGTTTGGGAAAATCTTTAAAGTGTCTATGTCAACTATAAGCTGATAGAGTGCTTAGAAATAAATCAGTAGCTGATACTCGCATGTGTGCACAGCAATCAGACCAAGATTTATGGGAAAACTTTAAATTAAATGTCCATGCTTTATCTGTAGAGCGTTGACCAAAGAATCATGGCTTACTGGGTTACTATCTGAGCTAAAGCCCTTCGCCAGTGCCACGAACAGGATAGCAAGTGTTGCTTTTGCCAAGGAGCACCTCAACTGGATGGCCACTTATTTTCCCAAGGTGTTATGAAATGACAAGAGCAAATTTAATCTGGTGTAAAAAAGTATGTCCATCACTCCAAAATTCAAAGGTACAATGCAAGGCACTAGTTACTCTCTGTGAAACATGTTTGGAGACACATCATAGTTTTGGGGAGTTTGTCTAGCAAGGGAGTTGCCCCCTACACCATGTAGAGGGAATCATGGATCAGTTTGTTTACAGAGAAATCATAAACAAATGCTACCATTGGTGAAAAAGAACATGCTCTGAAAATGGATCTTCCAACAAGGCAGCAATCCCAAACATTTCCCAAAATTAATCAGGTCAACTTCCACAAACAGAAAATCAATGCACTGGAATGGCCATGTCAAAATCCCAAACTAAATCCTATTGAGCACTTGTGGGAAGAGCTAGACATGTGTGTAGGGACCCAGATCTAGGGCACCTTTTTCCATGCATTACAAAGGGAATGGACAGATATTCATCAAGAACATTTACTCAATATTGCTGTATCTATGCCCTAACAATGCCAGACCGAAGTCTCTGCAAATGGTTGTGCAACAAAGTACTGCTGCTGTTGTCTTAAAATATCCCATTTTTGTTGTTATTTTGTTGCAGGCTATGCATCTAATGAAATATTTTGTACTGTAAAAACATTTATGAGCCTCAGGATATTGATTTTTCTTTTATCATACACACAAAGAGTGTGCAGTGGCCAACTGTGCTTTCAATTTTTGTTATTTTGCACTAAGGTTAGAAAATGATAAGCAGCATTTGTTGACAGTGGAACACAATTCAGAAAACTAAAGTATTTGTCAAAAGACTTTTGAGCATTACTATATACAGTAGTGATGTGCACCGGAAATTTTTCGGGTTTTGTGTTTTGGTTTTGGATTCGGTTCAGCGGCCGTGTTTTGGATTCGGACACGTTTTGGCAAAACCTCTCTGAAATTTTTTTGTCGGATTCGGGTGTGTTTTGGATTCGGGTGTTTTTTTCAAAAAACCCTCAAAAACAGCTTAAATCATAGAATTTGGGGGTCATTTTGATCCCATAGTATTATTAACCTCAATAACCATAATTTCCACTCATTTCCAGTCTATTCTGAACACCTCACACCTCACAATATTATTTTTAGTCCTAAAAGTGTCAGACAGGATGGCGCTACAAAAAATAGTCCCCAAACAGCACATGATGCAAAGAAAAAAAGAGTTGCACCAAGGTCGCTGGATGGTTAAGCTAAGCGACCCAAGTGGCCGACACAAACACCTGGCCCATCTAGGAGTGGCACTGCAGTGTCAGACAGGATAGCACTTCAAAAAATAGTCCCCAAACAGCACATGATGCAAAGAAAAAAAGAGGTGCACCAAGGCCGCTGGATGGCTAAGCTAAGCGACCCAAGTGGCCGACACAAACACCTGGCCCATCTAGGAGTGGCACTGCAGTGTCAGACAGGATGGCACTTCAAAAAAAGCCCCCAAACATCACATGATGCAAAGATAAATTAAAGAGAAAAGAGGTGCAAGATGGAATTGTCCTTGGGCCCTCCCACCCACCCTTAGGTTGTATAAACAGGACATGCACACTTTAACAAACCCATCATTTCAGCGACAGGGTCTGCCACACGACTGTGACTGAAATGACTGGTTGGTTTGGGCCCCCACCAAAAAAGAAGCAATCAATCTTTCCTTGCACAAACTGGCTCTACAGAGGCAAGATGTCCACCTCCTCCTCATCCTCCGATTCCTCACCCCTTTCACTGTGTACATCCCCCTCCTCACAGATTATTAATTCGTCCCCACTGGAATCCACCATCTCAGGTCCCTGTGTACTTTCTGGAGGCAATTGCTGGTGACTGTCTCCACGGAAGAATTGATTATAATTCATTTTGATGAACATCATCTTCTCCACATTTTCTGGAAGTAACCTCCTACGCCGATTGCTGACAAGGTGAGCGGCTGCACTAAACACTCTTTCAGAGTACACACTGGAGGGGGGGGCAACTTAGGTTAAATGAAGCCAGTTTGTGCAAGGGCCTCCAAATTGCCTCTTTTTCCTGTCAGTATACGTACGGACTGTCTGACGTGCCTACTTGGATGCGGTCACTCATATAATGCTCCACCATTCTTTCAATGGTGACAGAATCATATGCAGTGACAGTAGACGACATGTCAGTAATCATTGGCAGGTCCTTCAGTCCGGACCAAATGTCAGCACTCACTCCAGGATGCCCTGCATCACCGCCAGTGGGTGGGCTCGGAATTCTTAGCCTTTTCCTCGCAGCCCCAGTTGCGGGAGAATGTTAAGGAGTAGCTGTTGACGGGTCACGTTCCGCTTGACTTGACAAGTGTCTCACCGGCAGGTCTTTGCACCTCTGCACACTTGTGTCTGCTGGAAACAGAGATACAACGTAGGCTTTAAACCTAGTATCGAGCATGGTGGGCAAAATGTAGTGCTCTGATTTCAACAGATTGACCACCCGTGAATCCTGGTTAAGCGATTGAAGGGCTCCATCTACAAGTCCCACATGCCTAGCGGAATCGCTCCGTTTCAGCTCCTCCTTCAATCTCTCCAGCTGCTTCTGCAAAAGCCTGATGAGGGGAATGACCTGACTCAGGCTGGCAGTGTCTGAACTGACTTCACGTGTGGCAAGTTCAAAGGGTTGCAGAACCTTGCACAACGTTGAAATCATTCTCCACTGCGCTTGAGTCAGGTGCATTCCCCCTCCTTTGCCTATATCGTAGGCAGATGTATAGGCTTGAATGGCCTTTTGCTGCTCCTCCATCCTCTGAAGCATATAGAGGGTTGAATTCCATTTTGTTACTACCTCTTGCTTCAGATGATGGCGGGGCAGGTTCAGGAGTGTTTGCTGGTGCTCCAGTCTTCGGCAGGCAGTGGCTGAATGCCGAAAGTGGCCCGCAATTCTTCGGGCCACCGACAGCATCTCTGGCACACCCCTATAATTTTTTAAAAAATTCTGCACCACCAAATTCAATGTATGTGCAAAACATGGGACGTGCTGGAATTTGCCCACATGTAATGCACGCACAATATTGGTGGCGTTGTCCGATGTCGCAAATCCCCAGGAGAGTCCAATTGGGGTAAGCCATACTGCAATGATATTCCTCAGTTTCCGTAAGAGGTTGTCAGCTGTGTGCCTCTTATGGGAAGCGGTGATACAAAGCGTAGCCTGCCTAGGAACGAGTTGGCATTTGCGATATGCTGCTACTGGTGCCGCCGCTGCTGTTCTTGCTGCGGGAGGCAATACATCTACCCAGTGGGCTGTCACAGTCATATAGTCCTGAGTCTGCCCTGCTCCACTTGTCCACATGTCCGTGATTAAGTGGACATTGGACACAACTGCATTTTTTAGGACACTGGTGACTCTTTTTCTGACGTCTGTGTAAATTCTCGGTATCGCCTGCCTAGAGAAATTGAACCTAGATGGTATTTGGTACCGGGGACACAGTACCTCAATCAATTGTCTAATTCCCTGTGAATTAACGGTGGATACCGGACACACGTTTAACACAACCGCAGCTGCCAAGGCCTGAGTTATCCGCTTTGCAGCAGGATGACTGCTGTGATATTTCATCTTTCTCGCAAAGGACTGTTGGACAGTCAATTGCTTACTGGAAGTAGTACAAGTGGTCTTCTGACTTCCCCTCTGGGATGACGATCGACTCCCAGCAGCAACAACAGCAGCGCCAGCAGCAGTTGGGGTTACACTCAAGGATGCATCAGAGGAATCCCAGGCAGGAGAGGACTCGTCAGACTTGCCAGTGACATGGCCTGCAGGACTATTGGGTTTCCTGTCTAAGGAGGAAATTTACATTGAGGGAGTTGGTGGGGTGGTTTGCAGGAGCTTGGGTACAAGAGGAAGAAGGGATTTAGTTGTCAGTGGACTGCTTCCGCTGTCATCCAAAGTTTTTGAACTTGTCAATGACTTCTGATGAATGCACTCCAGGTGACGTATAAGGGAGGATGTTCCTAGGTGGTTAACGTCCTTACCCCTATTTATTACAGCTTGACAAAGGCAACACACGGCTTGACACCTGTTGTCAGCATTTCTGTTAAAATAATTCCACACCGAATAGGTGATTTTTTTTGTTATTTGACCAGGCATGTCAATGGCCATATTCGTCCCATGGACAACAGGTGTTTCCCCGGGTGCCTGACTTAAACAAACCACCTCACCATCAGAATCCTCCTTGTCAATTTCCTCCTCAGCGCCAGCAACACCCATATCCTCATCCTGGTGAACTTCAACAGTGACATCTTCAATTTGACTTTCAGGAACTGGACTGCGGGTGCTCCTTCCAGCACTTGCAGGGGGCGTGCAAATGGTGGAAGGTGCCACCTCTTCCCGTCCAGTGTTGGGAAGGTCAGGCATCGTAACCGACACAATTGGACTCTCCTTGGGGATTTGTGATTTAGAAGAACGCACAGTTCTTTGCTGTGCTTTTGCCAGCTTAAGTCTTTTCATTTTTCTAGCGGGAGGATGAGTGCTTCCATCCTCATGTGATGCTGAACCACTAGCCATGAACATAGGACAGGGCATCAGCCGTTCCTTGCCACTACGTGTCGTAAATGGCATATTGGCAAGTTTACGCTTCTCATCAGACGCTTATAATTTTGATTTTTGTGTCATTAAACTGTACTTTTGTTTTTTAGATTTTACATGCTCTCTACTATGACATTGGGCATCGGCCTTGGCAGACGACATTGATGGCATTTCATCGTCTCGGCCAGGACTAGTGGCAGCAGCTTCAGCACGAGGTGGAAGTGGATCTTGATCTTTCCCTATTTTACCCTCAACATTTTTGTTCTCCATTTTTTAATGTGTGGAATTATATGCCAGTAATATATCAATAGCAATGGCCTAATGTGCTGTACTGCTATATATATACTGGTGGTCAGCAAAATTCTGCACTGTCCTCCTACTATATACTGCGCACAACTAAAATGCAGCATAGGTATGGATAGATAGTATACTTGATGACACAGAGCTAGAGCAATGGACTACTGTACCGTACTGCTATATATATATACTGGTGGTCAGCAAAATTCTGCACTGTCCTCCTACTTTATACTAGAGATGAGCGGGTTCGGTTTCTTTGAATCCGAACCCGCACGAACTTCACTTTTTTTTTCACGGGTCCGAGCGACTCGGATCTTCCCGCCTTGCTCGGTTAACCCGAGCGCGCCCGAACGTCATCATGACGCTGTCAGATTCTCGCGAGACTCGGATTCTATATAAGGAGCCGCGCGTCGCCGCCATTTTCACACGTGCATTGAGATTGATAGGGAGAGGACGTGGCTGGCGTCCTCTCCATTTAGATTAGATTTAGAAGAGAGAGAGAGAGAGAGATTGCTGTGATACTGTAGATTAGAAGAGAGTGCAGAGTGCAGACAGAGTTTAGTGACTGACGACCACAGTGACCAGTGACCACCAGAGACAGTGCAGTTGTTTGTTTTATTTAATATATCCGTTCTCTGCCTGAAAAAAACGATACACAGTCACACAGTGACTCAGTCTGTGTGCACTGCTCAGCCCAGTGTGCTGCACATCAATGTATTGTATATAAAGCTTATAATTGTGGGGGAGACTGGGGAGCACTGCAGGTTGTTATAGCAGGAGCCAGGAGTACATGATAAATAATATTATATTAAAATTAAACAGTGCACACTTTTGCTGCAGGAGTGCCACTGCCAGTGTGACTAGTGGTGACCAGTGCCTGACCACCAGTATATTAGTAGTATTGTATACTATCTCTTTATCAACCAGTCTATATTAGCAGCAGACACAGTACAGTGCGGTAGTTCACGGCTGTGGCTACCTCTGTGTCGGCACTCGGCAGGCAGTCCGTCCATCCATAATTGTATTATATACCACCTAACCGTGGTTTTTTTTTTCTTTCTTTATACCGTCGTCATAGTCATACTAGTTGTTACGAGTATACTACTATCTCTTTATCAACCAGTGTACAGTGCGGTAGTTCACGGCTGTGGCTACCTCTGTGTCGGAACTCGGCAGGCAGTCCGTCCATCCATAATTGTATTATAATATATACCACCTAACCGTGGTTTTTTTTTCGTTCTTTATACCGTCGTCATACTAGTTGTTACGCGTATACTACTATCTCTTTATCAACCAGTGTACAGTGCGGTAGTTCACGGCTGTGGCTACCTCTGTGTCGGCACTCGGCAGGCAGTCCGTCCAACCATAATTGTATTATATACCACCTAACCGTGGTTTTTTTTTCATTCTTTATACCGTCGTCATACTAGTTGTTACGAGTATACTACTATCTCTTTATCAACCAGTGTACAGTGCGGTAGTTCACGGCTGTGGATACCTCTGTGTCGGCACTCGGCAGCCCGTCCATAATTGTATATACCAGTGACCTAACCGTGGTTTTTTTTTCTTTCTTTATACATACATACTAGTTACGAGTATACTATCTCTTTATCAACCAGTCTATATATTAGCAGCAGACACAGTACAGTGCGGTAGTTCACGGCTGTGGCTACCTCTGTGTCGGCACTCGGCAGCCCGTCCATAATTGTATATACCACCTAACCGTGTTTTTTTTTTCTTTCTTTATACATACATACTAGTTACGAGTATACTATCTCTTTATCAACCAGTCTATATATTAGCAGCAGACACAGTACAGTGCGGTAGTTCACGGCTGTGGCTACCTCTGTGTCGGCACTCCGCAGCCCGTCCATAATTGTATATACCAGTGACCTAACCGTGGTTTTTTTTTCTTTCTTTATACATACATACTAGTTACGAGTATACTATCTCTTTATCAACCAGTCTATATATTAGCAGCAGACACAGTACAGTGCGGTAGTTCACGGCTGTGGCTACCTCTGTGTCGGCACTCGGCAGCCCGTCCATAATTGTATATACCACCTAACCGTGGTTTTTTTTTCTTTCTTTATACATACTTACTAGTTACGAGTATACTATCTCTTTATCAACCAGTCTATATATTAGCAGCAGACACAGTACAGTGCGGTAGTTCACGGCTGTGGCTACCTCTGTGTCGGCACTCCGCAGCCCGTCCATAATTGTATATACCAGTGACCTAACCGTGGTTTTTTTTTCTTTCTTTATACATACATACTAGTTACGAGTATACTATCTCTTTATCAACCAGTCTATATATTAGCAGCAGACACAGTACAGTGCGGTAGTTCACGGCTGTGGCTACCTCTGTGTCGGCACTCGGCAGCCCGTCCATAATTGTATACTAGTATCCAATCCATCCATCTGCATTGTTTACCTGAGGTGCCTTTTAGTTGTGCCTATTAAAATATGGAGAACAAAAATGTTGAGGTTCCAAAATTAGGGAAAGATCAAGATCCACTTCCACCTCGTGCTGAAGCTGCTGCCACTAGTCATGGCCGAGACGATGAAATGCCAGCAACGTCGTCTGCCAAGGCCGATGCCCAATGGCATAGTACAGAGCATGTCAAAACCAAAACACCAAATATCAGTAAAAAAAGGACTCCAAAACCTAAAATAAAATTGTCGGAGGAGAAGCGTAAACTTGCCAATATGCCATTTACCACACGGAGTGGCAAGGAACGGCTGAGGCCCTGGCCTATGTTCATGGCTAGTGGTTCAGCTTCACATGAGGATGGAAGCACTCAGCCTCTCGCTAGAAAACTGAAAAGACTCAAGCTGGCAAAAGCACCGCAAAGAACTGTGCGTTCTTTGAAATCCCAAATCCACAAGGAGAGTCCAATTGTGTCGGTTGCGATGCCTGACCTTCCCAACACTGGACGTGAAGAGCATGCGCCTTCCACCATTTGCACGCCCCCTGCAAGTGCTGGAAGGAGCACCCGCAGTCCAGTTCCTGATAGTCAGATTGAAGATGTCAGTGTTGAAGTACACCAGGATGAGGAGGATATGGGTGTTGCTGGCGCTGGGGAGGAAATTGACCAGGAGGATTCTGATGGTGAGGTGGTTTGTTTAAGTCAGGCACCCGGGGAGACACCTGTTGTCCGTGGGAGGAATATGGCCGTTGACATGCCAGGTGAAAATACCAAAAAAATCAGCTCTTCGGTGTGGAGGTATTTCACCAGAAATGCGGACAACAGGTGTCAAGCCGTGTGTTCCCTTTGTCAAGCTGTAATAAGTAGGGGTAAGGACGTTAACCACCTCGGAACATCCTCCCTTATACGTCACCTGCAGCGCATTCATAATAAGTCAGTGACAAGTTCAAAAACTTTGGGTGACAGCGGAAGCAGTCCACTGACCAGTAAATCCCTTCCTCTTGTAACCAAGCTCACGCAAACCACCCCACCAACTCCCTCAGTGTCAATTTCCTCCTTCCCCAGGAATGCCAATAGTCCTGCAGGCCATGTCACTGGCAAGTCTGACGAGTCCTCTCCTGCCTGGGATTCCTCCGATGCATCCTTGCGTGTAACGCCTACTGCTGCTGGCGCTGCTGTTGTTGCCGCTGGGAGTCGATGGTCATCCCAGAGGGGAAGTCGTAAGCCCACTTGTACTACTTCCAGTAAGCAATTGACTGTTCAACAGTCCTTTGCGAGGAAGATGAAATATCACAGCAGTCATCCTACTGCAAAGCGGATAACTGAGTCCTTGACAACTATGTTGGTGTTAGACGTGCGTCCGGTATCCGCCGTTAGTTCACAGGGAACTAGACAATTTATTGAGGCAGTGTGCCCCCGTTACCAAATACCATCTAGGTTCCACTTCTCTAGGCAGGCGATACCGAGAATGTACACGGACGTCAGAAAAAGACTCACCAGTCTCCTAAAAAATGCAGTTGTACCCAATGTCCACTTAACCACGGACATGTGGACAAGTGGAGCAGGGCAGGGTCAGGACTATATGACTGTGACAGCCCACTGGGTAGATGTATGCAGTGGCGGATTTAGGGGGGGGGGCACAAAGGCACGTGCCCCCCCTGTCATTTTTAATAGATTTTTGCTTCTTCTTTTTTTTTTTTTTTTTTTTTTCGCGCGGTGCGGCGCGGTCACCCACCCGACATGATGATGCTCCAGGTCCAGGATTGGCTGCTCCCTTGAGAAACGTGACATGCATTCAGTCAGTGCGTGCATGTCACGTTTCTGTCTGTGCAGAGGAGCCGAGCAGGAGGAGGTCCCACCGCCGCTTAACCAGCCAGAGCCAGTCACACAGCGCTGCGCACCGGACAGCAGCCGCCAGCCGCCAGCGAGTGACAGAGCACTCAGCACCAGGTCACCGTCTTGCTTGTAAGTAGTTTCTCTGAATGGATCCGGGTGGGGGGGCGGCGGGACGGAGCCTGGCCCTGCTAATTTATTCCTGGGGACGGGGGGGGTGCCTAGCCCTGCTTCTCTATTCCTGTGTCCTGGGGGGAGGGGGGGGGGGGGGCTGGCCCTGCTTATAACTGTGTCCTGGGGGGGGGGTGCCTGGCCCTGCTTATTCCTGCGTCCTGGGGGGGGGGGGGGGGGGGCTGGCCCTGCTTTTTTATTCCGGTGTCCTGGGGGGAGGGGGGGCCTGGCCCTGCTTATTCCTGCGTCCTGGGGGTGAGGGGGGGGGGCTGGCCCTGCTTTTTTATTCCTGTGTCCTGGGGGGAGGGGGGGGCCTGGCCCTGCTTATAACTGTGTCCTGGGGGGTGGGGGGGTGGGTGCCTGGCCCTGCTTATTCCTGTGTCCTGGGGGTGAGGGGGGGGGGCTGGCCCTGCTTTTTTATTCCTGGGGTGAGGGGGGGGGGGGGGGGCTGCGGAGCGGAGCGAGCCACCGAGCCTGAAGCGTGGCGAGCGAACTTTTCGGGTACCCTGTTCACCCGTAGCTAATCCCCCTGGTGACGTGTCTCCTCCCCTAGATACGTCAGAAGGTCCCTTCTCCCACTCCGATATAGAATCAACCTTTGTCCTGAGGAGGGGGGGGGGGGGGGGGAGCTGCCCAGTGCCTGTCCCTGCTTTCTGCTGGTGAGTCTTTTCTTGGTGCTGAGGGGGGAGTGGATAGAGCAGAGGCCTGGGGGGGGTCACATGTGGTGCAGTGGACAGAGCGGAGGCATGGGTGGGTCACATGTGGTGGAGTGGACAGAGCAGAGGCCTGGGGGGGTCGCATGTGGTGGAGTGGACAGAGCAGAGGCATGGGGGAGGTCGCAAGTGGTGAGCAGAGACCACTGGATTGTTTCTAAGTATAACTTATATATATATTATTTTTTTTACAGGTACTATTGGATTCTACATGGACAAGTGGACGATCGTCGTGGAATGTAGGTAAGTAATCTTTCTCTCTCATGATTTTTCCCCCTCTGTAAGTATTTATTTTAATTTTTGCAGGTGCCGGGTGCCCCTATTGGATTCTACTGGACAAGTGGACGTGATCGGCGTGGGATGTAGGTAAGTAATCTCTCTCTCATTTTTACAGGTGCCCCTATTGGATTCTACTGGACAAGTGGACGTGATTCTCAGCGTGGGATGTAGGTAAGTATGTGTGAGTGTGTAAGTGTGTTTTAATAAAGTTTTACTTTCACGGTGTGTGTGTTGTGTTTTTATTTGGGTATTTTTTTTTTTGTAGAACTACAGGTACCAGCGGGCCCAGTATTTCCCCACATGCTGGTACTTGAGGTTCACCAAGTACCAGCAAGTGGGGGAGGCTTGCTGAGCCTTGTAGTTCCACAACAAAAAACAATATTCTTTTTTACACACTTATGGCTATCAGCCCGGCACCCACCGCCCAGGGGTGCTGGGGACAGCCTCGGGCTTCACCCCTGGCCCTTGGGTGCCTGGAGGGGGGGGACCCCTTGATTTAAGGGGTCCCCACTCCTCCAGGGAACCCCGGCCAGTGGTGACTAGTTGGGGGGGGTAATGCCACGGCCGCAGGGACCTCAATAAATGTGTCCCCCGGCTGTGGCATTATGTCCCTGGCTAGTGGAGCCTGGTGCTGGTTGTAAAAATACGGGGGACCCCTACATCTTTTGTCCGCCGTATTTTTGGAACCAGGGCTGGACTAAGAGCCTGATGCTGGTTGTCTAAATACGGGGAACCCCTGTCCAATTTTTTCCCAGTATTTAAACAACCAGGACCGGCTCAAAGAGCCCGAGGCTGGTTATGCTTAGGAGGGGGGACCTCACGCAATTTTTTTTTTAACTCATTCAGACTCATTCAGATTTAGATTTGTTCATAGGTCCATATATAAATGAACAAATGTTAACAGATATACGGGGGTCATTCCGAGTTGATCGCATGTACAACGTTTTGCTGCCCATGCGATCAACTAGACACTGCCTATGGGGGAGTATATTTTTGCATAGCAAGGCTGCGAACGCTTGTGCAGCCATGCTATGCAAAAAATGTTTGTGTCGTTTCTAAGTAGGTCTGCTGGTACTCACCCGCTGCGATGTCTTCAGCGTGTCTTGTCCCGGAATTGATGTCAGACACCTGCCCTGCAAACGCCTGGACACGTCTGCATTGGACTCACCACTCACCGAAAATGGTGAGTTGCCACCCCAGAACGCCATCCTGCTGTCAATCTTCATGCGATCGCTGCTGCGATCGCTTTCTTTGGTATTCTTGTCATTGCCCAGTAACGGCCGTCGCTGGGCAATAACGCGCCTGCACATTGCGTCCGCCGCAGTGCATTTCGACCACAGGCACACTCGATAATCACATTGAGCACTTGACCACACCCCTCACACAATTGGTCACACCCACTGAAACTTGAGCACGCCCACTCCACTTCTAACTCCACCCCTCCTTGATAGCGCAACCACTTATGGTGCCCCCCCTGTAATTTTTTTCTGGATCCGCCCCTGGATGTATGGACTCCCGCCGCAAGAACAGCAGCGGCGGCACCAGTAGCAGCATCTCGCAAACGCCAACTCTTTCCTAGGCAGGCTACGCTTTGTATCACCGCTTTCCAGAATACGCACACAGCTGAAAACCTCTTACGGCAACTGAGGAAGATCATCGCGGAATGGCTTACCCCAATTGGACTCTCCTGTGGATTTGTGGCATCGGACAACGCCAGCAATATTGTGTGTGCATTAAATATGGGCAAATTCCAGCACGTCCCATGTTTTGCACATACCTTGAATTTGGTGGTGCAGAATTTTTTAAAAAACGACAGGGGCGTGCAAGAGATGCTGTCGGTGGCCAGAAAAATTGCGGGACACTTTCGGCGTACAGGCACCACGTACAGAAGACTGGAGCACCACCAAAAACTACTGAACCTGCCCTGCCATCATCTGAAGCAAGAAGTGGTAACGAGGTGGAATTCAACCCTCTATATGCTTCAGAGGTTGGAGGAGCAGCAAAAGGCCATTCAAGCCTATACAATTGAGCACGATATAGGAGATGGAATGCACCTGTCTCAAGTGCAGTGGAGAATGATTTCAACGTTGTGCAAGGTTCTGATGCCCTTTGAACTTGCCACACGTGAAGTCAGTTCAGACACTGCCAGCCTGAGTCAGGTCATTCCCCTCATCAGGCTTTTGCAGAAGAAGCTGGAGGCATTGAAGAAGGAGCTAAAAGGGAGCGATTCCGCTAGGCATGTGGGACTTGTGGATGCAGCCCTTAATTCGCTTAACAAGGATTCACGGGTGGTCAATCTGTTGAAATCAGAGCACTACATTTTGGCCACCGTGCTCGATCCTAGATTTAAAGCCTACCTTGGATCTCTCTTTCCGGCAGACACAGGTCTGCTGGGGTTGAAAGACCTGCTGGTGACAAAATTGTCAAGTCAAGCGGAACGCGACCTGTCAACATCTCCTCCTTCACATGCTCCCGCAACTGGGGGTGCGAGGAAAAGGCTCAGAATTCCGAGCCCACCCGCTGGCGGTGATGCAGGGCAGTCTGGAGCGACTGCTGATGCTGACATCTGGTCCGGACTGAAGGACCTGACAACGATTACGGACATGTCGTCTACTGTCACTGCATATGATTCTCTCAACATTGATAGAATGGTGGAGGATTATATGAGTGACCGCATCCAAGTAGGCACGTCACACAGTCCGTACTTATACTGGCAGGAAAAAGAGGCAATTTGGAGGCCCTTGCACAAACTGGCTTTATTCTACCTAAGTTGCCCTCCCACAAGTGTGTACTCCGAAAGAGTGTTTAGTGCCGCCGCTCACCTTGTCAGCAATCGGCGTACGAGGTTACATCCAGAAAATGTGGAGAAGATGATGTTCATTAAAATGAATTATAATCAATTCCTCCGCGGAGACATTGACCAGCAGCAATTGCCTCCACAAAATACACAGGGAGCTGAGATGGTGGATTCCAGTGGGGACGAATTGATAATCTGCGAGGAGGGGGATGTACACGGTGATATATCGGAGGGTGAAGATGAGGTGGACATCTTGCCTCTGTAGAGCCAGTTTGTGCAAGGAGAGATTAATTGCTTCTTTTTTGGGGGGGGTCCAAACCAACCCGTCATATCAGTCACAGTCGTGTGGCAGACCCTGTCACTGAAATGATGGGTTGGTTAAAGTGTGCATGTCCTGTTTTGTTTATACAACATAAGGGTGGGTGGGAGGGCCCAAGGATAATTCCATCTTGCACCTCTTTTTTCTTTTCTTTTTCTTTGCATCATGTGCTGATTGGGGAGGGTTTTTTTGAAGGGACATCCTGCGTGACACTGCAGTGCCACTCCTAAATGGGCCCGGTGTTTGTGTCGGCCACTAGGGTCGCTAATCTTACTCACACAGTCAGCTACCTCATTGCGCCTCTTTTTTTCTTTGCGTCATGTGCTGTTTGGGGAGGGTTTTTTGGAAGGGACATCCTGCGTGACACTGCAGTGCCACTCCTAGATGGGCCCGGTGTTTGTGTCGGCCACTAGGGTCGCTAATCTTACTCACACAGCTACCTCATTGCGCCTCTTTTTTTCTTTGCGTCATGTGCTGTTTGGGGAGGGTTTTTTGGAAGGGACATCCTGCGTGACACTGCAGTGCCACTCCTAGATGGGCCCGGTGTTTGTGTCGGCCACTAGGGTCGCTAATCTTACTCACACAGTCAGCTACCTCATTGCGCCTCTTTTTTTCTTTGCGTCATGTGCTGTTTGGGGAGGGTTTTTTGGAAGGGCCATCCTGCGTGACACTGCAGTGCCACTCCTAGATGGGCCCGGTGTTTGTGTCGGCCACTAGGGTCGCTAATCTTACTCACACAGTCAGCTACCTCATTGCTCCTCTTTTTTTCTTTGCGTCATGTGCTGTTTGGGGAGGGTTTTTTGGAAGGGCCATCCTGCGTGACACTGCAGTGCCACTCCTAGATGGGCCCGGTGTTTGTGTCGGCCACTAAGGTCGCTAATCTTACTCACACAGCTACCTCATTGCGCCTCTTTTTTTCTTTGCGTCATGTGCTGTTTGGGGAGGGTTTTTTGGAAGGGACATCCTGCGTGACACTGCAGTGCCACTCCTAGATGGGCCCGGTGTTTGTGTCGGCCACTAGGGTCGCTTATCTTACTCACACAGCGACCTCGGTGCAAATTTTAGGACTAAAAATAATATTGTGAGGTGTGAGGTATTCAGAATAGACTGAAAATGAGTGTAAATTATGGTTTTTGAGGTTAATAATACTTTGGGATCAAAATGACCCCCAAATTCTATGATTTAAGCTGTTTTTTAGTGTTTTTGGAAAAAAACACCCGAATCCAAAACACACCCGAATCCGACAAAAATAATTCGGTGAGGTTTTGCCAAAACGCGTTCGAACCCAAAACACGGCCGCGGAACCGAACCCAAAACCAAAACACAAAACCCGAAAAATTTCAGGCGCTCATCTCTACTTTATACTGCGCACAACTACAATGCAGCACAGATATGGATAGTATACTTGACGACACAGACGTAGAGCAATGGACTACTGTACTGTACTTCTATATATATACTGGTGGTCAGCAAAATTCTGCACTGTCCTCCTACTATATACTGTGCACAACTACAATGCAGCACAGGTATGGATAGATAGTATACTTGACGACACAGAGGTAGAGCAATGGACTACTGTACCATACTGCTATATATATACTGGTGGTCAGCAAAATTCTGCACTGTCCTCCTACTATAAACTGCGCACAACTAAAATGCAGCACAGGTATGGATGGAAAGTATACTTGACGACACAGAGGTAGAGCAATGGACTACTGTACCGTACTACTCTTTATATACTGGTGGTCAGCAAAATTCTGCAGTGT
The DNA here is from genome assembly GCF_028390025.1 of Pseudophryne corroboree. Lineage (NCBI taxonomy): Eukaryota > Metazoa > Chordata > Amphibia > Anura > Myobatrachidae > Pseudophryne > Pseudophryne corroboree. The sequence continues at coordinate 140,145,703 of NC_086447.1, forward strand.
CCTACTATATACTGCGCACAACTAAAATGCAGCACAGGTATAGATGGATAGTATACTTGACGACACAGAGGTAGAGCAATGGACTACTGTACCGTACTGCTATATATATACTGGTGGTCAGCAAAATTCTGCACTGTCCTCCTACTATATACTGCGCACTACTAAAATGCAGCACAGGTATGGATGGATAGTATACTTGACGACACAGAGGTAGAGCAATGGACTACTGTACAGTATTGCTATATATATACTGGTGGTCAGCAAAATTCTGCACTGTCCTCCTACTATATACTGCGCACAACTACAATGCAGCACAGGTATGGATGGATAGTATACTTGACGACACAGAAGTAGAGCAATGGACTACTGTACCGTACTGCTATATATATACTGGTGATCAGCAAAATTTTGCACTGTCCTCCTTAAATATACTGTGCACAACTAAAATGCAGCACAGGTATGGATGGATAGTATACTTGACAACACAGAGGTAGAGCAATGGACTACTGTACAGTACTGCTATATATATACTGGTGGTCAGCAAAATTCTGCACTGTCCTCCTACAATATACTGCGCACAAGTAAAATGCAGCACAGGTATGGATGGATAGTATACTTGACGACACAGAGGTAGAGCAATGGACTACTGTACTGTACTGCTATATATAAACTGGTGGTCAGCAAAATTCTGCACTGTCGTCCTACTATAAACTGCGCACAACTAAAATGCAGCACAGGTATGGATGGATAGTATACTTGACGACACAGAGGTAGAGCAATGGACTACTGTACCGTACTACTCTTTATATACTGGTGGTCAGCAAAATTCTGCAGTGTCCTACTATATACTGCGCACAACTAAAATGCAGCACAGGTATAGATGGATAGTATACTTGACGACACAGAGGTAGAGCAATGGACTACTGTACCGTACTGCTATATATATACTGGTGGTCAGCAAAATTCTGCACTGTCCTCCTACTATATACTGCGCACAACTAAAATGCAGCACAGGTATGGATGGATAGTATACTTGACGACACAGAGGTAGAGCAATGGACTACTGTACAGTATTGCTATATATATACTGGTGGTCAGCAAAATTCTGCACTGTCCTCCTACTATATACTGCGCACAACTACAATGCTGCACAGGTATGGATGGATAGTATACTTGACGACACAGAGGTAGAGCAATGGACTACTGTACCGAACTGCTATATATATACTGGTGGTCAGCAAAATTCTGCACTGTCCTCCTACTATATACTGCGCACAACTAAAATGCAGCACAGGTACAGATGGATAGTATACTTGATGACACAGAGGTAGAGCAATGAACAACTGTACCGTACTGCTATGTATATACTGGTGGTTAGCAAATTTCTGCACTGTCCTCCTACTATATACTGCGCACAACTACAATGCAGCACAGGTATGGATGGATAGTATACTTGACGACACAGAAGTAGAGCAATGGACTACTGTACCGTACTGCAATATATATACTGGTGATCAGCAAAATTTTGCACTGTCCTCCTTAAATATACTGTGCACAACTAAAATGCAGCACAGGTATGGATGGATAGTATACTTGACAACACAGAGGTAGAGCAATGGACTACTGTACAGTACTGCTATATATATACTGGTGGTCAGCAAAATTCTGCACTGTCCTCCTACAATATACTGCGCACAAGTAAAATGCAGCACAGGTATGGATGGATAGTATACTTGACGACACAGAGGTAGAGCAATGGACTACTGTACTGTACTGCTATATATAAACTGGTGGTCAGCAAAATTCTGCACTGTCCTCCTACTATATACTGCGCACAACTACAATGCAGCACAGGTATGGATGGATAGTATACTTGACGACACAGAGGTAGAGCAATGGACTACTGTACCGTACTGCTATATATATACTGGTGGTCAGCAAAATTCTGCACTGTCCTCCTACTATATACTGTGCACAACTAAAATGCAGCACATGTATGGATGGATAGTATACTTGACAACACAGAGGTAGAGCAATGGACTACTATACCGTACTGCTATATATATACTGGTGGTCAGCAAAATTCTGCACTGTCCTCCTACTATATACTGCGCACAACTAAAATGCAGCACAGGTATGGATGGATAGTATACTTGACGACACAGAGGTAGAGCAATGGACTACTGTACCGTACTGCTATATATAAACTGGTGGTCAGCAAAATTCTGCACTGTCCTCCTACTATATACTGCGCACAACTACAATGCAGCACAGGTATGGATGGATAGTATACTTGACGACACAGAGGTAGAGCAAAGGACTACTGTACCGTACTGCTATATATACTGGTGGTCAGCAAAATTCTGCACTGTCCTCCTACTATATCCTGTGCACAACTAAAATTCAGCACAGGTATGGATCTACAGTATACTTGATGACACAGAGGTAGAGCAATGGACTACTGTACCGTACTGCTATGTATATACTGGTGGTCAGCAAAATTCTGCACTGTCCTCCTACTATATACTGCGCACAACTAAAATGCAGCACAGGTATGGATGGATAGTATACTTGACAACACAGAGGTAGAGCAATGGACTACTGTACAGTACTGCTATATATATACTGGTGGTCAGCAAAATTCTGCACTGTCCTCCTACAATATACTGCGCACAAGTAAAATGCAGCACAGGTATGGATGGATAGTATACTTGACGACACAGAGGTAGAGCAATGGACTACTGTACTGTACTGCTATATATAAACTGGTGGTCAGCAAAATTCTGCACTGTCCTCCTACTATATACTGCGCACAACTACAATGCAGCACAGGTATGGATGGATAGTATACTTGACGACACAGAGGTAGAGCAATGGACTACTGTACCGTACTGCTATATATATACTGGTGGTCAGCAAAATTCTGCACTGTCCTCCTACTATATACTGTGCACAACTAAAATGCAGCACATGTATGGATGGATAGTATACTTGACAACACAGAGGTAGAGCAATGGACTACTATACCGTACTGCTATATATATACTGGTGGTCAGCAAAATTCTGCACTGTCCTCCTACTATATACTGCGCACAACTAAAATGCAGCACAGGTATGGATGGATAGTATACTTGACGACACAGAGGTAGAGCAATGGACTACTGTACCGTACTGCTATATATAAACTGGTGGTCAGCAAAATTCTGCACTGTCCTCCTACTATATACTGCGCACAACTACAATGCAGCACAGGTATGGATGGATAGTATACTTGACGACACAGAGGTAGAGCAAAGGACTACTGTACCGTACTGCTATATATACTGGTGGTCAGCAAAATTCTGCACTGTCCTCCTACTATATCCTGTGCACAACTAAAATTCAGCACAGGTATGGATCTACAGTATACTTGATGACACAGAGGTAGAGCAATGGACTACTGTACCGTACTGCTATGTATATACTGGTGGTCAGCAAAATTCTGCACTGTCCTCCTACTATATACTGCGCACAACTAAAATGCAGCACAGGTATGGATGGATAGTATACTTAACGACACAGAGGTAGAGCAATGGTTTACTGTACTGTACTGCTATATATATACTGGTGTTCAGCAAAATTCTGCACTGTCCTCGTACTATATACTGCGCACAACTACAATGCAGCACAGGTATGGATGGATAGTATACTTGACGACACAGAGGTAGAGCAATGGACTACTGTACTGTACTGCTATATATATACTGGTGGTCAGCAAAATTCTGCACTGTCCTCCTACTATATACTGCGCACAACTACAATGCAACACAGGTATGGATGGATAGTATACTTGATGACACAGAGGTAGAGCAATGGTTTACTGTACTGTACTGCTATATATAAACTGGTGGTCAGCAAAATTCTGCACTGTCCTCGTACTATATACTGCGCACAACTACAATGCAGAACAGGTATGGATGGATAGTATACTTGACGACACAGAGGTAGAGCAATGGACTACTGTACCGTACTGCTCTATATATACTGGTTGTCAGCAAAATTCTGCACTGTCCTCCTACTATATACTGCGCACAACTACAATGCAACACAGGTATGGATGGATAGTATACTTGATGACACAGAGGTAGAGCAATGGACTACTGTACAGTACTGCTATATATATACTGGTGGTCAGCAAAATTCTGCACTGTCCTCCTACTATATACTGCGCACAACTAAAATGCAGCACAGGTATGGATGGATAGTATGCTTGACGACAGAGGTAGAACAATGGACTACTGTACTGTACTGCTATATATATATACTGGTTGTCAGCAAAATTCTGCACTGTCCTCCTACTATATACTGCGCACAACTAAAATGCAGCACAGGTATGGATGGATAGTATACTTGACGACACAGAGGTAGAGCAATGGACTACTGTACCGTACTGCTATATATATACTGGTGGTCAGCAAAATTCTGCACTGTCCTCCTACTATATACTGCGCACAACTAAAATGCAGCACAGGTATGGATGGATAGTATACTTGATGATACAGAGGTAGAGCAATGGACTACTGTACCGTACTGCTATATATATACTGGTGGTCAGCAAAATTCTGCACTGTCCTCCTACTATATACTACAATGCAGCACAGATATGTAGTGTTTTTCAGTCAGAGAACGTAGATATTTGCAGCACACTGAGCACAGATATTTTTAGCACACTGGGCACAGATGTTTGCAGCACACTGAACACAGAAACTAAGATAACGCAGCCACGTCCTCTCGCTATCATCTCCAATGCACGAGTGAAAATGGCGGCGACACGCGGCTCCTTATATAGAATACGAATCTCGCGAGAATCCGACAGCGGGATGATGACGTTCGGGCGTGCTCTGGTTAACCGAGCAAGGCGGGAAGATTCGAGGCTGCCTCGGAACCATGTAAAATGGGTGAAGTTCGGGGGGGTTCGGATCGCGAGGAACCGAACCCGCTCATCTCTAATATACAGTATTACGATTTTTTTCTGAGTGAGGAGAGACTACCAAGAATTTGTATTAAAAAGATGACAAGAAAAAAAATAATTTTAGTTACAGTAATGTTCCCTGAACCTACACAGACAAATACCAGCACCACTATAGTATGTTCTGGTGTGGATCGGCTCAGTCCAGGCTCAATCAAGTAACATCAGGTTAAGAAGCCAGCTTGGTTCCCAAGAAAGAGTGGCAGCAGTGGAAAGCAGAAGAGCTATACAAAGCTCCCTATCGCCTTTCCCATAGATCAAGGTATAGAGAAATTGTAAGATTACAGCAAAGTTACTCTTATTTGTGCACTGGCATGTAACAATGGCTTATACCAGCACCCCTATGTTCTGGTGAGGATTGACCTGTGGAGGCTTAATACAAAGAGGTATTAAACACCCTTGGGTCATTATTATGTATATTTAGCCTCTCTGGACCACCAGGGAGATCGGCATTAGGTCGTGTGAACTGTAGTTTCAGTCACAAGACCCGTGGCTGGTTGTAGTTTTGGGGCAAGCCCCTGACCAGGAACATGCCATCATGGTAGGCAGGGAGCCTCTACTGTCATAATCCCTGTCAAATGCCTGAGATTTTATATAAAAGCTATTAGAATAATAGAAAGAAGATATATGTATAACATAAACATCTTCTTTGTTTATTGTAATCCTTTTTACAGCTAACACTCACCAGCTTTGTGGAGATCCCAGGAGGTGCAAGGAGACAGGAGATGAGGCAGCAACGCCTCTGCTTCGGTTCTACAGTAAGACACTGCTTTGCAGTGCTGGGGGCGAGGCCTCATCACAGAAAGGGACCTAATAGAGGCATTCCTCTGATTGTGAGGGTGTGCATTGTGCACTGATGGACACTTGGATGTGTCATGTGACCAGGAAGTGCACTGTAGTCAGAGTTCAGTCAGCATCAGCAAGAAAAGACACAAGAATGCAGGTAAACTCAATTGACACTGTAGCTTAGTGTAGTAAGGGGAGAATTACAGTGAGTAGGGGGTGAGACAGGCACCCAGCATTTAGACGCATCCCTATGTGTGCCTCCCCAACCATTCACCTCACCGCACATCACTGCCCATGGCATGGTAGTTTCAGGTGCTGGGTCCATGGTAAAACATAGTTTTAGGTACAAGGCCTGTTGCCAGGCTTGCCTAGAGTAAAGTTAGAAGCTCAGCTGATGGGCGGACCTGGAAAGTATCCAATTTGGAGCTTGTTGCATTACCTGCCCTACCTCCTCACAATGGCTTTTATTAGCAACTATTGTGTGAACAAGTGGCAATCAATAGGTGTCTGAGGCAATAGGTAGATGGTCTCAGTCCATTCCTTTCTGTATATGTTTGGTGTGCCTGTTCTAACATTGCTGTTTCCACCATGTGTGAGTCTGCTCAAAAGTCCTGGGAGTGCTTGTGTGTATTTTTATACTTAGGAGCACCATAGAATGAAGAATGAATACACACTTTTAAAGGGAGGTGTTTTTGCAAAATCCGGTCCTCATACATTTTTACTTTTAATAGCATGGTAGGGACAAAGTGAATCTGCAATAGCAATCTCATGGTGGTATTTTTAGTCCTGGTAAATTTATGTTTGCATTCTCTCCCGAAACAATGTGGATCTATTGGACACAGAGAGTGTTGGCAAGTTATGTAAGTTCATTATCTGAGTATTAATATTTCTGTAAGTGGAGCCAACTCTGGATTCACTAGAGTGTTATCCGCTTTTGGCCAGGTTTACATAAACAAAAAATAATTTTCTCAATTAAAAATATTCATTAAATGATATCTGTGACCCTCTAAATAAAAACAAGGCAAGACTTTGCCTAAGCATGGCAAACAACTTTTTGGCTTTTGGTAGGAACTAATTTACCTTCTATTTCCACAATATCAACAGTGAAAAAAAAGCATGAAGGCCACTGATGGAAAATTAAAAGAGGCAGATAGTGGGGTGGACACAGCATTAAACGGACACTTGTTTGTGTAGAAGATCTTGTATGACTTTGCTCTTTGCTCTTTGAATGGCCAAACAATGTATATATGCCAGTAGGAGCTATTCAGAGTCATACGCATTTAAATAACATCTATACTTAAGACTGGAGAGGTGAAAACGGGTTGTGAGGGGGCAATGATATAGGCAAAGTGAGTGCATGTTCACACCGACTGGGTACAAAATCCTGGAAGTTGGAATTCTAATGGCCAACAGCAGCATCCTGATGTCAGAATCCCTATGGATCCCGGAAGAATTTTAACCCTACCCCTAATCCTAACCCCCCCCCCCCCCCCCCACCTCCCTGCCTAGCTCTAACCATGTATCCTCAGGGTAACATGACCGGACAATCGCCCTCCCCTGATCTGTCTGGAGATTGAGCATTGCTTCCCAGTCAACTCAAAAATGTGTCCATCCTGGCCAGCATTGCACTTCTTCGTGGGAACTGGCTGTCAATCACTCCGGTCTGCTGATATTCACCACAGACAATCAGCTTGAGATCCACACAGAAAGAATAAAAATGCACATGCACACTCTATAGTACCTTGCACTGCTAATTATAATAACTATAATAAACTGTGCAATCTAACATTGGGCCTAGTTTAGACCTGATCACTGTGAAATCACAGAGCGGCCAGCTATCGAAAGACTTACAGATCATAGTGGGTAATTCTGAGTTGTTCGCAGCAGCAAGTTTGTTAGCAATTGGGCAAAACCATGTGCACTGCAGGGGGGGGGGGGCAGATATAACATGTGCAGAGAGAGTTAGATTTGGGTGGGTTATTTTGTTTCTGTGCAGGGTAAATACTGGCTGCTTTATTTTTACACTGCAATTTAGATTTCAGTTTGAATACACCCCACCCAAATCTAACTCTCTCTGCACATGTTATATCTGTCCACCCTGCAGTGCACATGGTTTTGCCCAACTGCTAACAAAGTTCCTGCTGCGATCAACTCAGAATTAGGCCCTAAATGCGCAGGTGCAAGGCCAAACTGCGAAAAAATCCTGCGTCTTTTTTGATCACCAGTCGAACACAGGCTGATTGACAGGAAGCGGACGTTTGGGGGTGGTAACTGGCCATTATCCGGTAGTGTCAGGAAAAACGCAGACATTACCAAGCATTTTCAGGGAGAGTGTGTGACGTCTGCTCCGGCCCTGGGCTACGCACAGACTACACAGATTGGAAAAAACATACGTGTGAGTTGCAAATTGATTTGCAGCTGGCCTGGCGCTTGCAAAAGTTTTTGCATAGTGTATGCAGACTTCATGGTGGGGGGGGGGTTCACTCTGTCTGGGCACGAATATTTGATCGCAAACCTCTGCAAATTCGATCAGGTCTGAATTAGACCCATACAGCAATATTGAGGTATTAATTTGAATGCTAAAAAGTGCTAATTTTTAGCATTCACTTTTTAAAACAAATAATAAAGTGCTAAAAAAAAGTTCTGAATGAGTGTTACAATGTGATGACCCAAAGCAGCCAGGCCACACCACCTCAGGGGGGCCCGTGCCCCAAACTCATCCCTAAAACTGACATGTTTTATACATTTATTCAGGACTGTCCATCTTAGTGCCTTTCCCAATATGCATCCTGGCTGGCATTGCACTGTATCTGTGGGAACCAGATGCCAATCACTCCAATCTGCAGATATCCACCTCAGGCAGTATGCTTGGGATGTGAGGTTCCAAGTGGTCGTACAGTGTAAATGACATCGGTACAGAGTGTCCTGTGAGCAATGGCGGTGAGCAGCTACTAATGCGCCTGTACGGGGAGGAAGTTGAACATGTCATCTCTTGTTACAGTATTGTGTATAATGGAGACTAAAGGGGAGATGTACTAAGCAGTGTGGAGAAGTGAGCCAGTGGATACATTGCCAATGGCAACCAATCAGCATTGAAGTAACATTTGTAATTTGAATACTATAAAATTATACAGAGCAGTTTACTCACTTCTCCACTCTTCACTGCTTAGTGCATCACCCCTCAGATCTGCACAACATGATATTCCAGGGGGAGCGGTGCTTGTACTATAACCGCTTGCTACTTACTGCAGTCTGTCTCTGCTGCTTTTGGGTCATCCTTTACATACTCAGCTCTTATTGCAACCATCCCTCCAAAGCAGACAAGTGGATACCTGCAGGGCTATGAGTGGGTCTCATCTGCAACACATAGTGCAATAAAATGAACAAAATACATAAAATATACACTGAGTGTATATACTGTATGTATGACATGTATGCCAATGACAAATATGTAGGTTAATGACAAATGTTCTTTATAGATATTAATTTAATTTCAGACTTCGGTGTATAGCGTATTGAAATTATTAGTTTAAACATGATGTTATTTAAATATATATATTAGTGATGTGCACCGGACATTTTTCGGGTTTTGTGTTTTGGTTTTGGATTCGGTTCCGCGGCCGTGTTTTGGATTCGGACGCGTTTTGGCAAAACCTCACCGAAAATTTTTTTGTCGGATTCGGGTGTGTTTTGGATTCGGGTGTTTTTTTCAAAAAACCCTAAAAAACAGCTTAAATCATAGAATTTGGGGGTCATTTTGATCCCATAGTATTATTAACCTCAATAACCATAATTTCCACTAATTTCCAGTCTATTCTGAACACCTCACACCTCACAATATTATTATTAGTCCTAAAATTTGCACCGAGGTCGCTGGATGGCTAAGCTAAGCGACACAAGTGGCCGACACAAACACCTGGCCCATCTAGGAGTGGCATTGTAGTGTCAGGCAGGATGGGACTTCAAAAAAATAGTCCCCAAATAGCACATGATGCAAAGAAAAAAAGAGGCGCACCAAGGTTGCTGTGTGACTAAGCTAAGCGACACAAGTGGCCGACACAAACACCTGGCCCATCTAGGAGTGGCACTGCAGTGTCAGACAGGATGGCACTTCAAAAAAATAGTCCCCAAACAGCACATGATGCAAAGAAAAAAAGAGGCGCACCAAGGTCGCTGTGTGACTAAGATAAGCGACACAAGTGGCCGACACAAATACCTGGCCCATCTAGGAGTGGCACTGCAGTGTCAGACAGGATGGCACTTCAAAAAAATAGTCCCCAAACAGCACATGATGCAAAGAAAAAAAGAGGCGCACCAAGGTCGCTGTGTGACTAAGATAATGGACACAAGTGGCCGACACAAACACCTGGCCCATCTAGGAGTGGCACTGCAGTGTCAGACAGGATGGCACTTCAAAAAAATTGTCCCCAAACAGCACATGATGCAAAGAAAAAAAGAGGCGCACCAAGGTCGCTGTGTGACTAAGCTAAGCGACACAAGTGGCCGACACACACACCTGGCCCATCTAGGAGTGGCACTGCAGTGTCAGACAGGATGGCACTTCAAAAAAATTGTCCCCAAACAGCACATGATGCAAAGAAAAAAAGAGGCGCACCAAGGTCGCTGTGTGACTAAGCTAAGTGACACAAGTGGCCGACACAAATACCTGGCCCATCTAGGAGTGGCACTGCAGTGTCAGACAGGATGGCACTTCAAAAAAATAGTCCCCAAACAGCACATGATGCAAAGAAAAAAATAGGCGCACCAAGGTCGCTGTGTGACTAAGATAAGCGACACAAGTGGCCGACACAAACACCTGGCCCATCTAGGAGTGGCACTGCAGTGTCAGACAGGATGGCACTTCAAAAAAATTGTCCCCAAACAGCACATGATGCAAAGAAAAATGAAAGAGAAAAGAGGTGCAAGATGGAATTGTCCTTTGGCCCTCCCACCGATCCTTATGTTGTATAAACAGGACATGCACACTTTAACGAACCCATCATTTCAGCGACAGGGTCTGCCACACGACTGTGACTGAAATGACTGGTTGGTTTGGGCCCCCCCCAAAAAAGAAGCAATTAATCTCTCCTTGCACAAACTGGCTCTACAGAGGCAAGATGTCCACCTCATCTTCACCCTCCCATATATCACCGTGTACATCCCCCTCCTCACAGATTATCAATTCGTCCCCACTGGAATCCACCATCTCAGCTCCCTGTGTACTTTGTGGAGGCAATTGCTGCTGGTCAATGTCTCCGCGGAGGAATTGATTATAATTCATTTTAATGAACATCATCTTCTCCACATTTTCTGGATGTAACCTCGTACGCCGATTGCTGACAAGGTGAGCGGCGGCACTAAACACTCTTTCGGAGAACACACTGGAGGGAGGGCAACTTAGGTAGAATAAAGCCAGTTTGTGCAAGGGCCTCCAAATTGCCTCTTTTTCCTGCCAGTATACGTACGGACTGTCTGACGTGCCTACTTGGATGCGGTCACTCATATAATCCTCCACCATTCTTTGAATGGTGAGAGAATCATATGCAGTGACAGTAGACGACATGTCAGTAATCGTTGGCAGGTCCTTCAGTCCGGACCAGATGTCAGCACTCGCTACAGACTGCCCTGCATCACCACCAGCGGGTGGGCTCGGAATTCTTAGCCTTTTCCTCGCACCCACAGTTGCGGGAGAATGTGAAGGAGGAGATGTTGACGGGGCACGTTCCGCTTGACTTGACAATTTTCTGACCAGCAGGTCTTTGAACCTCTGCAGACTTGTGTCTGCCGGAAAGAGAGATACAACGTAGGTTTTAAATCTAGGATCGAGCACGGTGGCCAAAATGTAGTGCTCTGATTTCAACAGATTGACCACCCGTGAATCCTGGTTAAGCGAATTAAGGGCTCCATCCACAAGTCCCACATGCCTAGCGGAATTGCTCTGTTTTAGCTCCTCCTTCAATGTCTCCAGCTTCTTCTGCAAAAGCCTGATGAGGGGAATGACCTGACTCAGGCTGGCAGTGTCTGAACTGACTTCACGTGTGGCAAGTTCAAAGGGTTGCAGAACCTTGCATATTGTTGAAATCATTCTCCACTGCGCTTGAGTCAGGTGCATTCCCCCTCCTTTGCCTATATCGTGGGCAGATGTATAGGCTTGAATGGCCTTTTGCTGCTCCTCCATCCTCTGAAGCATATAGAGGGTTGAATTCCACCTCGTTACCACCTCTTGCTTCAGATGATGGCAGGGCAGGTTCAGGATTGTTTGGTGGTGCTCCAGTCTTCTGTACGCGGTGACTGAATGCCGAAAGTGGCCCGCAATTCTTCGGGCCACCGACAGCATCTCTTGCACGCCCCTGTCGTTTTTTAAATAATTCTGCACCACCAAATTCAATGTATGTGCAAAACATGGGATGTGCTGGAATTTGCCCAGATGAAATGCACGCACAATACTGCTGGCGTTGTCTGATCTCACAAGTCCCCAGGAGAGTCCAATTGGGGTAAGCCATTCTGCGATGATGTTCCTCATTTTCCTTAAGAGGTTGTCAGCTGTGTGCCTCTTCTGGAAAGCAGTGATACATAGCGTAGCCTGCCTAGGAACGAGTTGGCGTTTGCGAGATGCTGCTACTGGTGCCGCCGCTGCTGTTCTTGCTGCGGGAGGCAATACATCTACCCAGTGGGCTGTCACAGTCATATAGTCCTGAGTCTGCCCTGCTCCACTTGTCCACATGTCCGTGGTTAAGTGGACATTGGGTACAACTGCATTTTTTAGGACACTGGTGACTCTTTTTCTGAGGTCTGTGTACATTTTCGGTATCGCCTGCCTAGAGAAATGGAACCTAGATGGTATTTGGTACCGGGGACACAGTACCTCAATCAAGTCTCTAGTTGCTTCTGAATTAACAGTGGATACCGGAACCACGTTTCTCACCGCCCAGGCTGCCAAGGCCTGAGTAATCTGCTTTGCAGCAGGATGACTGCTGTGATATTTAATCTTCCTCGCAAAGGACTGTTGGACAGTCAATTGCTTACTGGAAGTAGTACAAGTGGTCTTCCGACTTCCCCTCTGGGATGACGATCGACTCCCAGCAGCAACAACAGCAGCGCCAGCAGCAGTAGGCGTTACACGCAAGGATGCATCGGAGGAATCCCAGGCAGGAGAGGACTCGTCAGACTTGCCAGTGACATGGCCTGCAGGACTATTGGCTTTCCTGGGTAAGGAGGAAATTGACACTGAGGGAGTTGGTGGTGTGGTTTGCAGGAGCTTGGTTACAAAAGGAAGAGATTTAGTGGTCAGTGGACTGCTTCCGCTGTCATCCAAAGTTTTTGAACTTGTCACTAACTTATGATGAATGCGCTGCAGGTGACATATAAGGGAGGATGTTCCGAGGTGGTTAACGTCCTTACCCCTACTTATTACAGCTTGACAAAGGCAACATACGGCTTGACACCTGTTGTCCGCATTTGTGTTGAAATAATTCCACACCGAAGAACTGATTTTTTTTTTGTATTTTGACCAGGCATGTCAATGGCCATATTCCTCCCACGGACAACAGGTGTCTCCCCGGGTGCCTGACTTAAACAAACCACCTCACCATCAGAATCCTCCTTGTCAATTTCCTCCCCAGCGCCAGCAACACCCATATCCTCATCCTGGTGTACTTTAACACTGACATCTTCAATTTGACTATCAGGAACTGGACTGCGGGTGCTCCTTCCACTATGACATTGGGCATCGGCCTTGGCAGACGATGTTGATGGCATTTCATCGTCTCGGCCATGACTAGTGGCAGCAGCTTCAGCACGAGGTGGAAGTGGATCTTGATCTTTCCGTATTTTACCCTCCACATTTTTGTTCTCCATTTTTAATGTGTGGAATTATATGCCAGTATCAATAGCAATGGCCTACTACTATATATACTGCGCACAACTAAAATGCACCACAGGTATAGAATGTAGATGAATAGTATACTTAATGATGACACAGAGGTAGGTACAGCAGTGGCCTTCCGTACCGTACTGCTATATATACTGGTGGTCACTGTATCAGCAAACTGCAAAACTAAAATGAACCACAGGTATAGAATGTAGATGGATAGTATACTTAATGACGACACAGAGGTAGGTACAGCAGTGGCCTTCCGTACCGTACTGCTGTATATACTGGTGGTCACTGTGTCAGCAAACTGCAAAACTAAAATGCACCACAGGTATAGAATGTAGATGGATAGTATACTTAATGACGACACAGAGGTAGGTACAGCAGTGGCCTTCCGTACCGTACTGCTATATATAGTATACTGGTGGTCACTGTGTCAGCAAACTGCAAAACTAAAATGCACCACAGGTATAGAATGTAGATGGATAGTATACTTAATGACGACACAGAGGTAGGTACAGCAGTGGCCTTCCGTACCGTACTGCTATTTATAGTATACTGGTGGTCACTGTGTCAGCAAACTGCAAAACTAAAATGCACCACAGGTATAGAATGTAGATGGATAGTATACTTAATGACGACACAGAGGTAGGTACAGCAGTGGCCTTCCGTACCATACTGCTATATACTGGTGGTCACTGTGTCAGCAAACTGCAAAACTAAAATGCACCACAGGTATAGAATGTAGATGGATAGTATACTTAATGACGACACAGAGGTAGGTACAGCAGTGGCCTTCCGTACCGTACTGCTATATATAGTATACTGGTGGTCACTGTGTCAGCAAACTGCAAAACTAAAATGCACCACAGGTATAGAATGTAGATGGATAGTATACTTAATGATGACACAGAGGTAGGTACAGCAGTGGCCTTCCGTACCGTACTGCTATATACTGGTGGTCAGTGTGTCAGCAAACTGCAAAACTAAAATGCACCACAGGTATAGAATGTAGATGGATAGTATACTTAATGACGACACAGAGGTAGGTACAGCAGTGGCCTTCCGTACCGTACTGCTATATATAGTATACTGGTGGTCACTGTGTCAGCAAACTGCAAAACTAAAATGCACCACAGGTATAGAATGTAGATGGATAGTATACTTAATGACGACACAGAGGTAGGTACAGCAGTGGCCTTCCGTACCGTACTACTATATATACTGGTGGTCACTGTGTCAGCAAACTGCAAAACTAAAATGCACCACAGGTATAGAATGTAGATGGATAGTATACTTAATGACGACACAGAGGTAGGTACAGCAGTGGCCTTCCGTACCGTACTGCTATATATACTGGTGGTCACTGTGTCAGCAAACTGCAAAACTAAAATGCACCAAAGGTATAGAATGTAAATGGATAGTATACTTAATGACGACACAGAGGTAGGTACAGCAGTGGCCTTCCGTACCGTACTGCTATATATAGTATACTGGTGGTCACTGGTCAGCAAAACTCTGCACTGTACTCCTCCTATATAATATTATACTGGTGGTCCCCAGTCCCCACAATAAAGCAGCACACTGAGCACAGATAAGGAGCGTTTTTTTCATGCAGAGAACGGATAAAACCGGTGGTCACTGATCAGCAAAACTGTGCACTGTACTCCTCCTATATTATACAGCTGCTCCCCAGTCCTCCCCACAATTAAGCAATAAAGGCATAAAGCACAATCAAGTTCAACAATAACGGAGAGGACGCCAGCCACGTCCTCTCCCTAACATTTCCAATGCACGAGTGAAAATGGCGGCGACGCGCGGCTGCTTATATAGAATCCGAATCTCGCGAGAATCCGACAGCGGGATGATGACGTTCGGGCGCGCTCGGGTTAACCGAGCCATACGGGAGAATCCGAGTATGGCTCGGACCCGTGTAAAAAGGGTGAAGTTTTGGGGGGGGGCGGTTTCCGAGAAACCGAACCCGCTCATCACTAATATATATATATATATATATAGGTTGGTTAGACCCAGAGACCCTAATTATTTTTATATTTGTGCCTCAAGAAGAAGCTGAGGTAATTACTGTAGCATACCTATTTTATTTTATTTTTTGTTAATCAGTTAGGCTTCAGTACTGATTATCTATAATATGATGATATTCATTCAGCCGGACTTAAACATCGAAACATAGAATTTTATGGCAGATAAGAAGCACTTGGCCCATCTAGTCTGCTCTAAACACATCTACTGTACATGCACATACTTGGGTTACTTTTTGTTGGGAAACAGTTAACCTACCAGTATAGATTTGGATTATGGGAGGAAACTGGAGTTCCTGCAGGAAAAGCAACACAAGCACAGGGAGACTATAAAATCTCCACACAGTTAAGGTCACGGTGAAACTTACATTGGCAGGACACTGAAAAGTTGTAATGCACCCAGCAACAAATACAATAAAAAGAAACATATTTGGTTTAAAAAAAAATATAGCTATTCTCTGAAGAATGTTGCAGAAATAGTGGTTGTTGTAAATAATATGAAAGATGAGCTCAAGATAACATCTCCTGTTTTTTTTCTTCTACAGTTCGAGGCAGCAGATGATGACAAGAGATAAGTATTGTCTATGGTTCACTCTAAAATTTGGACACTGTTCTGTTTTGCTGACATTCCAGGCCTTAGGTGTAGTATTGGATATGTTTGCTCCATTACTCTTAAACCTAATGGCCTATTAAACTCAGCTGTGGCTTGACCTTTTGCTCTGATAACACTAATACTACTGGTGGGCATTTATTAAGACATTGTATTTTATAGCCACTCACCAAACAGGTTGGTCCCATCAGTCATCAGTTAAGCCATTCACATGGGCTATTGTTTAGATTTGAACATTTTGTTTTTAGTTCACAAGACAAATGTGTTCAGTTAGCTACTTATAGCATATCCCTTTCACCTGACTTACCCCAATTTCCCAAAACCTTTTCCTCTCTTTTGCCACCCTTTCCATCCTGCTTCCCTACCACAATCTTCATCTCCCTTCTACCATTCCCAATGACATCAGTCTGATAATGTATGGTCTAAATTAATAATTATTTTATATATGCTCCTTTTGCACTTTAGTTCTCTAAATTATTTACACACATCCACCCCCACTCATTCTTACATCAAGATATGTCAACTGCTGGTCCAAAACTAGATGCCAGTATCTAAGGGGTTTTACACAATTTGCTTCTGTCGCTCACCTTATCTTATAAGGTCGCTCACCTTATCCTTTCTGATATGAGCAGGACAATAACTAGGGTGGTGGTGGTGGTGCCTTGCACAAAGCGCATATGCTCTGTGGGCGGAGAACCGCCCGGCAGCACCTGCACTATTACCTAGCCCACCACAGCCGCCACTAGCTGTAGCGTTGCCCACTCTGATGTATGTAACAATGCACCGGGCTCCTTCTCTGGCGGTCGCATCACTACATACATTGGAGTGGACAGTGAGAGACTGAGCAAGAGAGGGACCACAGATGGCGATCTCACATACACAGGGATCCATGAGCCCACCCCAGGGGCACTGCAAGGGTCAGGAGGGATCGTAATCCTTCTGTGCTTGCTGCCCCCATGGCCCTCCCTCACATGGGCAACTCACACCTGTTTGTTTAGAAGCCTCAACCATACTTATTATTAATATTTTTTTTGTTGCAACATATGTAAAATTCTTTAACAAGTATAATGTATGCATTCTGTATTGTATTAAAGTATGTAAGTATTCTGAAACATGTATACCTTTCTTGACAAGAAGACTCCTGGAGAAGAAGGTGAAGGTGGATATATCAGTACTGTCCACCCCCCCCCCCCCCTTTTTTTTTCCCCTCTATCAGTAATGGTGTAAGCACTACATACTGTATGTATTTAAATGATATAATTCATAAGCATATTACAGTACATTAGCATTTTAATAGTAATAAATAGTGAGGAAGTTGATAATCACATAGGTTTACACATGCAAGCCTATACATATGGATATTATTGTGGAGCTTGGGTGGAGGCACTACAGTTTGTTGGTAACTCATATACAGGTACTCATGGGTAGGGGTGGGTTACATACAGTATGCAAACCAGACTCTATCCATGTGCAATAGTGACTACAGTAAGCAGGGGGAGTGGAGCTGTTTGTGGGGTGTAATGTGAATAATGGACACTTCTATGTGGTGTAATGTGAATAACGGACACTACTGTGGGTATAATGTGAATAACGGACTCTACTGTGTGGTGTAATGTGAATAACAGACACTACTGTGAATAACGGACACTAATGTATGGTATAATGCAAATAACGGACACTACTATGTGGTGTAATGTGAATAACGGACACTACTGTGTGGTATAATGCGAATAACGGACACTAATGTGTGGTATAACGTGAATACCGGACACTACTGTGTGGTGTAATGTGAATAGCGGACACTACTGTGTGGTATAATGTGAATAACGGACACTAATGTGTGGTGTAATGTGAATAACGGACAGTACTGTGAGGTGTAATGTGAATAATGGACACTACTGTGTGGTATAATGCGAATAACGGACACTACTATGTGGTGTAATGTGAATAACGGACACTACTGTGTGGTATAATGCGCATAACGGACACTAATGTGTGGTATAATGTGAATAACGGACACTACAGGTTGAGTATCCCTTATCCAAAATGCTTGGGACCAGAGGAATTATGGATATCAGATTTTTCCGTATTTCGGAATAATTGCATACCATAATGAGATATCATGGCGATGGGACCCAAGTCTAAGCACAGAATGCATTTATGTTACATATACACCTTATATACACAGCCTGAAGGTCATTTTAGCCAATATTTTTACTAACTTTATGCATTAAACAAAGTGTGTGTACATTCACACAATTCGTTTATGTTTCATATACACCTTATATACACAGCCTGAAGGTCATTTAATACAATATTTTGAATAACTTTGTGTATTAAACAAAGTTTGTGTGCATTGAACCATCAGAAAACAAAGGTTTCACTATCTCACTCTCACTCAAAAAAGTCCGTATTTCGGAATATTCCGTATTTCGGAATATTTGGATATGGGATACTCAACCCTGTACTATGTGGTATAATGTGAATAACGGACACTACTATGTGGTATAATGTGAATAACGGACACTACTGTGTGGTATAATGTGAACTGTTACTATTCTTTGCCCTTGCCCATTCTTCACAAAATAACTCCCATTTATGTTCATGGTGGTGTGTGTGTGTGTGTGTGTGTGTGTGTGTGTGTGTGTGTGTGTGTGTGTGTGGTGGTGGTGGGGGGGTCTGGCACAGTGCACCAAAATGTCTAGATAAGGCACTGGAGTGAGCTCCTGTATTAATAGCCACTAAGGGGTAAATTTACTAAAGTGGGAGTTTTTAAGAAATGGTGATCGGTCGCAGTCGCAAGGCGGGATAGTCAGCATGCTGGGCGCCCTTGCACTGCGCTGGCCGGCCTTGAACTGCTCTAGGCGGCCCCCAGCATGCAATAGAAAGGATTGCAAATTCTGTTTTTAGCAGAATCTGGAATCCAACTGGAATAAGGTCCTAAATTCCTTAAGATGACTATGTTGGAGTTGACCCTGATGTTTTCCAATTATCTGCTGACTTTATTAACTATGTGCTGGTTACAATTTATTTACTATGGATCACTATTGATTTATTAGTGTTGCTGTCTAATCTGAGTGTAATCTGGAAAACAAGGATTCCGTGCAGTATAATGTGACTTTTTAAGCACAGCTCCTGTAGTTCTTATTTATTAAAAGTTATTTAGAATACACAAATTTCAGTGCTTCATAAGGATTAATTGGCCATTCACATCAGCCCCTGCCCCAGTGGAGCTTTCACTATATTGCCCTTACCACATGTACACAACACACATATACACACTTGGAGTATATTTTGGAAGAAGCCAACTAACCTACCAGTGTGTCTTTGCATTGTGGAAGGAAACCAAAGAATTTGGTGGAAACACAAGCAATAAAGGGGAAAACATACAAACTCTATACAGTTGTGGCCTTGGTGGAAATTGAACCCAAGACCTCAGTGATGTGAGGGAGTAATTCTAACCATTAAACCATATGGCTGGGTAAGTTTTTCACAGAAGCATCTAATCAACTTTACACTTACACTTGGGTCAGAGCACACACAAGTCAGACCCCTTTTAGGAGGCTGCATTGAAGACTATTTCAGTTGCCATTCCAATTGCACTTTTAAACAATATGCCCATACCATGCCTCAGCCACCAGGTTACAGAGTCTCACTTCAGCTTGAGACTGAAAAAAGGTGCAAAAAGACAGACATGCACATATATATATATATATATATATTTATTTGGGAGGGGTGGGGGGGTTGCACTATTTTAATGATTAATTATAAAATGTTAAAAAGCAAAGGAGGAAGTAGACAGAGATCATTAAAGATAAAACAGAGTGTGGGTTGGTGTGTCCGGGGCGCACTCTTTCTGTGGTCATGTGAGAGGGCCAACGCAATGGCCTCCTTGTCAGATGAATGATAAACTCAATACAAATGTACTGACATGAAATTAAAATAAAAATTGAATGTACATTCACATACAAAAAACACTGTTAAAAGCATACCAATAAGGTAAGCTAGGAGCCGCAGGTGTTAAATAGGACAGGGTGGTCTAAGATTCACCCTGCTCTGGCTCCCAAGCTTAATGAAGGGTTACTAACCCCTGGAAGCGTGATGGTAATCAAATGTTCAAACAATTCATATAACATAAGAAAGCGTGTTTGCGTGTCACCGACCGGAAGTGACGGACGGAGCTCAGCTAAACAAGCGACTGTAAACCGCAAAGGACAAGCGCGTAACTTCCGGTTTCGGAATCACTCCGTCCGGACGAACACCAGCGCTCTAAACACCAGCGCTCTATATTACCCCACTCTTACAAGTTAATGTCTCTGCCTCCCACACTAATAGAGATCTACACAGCACTTATAATTTGTTAGAGGTAAAAATATATTCTCGGCCGCACATCCCGCTTCCGGTCCGGGTCACTTCCGGTCACCCGGCCTGACGATCTTTTCAATTTTAAGCTTATTTTATTCCTAAACCTGCCCACTGTGTCCACCATAAGTGAATATTATTGCAGCAGTATATCAATTACTATGTAAGAAGATTATTTTGGACTCCATTCGACCACTTCCGGGTCCGGTGACCTATGACCCGGAATCAATCATCCACCATCTTTAAAAGCCAGCTATGGAGACAAAACACACCATCAAGCCCTGAGGAAGAGATTGCAGATCTCGAAACGCGTTGGATACGGGATCTACTAGAAATCCGAACATTCCACACATTGGACATCGACCCGGTGGTAAGCTTGGGAGCCAGAGTAGGGTGAAGTCTGGACCACCCTGCTTGCTATAACACCTGCGGCTCCTTGGCTACCTTTCTGGTACGCTTTCTTATGTTATATGAATTGTTTGAACATTTGATTACCATCACGCTTCCAGGGGTTAGTAACCCTTCATTAAGCTTGGGAGCCAGAGCAGGGTGAAGCTTGGACCACCTAGCTTACCTTATTGGTATGCTTTTAACAGTTGTTTTTTATATGTGAATATACATTAAATTTTTATTTTAATTTCATGTCAGTACATTTGTATTGAGTTTACCATTCATCTGACAAGGAGGCCATTGCGTTGGCCCTCTCACACGACCACAGAAAGAGGGCGCCCCGGACACACCAACCCACACTCTGTTTTATGTTTGATTTCTTGGGGGAAGAGGAAAACCCCAGAGGTGTACCCTAGGCTGCCCATTACCTTTCTAGCGCCAAATAAGTTTTCCCACACCCTTTCTAGCTATCATTAAAGAAATTGCTCGAGTTTGGTTCCTGGTACCAACTGCTTGGCAATATTAGTGGCATATGTGTATACATAACAGAAAGACTTTTGCTATCTGTGGTAACAATAATATACTGCAACTCTGTGTGTATGCAGCAAATAAAATGGGGGGTTTGTCATATTTTGATGAAAACATTTAAGCTTGCAGGCCACGTCAAGGGACCCCAATACTCTGCAAGTCCATACACTAGCATACATGCCCAGAACACCATTACATTGCAGTGGCATGTACTAACCTCCCGGATACAGAGGGGAACATCTATACAGGGCTGGCTTGTACTGTCAACTAGACCTTTTATAGCTTCTATTTTATTTCCTACAAACACTCAGATTTGCAATATTGTACATAGAGAGATGCACAGAAAAATACCTTTATTTTTTCAAGATTATACTTACTAGTGCAAAATTGTGCATAGTATCAGTCAATAAATTTGTCTTAATTGAACTTCTTATACTAAGGATTTAAGTCATATTTTTTAATGAAAATGTATTAACTACAGAAATACAATTTACTACATCAACTTAAAAAAATTCTTAGATGTGGATTACCAATCCAGTGCAGGAGACCAGCAGAAGGAGGAGCGTAACCAGTAGCGGGAGTAAGAGGTTGATAATGATCTGGAGGCAGAACTACCAGTGACACCGACTTCCCCTCCTCCCAACTATTTGGAAAGGGGACGAGAGAATGTACAATTTGGCTGCAGATCCCCTTAAATAACATAATAATATGTGCATAAATGTGCTGTAATCCATAACAACCAACAACTTGTTAGCTTTAATTCTTTATACTGACTTAGTTAACCAAATTAATGTGATTGGTCACTATGGGTTGCAGCAATTTTTTTGAACACTGCACCATGAAATTAAAAAATGCTTGTTTGTTCGTCTTCATTATGAAGTGATGAGCATACAGTTTATATGTTATGTAAGGGCACTAATAATATTGTAAAATAAAGCAATATTAAGTAAGGTTCTGAACAAACAAAACCTTTAACTTCCATATTATTAACATACTCTAAGCAGTTTTCTTAAGCATATTTGCAAACAACTTGAAAATATTATGATTTGATTAAACTCTTAAAATTATATTCATAAAATTCTTGTATACTGTATCTGTGCAATTTTCCACAAGTGTAATTTTTTTAACGTCAGGATCATAACACATAAGTAATTTCTTATTCTAATTACTTTAGGTATTAAGAAATATATTTATACCTTTTTAACAGCAAATCTGTATTAGCATATTTTCATTAATCTACACATGAATTATTTATATTCCGTATTGCAGTTATAATTTACTCTAAAAAGGTTTTATCCTGAAGAATCATTTTTGTGACATGTCACTGATTCCCAATTTTTTACATTCCATCTCCGCTTACATTATAAAACAATGTTATTATAAAAGGCAACTGATGTCAACAAGATGGGATTTATTTTATGCAGTATATTTGCATCCGCTACGTGCAAGAAATTCATAACTATAAAAAATGGTTTAATCTTTGACTAGTGCAAGTAATCATGTCTAAATGGTGTAGCCATATATTTCATATGTAAAAAATATTAACTGGTTTGGAATAAACTCTGAGCGAAAACATAATCAGCCAAGATACACTATAAAATATAAAGTATTATTATTATTATTATTATTATTATTATTATATGTGCAGTTTATTTCTCATTATGATATGAATTCAAAGCACAGAACAGATCATTAATTAAAGATATAAAAATAATTAATACAGTTATTTTGTTCAACAAAAAAGGAATCTAAATTTTTGAGTCTTTAAAGTAGCCACCTTTTGCAGATATAAGTACTGAACACAGTTGTGCCATTTTTTTCTACAACGGAAATCAAATATTGTTGGTAAAGTTCTTCTGAAAATTTTTGCAGTAGATCCCATAAATGTTTTACATTTCTAGGTTACTTTGCATTCGACCTTCTGTCCAGTACATCCTGAATAGCTCAATGGGGTTTAAGTTAGGAGACTGTGCTGGCCATTCCATAATTTGAAGCCTACTGTATCATCTTGTTCTTTTCCTCAAAGGTAGTTCTAATATAGTTTAGAGGTATGTCTTGGGGTCATTATCTTGCAGTGGATGAACCAACTAGGAGGAGACCAGAGGGTATTGTATGGTGATGCAAAATGCAGTTGTAGCCCTTTTGTCTAGGGTGTAAAGTCCCTCTGTGTAAGTTGCCGACTATGGGTCCATTAAAAGAGCCCCAGATAATCATATTTCCTCCTCCATGTCTGACAGTTGGTGTCACAGGGGTTTAATTATAAAGGTGCACTTTGTAAAGGCTGCCACTTCCTGGCAAGTTTAAGTCTAAAATGTAAAATGCCAATGCTTTTAAAAGCAAAACATGGGGTTAGTGCAGTGGTTCTCAAACTGTGTGCCGTAGAACCCTGGGTTGCCTTGGGACATTTGCAGGGGTGCCTTGGATTGGTGGTCCAGCTCCAACTCAAATTATGATCAATGTAATAGGCAAATCCAGTGCTGGTGGCTGCCAATCATAAAAAATGTGGACAAACAGAAGCAAATCTTGTCCCTCACCACACAATAGAACCTAAGGGTGACATACAAATGCAATTTACTTAATTTTAATATTTCTTTCTTAATTTCTCAATAAGAAATTTTTGCCCTGACACTCTAGTGTGCCGTGACTCAAAAAAGTTTGGGAACCACTGGGTTAGTGAATAAACACACTGGAACCATCCTTTCACCAAGTAAACAGTGTAAAAAACCCTGTATAATGAACCAAAGATGTCACATTATGACTTATCATTCCTTAAGCGAAATACCTGACACACTGTATGCAGTGACAATGAGAAATGACAGGTCTCTTGTGGATACTGCCATCTAAATGAATGTGGAAGCATGATAATTGTTGCTATGGCAGTGTTCGCTGTTATTTAGAAAAATAGTGTCCCACAATGGCATTACCAAATAATATAAAAATACAGTACACCTTTTTAGTGCAATTAATCAAATGGCCTTACATGAAGGTTTAATAAAGTGAAAGACTTGTCCTCCAAATCAGAAACCTGATAAACACTTTTAACTTGTCTCCTTGGTACTAGAACTCAACAAAATACAGACATAGGGCCAGATTAAGCATGGAATGCATCTATGATGCATTTGCATGCAGAAGCCACCCTGCACGTGTGCACACAGTGAGATTGACAAGCAGAGGCATTCCCGGGGTGTGGGGGGGCATCGCCATGGTGTTTAGGGGACGGCGTTGCAGTGTTGGAGGGGGCACGGTAAAGACGTGTCCGGATTTGCAGGACGGGGCGGGCCGCGGTGGCTTCATGACATCACACGAAGCCTCTGCAACCCAAAAGATGGCGGCCCTAGCTGGGTAGGCAGACGGCCACCCTTATCACTGCTTAGCGAAGCGCTCACTTGTTAACGAGGTGGGGCACAGGACCCGGCTTGGGGGGCAGACTTGCCCTTTGCCAGGCGTCCACCCACATGTCAGTGTGAAGGGTTGTAGTTGTGCGATTAGGCGTATAGTGCAATATTGTCTGAAAGTACAGTACTAGATGAATTAATTAATGAATTGCACTCACATCTTATAAAAAATAAATGAGCATATCACTATCAGTGGCACATGAGCGTCACAGTTTCTGAGGACTCCATGGATATTTTCTTCTGTACTAAAAACTTAAAGGAGTGGAACAATAGTGCAATATTGTCTAATAAGATAAAAACAATATATTAAACAATTGCACTCACATAGAAATAGACTAGAAGCATATATCACCACAGGGAACAAGTCTCTGACAGGATAATCAGCATTCCCAGATTTCAGCAGCCTGTCGCTTAAATATGGTCATAATGTGTTGGAAATACAGTCGGTGCAGCCAGGGCCGGTGCTAGGGTGTTCGGCGCCCCCCTGCAAACTTTAAATTGCGCCCTCTCATACTTTAAAAAAGGACAGCGCACGCCTTTGGACCGCACCAAAAAAGGGGTGTGGCCTTACAAGGAAGAGGAATGGCCACACAATAGTATCACCATTTCAAATTCTGCCACACAGTAGCACAATTTAATTCACATTACACTGCACGTAGTAGTGATGCTTATACATAATGCTCCCAGTTGAGTGCCACTTAAACACATAATGCACCCAGTAGTGGCACCACTTATACAAATAAGGCCGCAGTAGTGGCACCACTTATAAGGAATGCCCCAGTAGTAACGCCGCTTATACATAATGCTCCCAGTAGTGGCACCGCTTATACACATAACGGCTACTGTAGCAGTGCGGCTTATACACACAACACCCTCTTTAGCAATGATGCTTACACACAACACACACCCTGTAGCAGTGACGCTTAAACATATAATGCCCTTGTAGCAGTGACGCTTACACATATAACACCTCCTGTAGCAGTGATGCTTACACATTTAATGCTACCTGTAGCAGTGACGCGTAGACATGTAACGTTCCCTGTAGCAGTGATGCTTAGATATGTAACGCTCCCTGTAGCAGTGACACTTAGATATGTTACGCTCCTGTAGCAATGATGCTTAAACATATAATGCCCTTGTAGCAGTGACGCTTACACATATAACACCTCCTGTAGCAGTGATGCTTACACATTTAATGCTACCTGTAGCAGTGACGCGTAGACATGTAACGTTCCCTGTAGCAGTGACACTTAGACATGTAATGCTCCCTGTAGCAGTGACACTTAGATATGTTACGCTCCTGTAGCAATGACGCTTAAACATATAATGCCCCTCGTAGCAGTAGCGCTTAAACATATAACTCCTCCCTGTAGCAGTGATGCTTAAACATATAATGCCCCCCCCTGTAGCAGTGACACATAGACATATAACGCCCCCCTGTGGCAGTGATGCTTAAATATGTAACACTCACAGTAGCAGTGACGCTTACACATGTAAGGCTCCCTGTAGCAGTGACGTTTACACATATAACACCCCCTGTAGCAGTGATGCTTACACATATAACACCCCATAGCAGTGACACTTAATCATATAACGCTCCCTGTAGCAGTGACACTTAGACATGTAACATATAACACCCCCATAGCAGTGACGCTTAAACATATAACGCCCCCTGTAGCAGTGATGCTTACACATATAACGCCCCCTGTAGTAGTGACGCTTACACATGTAATGTCCGCCTGTAGCAGTGACGCTTAAACATATAACGCCCCCTGTAGCAGTGACGCCTATACGTATAATACCCCCTGTAGCAGTTACGCTTACACATATAATGCCCCCCTGTAGCAGTGATGCTTACACATGTAATGCCCACCTGTAGCAGTGATGCTTACACATATAACACCCCCCTGTAGCAGTGACGCTTACACATATAACGCCCCCCTGTAGCAGTGACGCTTACACATATAACACCCCCCTGTAGCAGTGACGCTTACACATATAACACCCCCGCAGCAGTGACACTTTATGCCCACACAGTCAAACATACACATACAAATACACATATTCACATAAATGCTCACACACACATACATACACAGATACTCACTCACACTTTCTCTCAGTCACCAACTCTTTCCTTCCACGCTTACCTAATGAAGTCTGGCTGCTGGAACATCTCATTCTCTCCTGTGTAGTAGCAGGCTGCCTGCAGCCTGGTCTCATGTAGCTCCGCTCCTCTGTCCTGTGTAGCCCCGCCCCTTTCAGATCTCACTGTTCAGCACACTGATTGACTGTCACGGGAGGGGGAGAGGGGACTTCAAGCTGCCGGCGCTGCTGCCTGTCCTACAGTGTGATAGGCACAGCAGGGGGGACAAGCCAGCGCAGCAGCAGGGATGCAAAGCAGGGAGAGCCGCCTCTCCGGGCTGGCGCCTACCTGCTTTGCGTCCCTTTGCTGAGCCGGTAGCGGCGGGCCTAGGTGCAGCTAACATTTCAAATTCCCCGCTGCTCCAGATGCGATGCCCAGTGAGATGGTGTCCCATGCTTTATGCTTTCATCATGACAGAAGGAGAACCAGAGTATCCCTAGTTTCCATCAACTGTCTGTCAAACAATCATTTGAAATTATAATTCTAAACACATTCCATGTTTTTACCACACAAGAAACTTAGCGGATCAGAATTACTGTGCATGAGATGTCCCAAACAATCTAAGGGTTCAGGTCTAGGGCGTGGGACACCCTCCAAAACAGCCCAGCTAGAACCACCCCAAGGCATCACACTAGTGAGGAAAGTGAAGTGAGTGAGAAAGTTTGATAGAAAAGAGCAGATACTGCATAGTTTAGTGTTACAGGGGTGAAAATAAATGTGTGAAAATTGTTACATATACAAAAAACAAACAATAAAAGTGCTAGAGTGTGCTAAAGTAAGTATATTGTGATGCCCTTGAGCAGCCCAGCCAAAGGAACTCAGGGGGACCCATGCCTCAAAATTCACTCCACAACTGACATATTATATAAACGTTTAAGGTCTTACCTTCATTGTGCCTTATTTTGAATGTGAAGTCAGACATTGCTAGGTTCCATACTAAAGATCAATAAGTGACAGGTGGATGAGGGGTTTTAATTAGAGATGTGCACCGGAAATTTTTCGGGTTTTGTGTTTTGGTTTTGGGTTCGGTTCCGCGGCCGTGTTTTGGGTTCGAACGCGTTTTGGCAAAACCTCACCGAATTTTTTTTGTCGGATTCGGGTGTGTTTTGGATTCGGGTGTTTTTTTCAAAAACCCCTAAAAAACAGCTTAAATCATAGAATTTGGGGGTCATTTTGATCCCAAAGTATTATTAACCTCAATAACCATAATTTCCACTCATTTTTAGTCTATTCTGAACACCTCACACCTCACAATATTATTTTTAGTCCTAAAATTTGCACCGAGGTCGCTGGATGACTAAGCTCAGCGAACCAAGTGGCCGACACAAACACCTGGCCCATCTAGGAGTGGCACTGCAGTGTCACGCAGGATGGCCCTTCCAAAAAACACTCCCCAAACAGCACATGACGCAAAGAAAAAAAGAGGCGCAATGAGGTAGCTGTGTGACTAAGCTCAGCGACCCAAGTGGCCGACACAAACACCTGGCCCATCTAGGAGTGGCACTGCAGTGTCAGGCAGGATGGCCCTTACAAAAAATACTCCCCAAACAACACATGACGCAAAGAAGAAAAAAAAGAGGCGCAATGAGGTAGCTGTGTGAGTAAGCTAAGCGACCCTAGTGGCCGACACAAACACCTGGCCCATCTAGGAGTGGCACTGCAGTGTCACGCAGGATGGCCCTTCCAAAAAACACTCCCCAAACAGCACATGACGCAAAGAAAAAAAGAGGCGCAATGAGGTAGCTGTGTGACTAAGCTCAGCGACCCAAGTGGCCGACACAAACACCTGGCCCATCTAGGAGTGGCACTGCAGTGTCACGCAGGATGGCCCTTCCAAAAAACACTCCCCAAACAGCACATGATGCAAAGAAAAAAAGAGGCGCAATGAGGTAGCTGTGTGACTAAGCTCAGCGACCCAAGTGGCCGACACAAACACCTGGCCCATCTAGGAGTGGCACTGCAGTGTCAGGCAGGATGGCCCTTCCAAAAAACACTCCCCAAACAGCACATGACGCAAAGAAAAAAAGAGGCGCAATGAGGTAGCTGTGTGACTAAGCTCAGCGACCCTAGTGGCCGACACAAACACCTGGCCCATCTAGGAGTGGCACTGCAGTGTCAGGCAGGCTGGCCCTTCCAAAAAACACTCCCCAAACAGCACATGACGCAAAGAAAAATGAAAGAAAAAAGAGGTGCAAGATGGAATTGTCCTTGGGCCCTCCCACCCACCCTTATGTTGTATAAACAGGACATGCACACTTTAACCAACCCATCATTTCAGTGACAGGGTCTGCCACACGACTGTGACTGAAATGACGGGTTGGTTTGGACCCCCACCAAAAAAGAACCAATTAATCTCTCTTTGCACAAACTGGTTTTACAGAGGCAAGATGTCCACCTCATCATCATCCTCCGATTCATCACCGTGTACATCCCCCTCCTCACAGATTATCAATTCGTCCCCACTGGAATCCACCATCACAGCTCCCTGTGTACTTTGTGGAGGCAATTGCTGCTGGTGAATGTCTCCATGGAGGAATTGATTATAATTCATTTTAAAGAACATCATCTTCTCCACATTTTCTGGAAGTAACCTCGTACGCCGATTGCTGACAAGGTGAGCGGCGGCACTAAACACTCTTTCGGAGTACACACTTGTGGGAGGGCAACTTAGGTAGAATAAAGCCAGTTTGTGCAAGGGCCTCCAAATTGCCTCTTTTTCCTGCCAGTATACGTACGGACTGTCTGACGTGCCTACTTGGATGCGGTTACTCATATGATCCTCCACCATTCTTTCAATGGGGATAGAATCATATGCAGTGACAGTAGACGACATGTCCGTAATCGTTGGCAGGTCCTTCAGTCCGGACCAGATGTCAGCATCAGCAGTCGCTCCAGACTGCCCTGCATCCCCGCCAGCGGGTGGGCTCGGAATTCTGAGCCTTTTCCTTGCACCCCCAGTTGCGGGAGAATGTGAAGGAGGAGATGTTGACAGGTCGCGTTCCGCTTGACTTGACAATTTTCTCACCAGCAGTTCTTTGAACCCCTGCAGACTTGTGTCTGCCGGAAAGAGAGATCCAAGGTAGGTTTTAAATCTAGGATCGAGCACGGTGGCCAAAATGTAGTGCTCTGATTTCAACAGATTGACCACCCGTGAATCCTTGTTAAGCGAATTAAGGGCTCCATCCACAAGTACCACATGCCTAGCGGAATCGTTCAGTGTTAGCTCCTCCTTCAATGTCTCCAGCTTCTTCTGCAAAAGCCTGATGAGGGGAATGACCTGACTCAGGCTGGCAGTGTCTGAACTGACTTCACGTGTGGCAAGTTCAAAAGGTTGCAGAACCTTGCACAACGTTGAAATCATTTTCCACTGCGCTTGAGACAGGTGCATTCCACCTCCTATATCGTGCTCAGTTGTATAGGCTTGAATGGCCTTTTGCTGCTCCTCCAACCTCTGAAGCATATAGAGGGTTGAATTCCACCTCGTTACCACTTCTTGCTTCAGATGATGGCAGGGCAGGTTCAGGCGTTTTTGGTGTTGCTCCAGTCTTCTGTACGCCGAAAGTGTCCCGCAATTCTTCTGGCAATTCTTCTGGCCACCGACAGCATCTCTTGCACGCCCCTCTCGTTTTTTAAATAATTCTGCACCACCAAATTCAAGGTATGTGCAAAACATGGGACGTGATGGAATTTGCCCATATTTAATGCACACACAATATTGCTGGCATTGTCCGATGCCACAAATCCACAGGAGAGTCCAATTGGGGTAAGCCATTCTGCGATGATCTTCCTCAGTTGCCGTAAGAGGTTTTTAGCTGTGTGCGTATTCTGGAAAGCGGTGATACAAAGCGTAGCCTGCCTAGGAAAGAGTTGGCGTTTGCGAGATGCTGCTACTGGTGCCGCCGCTGCTGTTCTTGCGGCGGGAGTCCATACATCTACCCAGTGGGCTGTCACAGTCATATAGTCCTGAGTCTGCCCTGCTCCACTTGTCCACATGTCCGTGGTTAAGTGGACATTGGGTACAACTGCATTTTTTGGACACTGGTGAGTCTTTTTCTGAGGTCTGTGTACATTTTCGGTATCGCCTGCCTAGAGAAATGGAACCTAGATGGTATTTGGTACCGGGGACACAGTACCTCCAACAAGTCTCTAGTTGGCTCTGCAGTAATGATGGATACCGGAACCACGTTTCTCACCGCCCAGGATGCCAAGGCCTCAGTTATCCGCTTTGCAGCAGGATGACTGCTGTGATATTTCATCTTCCTCGCAAAGGACTGTTGGACAGTCAATTGCTTGGTGGAAGTAGTAAAAGTGGTCTTAAGACTTCCCCTCTGGGATGACCATCGACTCCCAGCAGCAACAACAGCAGCGCCAGCAGCAGTAGGCGTTACACGCAAGGATGCATCGGAGGAATCCCAGGCAGGAGAGGACTCGTCAGAATTGCCAGTGACATGGCCTGCAGGACTATTGGCATTCCTGGGGAAGGAGGAAATTGACACTGAGGGAGTTGGTGGGGTGGTTTGCGTGAGCTTGGTTACAAGAGGAAGGGATTTACTGGTCAGTGGACTGCTTCCGCTGTCGCCCAAAGTTTTTGAACTTGTCACTGACTTATGATGAATGCGCTGCAGGTGACGTATAAGGGAGGATGTTCCGAGGTGGTTTACGTCCTTACCCCTACTTATTACAGCTTGACAAAGGCAACACACGGCTTGACAAATGTTTTCCGCATTTCTGTTGAAATACTTCCACACTAAAGAGCTGATTTTTTTGGTATTTTCACCAGGCATGTCAATGGCCATATTCCTCCCACGGACAACAGGTGTCTCCCCGGGTTCCTGACTTAAACAAACCACCTCACCATCAGAATCCTCCTGGTCAATTTCCTCCCCAGCGCCAGCAACACCCATATCCTCCTCATCCTGGTGTACTTCAACACTGACATCTTCAATCTGACTATCAGGAACTGGACTGCGGGTGCTCCTTCCAGCACTTGCAGGGGGCGTGCAAATGGTGGAAGGCGCATGCTCTTCACGTCCAGTGTTGGGAAGGTCAGGCATCGCAACCGACACAATTGGACTCTCCTTGTGGATTTGTGATTTCGAAGAACGCACAGTTCTTTGCTGTGCTTTTGCCAGCTTGAGTCTTTTCATTTTTCTAGCGAGAGGCTGAGTGCTTCCATCCTCATGTGAAGCTGAACCACTAGCCATGAACATAGGCCAGGGTCTCAGCCGTTCCTTGCCACTCCGTGTGGTAAATGGCATATTGGCTAGTTTACGCTTCTCCTCCGACGATTTTATTTTAGATTTTTGAGTCCTTTTTTTACTGATATTTGGTGTTTTGGATTTTACATGCTCTGTACTATGACATTGGGCATCGGCCTTGGCAGACGACGTTGATGGCATTTCATCGTCTTGGCCATGACTAGTGGCAGCAGCTTCAGCATGAGGTGGAAGTGGATCTTGATCTTTCCCTATTTTTGGAACCTCAACATTTTTGTTCTCCATATTTTAATAGGCACAACTAAAAGGCACCTCAGGTAAACAATGGAGATGGATGGATACTAGTATACTTATGGATGACGAGCGACTGCCGACACAGAGGTAGCTACAGCTGTGGACTACCGTACTGCGTCTGCTAGTATAGACTGGATGATAATGATATAAAAAATATATATATATCACTACTGCAGGACAGGTATATATTGTATAATGACGGACCTGCTGGACACTGTCAGCACTGCAGACTCCTAAACTACTAGTATGAAGAAGATAGAAAAAAAAAAACCACCACAGGTAGGTATACAATTATGGACGAGCGACTGCCGACACAGAGGTAGCTACAGCCGTGGACTACCGTACTGCGTCTGCTAGTATAGACTGGATGATAATGATATAAAAAATATATATATATCACTACTGCAGGACAGGTATATATTGTATAATGACGGACCTGCTGGACACTGTCAGCACTGCAGACTCCTAAACTACTAGTATAGTATGAAGAAGATAGAAAAAAAAAAAACCACCACAGGTAGGTATACAATTATGGACGAGCGACTGCCGACACAGAGGTAGCTACAGCCGTGGACTACCGTACTGCGTCTGCTAGTATAGACTGGATGATAATGATATAAAAAATATATATATATATCACTACTGCAGGACAGGTATATATTGTATAATGACGGACCTGCTGGACACTGTCAGCACTGCAGACTCCTAAACTACTAGTATGAAGAAGATAGAAATATAATGAATGACGGACCTGCTGGACACTGTCAGCAGAATGCGTTTATAGAATAAAAAAAAAAAACACCACACGAGTGTTTAACTTTTTCAGGCAGACAATATACTGGTGGTCAGTGCTGGTCAGTCACACTGGCACTCTGGCAGCAAAAGTGTGCACTGTTAAATATGTACTCCTGCTATAACTGCTCCCCAGTCTCCCCCACAATTAAGCTGTGTGAGCAGTGAGCACTACTCAGCACAGTCAGATATACATAGATGATATTATCATGCAGCACACTGAGGCTGAGCACAGATATGGTATGTGACTGTGTATCGTTTTTTTTCAGGCAGAGAACGGATTATATTAAATAATAAATAAAACTGGTGGTCACCACTAGTATAACTATCAGCAAAACTCTGCACTCTCTGAGTACTCCTAATGCTCCAGTAAATCAAGTGTCTCACTCTCTATCTAAACGGAGAGGACGCCAGCCACGTCCTCTCCCTATCAATCTCAATGCACGTGTGAAAATGGCGGCGACGCGCGGCTCCTTATATAGAATCCGAGTCTCGCGATAGAATACGAGCCTCGCGAGAATCTGACAGCGGGATGATGACGTTCGGGCGCGCTCGGGTTAGCCGAGCAAGGCGGGAAGATCCGAGTCTGCCTCGGACCCGTGTAAAAAGCGTGAAGTTCGGGGGGGTTCGGATTCCGAGGAACCGAACCCGCTCATCTCTAGTTCTAATCTAGGATGAAGGTGGTCTCAAAACCTTCAAGTGTACATATAAATACACAATATAGAGTATATAGGGAAGGGGCCCTAAATTGCAGACCCTAACTGCTAGTAATGAGAAGTGCTACCTTGCTGAGACTTGTAGTGTCACACACAAAGAGAATGAGTGCAGGTGCACTATTTGAATATTACTAATTCAAATAATAAATTTTTAAATAAATTTTGCAATATGAGTCTTTTCGCATTATAATGGTCAAAAGTACGGGCTTACACACCACTTCACGGTATCCTCATAGTCAGGCAAGTCCCTAACAATCTAAGAGTTCAAGTCTAGGGCATGGGACAACCCCAAATATAGCCCAGCCAGAACCACTCCAAGGCATCACACTAGTGAGGAAAGGGAAGTGTGTGAGAAAGTTGGATAGATAAGAGTAGATATTGCATAGGTTAGTGTGGGATACATGGTCAGTTATGCCCCCTGTAGCTGTGCCCACAGTAGTATTGCCCCCAGTACTGTGTCCCCTGTAGAGTTGTATCCCCTAGTTGCGCCATTTACAAAAAAAATAAAAATAATACTTACAATCCCCGCTCCTGCTTCCCGACCGCTGCTGCCCTCCGTCTCTGGCCGCAGACGCCGCTCCTTGGATCTATGGGAGAGACGTCATGACGTCTCTCCCATAGCACTGCATAGACACTAGAGGTCAATTATGACCTCTAGCATCTATGTGCCACTCCCACAATGCAGTGCGGTGCACGATGACTTCATCGTGCACTGCACAGCACCGGGCATCTACACATCACCGGGCGGCACTAGTAGCAGATCTTGTCACGGTGGCGCCCTCCAGACGGCGGTGGCGCCCTTCGGAAG
This sequence comes from Pseudophryne corroboree, assembly GCF_028390025.1. Taxonomy (NCBI): domain Eukaryota; kingdom Metazoa; phylum Chordata; class Amphibia; order Anura; family Myobatrachidae; genus Pseudophryne; species Pseudophryne corroboree. The sequence continues at coordinate 140,180,666 of NC_086447.1, forward strand.
GCGGCACCCCAGGCAAAAGTCCTGCTTGCCTGTAGCAAGATCCGCTACTGAATGTACAGTAGTGTGGCAACTTCTCCACTGGCTCATTCTCCACTTCTATCACTGCTTAGTACATCTCCCCCTTAGTGAGTTCTAAAACTCGCTTCAAAATAAATAAATAAAACAAAGCATGTTAAACTTATTTTATATTTCTAATGTGGAGGCCCAAAAAGAAACCAAAAACAGTCAGCAATCCAAAAAGTTTTGCATGTGGCAGAGATGCTAACATATGGAAACGCAGTAGGATGCGTCTGGTGTAAATAGACACTGCCTACATGCATGTATGAACTAATGCTGAGTCAGCATCAAATCATTTGCATGAACATCAGCCATCTGAGTAACCTGAGAGGGATGTCCAGGTGGCAGGGCTGTTCGCACTGTTGGTGCCAGGAATCGCAGACCCTGGCTGTGACATGCCTACAAAATGAGAGCAATATGCCTCCATTTTCTAGAACACTGCTCAGTGCTGCCTTCACTCCGCTCCCAGACGGCCGCAGCCTGTCAACCAGGCTGTAACTTAGGGGTACTGCGTGCGACAATGCAGGACCCATTTTGTACACGCGCAGAATCAGACCATCGCATGCTTTCAGATTTGTATATAAACCGTTGGATTTGTGTACAAATCCGAATCAGGCCCAGTGTCCACAGCATGATGATCTGGTCAATCATTCTGCAAGTAAAAGTAGCACTAGTACATAAAAATGATCATATGAAAATTGATTAAAAAAAGGAAAAAACATATTGAGCACAAAATCATCAAGCCAATCATGTTTTAAACTTTTGTCACTTTTCATTAAAAAAATGTAACAGAAAAGAGTAATGCCCACAGTGGGGTAAATTTACTAAGGTCCCGATTTTGACCGAGATGCCGTTTTTTCTTCAAAGTGTCATCTCGGTAATTTACTAAACTCAAATCACGGCAAAGATGAGGGCATTCGTATTTTTTTGGAAGTAGTTGTAAAAAAATACGAATGAATACACCATCGGTCAAAATACGCCAGCAAATTAGTAGAACTCGGTAATTTACTAAAAAGTGCAAATCTCCAAAGAGGAAAACACTGCCGTGAAAAATTACGAATCGCAAAAAAGTGCTAAAAAAAAGCAGACCTGCTTTTTATATTCGTGATTGCATAGGCATGCAGGGATCCATGAGATCCGTGCATGTCTATCAGTGGGAAGCGGTGGGAAAGTGTTTTTTTTCCAAAAAAAAAATTGCGTGGGGTCCCCCCTCCTAAGCATAACCAGCCTCGGGCTCTTTGAGCCGATCCTGGTTGCAGAAATATGGGGAAAAAATTGACAGGGGTTCCCCCATATTTAAGCAACCAGCATCGGGCTCTGCGCCTGGTCCTGGTTCCAAAAATACGGGGGACAAAAAGAGTAGGGGTCCCCCGTATTTTTAAAACCAGCACCGGGCTCCACTAGCTGGACAGATAATGCCACAGCCGGGGGTCACTTTTATATAGTGCCCTGCGGCCGTGGCATCAAAAATCCAACTAGTCACCCCTGGCCGGGGTACCCTGGGGGAGTGGGGACCCCTTCAATCAAGGGGTCCCCCCCCCAGCCACCCAAGGGCCAGGGGTGAAGCCCGAGGCTGTCCCCCCCCATCCAATGAGCTGCGGATGGGGGGGCTGATAGCCTTTGTTGTAAATGAAAAGATATTGTTTTTAGTAGCAGTACTACAAGTCCCAGCAAGCCTCCCCCGCATGCTGGTACTTGGAGAACCACAAGTACCAGCATGCGGCGGAAAAACGGGCCCGCTGGTACCTGTAGTACTATTACTAAAAAAATACCCAAATAAACACAAGACACACACACCTTGAAAGTAAAGATTTATTACATACATGCACACAAACATACATAAATACTTACCTTATGTTCACACGCAGGTCGGTCCTCTTGTCCAGTAGAATCCAGGGGGTACCTGTAGAAAAAATTATACTCACAAAATCCAGTGTAGATCGGTCCTCTTCAAATCCATTTGTAATCCAGGTACTTGATTAAAATAAAAAAACGGACACACGAGCCACGAACTGAAAGGGGCCCCATGTTTTCACATGGGACTCCTTTCCCCGAATGCCAGAAACCCACTCTGACTTCTGTCTAAGTGGGTTTCTTCAGCCAATCAGGGAGCGCCACGTTGTAGCACTCTCCTGATCGGCTGTGTGCTCCTGTACTGAGTGACAGGCGGCACACGGCAGTGTTACAATGTAGCGCCTATGCGCTCCATTGTAACCAATGGTGGGAACTTTCTGCCCTGTGGTTGACCTAAAGTGACGTCACCGCTGAGCAGAAAGTTCCCAGCATTGGTTACAATGGAGCGCATAGGCGCTACATTGTAACACTGCCGTGTGCCGCCTGTCATTCAGGACAGGAGCACACAGCCGATCAGGAGAGTGCTACAACGTGGCGCTCCCTGATTGGCTGAAGAAACCCACTTAGACAGAAGTCAGAGTGGGTTTCTGGCATTCGGGGAAAGGAGTCCCATGTAAAAACATGGGGCCCCTTTCAGTTCGTGGCTCGTGTGTCCGTTTTTTTATTTTAATCAAGTACCTGGATTACAAATGGATTTGAAGAGGACTGATCTACACTGGATTTTGTGAGTATAATTTTTTCTACAGGTACCCCATGGATTCTACTGGACAAGAGGACCGACCTGCGTGTGAACATAAGGTAAGTATGTATGTATGTTTGTGTGCATGTATGTAATAAATCTTTACTTTCAAGGTGTGTGTGTCTTGTGTTTATTTGGGTATTTTTTTAGTAATAGTACTACAGGTACCAGCGGGCCCGTTTTTCCGCCGCATGCTGGTACTTGTGGTTCTCCAAGTACCAGCATGCGGGGGAGGCTTGCTGGGACTTGTAGTACTGCTACTAAAAACAATATCTTTTCATTTACAACAAAGGCTATCAGCCCCCCCATCCGCAGCCCATTGGATGGGGGGGGACAGCCTCGGGCTTCACCCCTGGCCCTTGGGTGGCTGGGGGGGGACCCCTTGATTGAAGGGGTCCCCACTCCCCCAGGGTACCCCGGCCAGGGGTGACTAGTTGGATTTTTGATGCCACGGCCGCAGGGCACTATATAAAAGTGACCCCCGGCTGTGGCATTATCTGTCCAGCTAGTGGAGCCCGGTGCTGGTTTTAAAAATACGGGGGACCCCTACTCTTTTTGTCCCCCGTATTTTTGGAACCAGGACCAGGCGCAGAGCCCGATGCTGGTTGCTTAAATATGGGGGAACCCCTGTCAATTTTTTCCCCATATTTCTGCAACCAGGATCGGCTCAAAGAGCCCGAGGCTGGTTATGCTTAGGAGGGGGGACCCCACGCAATTTTTTTTTAAATTTTACACTGTTTAATTTAAAAAAAAAAAAAAAAATGAACCCCAGCACGGATCACACAGATCCGGCCGAGATTCATTTTTGAAAAGTCGGCAGTGTTTTGCTAATCACTGCCGTAAAAATAGAAAAAAAAACACAAATGACATCGACATCGGAACAAAAGAAAAACCCGAATACGACAGCTTAGTAAATTAGTCGTAATCAATTCAAAAAGTTGCAGTTTTACACTTTCGATGTCATTCGTGATTGAACTTTGACCTTTTTCCGAAAATTACGAATGTTAGTAAATTTACCCCAGTGTGTCTTACCACCTTATGTTTGTGTTTCATCATCTGTTACTGTTCTTCACTGTTTTTTTTTGTTTTTTTGTTCTTCATATCAGTCTCAGCCTTTGAGTAAAAATTCTGATTGCTGGCCACTGTGGCTGGGAGGTTCTAAGAAGCTGAGAGTGGGATAGTTGGTATTTCACCTTGCTGCAGACTTGAAGCCTAAATAAGCCACAGATGTCAGGGTCTAATAGGTTTCATTTATTATTTTATCTAAACGATTGCAGCTGCCTTGAGTATTGATTTGTCATATTATTTTTATATTTTTTTCCAATTCATAATATACAGTATTAGATAGAAGCCCAGTGTATGGCACACCTCTTTCTCAGCACAACCACCACCATCTACAGAGGCCAGTAAGCTCTGCAGTCAGGATCAGTGGCACCAAGAGAGGGGGGAGAGGGTACAAATTACCTGGGCTGATAGAGGGGCCCAGGTCTGACAGAGGGGCCCAGTGGGGGCCTGGGTCCCCTCCCCCCCCCTTCCTTTCCTGGAAGCAGCAGCTGCAGCTTTTCCTCTCAGCCCAGCACACTGGGCTGCAGTGTGGCCAGGGAAGTGCTAGGCTCATCCAGGCTCTCTACTGCCCTGGCTGAGAGGCATGCCATGCTCCTGTGAGTGGGTGTATCATGTGCTAGACACACCTCCAAAGAGGCCAGAAAAATAATGGAGAACAAAAATTTGGAGGATAAAATAGGGAAAGTTCAAGAACCATTTCCTCCTACTGCTGCTGCCGCTGCTGTTGTTGCTGCTGGGAGTCGATCATCATCTCAGAGGGGAAGTTGGAAGACCACTTGTACTACTTCAACTAAGCAATTGACTGTCCAACAGTCCTTTGCGAAGAAGACAAAATATGACAGCAGTCATCCTGTTGCAAAGCGGATAACTGAGGCCTTGACAACTATGTTGGTGTTATACATGCGTCCAGTATCCGAAATTAGTGCAGTAGGACTGCAGCGCCAATCCTAGATGGGGCAGGTGTTTGTGCCGCACACTTGCATCGCTTAGCTTAGTCATACAGCTACCTCATTGCTCCTGTTTTACTTTTTTGCATGAAGTTCTGTTTGGGGACTAGTTTTTTTAAGGGCCATCCTGTCTTCCACTGCAGTGCCACTCCTAGATGGTCCTGATGTTTGTGCCACACACTTGTGTCGCTTAATTTAGTCATACAGCTACCTCATTGCACCTCTTTTACTTCTTTGCATGATGTGCTGTTTGGGGACTAGTTTTTTTAAGTGCCATCCTGTCTGCCACTGCAGTGCCACTCCTAGATGGGCCAGGAGTTTGTGCCGCACACTTGTGTCGCTTAGCTTGGTCATACAGCTACCTCATTGCACTTCTTTTAGTTCTTTGCATGATGTGCTGTTTGGGGACTAGTTTTTTTAAGTACCATCCAGTAAGCCACTGCAGTGCCACTCCTAGATGGGCCAAGTGTTTGTGCCACACACTTGTGTCGCTTAGCTTGGTCATACAGCTACCTCATTGCACTTCTTTTAGTTCTTTGCATGATGTGCTGTTTGGGGACTAGTTTTTTTAAGTGCCATCCTGTCTGCCACTGCAGTGCCACTCCTAGATGGGCCAGGTGTTTATGCCGCACACTTGTGTTGCTTAGCTTAATCACACAGCTAACTCATTGCACCTCTTTTTCTTCTTTGCATGATGTGCTGTTTGGGGCCTAGTTTTGAAAAGTGCCGTCCTGTCTGCCTCTGCAGTACCACTCCTAGATGGGCCAGGTGTTTGTGCCGCACACTTGCGTTGCTTAGCTTAGCCATACAGCTACCTCATTGAGCCTCTTTTACTTCTTTACATAATGTGCTGTTTGGGGACTAGTTTTTTAAGTACCATCGTGTCTGCCACTGCAGTGCTACTCCTAGATGGGCCAGGTGTTTGTGCCACACACTTGTGTCGCTTAGCTTAGTCATACAGCTACCTAATTGAACCTTTTTTACTTCTTTGCATGATGTGCTGTTTGGGGCCTAGTTTTGAAAAGTGCCATCCTGTCTGCCTCTGCAGTATCACTTCTAGATGGGCCAGGTGTTTGTGCCGCACACTTGCGTTGCTTAGCTTAGCCATACAGCTACCTCATTGAACCTCTTTTACTTCTTTACATAAGGTGCTGTTTTGGGGACTAGTTTTTTAAGTACCATCCTGTCTGCCACTGCAGTGCTACTCCTAGATGGGCCACCCTCCAAAACAGCCCAGCTAGAACCACCCCAAGGCATCACACTAGTGAGGAAAGTGAAGTGAGTGAGAAAGTTTGATAGAAAGGAGCAGATACTGCATGATGGGCCAGGTGTTTGTGACGCACACTTGTGTCGTTAAGCTTAGCCATACAGCTACCTCATTGAACCTCTTTTGCTTCTTTGTATGATGTGCTGTTTGGGGACTAGTTTTTTAAGTGCCATCCGGTATGCCACTGCAGTGCCACTCCTAGATGGGCCAGGTGTTTGTGCCGCACACTTGTGTCGCTTAGCTTAGTCATACAGCTACCTAATTGAACCTCTTTTACTTCTTTGCATGATGTGCTGTTTGGGGACTAGTTTTTTTAAGTGCCATCCAGTCTACCACTGCAGTGCCACTCCTAGATGGGCCAGGTGTTTGTGCCGCACACTTGTGTCGCTTAACTTAGTCATCCAGTGACTTCGGTGCAACTTTTAGGCCTAAAAACAATATTGTGAGGTGTGAGGTGTTCAGAATAGACTGGAAATTAGTGGAAATAAATGTTATTGAGGTTAATAATACTGTAGGATCAAAATTACCCCCAAATTCTGTGATTTTAGCTGTTTTTATTTTTTAAAAATCATCCAGATCCAAAACCAAAACCCGAAAAGGTTGTTTTGGCAAAACCAATCCAGATCCAAAACACGAGCGGGATCTACATCCAAAACCAAAACATGAAAAATGGCCGCCGCACATCTCTAGTCACAGGAGCAAAATGCTGCACGATTATGTGACAGTGCAGCACCCTGCACTGTCAGCTCTCATTTTAGTGTCACCCGAGTGCAGTCCACACTCTCTTCTGATTTTCGGCATACTTTCTGAAAGGGGAGTAAACATGTTTTATATCTCAAAAAGTAAAAAAAAAAAAAAAGGAAGCTAATTGTTTGGTTTCCACACACTTTCTGAACAGCAGTTGCTCTGTCTGGAATCAATTGTGCAGCAAGTAGCTATCGCAAAGGTAAACATTTGGCATGCTACTCTACAGTATATTGGAGTTCCATGGAAGTGTTCATACACTACACTACAGTGGGATTCAGGAAGTCTTTAAGAATACACTTCAGTTACAAAAAACATGCTTTTGTCTATGCTTGTAACATGCATTATTTCAAATGCACATGTACTGGACCCTTCACATTTTCAGTTATGTAATATTTGTTCCAGTTTTATGATTTCTGAAAAGAAGGTGATTTCAGGAACTTTTCCTTTTTATTTTTATCAGTTGTATCGTTTTGTGAAATATTCTTTCCATGCTGCAGTTGCAGCATCTGTTATTTCACACCAGCACATGCTAATCTGGCCTGTTTAGTGTTTGATTGTTTTTTCCATCTGCTGCTCTACTGCTTTTTGCATGTACGGCCATATTTCTTGCTGGTAATTGTTACATTAAAATTAATAGCATGGTCTCACATACTGTACAAAGCATTTTATCGCACATCAGCATGTTCCGTGAAGAGCTGTTACAAAGACTGATAAGTGATAAAATCCACACCTTTAAATGAAAACAATCTCTTCTAATACACAACAAGCATTATCTCATCATGCCTTTGTGAATGTTAGCTCAGAGTAGCGTTTATCACAGCAAAAGTAGTTGTAGATGCTTGATTTACCACTTCAGATAATGGGGGATATCTATCAAAGCCCAGAGAGAGAGATAAAGTGGAGAAGTAAAGTGGTCTATGCACTGAACCTTAGAGAGAGATAAAGTGAAGAAAGATTTAGGGGGACATTTACTAAGCAGTGACAAGAGCGGAGAAGTGAGCCAGTGGAGAAGTTGCCCCATCAACCAATCAGCAGCTCAGTATAATTTTATAGTATGCAAATTATAGATGTTACTTCAGTGCTGATTAGTTGCCATGGGCAACTTCTCCACTGGCTCACTTCTCCGCTCTTATCACTGCTTAGTAAATGTCCCCCTAAGTCCCAGCCAAACAGTTCTTAACTGCCACGTCACAGGCTGTATTTGAAAAATGACAGTTTGGAGCTGGTTGGTTGCACTTCATCTCCATACCTCCCAACTTCTTGGGTATCCAGGGAGAGACAATAATGCGTGCCGAAGGCGCTCGCCCAATATTGTGGGCGTGGACTCACACTAAAGGGAATGACTTCATGATAAGGGGGCGTGGTCTCACTGCAAGCCCCGCAATCGCAAGTCACGTTGTCATTTTTGTCACTTTGGGGGAATGGACAGCGCTCAGTGAGCTACTGGTCATGCTTCCTGTCCCTCTCTTGTCAGGGAATAGATGCTGTGCGCATGCGCACACCATCTATTCACCACTGCTCTGCTTAGAGTGACGGGGGGGATCTCCCAACTGACCCACTCCATCCGCGGGACACTGCAACCCATGGGTGGGAAAGCAGGACAGGACGTGAAAAATGTTTCGGGTCATAGCGGCTGCACGTGATGTCATGCAGCTATCATGGCCCACCCCACAAGCGGCCCAGACTGCGGCCCCCCCAATGTCACCACGACGCCCCTTAAATGCCACCGTGATGCCACCTCTTGCCCCCCGCCATCGCATCTCACTGTGTGCACACACTGAGTTCGGCTTCTGTGCATGCGCACACTGCAGTAGGGCTTCAGCATTTGGATGCTGCCACAGCAGTATTCCATGCTGAATGAGGCCCTTAGTACATAGGGGGTCATTCCGAGTTGTTCGCTCGCTAGCAGATTTTAGCAGCATTGCACACACTAGGCCGCCACCCTCTGGTAGTGTATCTTAGCTTAGCAGAATAGCGAACGAAAGATTAGCAGAATTGCGAATAGAAAATTCTTAGCAGTTTCTGAGTAGCTCGAGACTTATTCCTACACTGCGATCAACTCAGCCCGTTTCGTTCCTGGTTTGACATCACAAACACGCCTTGCGTTCGGCCAGCCACTCCCCCGTTTCTCCAGACACTCCCGCGTTTTATCCTGGCATGCCTGCGTTTTTCTGCACACTCCCAGAAAACGGTCAGTTTCCGCCCAGAAACACCCACTTCCTGTCAATCACACTCCGATCACTTCAACGATGAAATTTCTTTATTCGGCCGTGAGTAAATCTACTAAAGGTTGTGCTAAAATTAGAGATGTGCACTTGAAATTTTTCGGGTTTTGTGTTTTGGGTTCGGTTCCGCGGCCGTGTTTTGGGTTCGACCGCGTTTTGGCAAAACCTCACCGAATTTTTTTTGTCGGATTCGGGTGTGTTTTGGATTCGGGTGTTTTTTTCAAAAAACCCTAAAAACAGCTTAAATCATAGAATTTGGGGGTCATTTTGATCCCAAAGTATTATTAACCTCAAAAACCATAATTTCCACTCATTTTCAGTCTATTCTGAATACCTCACACCTCACAATATTATTTTTAGTCCTAAAATTTGCACCGAGGTCGCTGGATGACTAAGCTAAGCGACCCTAGTGGCCGACACAAACACCGTGCCCATCTAGGAGTGGCACTGCAGTGTCACGCAGGATGGCCCTTCCAAAAAACACTCCCCAAACAGCACATGACGCAAAGAAAAAAAGAGGCGCAATGAGGTAGCTGTGTGAGTAAGATAAGCGACCCTAGTGGCCGACACAAACACCTGGCCCATCTAGGAGTGGCACTGCAGTGTCACGCAGGATGGCCCTTCCAAAAAACCCTCCCCAAACAGCACATGACGCAAAGAAAAAAAGAGGCGCAATGAGGTAGCTGTGTGAGTAAGATAAGCGACCCTAGTGGCCGACACAAACACCGGGCCCATCTAGGAGTGGCACTGCAGTGTCACGCAGGATGGCCCTTCCAAAAAACACTCCCCAAACAGCACATGACGCAAAGAAAAAAAGAGGCGCAATGAGGTAGCTGTGTGAGTAAGATAAGCGACCCTAGTGGCCGACACAAACACCGGGCCCAACTAGGAGTGGCACTGCAGTGTCACGCAGGATGTCCCTTCCAAAAAACACTCCCCAAACAGCACATGACGCAAAGAAAAAAAGAGGCGCAATGAGGTAGCTGTGTGAGTAAGATAAGCGACCCTAGTGGCCGACACAAACACCGGGCCCATCTAGGAGTGGCACTGCAGTGTCACGCAGGATGTCCCTTCCAAAAAACCCTCCCCAAACAGCACATGACGCAAAGAAAAAAAGAGGCGCAATGAGGTAGCTGTGTGAGTAAGATAAGCGACCCTAGTGGCCGACACAAACACCTGGCCCATCTAGGAGTGGCACTGCAGTGTCACGCAGGATGGCCCTTCCAAAAAACCCTCCCCAAACAGCACATGACGCAAAGAAAAAAAGAGGCGCAATGAGGTAGCTGTGTGAGTAAGATAAGCGACCCTAGTGGCCGACACAAACACCGGGCCCATCTAGGAGTGGCACTGCAGTGTCACGCAGGATGTCCCTTCCAAAAAACCCTCCCCAAACAGCACATGACGCAAAGAAAAAAAGAGGCGCAATGAGGTAGCTGTGTGAGTAAGATAAGCGACCCTAGTGGCCGACACAAACACCGGGCCCATCTAGGAGTGGCACTGCAGTGTCACGCAGGATGTCCCTTCCAAAAAACCCTCCCCAAACAGCACATGACGCAAAGAAAAAAAGAGGCGCAATGAGGTAGCTGTGTGAGTAAGATAAGCGACCCTAGTGGCCGACACAAACACCTGGCCCATCTAGGAGTGTCACTGCAGTGTCACGCAGGATGGCCCTTCCAAAAAACCCTCCCCAAACAGCACATGACGCAAAGAAAAAAAGAGGCGCAATGAGGTAGCTGTGTGAGTAAGATAAGCGACCCTAGTGGCCGACACAAACACCGGGCCCATCTAGGAGTGGCACTGCAGTGTCACGCAGGATGTCCCTTCCAAAAAACCCTCCCCAAACAGCACATGACGCAAAGAAAAAAAGAGGCGCAATGAGGTAGCTGTGTGAGTAAGATAAGCGACCCTAGTGGCCGACACAAACACCGGGCCCATCTAGGAGTGGCACTGCAGTGTCACGCAGGATGTCCCTTCCAAAAAACCCTCCCCAAACAGCACATGACGCAAAGAAAAAAAGAGGCGCAATGAGGTAGCTGTGTGAGTAAGATAAGCGACCCTAGTGGCCGACACAAACACCGGGCCCATCTAGGAGTGTCACTGCAGTGTCACGCAGGATGGCCCTTCCAAAAAACACTCCCCAAACAGCACATGACGCAAAGAAAAAAAGAGGCGCAATGAGGTAGCTGTGTGAGTAAGATAAGCGACCCTAGTGGCCAACACAAACACCGGGCCCATCTAGGAGTGGCACTGCAGTGTCACGCAGGATGGCCCTTCCAAAAAATACTCCCCAAACAGCACATGACGCAAAGAAAAATTAAAGAAAAAAGAGGTGCAAGATGGAATTGTCCTTGGGCCCTCCCACCCACCCTTATGTTGTATAAACAGGACATGCACACTTTAACCAACCCATCATTTCAGTGACAGGGTCTGCCACACGACTGTGACTGAAATGACGGGTTGGTTGGACCCCCACCTAAAAAGAAGCAATTAATCTCTCCTTGCACAAACTGGCTCTACAGAGGCAAGATGTCCACCTCATCATCATCCTCCGATATATCACCGTGTACATCCCCCTCCTCACAGATTATCAATTCGTCCCCACTGGAATCCACCATCTCAGCTCCCTGTGTACTTTGTGGAGGCAATTGCTGCTGGTCAATGTCTCCACGGAGGAATTGATTATAATTCATTTTAATGAACATCATCTTCTCCACATTTTCTGGATGTAACCTCGTACGCCGATTGCTGACAAGGTGAGCGGCGGCACTAAACACTCTTTCGGAGTACACACTTGTGGGAGGGCAACTTAGGTAGAATAAAGCCAGTTTGTGCAAGGGCCTCCAAATTGCCTCTTTTTCCTGCAAGTATAAGTACGGACTGTGTGACGTGCCTACTTGGATGCGTTCACTCATATAATCCTCCACCATTCTTTCAATGGTGAGAGAATCATATGCAGTGACAGTAGACGACATGTCCGTAATCGTTGTCAGGTCCTTCAGTCCGGACCAGATGTCAGCATCAGCAGTCGCTCCAGACTGCCCTGCATCACCGCCAGCGGGTGGGCTCGGAATTCTGAGCCTTTTCCTCGCACCCCCAGTTGCGGGAGAATGTGAAGGAGGAGATGTTGACAGGTCGCGTTCCGCTTGACTTGACAATTTTCTCACCAGCAGGTCTTTGAACCCCAGCAGACTTGTGTCTGCCGGAAAGAGAGATCCAAGGTAGGCTTTAAATCTAGGATCGAGCATGGTGGCCAAAATGTAGTGCTCTGATTTCAACAGATTGACCACCCGTGAATCCTTGTTAAGCGAATTAAGGGCTCCATCCACAAGTCCCACATGCCTAGCGGAATCGCTCTGTGTTAGCTCCTCCTTCAATGTCTCCAGCTTCTTCTGCAAAAGCCTGATGAGGGGAATGACCTGACTCAGACTGGCAGTGTCTGAACTGACTTCACGTGTGGCAAGTTCAAAGGGCATCAGAACCTTGCACAATGTTGAAATCATTCTCCACTGCGCTTGAGACAGGTGCATTCCACCTCCTATATCGTGCTGAATTGTATAGGCTTGAATGGCCTTTTGCTGCTCCTCCAACCTCTGAAGCATATAGAGGGTTGAATTCTACCTCGTTACCACTTCTTGCTTCAGATGATGGCAGGGCAGGTTCAGTTGTTTTTGGTGGTGCTCCAGTCTTCTGTACGTGGTGCCTGTACGCCGAAAGTGTCCCGCAATTCTTCTGGCCACCGACAGCATCTCTTGCACACCCCTGTCGTTTTTTCAAAAATTCTGCACCACCAAATTCAAGGTATGTGCAAAACATGGGACGTGCTGGAATTTGCCCATATTTAATGCACACACAATATTGCTGGCGTTGTCCGATGCCACAAATCCACAGGAGAGTCCAATTGGGGTAAGCCATTCCGCGATGATCTTCCTCAGTTGCCGTAAGAGGTTTTCAGCTGTGTGCGTATTCTGGAAAGCGGTGATACAAAGCGTAGCTTGCCTAGGAAAGAGTTGGCGTTTGCGAGATGCTGCTACTGGTGCCGCCGCTGCTGTTCTTGCGGCGGGAGTCCATACATCTACCCAGTGGGCTGTCACAGTCATATAGTCCTGACCCTGCCCTGCTCCACTTGTCCACATGTCCGTGGTTGAGTGGACATTGAGTACAACTGCATTTTTTAGGACACTGGTGAGTCTTTTTCTGACGTCCGTGTACATTCTCGGTATCGCCTGCCTAGAGAAGTGGAACCTAGATGGTATTTGGTAACGGGGGCACACTGCGTCAATAAATTGTCTAGTTCCCTGTGAACTAACGGCGGATACCGGACGCACGTCTAACACCAACATAGTTGTCAAGGCCTCAGTTATCCGCTTTGCAGCAGGATGACTGCTGTGATATTTCATCTTCCTCGCAAAGGACTGTTGGACAGTCAATTGCTTACTGGAAGTAGTACAAGTGGGCTTACGACTTCCCCTCTGGGATGACGATCGACTCCCAGCAGCAACAACAGCAGCGCCAGCAGCAGTAGGCATTACACTCAAGGATGCATCGGAGGAATCCCAGGCAGGAGAGGACTCGTCAGAATTGCCAGTGACATGGCCTGCAGGACTATTGGCATTCCTGGGTAAGGAGGAAATTGACACTGAGGGAGTTGTTGGGGTGGTTTGCGTGAGCTTGGTTACAAGAGGAAGGGATTTACTGGTCAGTGGACTGCTTCCGCTGTCACCCAAAGTTTTTGAACTTGTCACTGACTTATTATGAATGCGCTGCAGGTGACGTATAAGGGAGGATGTTCCGAGGTGGTTAACGTCCTTACCCCTACTTATTACAGCTTGACAAAGGCAACACACGGCTTGACACCTGTTGTCCGCATTTCTGTTGAAATACTTCCACACCGAAGAGCTGATTTTTTTGGTATTTTCACCAGGCATGTCAATGGCCATATTCCTCCCACGGACAACAGGTGTCTCCCCGGGTGCCTGACTTAAACAAACCACCTCACCATCAGAATCCTCCTGGTCAATTTCCTCCCCAGCTCCAGCAACACCCATATCCTCCTCATCCTGGTGTACTTCAACACTGACATCTTCAATCTGACTATCAGGAACTGGACTGCGGGTGCTCCTTCTAGCACTTGCAGGGGGCGTGCAAATGGTGGAAGGTGCATGCTCTTCACGTCCAGTGTTGGGAAGGTCAGGCATCGCAACCGACACAATTGGACTCTCCTTGTGGATTTGGGATTTCGAAGAACGCACAGTTCTTTGCGGTGCTTTTGCCAGCTTGAGTCTTTTCATTTTTCTAGCGAGAGGCTGAGTGCTTCCATCCTCATGTGAAGCTGAACCACTAGCCATGAACATAGGCCAGGGCCTCAGCCGTTCCTTGCCACTCCGTGTGGTAAATGGCATATTGGCAAGTTTACGCTTCTCCTCCGACAATTTTATTTTAGGTTTTGGAGTCCTTTTTTTACTGATATTTGGTGTTTTGGATTTTACATGCTCTGTACTATGACATTGGGCATCGGCCTTGGCAGACGACGTTGCTGGCATTTCATCGTCTCGGCCATGACTAGTGGCAGCAGCTTCAGCACGAGGTGGAAGTGGATCTTGATCTTTCCCTAATTTTGGAACCTCAACATTTTTGTTCTCCATATTTTAATAGGCACAACTAAAAGGCACCTCAGGTAAACAATGGAGATGGATGGATACTAGTATACTTATGGATGGACTGCCGAGTGCCGACACAGAGGTAGCTACAGCCGTGGACTACCGTACTGTGTCTGCTGCTAATATAGACTGGATGATAATGAGATGAAATCAATATATATGTATATATAATATCACTAGTACTGCAGCCGGACAGGTATATATTATATATTTATTATGTAATGACTGATGACGGACCTGCTGGACACTGTCAGCTCAGCAGCACCGCAGACTGCTACAGTAAGCTACTATAGTAGTATGTATAAAGAAGAAAGAAAAAAAAAACAACCACGGGTAGGTGGTATACAATTATGGATGGACTGCCGAGTGCCGACACAGAGGTAGCTACAGCCGTGGACTACCGTACTGTGTCTGCTGATAATATAGACTGGATGATAATGAGATGAAATCAATATATATGTATATATAAGGGCCCTCATTCCGAGTTGTTCGCTCGGAGTTTTTCATCGCATCGCAGTGAGAATTCTCTTAGTGCGCATGCGCAATGTTCGCACTGCGACTGCGCCAAGTAACTTTACTATGAAGAAAGTAAGTTTAATCACGGCATTTTCATCGCTCCGACGTTCGCATTGTGATTGACAGGAAATGGGTGTTACTGGGCGGATGCACGGCGTTTTAGGGGCGTGTGGCAGGAAACGCTACCGTTTCCGGAAAAAACGCAGGAGTGGCCGGAGAAACGGTGGGAGTGCCTGGGCGAACGCTGGGTGTGTTTATGACGTCAGCCAGGAACGACAAGCACTGAACTGATCGCACAGGCAGAGTAAGTCTGAAGCTACTCAGAAACTGCTATCTCGTTTGTAATCGCAATATTGCGCCTACGTCGGTCGCAATTTTAAGAAGCTAAGATTCACTCCCAGTAGGCGGCGGCTTAGCGTGTGTAACTCTGCTACATTCGCCTTGCGAGCGAACAACTCGGAATGAGGGCCAATATCACTAGTACTGCAGCCGGACAGGTATATATTATATATTTATTATGTAATGACTGATGACGGACCTGCTGGACACTGTCAGCTCAGCAGCACCGCAGACTGCTACAGTAAGCTACTATAGTAGTATGTATAAAGAAGAAAGAAAAAAAAAACAACCACGGGTAGGTGGTATACAATTATGAATGGACTGCCGAGTGCCGACACAGAGGTAGCTACAGCCGTGGACTACCGTACTGTGTCTGCTGCTAATATAGACTTGATGATAATGAGATGAAATCAATATATATGTATATATAATATCACTAGTACTGCAGCCGGACAGGTATATATTATATATTTATTATGTAATGACTGATGACGGACCCGCTGGACACTGTCAGCTCAGCAGCACCGCAGACTGCTACAGTAAGCTACTATAGTAGTATGTATAAAGAAGAAAGAAAAAAAACAACAACCACGGGTAGGTGGTATACAATTATGGATGGACTGCCGAGTGCCGACACAGAGGTAGCTACATCAGTGGACTAACGTACTGTGTCTGCTGATAATATAGACTGGATGATAATGAGATGAAATCAATATATATGTATATATAATATCACTAGTACTGCAGCCGGACAGGTATATATTATATATTTATTATGTAATGACTGATGACGGACCTGCTGGACACTGTCAGCTCAGCAGCACCGCAGACTGCTACAGTAAGCTACTATAGTAGTATGTATAAAGAAGAAAGAAAAAAAAACAACCACGGGTAGGTGGTATACAATTATGGATGGACTGCCGAGTGCCGACACAGAGGTAGCTACAGCCGTGGACTAACGTACTGTGTCTGCTGATAATATAGACTGGATGATAATGAGATGAAATCAATATATATGTATATATAATATCACTAGTACTGCAGCCGGACAGGTATATATTATATATTTATTATGTAATGACTGATGACGGACCTGCTGGACACTGTCAGCTCAGCAGCACCGCAGACTGCTACAGTAAGCTACTATAGTAGTATGTATAAAGAAGAAAGAAAAAAAAAAAACACGGGTAGGTGCTAGGTGGTATACAATATTATATATATATTATATACAATTATATATATATATATATAATATATATTAAACTCATAAACTGGTGGTGATTATTAAACTGGTGGTCAGGTCACTGGTCACACTATCAGCAACTTGCAAGTAGTACTCCTGAGTCCTAAGCAGACAATCACAATATATATTATACTGGTGGTCAGTGTGGTCACAAACAATGGCAGTGTGGCTGGCACTCTGGCAGCAAAAGTGTGCACTGTACATTATATATGTACTCCTGAGTCCTGCTCTCAGACTCTAACTGCTCCCCACTGTCAGTGTCTCCCCCACAAGTCAGATAATACAGTCACACTATCTCTCTCTATCACTTCAGAAAGTACTAGTAGTAGTAGTACTCCTCCTAATGCTCCCCAAATTACTACTGTGTCTCTCTCTGTCTCACTCTCTTCTCGAATCTCTATAAACGGAGAGGACGCCAGACACGTCCTCTCCCTATGAATCTCAATGCACGTGTGAAAAATGGCGGCGACGCGCGGCTCCTTATATAGAATCCGAGTCTCGCGATAGAATCCGAGCCTCGCGAGAATCCGACAGCGTGATGATGACGTTCGGGCGCGCTCGGGTTAACCGAGCAAGGCGGGAAGATCCGAGTCGCTCGGACCCGTGTAAAAAAAACTGAAGTTCGGGCGGGTTCGGATTCCGAGGAACCGAACCCGCTCATCTCTAGCTAAAATACTTAGCGCATGCGCACTGCGTACCATGCGCATGCGCATTTTTGCCTTAATCGCTCCGTTGCGAAAATCGGCAACGAGCGAACAACTCGGAATGACCCCCATAGTCCCCAAAGTACCAACCAATGAGCTCCTAACTATAATTTTTTAAACACAGCCTGTAACATGGCAGGAGCAGATTGGTTAGTACTTTATTTCTCTCCAAGCTTTGAATGTCAGTTATATGCTAATGAGTACAGTATAAACATGCATGATACCTACTTTATGCTATTTGTACAGAAAAGGTGGAATGTTCTTGTCACCTATAGACAGTGCATTCATGCACTAAGGGGGTTATTCAGACTAGGGAGGCCAATCCCGGTCATTTTTTCAATCCCAGGTATCGGGATTGAAAAATAGTCAAACCTGGAATTCCTGGGATCATTGGGATTCGCGTTTCCCTGTGTGGCCGCTCCCCTCGCCCCGCCTGCCCGCCCCACACACATGACTGACCATACACCGGGAGCAGGAGGGTGGGATTCTTCATCTGCTCTCTCCCAGCGGCTCCCAGTGGCGTGTGGCGGCGCAGCATGACCTCTCACGCTATGCTGGGGAGCCAGTAGGCAGAAGCAAGGCAGCGTCTGAGTGTCCCGAGGATGCTCAATGCTGATCCCTCAATCCCCGGGATTGGAGCTTCCAATCCCGGGATTGAATCCCAGCCATTTTTGGCCCTAAATCCTGGGATCCCACTGATCCTGATCCCGGGATTGGCCTCCCTAATTCAGACCTCATCTCTGTTGTGCGATTTCACAAGCAGGGCGATTATCGATTGACTGTGCATGCGTACGGATCGTAGTACACATGCACAAGGGCAAACCTCAAAACAATCCAGCGACTTTTATAATCATTAGGCGTACGCAAGTTGATTAACAGGTAGCCGGCATTTGGGGTGTGGTTACAGGACGTTTTCTGGAAGTGTCAGGTAAAATGCAGGCATGGCCAAGCATTTTTGGGGCGGGTGTGTGACGTCAGCCCCAGCCTCGATCAGCCTGATTCTCTTGCCCCCGTCGACCTAGAAACCACGTCGACCTACTTACTGCTGGCCTAAGTGTGGTTGACCCTATGATCCACACCCCTTCAGGTTAATATATCTGCCTCTGAGTCTATAGGCTTACTGATACTTTTGTTGCAGCCTCAGCTTTAACAGTCAATGTTCGTCTGCTTAATTACCATTGACTGCTGCTCCCATCATCTCCTCCTATTATCCTCTTTTCTTGTTCAATCATAATACCAACTCTGCAGTCTTGCGGTGCAGTTATCTGTCAAATTTTTTTATACAATTCCCCTATATCTAATACCTAACTGTTGTCTTATGCTGGGGGTGTACGGCCGGCAGTTGGGATCCCAGTGCCCAGCATACTGGTGCCGGAATGCTGGCAGCGAGGTGGGCACTTAAGAGCCCCTTGCGGGCCCGCTGCAAATGCCACACGCACTACGCTATTTATCCTCTCTCCAGGGGTGTCGTGGACACCCCAAGAGGGAGAATAACTGCCGGTATACCGGCGGTCGGGATCCCAGGCACTGGTATGCTAAGCGCCGGGATCCCAACAGCCGGTATATTGAGTGCCACCCTTATGCTGGCCATACTGTACATCAGGACAACCAGCATCCGATCTGAGTCATCTCACGATTTCCCCTCTACCTTCCTGGGAAGCTCACTGGCAGCCCTGGCCTCACGAGTGACATACGATGTGCTAATGACCCATCATTAAACAAACCATCTTGTGCCTCATTAAAATAAAAATCCAGGGAAATTCCACTCAATATCGTACAATGCATCATATTTGCCTAAAAAATGGTGTGATGTGCATACGATTACAACGGATAATATGGGCTGCACGTATGATCAGAGGATGCAACATTTGACCCGCGGGACCGCGCATTGCATTGTAATCGTACACAAAACATGTACGAAGTGCACACGATGCATCGTACAAGGCATTGATATTGTGTATTCATACACGATATC
Organism: Pseudophryne corroboree; assembly: GCF_028390025.1. NCBI lineage: Eukaryota > Metazoa > Chordata > Amphibia > Anura > Myobatrachidae > Pseudophryne > Pseudophryne corroboree. Next base: position 140,200,001 of record NC_086447.1, read on the forward strand.
GACCTAGTGCATGGCCAACATTACTGTAAGTTTCCCAGATACAAAATGTCTTGCTTACTAAATAATAACGCTGAACCCATGTGGCTGATTTAGAGTCACATGCTGCTGTGACGGCTTTAGCGTTTTTTTTGCCAGATTTGTTTCTGAGACTTTATGGCAATTCTAGTAGCAGCCCTTCTGTTGGTTTCCAAGTGTGTCTAATTGTGCAAGGACTGGGACGCTCACTTTGTGCATCTTTTAAGAACTCAAATACCCCATGAAGTATGTGCAGTTGCAGAACATCGACCATTTACATGAACACCGGTGTTGTATGCAAATAAGAATCTCCCTATGTGCTTCTAATCTCACTAAAGGTCAAAGGACTAAGACACTTTCAATAATCTTAGTATTGTATTTTTATATGAAACTCACTATATGAAATCCTCCTTTATGGTCCCAGGCTGTGCATTATGCACTTTAAACCTACATAAAGAATGGGATAGCTGTCATGACCAGAGATGCAGTGTCTTACTTATGATCCTGCTCTACAATCTGTATGACAAAATAATTATGGCATGTGGGAAGAGGACTTGGGCATTTCTATAAATCATAATGGTCGCTTATTTGCAACATATTCAGCTTCAGTGAACATTCCTATATGAGAAAATGCATATAAAATATATACCAACTGGTAAATAGTTCATTCCAAATTATACAATATCTGCACTTAGGGCCTAATTTAGTTTGGATCGCTATTGCGACAGAAATTGTGATTTTCTCAATCCTGCTTCTGCTAAGAATCACCTGAAGAGCCGTCAAGAAAGGTAAAAGACGCCCACCAATGCAATCACATTGCAACTGATGTCAGATACAGGCCCCAAAAATGGCCATGATCTGCCAGCATTTTTCCAACCACTCCCCACGAATGCCATGTTAACACCTACAAATGGTCACTTCCTGTCACATTTCATTTAACTGCAATCACAATTTAGCCTTCACGCATGCACAATGCATTCGCAGCACATGCGCAGTCTGCCCATAATCGCCCAATTTGCAATTTTGCAATTGACGCTGAATAAGGATATTCCACAGGAAGAAAACTTGTGATACACATTGTCAAAACTACAAAATAGCAAAAAAATGTAATTTATTTTCTGCTTTATTTTTATTGCTTGTTCCTAATGGTTTTATATAGAGATGAGTGGGTTCAGTTAACCAGAGAACCGAACACCCCCCCCCCCCCTCCCGAACATCCCATTCTTACCCCGGCTCGGGACTTCCCGCCAGACTCAGAAACCAGAACGAGGCAAAATGTCATCATCCAGCTGTCGGATTCCATATTAACAGCTGTGCGTCGCCGCCATTTTCACTCCAGAATTGGAGAGTGAGGGAGACAGACCTCTGTCTCTCTCTGTGGGTGGTGGTGTTGGGTCGCGTTAGTGTATGCTTTGTAGGGGTGCTGCTGCACTCACTGTGGTGTACCTGTGCTGTGTTAGGGGTGCTGTCTTGGCTATCCTGGCTATCACTGGTGTTTCATGCGCTGTTACAGCCGGGTGCTGCAGCTGTACATGGGTGTTGCTGTCCTGGCTGTCACTGGGTTGAACAGGGTGCAGGGGCACTGTCCTCCTCCTGTATGCTGTAAAATATAGGGGTGCTTCTGGCCCTGTATGTTATAAAAATTCAGGGGTGCAGTTGTTAAAAGTTACAAACACACTGCTTCTGTATACTGTAAAATACAGGGGTAATGCTGTTAAAATAACATTACACTGGCCCTATATGCTATACAAATTCAGGGGTGCAGTTGTTGAAAATTAAAAGCACAATGCTCCTTTATGCTTTCAAATATAGGGTGCTTCTGTTAAAATAACATTTCACTCGCCCTATATGCTATAAAAATTCAGGGGTGCAGTTGTTAAAAATTTAAAAGCACACTGATCCTGTATGCTGTAAAATATAGGGGTGCTGCTGTTAAAATAACATTACACTAGCCTTGTATGCTATAAAAAAAAATCAGGGGTGCAGTTATTCAAAATTAAAAGCACACTGCTCCTGTATGCTGTAAAATATAGGGGTGCTGCTGTTAAAATAACATTACAATTGCCCTGTATGCTGTAAAAATTCAGGGGTGCAGTAAAATAAATGTAACCTGGCCCTGTCTTGTAATAATTCTAGGGTACAGTAAAATAAATGTACATTGGCCCTGTCTTGTATGCTGTAATAATTCTAGGGCACAGTGAAAAGCAATGTACACTGGTCCTGTCTTGTTGTAAAATTCAGGGGTGCAGTGAAAATAAATGTACATTACACTGGCCCTGTCTTGTATGCTTAATAATTCTAGGGTGCAGTGAAAATCAATGTACATTGGCCCTGTCTTGTATGCTGTAATAATTTGAGGGTGCAATAAAAATCAGTGTACACCTGCCCTGTATGCTGTAAAAATTCAGGGGTGCAGTGAAAATAAATGTACACCTGCTCTGTATGCTGTACAAGTACAGGGGTGCAGTGAAAATAAATGTACACTGGCCTTGTCTTGTATGCTGTAAAATTACAGGAGTGTTGTTAAAATACAGGGGTGCTGGTACTGTCTGCGGTTGTCATGTCTAGGCCTGACCTTCACAACACTGTATGAGAAGAGGAGGCTCCTACCACCATTTGCACAACCCCTGCAAGTGCTGGAAGGAGCACCACCAGTCCAGTTGCTGATATTGATATTGAGTATGTCACTGTAGAAGTACAGAAGTACACCAGGATGAGGAGATTATGAGTGAAGCTGGTGCTGTGGAGGAAGTTGATGATGAGGATTCTGATGATGTGGTTTGTTTGAATAAGGCACCAGTGGAGACAGTTGTTGGCCATGGAATGAAAAAGCCCATTGTCATGCCTGGGCAAAATACCAAAAAAGCCACCTCTCTGGTGTGGAATTATTTCTCTGCAAATCCGGACAACAGGTGTCAAGCCATCTGTTGCCTTTGTCAATCCATAATAAGTAGGAGTAAGGACGTTAACCACCTAGGAACAGCCTCCCTTATAAGTCACCTGCAGCGCATTCATCATGTCATTGTCAAGTTCAGAAACTTTGGGTAATAGCGTAAGCAGTCCACTGACACCTAAATGACATGGTTTTGTTTGAATATTATTTCTCTGTGAGGATGAGGATGTAAACAATGAATGGGGGAATCTGAGGATGAGGACAACATCTTGCCACTGTAAAGCCAGTCTGTGCAAGGAGAGATTTTTTTGTGGGGGCCCAAACAAACCAATCATTTCAGCCACAGTCATGTGGCAGACCCTGACACTGAAATGATTGGTTTGTTAAAGTGTGCATGTCCTGTTTATACAAATTAAGGGTGGGTGGGAGGGCCCAAGGACAATTCCATCTTGCACGTCTTTTTTTGCCACATTATTCCAGGGGTGCTGCCGTTTAAGTCCAGGGGTGCTGTTGCCAGTCTGCTATGCTGTGTAATTCTCCTGGGGTGCTGCCAATGCTGTATAAATCCAGGAGTGCTGCTGTACTTGATCATAGGTTTAAATTAAAGCTTAGAGCGGAATATGAAACAAGCTTCAACATCACAAACAGATTTGTGAAAACGAGCCGCAAAGATAGAAATGGAAATTGTTTTTAAGTAAAGTGGGGAGAGACCACATTTGTGGCCAAAGTCAGTGTGACTCAGAAGAGACTAAATCATAATCCAGCGCAACTGCTGTAGAGGTAAAAGTGACATTTTCTGCCGGAGCATTAGGGAGAGGTTATTCTCAATTATTTCATGTTAGGGACTCACTCAAATTAATGGCTCCAATTAGTCAACCTTAATTTTGATTTATTATTGATGTTCCACATTTTGGGATTATTTATTTAGAAGATGCGTAGGGTTATCGCAAGAACTCGCAGTGCTAGAAGAACAGAGTTTCAGTGATCTTGCATTGCATCAGCTTTCCATTGCACTGCAACACTAGATGGGCCAGGAGCTCCTGTGAGGCACAAACACTTATTGAATAAGGCCTAGGCACCAGTGTCTCATGGTGGTTTACAGCCAGGAAGATGTCTGGTTTGCCAGGCTGAGGCATGCTGTGGGCACAGAGGTTAGAATTGCTTCATCCCACAGTCTTACTTATTGTATGAAATGAGTTTGGACTGTAGAGTGGTAAGCTACACTAAGATAGGGGCTCAATAAAAAATCAATTGACTGCACAGTTGTGCTTAATACTTTACCGAACCCACTCGAACTCAACTTGGGGCATCCAGGGCTGCTGTGGGGGCTCAGGAGGGGCTGCTAAAACATCTAAGGGGTTGCTTTATTTAAAAATAAAATATGAATAAAATAAACAAGACACACAGGTATGCTCACATGCTTGTAACTGGGACACACAGATATGCTCACATGCGTGAAACTTGGAGCTGAGAAAAACAAAGATAAGGCATCTGCCACAAAATATGTACATAAAAATGCAATTAAAACATCTAAAAAAAAAGAAACCCACGAGATTTTCACAAAATAAGTCTCCAGACTCCATGTAGGGTAAAATATCCAATCTTGATACTGTGGTATACACCAGTTTATTTGCATCGCAAGATTTAAATCTCAGATTATTTCTATCCCTGAAAAATGGAGAAGGGGGTACAATTTTGGAGGCTTTGGCTCCTAGTTTTTCAGTTTGTCCAGTAATGTGGTAATTAATAATTATATATTTGCTTGGTTGAAGTCCTTTCTATTCCACACTAATATAGGAGTGGAGGTGAAGCCTGTGTGTTGTTCCTGATTGCATGTCATCAAATATGCAGGTGGTATGTTTGTAGCTAGCTATGATTCGGAGATCTTGGCGAGATTTTTCCAGGGGATCACCTGTCGCTGAAATGATGGGTTTATTAAACTGTGCATGTCCTTTTTAAACAACATAAGGGTGGAGGTGGATGGGAGGGCCCGGGTGAGTGGGAATGCCCAAGACAATTCCATCTTGCACCTCTTTTTTTTTCTTTGCATTATGTGCTCTTTGGGTCCTACTGTAGTTTTTAAATCTGACATCCTGTCTGCCACTGCAGTGCCACTCCTAGATGGGCCAGATGTTTGTGCCACCCACTTGTGTCGCTTATCTTAGTCATCCATGGACCTTGGTGCAACCTTTTGGCCTAAAAACAATATTGTGAGGTATGAGGTGTTCAGAATAGACTGGAAATAAGTGGAAATTAATTTTATTGAGGCTAATAATACCGTAGGATCAAAATTACCCCCAAATTCTGTGATTTCAGCAGTTTTTATGTTTTTTTCCCAAACATCATCCAGATCCAAAACCAAAACCCGAAAGGGTGGTTTTGACAAAACCAATTCAGATCCAAAACACGAGTGGGGGTACTTATCTCTCCTTTCCAACACTTAGCTCATTATTGAGTAAGGTGTATTGCCTTTAAAAAATATTATAAATACAATATTGTGGATTCAAAATACTCTTGTTAGCACTGGATGATTAATTTAATTAAAATTTGGTGGGGGTGTTGGGAAGCCCTTATTTTTCTCCTGGGCTGCAAACTAGGGAGAACTCTTCCATACATTGGGGTTAGACACAAACCTTTTTATTTTCAGTATTCAGGATCTAACTTGTCTCTAAGGTTACTATTTTATACATTGATTTGGTCCCTTTGGATATGGTTTGTAGGAGGCTTCCTGTGATTGTGAGTCAGCGTGTGGAGCTGCTGGGAGGGGTCCAGTATAATATCCCGTCGCACGGGATGCCAATTGTAAGTATACCAACTTTGGCATCCCGAGCGGTAAAATGCCCGCAGGGGTGCGAGCACAAAACGCCCACTGCGGGCACAGCTGCACTCGCCGTGGGCTCAGTGGTGAGCTAAGCTCACCACAGGTTCTATTCTCCCTCTATAGGGTGAAATGGGAACAAATTAGAACATATAGTAACATTTACTATTAGCTGCTTTATTAGCAGATACTGGTATCTTACACAACAACCATCTGTATGGCATTTATACCACAAGTTTTTTTTGCAGACAGGGATGAATTGCTGAGGATGTAGGCATCATGGGTTGAATCAGGATAGCTGGTTACTTCACTCATGATTTATAAATTTCTATATATTTTCCAGCCAAATTGCCCAATATTGTGCTCTGGTGCTATCTATTGCATATTATTGGAATGAGAATGATGTCTATAAGTATAAATATGTACACTATTCAACTCATTAAGCTGCTGATGGTGCTTTGATTGATCATCCAGGGTTATCTCAGTCAGTTGGTGATTTGCATTGTGCAGGTAGGTACACAACATCCCATAACCTTGGGCATCAATTATTGCTACTTCCTCAGTGCCCTACATGCTTTTGGGTACTTAAAAAGTCATCACTATCAATTTCCTACCATTAGAATAGGTTTAAAAGCCAAAATCAAATATTTATCATCATTCAAAACATTTGGGGATTTGAGGTTCAATTTGGAGTTTGATTTAGAGTTCGATTTCAAATTGAACTTTAGTAAATGAGGGGAAGTCATGTTGGGCTATAGGAAAACATTGATGTTTTTCAGAAATTCGATATCTCATGGGAAATGAGTTGAATCTGCCTTTAGAATTGAGTTGACATTTGATTTGGTCTTTAGTAAATCTGTTCAACCCATATTAAATGGAAATCGAATTGAAACAGATTGCTAAATCCCTTGAATCACCAAAATCAAACTTTAGTAAATTTTGCCCCTGGTGTTTTGAGTTGTGCAGACGGTTATTCTGTGAGTAGGGCTGTTCTTTCTTCACCACCGTACCATACCCATCTTACAAACACTTATTTAATAACAATTAAATAAATTAAGCTGACCTTTTCCCTGCCAATATTTGCAGCTGTGTCTTCATTTTTATGTTTTGTCAACTGTCTGGGAAGTGTAAGCTGACATAAGCCTATTAGTAGTTTATGGTTAAGGAGCAAGTTCAATCATAATGCTTGTCTAACCTAAACCCAATGCTTGAAATGGTAATATCTGAATAATGTGAAATCTTTTAAAACCATTGATGTGGCTATCAGTACAACTATTTGTAAAATGGAGTTGCAAAATTTTGGAATAGCATTTATTTGCAATACATACCTTAAAATGGTTATATTCATAGTTGAGTTCAAACTGACTGTATATCTATACTGTAATTATAGATTAAAATTTACAGTGAATACAGTGAATATATTTAAAAAAAATTTAAATAGATACCTTGTTATAAAACTAGGTGCTTCAAGTAAAGCAGACTGCCCTTTTCACAGTCTATGTTCTACCAAAATGAACCAATATAGAAACATCAAAGAAAGGGAGGTGGTGTGAAGAGATTGTACCTCTTCATAAGGTGACCATATGGCTTAAAAGAAGAAATACAGAATAAAACTTCCCTTACAAAATTTGATCATAGTGCAACAGATCTAAATAAATAAATAGGAAGGTACATAGAGTGAGAGATCACCCATACAAAATAATAATTTGGGATTAGCTGTCTCAATTTCTGATATGTTTACAAGAACCTTTTAATGCCCCACATGCTGGTACTTGTGGTTCTCCAATTACCAGCATGCAGGGGATGCTTGCTAGGACTTGTAGTTCCACAGCAAAAGACAATATTCATTTCTATTTTTTACACTAAAGAAACTGTATGAAGTTGCCATCCACTGCCCAGGGGTGGCGGCCATAGCCCTGGGCTACATCCCTGACCCTTGGGTGCCTAGAGAAGTGGGATCCCTTTATTGGGCGGGGTCCCCACTCCCCCAGGGAACCCCAGCCAGTGGTGACTAGTTGAGGATTTAATGCCACGGCCGCAGGGACCAGCATAAATGCTGTGGCATTATCTCCTTGACTAGTGGACCCCGGTGCTGGTTTCAAAAACATGGGGGACCCCTACGTCCTTTTTCCCCAATATTTTTGGAACCAGCACTGGTCCAAGAGCCCGGTGCTGGTTTTAAAAATACTGGGAACTCCTACACAATTTTTTCCAGTATTTTAACAACCAGTACCAGCTTAAAGAGCCTGGAGCTGGTTATGTTTGGGAGAGGGGACCTCACACAATTTTTCTTTTAATTTCTAACTATTACACAAACTTTTTATACAGAGAAGCATGCACGGATCTCACTGATCCGTACATGATTCTCCAAACACGCTAGCCAAAAGCAGATCTATTTGAAAGTTCCATTTCTGTATGAATTCCATGCTTTTCCGGCAGTGTTTGGTTATTGTCGGCAGTGATTGAGAATACAAATCCTTAGTAAATTCCCGTGAGGTGTATGTGAAAAAACAACCGTGTTTGACCAATGGTCTATTGATTCGCATTTGTGTGGATGGCAGTGTATCTCAAAACGAATTTCGTATGAAAATGCAAGGTCAAATCAAATCAGGAGCTTAGTAAATTTCCACCAGTGTTTTATCTTTATAACCACCAATTTATTATAAAAGCAGCAGAAAACATAAGGTCAAAGAAAGGTTAAAATATGGACTTACCAGATAAAAGCATAAACTGACATGTTAGTAACAAAACAGGGCACTCTAGTATGTATAGTTTCTCCCTGGTGGATTTCTCTTTGGACCTTCCAATGGTCCAATGCAGTTCAAGAATTTCTCTTCTTAGGGCAGTGATGAAACATTAAACTTTCTTTCTCAGATGTAAGAGAGTTGCTAGTGTGCCTAATGAGACAGGGACAGCCCCAAGTCTGCCAGCACCCTGTGCAACAATTTTTGGAGTGTGCCCCCCCCTTCCTCATCTATATAAGCAAAATATTAAAATGCCTCACAGTAGTGCCCCAGTTAACAATGATGTGCCCCCGCAGTAGTGGTCCAGTTAATAATATGTCTTCAAAGTAATGCCTGAGTTAGTAATGTCCCAAAAGTAGAGCCCCAGTTAATAGTATACCCCACTCTAACAATGCACAATGGGGCTAATGCATTTAGTGTGGAAATCGCTATTTGCCGATTTCCACACTTCTGTGCATGCGCGAGGTCTTAAACTGCGATCACACTCGATCACAGTTTAAGAGCCGATGGGGGGCGGTGATGGGACATCGGTGTCAGGTTTTGTAGGCGTCAAAGCACTGTTCAGGGTGGGGGCAGTCTGGACAACGCAGGCGTTACCAGACCATTTGTGGGACGGGCTGCGGCAGCTGGTTGACGTCACACGCAGCCATTGCTGCCTAAAAGATGGGTGCCATCCGACTGCCTTCGTAGCTAGGCTGCATAGTCAGGGGGCAACCCTAGTCATATGAGCACATTGCTGTATAGGAACCCAGCATTCGGGGCAGACTTGTCCTGTGCTGGGTGTGCTCCCGGATGTTTGATAAAAGGGTTGTAGTTGTGCGATATTTGCAAAACTACAACCCATGCTGAATCAGGCCTATTGTGTACAGCACTAAATTACACAATTCCGATCCTGCATCCCCAGCAAAAATACAGCCACTCCTCAACCCACCATGTACAATGGAACCTCCTGCAGTCAAAGTGGAAAGAGAGTATACTGTTTTTAAATCTGCTACGTACAACTGATAAAATAATATAATCATGTCCTGTAAAATGCAGCCTAAAGGCAAAATTTAAATGTTTGGAAGGCCGGCAGCCACTAGATGGCGTCGAACAGAGCTATTCTAATGTAACTCCATTTGGGCACGATCGGCTGCCGGTGTCTACATTTCAGCCTGCACCCACCGGGGGTGGCGAGCTGAAATGTATGAAAAGACATCCGTATGAGCACCCAAACTGCAGTTTTCACGATTGCACCCATTAGTTTAGTCCCGAAACTAATGGGTACGATCAGCGCAACAGAGGACATCAATTGTATATTGCCCCCTGCGATCTCCCGTTAATTTAGATGGAAGACCGGGGGTGATAACATTTGATTGCCCCCATTATAGTCAATACTACTTCATTCTAGTACTGTATATTTTTACTGTAATACATTTTAGCCATATTAGGTATTAACTAGAGATGAGCGGGTTCGGTTCCTCTGAATCCGAACCCGCCCGAACTTCAGGTTTTTTTACACGGGCCCGAGCAGGCTCGGATCTTCCCGCCTTGCTCGGCTAACCCGAGCGTGCCCGAACGTCATCATCACGCTGTCGGATTCTCGCGAGGCTCGGATTCTATCGCGAGACTCGGATTCTATATAAGGAGCCGCGCGTCGCCGCCATTTTCACACGTGCATTGAAAGTCATAGGGAGAGGACGTGGCTGGCGTCCTCTCCGTTTAGAGAAGAGAGAGACACAGTATTTTGGGGAGCATTATTAGGAGGAGTACTACTATACTGTATACTACTATACTACTTGCTGAAGTGATATTTATAGATTAGATAGTGTGACTGTAAGTGTATTATCTGACTTGTGGGGGAGACACTGACAGTGGGGAGCAGTTAGAGTCTGAGAGCAGGACTCAGGAGTACATATAACGTACAGTGCACACTTTTGCTGCCAGAGTCAGTGCCACACTGCCATTGTTGTGACCACACTGACCACCAGTATAATAATATATTTTGTGATTGTCTGCTTAGGCCTCGGAGTACTAGTTGCAAGTTGCAACGTGACCTGAAGTGACCACCAGTTTAATAATCAATCACCACCAGTTTAATATATATATATATATATATATAATTGTATATAATATATATATATATATAATATTGTATACCACCTACCCGTGGTTTTTTTTTTTTCATTCTTCTTTATACATACTACTATAGTAGCTTACTGTAGCAGTCTGCGGTGCTGTGCTGACCTGACAGTGTCCAGCAGGTCCGTCATCAGTCATTACATAATAAATATATATAGTACCTGTCCGGCTGCAGTACTAGTGATATTATATTGATTTCATCTCATTATCAATAATTTATCATCCAGTCTAGACTCTATATTAGCAGCAGACACAGTACGTTAGTCCACGGCTGTAGCTACCTCTGTGTCGGCACTCGGCAGTCCATCCATAATTGTATACCACCTACCCGTGGTTTTTTTTTTTTTCTTTCTTCTTTGTACATACTACTATAGTATAGTAGCTTACTGTAGCAGTCTGCGGTGCTGCTGAGCTGACAGTGTCCAGCAGGTCCGTCATCAGTCATCATTACCTAATAAATATATTATCTACCTGTCCGGCTGCAGTACTAGTGATATTATATATACATACATATATATATATTGATTTCATCTCATTATCATCTAGTCTATATTAGCAGCAGACACAGTATGGTAGTCCACGGCTGTAGCTACCTCTGTGTCGGCACTCGGCAGTCCATCCATAATTGTATACCACCTACCCGTGGTTTTTTTTTTTCTTTCTTCTTTGTACATACTACTATAGTATAGTAGCTTACTGTAGCAGTCTGCGGTGCTGCTGAGCTGACAGTGTCCAGCAGGTCCGTCATCAGTCATCATTACCTAATAAATATATTATCTACCTGTCCGGCTGCAGTACTAGTGATATTATATATACATACATATATATATTGATTTCATCTCATTATCAATCATCCAGTCTATATTAGCAGCAGACACAGTACGTTAGTCCACGGCTGTAGCTACCTCTGTGTCGGCACTCGGCAGTCCATCCATAATTGTATACCACCTACCCGTGGTTTTTTTTTTCTTTCTTCTTTGTACATACTACTATAGTATAGTAGCTTACTGTAGCAGTCTGCGGTGCTGCTGAGCTGACAGTGTCCAGCAGGTCCGTCATCAGTCATCATTACCTAATAAATATATTATCTACCTGTCCGGCTGCAGTACTAGTGATATTATATATACATACATATATATATATTGATTTCATCTCATTATCATCCAGTCTATATTAGCAGCAGACACAGTACGGTAGTCCACGGCTGTAGCTACCTCTGTGTCGGCACTCGGCAGTCCATCCATAAGTATACTAGTATCCATCCATCTCCATTGTTTACCTGAGGTGCCTTTTAGTTGTGCCTATTAAAATATGGAGAACAAAAATGTTGAGGTTCCAAAATTAGGGAAAGATCAAGATCCACTTCCACCTCGTGCTGAAGCTGCTGCCACTAGTCATGGCCGAGACGATGAAATGCCAGCAACGTCGTCTGCCAAGGCCGATGCCCAATGTCATAGTACAGAGCATGTCAAATCCAAAACACCAAATATCAGTAAAAAAAGGACTCCAAAACCTAAAATAAAATTGTCGGAGGAGAAGCGTAAACTTGCCAATATGCCATTTACCACACGGAGTGGCAAGGAACGGCTGAGGCCCTGGCCTATGTTCATGGCTAGTGGTTCAGCTTCACATGAGGATGGAAGCACTCAGCCTCTCGCTAGAAAAAAGAAAAGACTCAAGCTGGCAAAAGCACCGCAAAGAACTGTGCGTTCTTCGAAATCCCAAATCCACAAGGAGAGTCCAATTGTGTCGGTTGCGATGCCTGACCTTCCCAACACTGGACGTGAAGAGCATGCGCCTTCCACCATTTGCACGCCCCCTGCAAGTGCTGGAAGGAGCACCCGCAGTCCAGTTCCTGATAGTCAGATTGAAGATGTCAGTGTTGAAGTACACCAGGATGAGGAGGATATGGGTGTTGCTGGCGCTGGGGAGGAAATTGACCAGGAGGATTCTGATGGTGAGGTGGTTTGTTTAAGTCAGGCACCCGGGGAGACACCTGTTGTCCGTGGGAGGAATATGGCCGTTGACATGCCTGGTGAAAATACCCAAAAAATCAGCTCTTCAGTGTGGAGGTATTTCAACAGAAAAGCGGACAACAGGTGTCAAGCCGTGTGTTGCCTTTGTCAAGCTGTAATAAGTAGGGGTAAGGACATTAACCACCTCGGAACATCCTCCCTTATACGTCACCTGCAGCGCATTCATAATAAGTCAGTGACAAGTTCAAAAACTTTGGGTGACAGCGGAAGCAGTCCACTGACCAGTAAATCCCTTCCTCTTGTAACCAAGCTCACGCAAACCACCCCACCAACTCCCTCAGTGTCAATTTCCTCCTTCCCCAGGAATGCCAATAGTCCTGCAGGCCATGTCACTGGCAATTCTGACGATTCCTCTCCTGCCTGGGATTCCTCCGATGCATCCTTGCGTGTAACGCCTACTGCTGCTGGCGCTGCTGTTGTTGCTGCTGGGAGTCGATGGTCATACCAGAGGGGAAGTCGGAAGACCACTTGTACTACTTCCAGTAAGCAATTGACTGTCCAACAGTCCTTTGCGAGGAAGATGAAATATCACAGCAGTCATCCTGCTGCAAAGCGGATAACTGAGGCCTTGACAACTATGTTGGTGTTAGACGTGCGTCCGGTATCCGCCGTTAGTTCACAGGGAACTACACAATTTCTTGAGGTAGTGTGCCCCCGTTACCAAATACCATCTAGGTTCCACTTCTCTAGGCAGGCGATACCGAAAATGTACACAGACCTCAGAAAAAGACTCACCAGTGTCCTAAAAAATGCAGCTGTACCCAATGTCCACTTAACCACGGACATGTGGACAAGTGGAGCAGGGCAGGGTCAGGACTATATGACTGTGACAGCCCACTGGGTAGATGTATGGACTCCCGCCGCAAGAACAGCAGCGGCGGCACCAGTAGCAGCATCTCGCAAACGCCAACTCTTTCCTAGGCAGGCTACGCTTTGTATCACCGCTTTCCAGAATACGCACACAGCTGAAAACCTCTTATGGCAACTGAGGAAGATCATCGCGGAATGGCTTACCCCAATTGGACTCTCCTGTGGATTTGTGGCATCGGACAACGCCAGCAATATTGTGTGTGCATTAAATATGGGCAAATTCCAGCACGTCCCATGTTTTGCACATACCTTGAATTTGGTGGTGCAGAATTTTTTAAAAAACGACAGGGGCGTGCAAGAGATGCTGTCGGTGGCCAGAAGAATTGCGGGACACTTTCGGCGTACAGGCACCACGTACAGAAGACTGGAGCACCACCAAAAACTACTGAACCTGCCCTGCCATCATCTGAAGCAAGAAGTGGTAACGAGGTGGAATTCAACCCTCTATATGCTTCAGAGGTTGGAGGAGCAGCAAAAGGCCATTCAAGCCTATACAATTGAGCACGATATAGGAGGTGGAATGCACCTGTCTCAAGCGCAGTGAAGAATGATTTCAATGTTGTGCAAGGTTCTGATGCCCTTTGAACTTGCCACACGTGAAGTCAGTTCAGACACTGCCAGCCTGAGTCAGGTCAGTCCCCTCATCAGGCTTTTGCAGAAGAAGCTGGAGACATTGAAGGAGGAGCTAACACGGAGCGATTCCGCTAGGCATGTGGGACTTGTGGATGGAGCCCTTAATTCGCTTAACAAGGATTCACGGGTGGTCAATCTGTTGAAATCAGAGCACTACATTTTGGCCACCGTGCTCGATCCTAGATTTAAAGCCTACCTTGGATCTCTCTTTCCGGCAGACACAAGTCTGCTGGGGTTGAAAGACCTGCTGGTGAGAAAATTGTCAAGTCAAGCGGAACGCGACCTGTCAACATCTCCTCCTTCACATTCTCCCGCAACTGGGGGTGCGAGGAAAAGGCTCATAATTCCGAGCCCACCCGCTGGCGGTGATGCAGGGCAGTCTGGAGCGACTGCTGATGCTGACATCTGGTCCGGACTGAAGGACCTGACAACGATTACGGACATGTCTTCTACTGTCACTGCATATGATTCTCTCACCATTGAAAGAATGGTGGAGGATTATATGAGTGACCGCATCCAAGTAGGCACGTCACACAGTCCGTACTTATACTGGCAGGAAAAAGAGGCAATTTGGAGGCCCTTGCACAAACTGGCTTTATTCTACCTAAGTTGCCCTCCCACAAGTGTGTACTCCGAAAGAGTGTTTAGTGCCGCCGCTCACCTTGTCAGCAATCGGCGTACGAGGTTACATCCAGAAAATGTGGAAAAGATGATGTTCATTAAAATGAATTATAATCAATTCCTCCGTGGAGACATTGATCAGCAGCAATTGCCTCCACAAAGTACACAGGGAGCTGAGATGGTGGATTCCAGTGGGGACGAATTGATAATCTGTGAGGAGGGGGATGTACACGGTGATATATCGGAGGATGATGATGAGGTGGACATCTTGCCTCTGTAGAGCCAGTTTGTGCACGGAGAGATTAATTGCTTCTTTTTGGTGGGGGTCCAAACCAACCCGTCATTTCAGTCACAGTCGTGTGGCAGACCCTGTCACTGAAATGATGGGTTGGTTAAAGTGTGCATGTCCTGTTTATACAACATAAGGGTGGGTGGGAGGGCCCAAGGACAATTCCATCTTGCACCTCTTTTTTCTTTAATTTTTCTTTGCGTCATGTGCTGTTTGTGGAATGTTTTTTGGAAGGGCCATCCTGCGTGACACTGCAGTGCCACTCCTAGATGGGCCCGGTGTTTGTGTCGGCCACTAGGGTCGCTTATCTTACTCACACAGCTACCTCATTGCGCCTCTTTTTTTCTTTGCGTCATGTGCTGTTTGGGGAGGGTTTTTTGGAAGGGCCATCCTGCGTGACACTGCAGTGCCACTCCTAGATGGGCCCGGTGTTTGTGTCGGCCACTAGGGTCGCTTAGCTTACTCACACAGCTACCTCATTGCGCCTCTTTTTTTCTTTGCGTCATGTGCTGTTTGGGGAGTGTTTTTTGGAAGGGCCATCCTGCGTGACACTGCAGTGCCACTCCTAGATGGGCACGGTGTTTGTGTCGGCCACTAGGGTCGCTTAGCTTAGTCATCCAGCGACCTAGGTGCAAATTTTAGGACTAAAAATAATATTGTGAGGTGTGAGGTATTCAGAATAGACTGAAAATGAGTGGAAATTGTGGTTTTTGAGGTTAATAATACTTTGGGATCAAAATGACCCCCAAATTCTATGATTTAAGCTGTTTTTTAGTGTTTTTAAAAAAAAACACCCGAATCCAAAACACACCCGAATCCGACAAAAAAAATTCGGTGAGGTTTTGCCAAAACGCGGTCGAACCCAAAACACGGCCGCGGAACCGAACCCAAAACCAAAACACAAAACCCGAAAAATTTCAAGTGCACATCTCTAGTATTAACATATTCTAATTAGCAACAAATCCTGGCATTCAAATGCATGAAATATAACGGTACTTTGCATGATAACAATTTTACCTATTGTTCCCTTAAACATACCCCTATAAATCATATATGCAACACTACAAAGCTGTGATTTCACATACAGCAATTTGCACTAAGTTGTAGACTTGTTCACCAGATGCAAGTACTGGGAACAGTTTTCCATGAAACACAAGCAATTCCAACAGAAACAGTTGTCATTTATACTATATATGAAATAATTTACCCCCCTACTGTAAACCATTAAGATAATGGAAGTTACCTTGCCCCAGACCAAGAGCTTTAATATAGATTATAGACCTCCAATGAAACTTCTACTATTCATATTAATGATTACGCTAAAACAAAGGAACAATATTTCCTATTCTAGTTTTAAGTAAATAAATAAAATATGTTTCTTACCATACAGGATCACATTTCCACAGGCTGACATGCACACAGACTCACATATACACAGGCTGACATGCACACAGACTCACATATACACAGGCTGACATGCACACATACTCACATATACACAGGCTGACATGCACACAGACTCACATATACACAGGCTGACATGCACACAGACTCACATATACACAGGCTGACATGCACACAGACTCACATATACACAGGCTGACATGCACACATACTCACATATAAACAGGCTGACATGCACACAGACTCACATATACACAGGCTGACATGCACACAGACTCACATATACACAGGCTGACATGCACACAGACTCACATATACACAGGCTGACATGCACACATACATACAGTGGTGTCGAGAGAGGGGTGGAGAGGGTACAAATTACCCGGGCCCAGGTCTGATGGTGGATCCCAGTTAGTGCCCCGGGCCCCCTCCCCCTTACATGGCAGCAGCAGCTGCAGCTCTTTTCCTCATCCCAGCACAAGCTGCTGTGTGCTGGGCTGCAGTGTGGCCATGGAGGTACTTAAAATTAGTGATGAGCGGGTTCGGTTTCCGAGAAACCGAACCCCACCGAACTTCACCCTTTTTACACGGGTCCGAGCCATACTCGGATTCTCCCGTATGGCTCGGTTAACCCGAGCGCGCCCGAACGTCATCATCCCGCTGTCGGATTCTCGCAAGATTCGGATTCTATATAAGCAGCCGCACGTCGCCGCCATTTTCACACGTGCATTGAGATTGATAGGGAGAGGACGTGGCTGGCGTCCTCCCCGTTTATAATTGTAGAAGAGACAGTTGATTGCTTGTTTTATTACTAATTGTGGGGAGGATTGGGGAGCAGCTGTTAGGACTCGGAGTAGAGTGCAGAGTTTTGCTGATAGTGACCACCAGTTTTTTTTTATCCGTTCTCTGCCTGAAAAAAACGCTCCATACCATATCTGTGCTCAGTGTGCTGCATGATATATCTGTGCTGAGTGCTCACACTGCTCAATTGTGGGGACTGGGGAGCAGCTATAGCAGGAGTACAGTGCACAGTTTTTGCTGACAGTGACCACCAGTATACGTTTGTCTGCCTGAAAAACACTCCTGTGGTGGCTTTTTTTTATACTAGTTTAGCAGTCTGCTGACAGTGTCCACCAGGTCCATTATACTGTATATAGCAGTACGGTAGGCCACTGCTGTACCTACCTCTGTGTCGTCAGTCACTCGTCATCCATTAATAATAATAAGTATACTATCCATCCATCTACATTGTATACCTGTGGTGGCTTTTTTTCTTTATACTAGTTTAGCAGTTTGCTGACAGTGTCCACCAGGTCCATTTATTATACTGTATATAGCAGTACAGTAGGCCACTGCTGTACCTACCTCTGTGTCGTCACTCATCGTCCATAAGTATACTATCCATCCATCTACATTGTATACCTGTGGTGGCTTTTTTTCTTTATACTAGTAGTACTAGTTTAGCAGTCTGCTGACAGTGTCCACCAGGTCCATTATACTGTATATAGCAGTACGGTAGGCCACTGCTGTACCTACCTCTGTGTCATCACTCGTCGTCCATAAGTATACTATCCATCCATCTACATTGTATACCTGTGGTGGATTTTTTTCTTTATACTAGTAGTACTAGTTTAGCAGTCTGCTGACAGTGTCCACCAGGTCCATTATACTGTATATAGCAGTACGGTAGGCCACTGCTGTACCTACCTCTGTGTCGTCACTCGTCGTCCATAAGTATACTACCATCCATCTACATTGTATACCTGTGGTGGCTTTTTTTTTATACTAGTAGTACTAGTTTAGCAGTCTGCTGACAGTGTCCACCAGGTCCATTATACTGTATATAGCAGTACAGTAGGCCACTGCTGTACCTACCTCTGTGTCGTCACTCGTCGTCCATAAGTATACTATCCATCCATCTACATTGTATACCTGTGGTTGCTTTTTTTCTTTATACTAGTAGTACTAGTTTAGCAGTCTGCTGACAGTGTCCACCAGGTCCATTATACTGTATATAGCAGTACGGTAGGCCACTGCTGTACCTACCTCTGTGTCGTCACTCGTCGTCCATAAGTATACTATCCATCCATCTACATTGTATACCTGTGGTGGCTTTTTTTCTTTATACTAGTAGTAATAGTTTGGCAGTCTGCTGACAGTGTCCACCAGGTCCATTATACTGTATATAGCAGTATGGTAGGCCACTGCTGTACCTACCTCTGTGTCGTCACTCATCATCCATTAGTATACTATCCATCCATCTACATTGTATACCTGTGGTGGCTTTTTTTCTTTATACTAGTTTAGCAGTTTGCTGACAGTGTCCACCAGGTCCATTTATTATACTGTATATAGCAGTACGGTAGGCCACTGCTGTACCTACCTCTGTGTCGTCACTCGTCGTCCATAAGTATACTATCCATCCATCTACATTGTATACCTGTGGTGGCTTTTTTTCTTTATACTAGTAGTACTAGTTTAGCAGTCTGCTGACAGTGTCCACCAGGTCCATTATACTGTATATAGCAGTACGGTAGGCCACTGCTGTACCTACCTCTGTGTCGTCACTCGTCGTCCATAAGTATACTATCCATCCATCTACATTGTATACCTGTGGTGGCTTTTTTTCTTTATACTTGTAGTACTAGTTTAGCAGTCTGCTGACAGTGTCCACCAGGTCCATTATACTGTATATAGCAGTACGCTAGGCCACTGCTGTACCTACCTCTGTGTCGTCACTAGTCGTCCATAAGTATACTATGCATCCATCTACATTGTATACCTGTGGTGGCTTTTTTTCTTTATACTAGTTTAGCAGTTTGCTGACAGTGTCCACCAGGTCCATTTTTTATACTGTATATAGCAGTACGGTAGGCCACTGCTGTACCTACCTCTGTGTCGTCACTCGTCATCCATAAGTATACTATCCATCCATCTACATTGTATACCTGTGGTGCCTTTTAGTTGTGCGCATTAAAATATGGAGAACAAAAATGTGGAGGTTAAAAAAATAGGGAAAGATCAAGATCCACTTCCACCTCGTGCTGAAGGTGCTGCCACTAGTCATGGCCGAGACAATAAAATGCCATCAACGTCGTCTGCCAAGGCCGATGCCTAATGTCATAGTACAAAGCATGTAAAATCCAAAACACAAAAGATCAGTAAAATGACCCAAAAATCAAAATTAAAAGCGTCTGAGGAGAAGCGTAAACTTGCCAATATGCCATTTACGACACGGAGTGGCAAGGAACGGCTGAGGCCCTGGCCTATGTTTATGGCTAGTGGTTCAGCTTCACATGAGGATGGAAGCACTCATCCTCTCGCTAGAAAAAAGAAAAGACTTAAGCTGGCAAAAGCACAGCAAAGAACTGTGCGTTCTTCGAAATCACAAATCCCCAAGGAGAGTCCAATTGTGTCAGTTGCGATGCCTGACCTTCCCAACACTGGACGGGAAGAGCTTGCGCCTTCCACCATTTGCACGCCCCCTGCAAGTGCTGGAAGGAGCACCCACAGTCCAGTTCCTGATAGTCAAATTGAAGATGTCAGTGTTGAAGTACACCAGGATGAGAATATGGGTGTTGCTGGCGCTGGGGAGGAAATTGACAAGGAGGATTCTGATGGTGAGGTGGTTTGTTTAAGTCAGGCACCCGGGGAGACGCCTGTTGTCCGTGGGAGGAATATGGCCATTGACATGCCTGGTCAAAATACAAAAAAAATCAGCTCTTCGGTGTGGAATTATTTCAACACAAATGCGGACAACAGGTGTCAAGCCGTGTGTTGCCTTTGTCAAGCTGTAATAAGTAAGGGGTAAGGACGTTAACCACCTCAGAACATCCTCCCTTATACGTCACCTGCAGCGCATTCATCATAAGTCAGTGACAAGTTCAAAAACTTTGGGCGACAGCGGAAGCAGTCCACTGACCAGTAAATCCCTTATTCTTGTAACCAAGCTCCTGCAAACCACACCACCAACTCCCTCAGTGTCAATTTCCTCCTTACCCAGGAAAGCCAATAGTCCTGCAGGCCATGTCACTGGCAAGTCTAACGAGTCCTCTCCTGCCTGGGATTCCTCCGATGCATCCTTGAGTGTAACGCCTACTGCTGCTGGCGCTGCTGTTGTTGCTGCTGGGAGTCGATCGTCATCCCAGAGGGGAAGTCGGAAGACCACTTGTACTACTTCCAGTAAGCAATTGACTGTCCAACAGTCCTTTGCGAGGAAGATGAAATATCACAGCAGTCATCCTGCTGCAAAGCGGATAACTGAGGCCTTGGCAGCCTGGGCGGTGAGAAACGTGGTTCCGGTATCCATCGTTAATTCAGAGCCAACTATAGACTTGATTGAGGTACTGTGTCCCCGGTACCAAATACCATCTAGGTTCCATTTCTCTAGGCAGGCGATACCGAAAATGTACACATACCTCAGAAAAAGACTCACCAGTGTCCTAAAAAATGCAGTTGTACCCAATGTCCACTTAACCACGGACATGTGGACAAGTGGAGCAGGGCAGACTCAGGACTATATGACTGTGACAGCCCACTGGGTAGATGTATTGCCTCCCGCTGCAAGAATAGCAGCGGTGGCACCAGTAGCAGCATCTCGCAAACGCCAAATCGTTCCTAGGCATGCTACGCTTTGTATCACCGCTTTCCAGAATACGCACACAGCTGAAAACCTCTTACCGCAACTGAGGAAGATCATCGCAGAATGGCTTACCCCAATTGGACTCTCCTGGGGATTTGTGACATCGGACAACGCCAGCAATATTGTGCGTGCATTACATCTGGGCAAATTCCTGCACGTCCCATGTTTTGCACATACCTTGAATTTGGTGGTGCAGAATTATTTAAAAAATGACAGGGGCGTGCAAGAGATGCTGTCGGTGGCCAGAAGAATTGCGGGCCATTTTCGGCATTCAGGCACCGCGTACAGAAGACTGGAGCACCACCAAAAACACCTGAACCTGCCCTGCCATCATCTGAAGCAGGAGGTGGTAACGAGGTAGAATTCAACCCTCTATATGCTTCAGAGGATGGAGGAGCAGCAAAAGGCCATTCAAGCCTATACATCTGGCCACGATATAGGCAAAGGAGGTGGAATGCACCTGTCTCAAGCGCAGTGGAGAATGATTTCAACGTTGTGCAAGGTTCTGCAACCCTTTGAACTTGCCACACGTGAAGTCAGTTCAGACACTGCCAGCCTGAGTCAGGTCATTCCCCTCATCAGGCTTTTGCAGAAGAAGCTGGAGACATTGAAGGAGGAACTAAAACAGAGCGATTCCGCTAGGCATGTGGGGCTTGTGGATGGAGCCCTTCATTCGCTTAACCAGAATTCACGGGTGGTCAATCTGTTGAAATCAGAGCACTACATTTTGGCCACTGTGCTCGATCCTAGATTTAAAACCTACGTTGTATCTCTTTTTCCGGCAGACACAAGTCTGCAGGGGTTCAAAGATCTGCTGGTGAGAAAATTGTCAAATCAAGCGGAACGTGACCCGTCAACAGCTCCTCCTTCACATTCTCCCGCAACTGGGGGTGCGAGGAAAAGGCTAAGAATTCCGAGCCCACCCGCTGGTGGTGATGCAGGGCAGTCTGGAGCGAGTGCTGACATCTGGTCCGGACTGAAGGACCTGCCAACGATTACTGACATGTCGTCTACTGTCACTGCATATGATTCTCTCACCATTGAAAAAATGGTGGAGGATTATATGAGTGACCGCATCCAAGTAGGCACGTCAGACAGTCCGTACGTATACTGGCAGGAAAAAGAGGCAATTTGGAGGCCCTTGCACAAACTGGCTTTATTCTACCTAAGTTGCCCTCCCTCCAGTGTGTACTCCGAAAGAGTGTTTAGTGCAGCCGCTCACCTTGTCAGCAATCGGCGTACAAGGTTACTTCCAGAAAATGTGGAGAAGATGATGTTCATTAAAATGAATTATAATCAATTCCTCCGTGGAGACATTGACCAGCAGCAATTGCCTCCAGAAAGTACACGGGGACCTGAGATGGTGGATTCCAGTGGGGACGAATTAATAATCTGTGAGGAGGGGGATGTACACAGTGAAAGGGGTGATGAATCGGACGATGAGGAGAAGGTGGACATCTTGCCTCTGTAGAGCCAGTTTGTGCAAGGAGTGATTGATTGCTTCTTTTTTGGTGGGGGCCCAAACCAACCAGTCATTTCAGTCACAGTCATGTGGCAGACCCTGTCACTGAAATGATGGGTTTGTTAAAGTGTGCATGTCCTGTTTATACAACATAAGGGTGGGTGGGAGGGCCCAAGGACAATTCCATCTTGCACCTCTTTTTTCTTTCATTTTTCTTTGCATCATGTGCTGTTTGGGGAGTATTTTTTTGAAGTGCCATCCTGTCTGACACTGCAGTGCCACTCCTAGATGGGCCATGTGTTTGTGTCGGCCACTAGGGTCGCTTAGCTTAGTCACACAGCTACCTCATTGCGCCTCTTTTTTTCTTTGCATCATGTGCTGTTTGGGGACAATTTTTTTGAAGGGCCATCCTGTCTGACACTGCAGTGCCACTCCTAGATGGGCCAGGTGTTTGTGTCGGCCACTTGGGTCGCTTAGCTTAGTCACACAGCTACCTCATTGCGCCTCTTTTTTTCTTTGCATCATGTGCTGTTTGGGGACAATTTTTTTGAAGGGCCATCCTTCAAAAAAAGGATGTGAGGTGTTCAGAATATACCCCCAAATTCTATGATTTAAGCTGTTTTTTATGGTTTTTTGAAAAAAAACACCCGAATCCAAAACACACCCGAATCCGACAAAAAAATTTCGGTGAGGTTTTGCCAAAACGCGTCCGAACCCAAAACACGGCCGCGGAACCGAACCCAAAACCAAAACACAAAACCCGAAAAATTTCCGGTGCACATCACTACTTAAAATACAATTTTTTCAGTATTTTATACTAACAGTGCATGACCAAGCCTGCTATGAGTAGGCCACGTCCCATGAAAAGTACCTGGGCCCGGCCAGGCTCTCTACTGCCCTGCTCACATATACACATGTTGTGGGTCTACTACATTATGCCGGCTGTTGGGATCCCGGCGTCGGTATGCCGGCAGTGGGGCAAGTGCAAAAGAGCCCCTTGCAGGCTCGCAGCGCTCGCCACACTGCGGGAATGGTTGCATGGTGCGCGCACGCCACACTATTAATTCTCCCTCCAGGGGTGTCGTAGACACCCCAAGAGGGAGAATAGTTGTCGGTATACCGGCTGTCGGGAGCCTGGCGTTGGTATGCTGAGTGCCGGGATACCGACAGCCAGGCATATCAAATGCCTCCCCATGCTGACATGCACACAGACTCACATATACACAGGCTAACATGCACACAGACTCATATACTGTATACACAGGCTGACATGCACACACACTCACATATACACAGGCTAACATGCACACAGACTAACATACAGTCGTGTCGAGAGAGGGGTGGAGAAGTTACAAATTACCCGGGCCCAGGTCTGATGATGGGCCCAGTTAGTGCCCCGGGCCCCCTCCCCCTTACATGGCAGCCAGAGCCGGCCATAGGCATAGGCAAACTAGGCAATTGCCTATGGCATTTAATATGCCTAGGGGCATCATCAGCTTCTGCTGATTAAAATGATATGCGACATGCCTATATTCTGTATGTAGCATTTCATATGCAGATACAGCCACAGTCTCACACAGTATATTGGCATGCTGCATATCAGTTTAATCAGCAGAAGCTGCATCCTAGCCACATAGCAATGCAAATAAGATGCATTTTCATAAAAAAAAGTGTCGGACGTTAGCATTGATGCAAGATTTGTGAGGACACATCTGTATCCAAGCAGAGGCAGAGGTCACAGTGTTAGTGGAAGTGTGAGTGCTGTGTGCTTGTGAGAGGGTTGGTTGTGCAGTAGTGTTCAGAATATGTGTAAGGAGCATTATGTGTGTCATGTAAAAATGCATTAATAATGTGCAACATATGTGTAAAGGGCCACTATGTGTGTCATTAAGTGTATAAGGGCATTAATAATGTGCGGCATATGTGTATAACAGGGTACTAATGTATGTGTGTCATTATGTGTATAGGGGCACTAATAATGTGCAGCAAATGTGTAGGGGGCACTATGTGTGTCATTATGTGTATAAGGGCATTAATAATGTGCGGCATATGTGTAAGGGACATTATGTGTAAAAGGGCATTAATAAAGGTTGTCATAATGTGTAAGGTGCATTATGTTTATAAGGACATTAATGTGTCTCATATGTGTAAGGGGCATTACTGTGTGGAATTGTGTATAAATGCATTACTAATGTGTGGCATTTATGTGTATAAGGTGCTCTACTATGTGGCGTTGCAAATAGAAAGGGCACTACTGTGACGTCTAATGTGAATAAAGAGCAATAAGGTGTGGTGTAATGTGAATAAGGAGCAATTCAGTGTGATGTAATGTGAATAAGGGGCTCTACTGTGAGGAGTAACGTTTATAAGGTAAAGTGATACTACTGTGGGATGTAATATGAATTATGGACACTATCGCAAGATACAATGTGAATAAAGTTGCAGTACTGTGTGGCGTAATTGGAATTGGGGTTACTATTGTGTGGCCATGTCCCTTCCCAGCAAGAAGATGCCCCTTTTTGGGCTGTGCGTCAAATGTGCGAACTGTTCCTATTTAAAATATAGGGGGTACAAGGACTGCTATGGGTGAGGGGTAATGGTGCTGGGAAAGATGTGCAAGGTCAGAGGCAGAACCAGCGGTGGTGCTAGGGGGCACCAGCCAAAATCTTGCCTAGGGCATCATATTGGTTAGGGCCAGCTCTGATGGCAGCAGCAGCTGCAGCTCTTTTCCTCATCCCAGCACAAGCTGCTGTGTGCTGGGCTGCAGTGTGGCCACGGAGGTACTTAAAATACAATTTTTTCAGTATTTTTTACTAACAGTGCATGACCAAGCCTGCTATGAGTAGGCCACGTCCCATGAAAAGTACCTGGGCCCGGCCAGGCTCTCTACTGCCCTGCTCACATATACACATGTTGTGGGTCTACTACATTATGCCGGCTGTCGGGATCCCGGCGTCGGTATGCCGGCAGTGGGGCAAGTGCAAAAGAGCCCCTTGCAGGCTCGCAGCGCTCGCCACACTGTGGGAATGGTTGCATGGTACGCGCACACCACGCTATTTATTCTTCCTCCAGGGGTGTCATGGACACCCCAAGAGGGAGAATAGTTGTCAGTATGCTGGCTGTTGGGATCCTGGCATTGGTATGCTGAGTGCCGGGATCCCAACAGCCAGGCATATCAAATGCCTCCCCATGCTGACATGCACACAGACTCACATATACACAGGCTGACATGCACACAGACTCACATATAGACAGTCTGGCATGCACACAGACTCACATTTCTACAGGCTGACATGCACACAGACTCACATATACACAAACTGTCAAGCACACAGACTCACATTTCTACAGGCTGGCATGCACACACTCACAGACTCACATTTCTACAGGCTGGCATGCACACAGACTCACATTTCTACAGGCTGACATGCACCCAAATGCCTCCCTATCCTGACATACACACAGATTCACATATACACAGGCTAACATGCACACAAACTCACATATACACAGGCTGACATGCACACAGACTCACATATACACAGGCTGACATGCACACAGACTCACATATACACTAGTGATGTGCACCTGAAATTTTTCGGGTTTTGTGTTTTGGTTTTGGGTTCGGTTCCGTGGCCGTGTTTTGGGTTCGGACGTGTTTTGGCAAAACTTCACCGAATTTTTTTTGTCGGATTCGGGTGTGTTTTGGATTCGGATGTTTTTTTCAAAAACCCCTAAAAAACAGCTTAAATCATAGAATTTGGGGGTCATTTTGATCCCATAGTATTATTAACCTCAATAACCATAATTTCCACTAATTTTCAGTCTATTCTGAACACCTCACACCTCACAATATTATTTTTAGTCCTAAAATTTGCACTGAAGTCGCTGGATGGCTAAGCTAAGCGACCCTAGTGGCCGACACAAACACCTGGCCCATCTAGGAGTGGCACTGCAGTGTCACGCAGGATGGCCCTTCAAAAAAATACTCCCCAAACAGCACATGACGCAAAGAAAAAAAGAGGCGCAATGAGGTAGCTGTGTGACTAAGCTGAGCGACCCTAGTGGCCGACACAAACACCTGGCCCATCTAGGAGTGGCACTGCAGTGTCACGCAGGATGGCCCTTCAAAAAAACCCTCCCCAAACAGCACATGACGCAAAGAAAAAAAGAGGCGCAATGAGGTAGCTGTGTGACTAAGCTAAGTGACCCTAGTGGCCGACACAAACACCTGGCCCATCTAGGAGTGTCACTGCAGTGTCACGCAGGATGGCCCTTAAAAAAAATACTCCCCAAACAGCACATGACGCAAAGAAAAATGAAAGAAAAAAGAGGTGCAAGATGGAATTGTCCTTGGGCCCTCCCACCCACCCCTATGTTGTAAAAACAGGACATGCACACTTTAACGAACCCATCATTTCAGCGACAGGGTCTGCCACACGACTGTGACTGAAATGACTGGTTGGTTTGGGCCCCCCACCAAAAAAGAAGCAATCAATCTCTCCTTGCACAAACTGGCTCTACGGAGGCAAGATGTCCACCTCATCATCATCGTCCGATTCATCACCCCTTTCACTGTGTACATCCCCCTACTCACAGATTATTAATTCGTCCCCACTGGAATCCACCATCTCAGGTCCCCGTGTACTTT
This sequence comes from Pseudophryne corroboree, assembly GCF_028390025.1. Lineage (NCBI taxonomy): Eukaryota > Metazoa > Chordata > Amphibia > Anura > Myobatrachidae > Pseudophryne > Pseudophryne corroboree. The sequence continues at coordinate 140,227,200 of NC_086447.1, forward strand.
GTGGAGGCAATTGCTGCTGGTGAATGTCTCCATGGAGGAATTGATTATAATTAATTTTAGTGAACATCATCTTCTCCACATTTTCTGGAAGTAACCTCGTACGCCGATTGCTGACAAGGTGAGCGGCGGCACTAAACACTCTTTCGGAGTACACACTGGAGGGAGGGCAACTTAGGTAGAATAAAGCCAGTTTGTGCAAGGGCCTCCAAATTGCCTCTTTTTCCTGCCAGTATACGTACGGACTGTCTGACGTGCCTACTTGGATGCGGTCACTCATATAATCCTCCACCATTCTTTCAAAGGTGAGAGAATCATATGCAGTGACAGTAGACGACTTGTCAGTAATCGTTGGCAGGTCCTTCAGTCCGGACCAGATGTCAGCATCAGCAGTCGCTCCAGACTGCCCTGCATCACCGCCAGTGGGTGGGCTCGGAATTCGTAGCCTTTTCCTCGCACCCCCAATTGCGGGAGAATGTGAAGGAGGAGATGTTGACGGGTCGCGTTCCGCTTGACTTGACAATTTTGTCACCAGCAGGTCTTTGAACCTCTGCAGACTTGTGTCTGCCGTAAAGAGAGATCCAAGGTAGGTTTTAAATCTAAGATCGAGCATGGTGGCCAAAATGTAGTGCTCTGATTTCAACAGATTGACCACATGTGAATCCTGGTTAAGCGAATGAAGGGCTCCATCCACAAGTCCCACATGCCTAGCGGAATCGCTCTGTTTTAGCTCCTCGCTCAATGCCTCCAGCTTCTTCTGCAAAAGCCTGATGAGGGGAATGACCTGACTCAGGCTGGCAGTGTCTGAACTGACTTCACGTGTGGCAAGTTCAAAAGGTTGCAGAACCTTGCACAACGTTGAAATCATTCTCCACTGCGCTTGAGAAAGGTGCATTCCACCTCCTTTGCCTATATCGTGGCCAGATGTATAGGCTTGAATGGCCTTTTGCTGCTCCTCCATCCTCTGAAGTATATAGAGGGTTGAATTCCACCTCGTTACCACCTCTTGCTTCAGATGATGGCAGGGCAGGTTCAGGTGTTTTTGGTGGTGCTCCAGTCTTCTGTACGCGGTGCCTGTACGCCGAAAGTGGCCCGCAATTCTTCTGGCCACCGACAGCATCTCTTGCACGCCCCTGTCGTTTTTTAAATAATTCTGCACTACCAAATTCAAGGTATGTGAAAAACATGGGACGTGCTGGAATTTGCCCAGATGTAATGCACTCACAATATTGCTGGCGTTGTCCGATGTCACAAATCCCCAGGAGAGTCCAATTGGGGTAAGCCATTCTGCGATGATCTTCCTCAGTTGCCGTAAGAGGTTTTCAGCTGTGTGCCTATTCTGGAAAGCGGTGATACAAAGCGTAGCCTGCCTAGGAACGAGTTGGCATTTGCGAGATGCTGCTACTGGTGCCGCCGCTGCTGTTCTTGCAGCAGGAGGCAATACATCTACCCAGTGGGCTGTCACAGTCATGTAGTCCTGAGTCTGCCCTGCTCCACTTGTCCACATGTCCGTGGTTAAGTGGACATTGGGTACAACTGCATTTTTTAGGACACTGGTGAGTCTTTTTCTGACGTCCGTGTACATTCTCGGTATCGCCTGCCTAGAGAAGTGGAACCTAGATGGTATTTGGTAACGGGGGCACACTACCTCAAGAAATTGTCTAGTTCCCTGTGAACTAACGGCGAATACCGGATGCACGTCTAACACCAACATAGTTGTCAAGGCCTCAGTTATCCGCTTTGCAACAGGATGATTGCTCTGATATTTCATCTTCCTCGCAAAGGACTGTTGGACAGTCAATTGCTTACTGGAAGTAGTACAAGTGGTCTTCCGACTTCCCCTCTGGGATGACGATCGACTCCCAGCAGCAACAACAACAGCGCCAGCAGCAGTAGGCATCACACTCAAGGATGCATCAGAGGAATCCCAGGCAGGAGAGGACTCGTCAGACTTGCCAGTGACATGGCCTGCAGGACTATTGGCTTTCCTGGGTAAGGAGGAAATTGACACTGAGGGAGTTGGTGGTGTGGTTTGCGCGAGCTTGGTTACAAGAGGAAGGGATTTACTGGTCAGTGAACTGCTTCCGCTGTCACCCAAAGTTTTTGAACTTGTCACTGACTTATTATGAATGCGCTGCAGGTGACGTATAAGGGAGGATGTTCCGAAGTGGTTAACGTCCTTACCCATACTTATTACAGCTTGACAAAGGCAACACACGGCTTGACACCTGTTGTCCGCATTTCTGTTGAAATACTTCCACACTGAAGAGCTGATTTTTTTGGTATTTTCACCAGGCATGTCAATGGCCATATTCCTCCCACGGACAACAGGTGTCTCCCCGGGTGCCTGACTTAAACAAACCACCTCACCATCAGAATCCTCCTTGTCAATTTCCTCCCCAGCACCAGCAACACCCATATCCTCATCCTGGTGTACTTCAACACTGACATCTTCAATTTCACTATCAGGAACTGGACTGCGGGTGCTCCTTTCAACACTTGCAGGGGGCGTGCAAATGGTGGAAGGCACAATCTCTTCCCGTCCAGTGTTGGGAAGGTCAGGCATCGCAACCGACACAATTGGACTCTCCTTTGGGATTTGGGATTTCGAAGAACGCACAGTTCTTTGCTGTGCTTTTGCCGCAAGTCTTTTCTTTTTTCTAGCGAGAGGATGAGTGCTTCCATCCTCATATGAAGCTGAACCACTAGCCATGAACATAGGCCAGGGCCTCAGCCGTTCCTTGCCACTCCGTGTCGTAAATGGCATATTGGCAAGTTTACGCTTCTCCTCAGACGCTTTTAATTTTGATTTTTGGGTCATTTTTTTACTGATCTTTTGTGTTTTGGATTTTACATGCTCTGTTCTATGACATTGGGCATCGGCCTTGGCAGACGACGTTGATGGCATTTCATCGTCTCGGCCATGACTAGTGGCAGCAGCTTCAGCACGAGGTGGAAGTGGATCTTGATCTTTCCCTATTTTTTTAACCTCCACATTTTTGTTCTCCATATTTTGCGCACAACTAAAAGCCACCACAGGTATACAATGTAGATGGATGGATAGTATAGTATTATATTACTTATGGACGACGAGTGATGACACAGAGGTAGGTACAGCCGTGGCCTACCGTACTGCTGCTTATATATATAATATACTGTATAACGGACCTGGTGGACACTGTCAGCAGACTGCTAAACTAGGATGAAGAAAAAAAAAACACCACAGGTATACAATGTAGATGGATGGATAGTATAGTATTATATTACTTATGGACGACGAGTGCACTGACGACACAGAGGTAGGTACAGCCGTGGCCTACCGTACTGCTGCTTATATATATTATATACTGTATAACGGACCTGGTGGACACTGTCAGCAGACTGCTAAACTAGTATGAAGAAAAAAAAAACACCACAGGTATACAATGTAGATGGATGGATAGTATAGTATTATATTACTTATGGACGACGAGTGACGACACAGAGGTAGGTACAGCCGTGGCCTACCGTACTGCTGCTTATATATATAATATACTGTATAACGGACCTGGTGGACACTGTCAGCAGACTGCTAAACTAGTATGAAGAAAAAAACAACAACACAGGTATACAATGTGGATGGATGGATAGTATAGTATTATATTACTTATGGACGACGAGTGACGACACAGAGGTAGGTACAGCCGTGGCCTACCGTACTGCTGCTTATATATATATAATATACTGTATAACGGACCTGGTGGACACTGTCAGCAGACTGCTAAACTAGGATGAAGAAAAAAACAACAACACAGGTATACAATGTAGATGGATGGATAGTATAGTATTATATTACTTATGGACGACGAGTGCACTGACGACACAGAGGTAGGTACAGCCGTGGCCTACCGTACTGCTGCTTATATATATAATATACTGTATAACGGACCTGGTGGACACTGTCAGCAGACTGCTAAACTAGTATGAAGAAAAAAAAAAACACCACAGGTATACAATGTAGATGGATGGATAGTATAGTATTATATTACTTATGGACGACGAGTGACGACACAGAGGTAGGTACAGCCGTGGCCTACCGTACTGCTGCTTATATATATAATATACTGTATAACGGACCTGGTGGACACTGTCAGCAGACTGCTAAACTAGGATGAAGAAAAAAAAACACCACAGGTATACAATGTAGATGGATGGATAGTATAGTATTATATTACTTATGGACGACGAGTGACGACAAAGAGGTAGGTACAGCCGTGGCCAACCGTACTGCTGCTTATATATATAATATACTGTATAACGGACCTGGTGGACACTGTCAGCAGACTGCTAAACTAGTATGAAGAAAAAAACAACAACACAGGTATACAATGTGGATGGATGGATAGTATAGTATTATATTACTTATGGACGACGAGTGATGACACAGAGGTAGGTACAGCCGTGGCCTACCGTACTGCTGCTTATATATATATAATATACTGTATAACGGACCTGGTGGACACTGTCAGCAGACTGCTAAACTAGGATGAAGAAAAAAACAACAACACAGGTATACAATGTAGATGGATGGATAGTATAGTATTATATTACTTATGGACGACGAGTGCACTGACGACACAGAGGTAGGTACAGCCGTGGCCTACCGTACTGCTGCTTATATATATAATATACTGTATAACGGACCTGGTGGACACTGTCAGCAGACTGCTAAACTAGTATGAAGAAAAAAAAAAACACCACAGGTATACAATGTAGATGGATGGATAGTATAGTATTATATTACTTATGGACGACGAGTGCACTGACGACACAGAGGTATGTACAGCCGTGGCCTACCGTACTGCTGCTTATATATATAATATACTGTATAACGGACCTGGTGGACACTGTCAGCAGACTGCTAAACTAGTATGAAGAAGAAAAAAAACACAGGAGTGTTTTTCAGGCAGACAAACGTATACTGGACTGGTGGTCACTGTCAGCAAAACTGTGCACTGTACTCCTGCTATAACTGCTCCCCAGTCCCCACAATTAGGCAGTGTGAGCAGAGCAGTGCACTCAGCATAGATATATCATGCAGCAGTGCAGCACACTGAGTGAGCACAGATATGGTGGTCGGAGCGTTTTTTTCAGGCAGAGAAACAAAGGATTAAACTCACTGGTGGTATAATCAAAACCCTGCACTGTACTCCCTAACAGCTGCTCCCCGTCCCCAATCCTCCCCACAATTATAACTAACTATGTCACTCTGTGTTCTACTATAACGGAGAGGACGCCAGCCACGTCCTCTCCCTATCAATCTCAATGCACGTGTGAAAATGGCGGCGACGCGCGGCTCCTTATATAGAATCCGAGTCTCGCGAGAATCCGACAGCGGGATGATGACGTTCGGGCGTGCTCGGGTTAACCGAGCAAGGCGGGAGGATCCGAGTCGCTCGGACCCGTGTAAAAAAAAGGTGAAGTTCGGGCGGGTCGGATTCCGAGAATCCGAACCCGCTCATCACTAATATACACAGGCTGACATGCACACATACATACAGTGGTGTCGAGAGAGGGGTGGAGAGGGTAAAAATTACCCGGGCCCAGGTCTGATGGTGGATCCCAGTTAGTGCCCCGGGCCCCTTCCCCCTTACATGGCAGCAGCAGCTGCAGCTCTTTTCCTCATCCCAGCACAAGCTGCTGTGTGCTGGGCTGCAGTGTGGCCATGGAGGTACTTAAAATACAATTTTTTTCAGTATTTTATACTAACAGTGCATGACCAAGCCTGCTATGAGTAGGCCACGTCCCATGAAAAGTACCTGGGCCCGGCCAGGCTCTCTACTGCCCTGCTCACATATACACATGTTGTGGGTCTACTACATTATGCCGGCTGTCGGGATCCCGGCGTCGGTATGCCGGCAGTGGGGCAAGTGCAAAAGAGCCCCTTGCAGGCTCGCAGCGCTCGCCACACTGTGGGAATGGTTGCATGGTACGCGCACACCACGCTATTTATTCTTCCTCCAGGGGTGTCATGGACACCCCAAGAGGGAGAATAGTTTTCAGTATGCTGGCTGTTGGGATCCTGGCATTGGTATGCTGAGTGCCGGGATCCCAACAGCCAGGCATATCAAATGCCTCCCCATGCTGACATGCACACAGACTCACATATACACAGGCTGACATGCACACAGACTCACATATAGAAAGGCTAACATGCACATAGAATCACATTTCCACAGACTGACATGCACACAGACTCACATTTCTACAGGCTGGCATGCACACAGACTCACATTTCTACAGGCTGGCATGCACACAGACTCACATTTCTACAGGCTGACATGCACACATACTCACATATACACAAACTGTCAAGCACACAGACTCACATTTCTACAGGCTGGCATGCACACACTCACAGACTCACATTTCTACATGCTGGCATGCACACAGACTCACATTTCTACAGGCTGACATGCACCCAAATGCCTCCCTATCCTGACATACACACAGATTCACATATACACAGGCTAACATGCACACAGACTCACATATACACAGGCTGACATGCACACAGACTCACATATACACAGGCTGACATGCACACAGACTCACACTTCTACAGGCTGGCATGCACACAGAATCACATTTCTACAGGCTGACATGCACACAGGCTCACATATACACAAACTGAAATGCACACAGACTCACATTTCTACAGGCTGGCATGCACACAGACTCACATTTCTACAGGCTGACAAGCACACAGACTCACATATACACAAACTGTACTTTGAGACTGAGTGATTTTCATAACCCTTCCTTATATTGCGGACATGTTCTGCCCACCGTTCTTTGAGTGATCTGGAAGTCTGACCAATATATTGTTATTTACAACTGCATTCTATTAGATAAATGCAGTTTTTGGTGTTACAGTTAATGAAGTCAGTGATGTTATAAGTAACTCCTGTTGTATTTGATTGGAATACCTCTGCTTTGCTGGGCTGTGAAGTGTGGCTTCTACACATCAAGCATAGGCCACACCAAATCCTTTGGTTTTTATCCGACCGGATTTTTTTGGTGCAATTGTTCTTTTTACCAGCTTCTGTTTGAGGTTCGGTGCTTTTCTGTACACAAATTTGGGGTTCTGTGGTATGATTTTCTCTAGAATCGGATCTCTGGTTAGTAAATGCCAGTGTTTTTTTAACAATGTGTTCCACCTCCTTGTATTGGCCATTATAGGATGTTACAAGGGGTAAGGTACACATGTCATCCTCATTTTTGGCTTTAGGTTTCAGAAGATCCTGTCTATTTACATCTTGTGCCTCAGTGATATATTCCTCCACTTTGTTCTCATCGTAACCTTTGGAAACAAATTTCCTCTTCATGTCTTCTGTTTTTTAAAAACAGCAATATCCGTACAGTTCATCATCATTCTTCTGATCTGCCCTTTAGGTACGTTTTTTAACCAAATAGGGTGATGATTACTGGAGGTCGCGATGTATGAGTTACTGTCGGTGGTTTGAAAAAGCACTTGGTTTTTAAAACATTATTCTCTATATACAAAGTGAGGTCTAGAAAATTGACTTCTGTTTTGCTGGTATTAAAAATCAAAGATATATTAAAATAATTTTGATTAAGAGATTCACAGAACAATTTAAGAGGTTCCTCATCACCTTCCCAAATAAAAATAATATCATCTATAAAACAATACCAGAGTTTAATATTGGCTAAAAAGGGGTTATTTTCCGTCCAAATGTAGTTGTCTTCCCATAGGCTCATAAAAAGATTGGCATATGTCAGGGAAAACCATGTGCCCATGGCGGTCCCTATTTTTTATAGATAAAATTTGCTATTGTGCCAAAAAAAGTTATTATTTAAAATGAACCTAATGCTCTCCAGAATGAATGGGATTTTGGCTGCATCAAAATTGCTGTTTTGTAGATGATAATTGACGGCATTAATTCCCTTTTTATGGTCGATTATACTGTATAAACTACTGACATCTTCAGTTCCCATAATGAAGTTCTGTTCCCATTTGAAGTTTTCCATTTTCTGTAGGATATCCATGGTATCTTTAATATATGATTTCATTTTCAAGACTTCAGGTTGGAGGTGGTGGTCGATAAAATGGGAGAGATTGGATGTTACCAAATTTGTCCCTGCTACTATTGGTCTTCCCGAGGGATGAGTTAGATTCTTGTGAATTTTCGGCAGTACATAAAAGACTGGGAGAGATGGATTCTTTACATTGATGTATTGCGTTTCTTTATATTTAATGATTCCTTCATTTTTGTACTTATTCACCATGGTTTTCAATTCTCTTTCTATTCGATCATTCGGATTTCCCCTCAGGACTGCATAGGTCGACTTGTCCTCCAGTTGTCTCATGATTTCTTCCTCGTATTGCTTGGCATCCAAAATTACTACTCACCCTCCCTTATCTGAGGGTTTGATGATGATTTCCTTATTGTCTCTCAGTGTTTTAATAGCTTCTCTCTCTTTCCTTGTGGTATTAGCTTCTTTCTTCCAATGGGGTTGTAATTCATCCAAGTCTGTTGTTACTGCTTTGTTGAAGCTTTCCACAAAGCAACCTCTTGTGAATGTGGGGTTGAACGTTGATTTAGGTTTAAAAGGGTTTCTTTCTGTAGTTGTTTCCCCTGGTTGGCTAAGAAAGTACTTTTTAAGGGAAACTTTTCTAACAAATTTTTGAAGATCTAGATATGTCTCGAATTTGTTTATTGTCCTGGGCGAACTTGAGCCCCTTTTCTAAAACCTTTGTTTCCTCGGCCTGTGGTAAGACTATCTATTTGTTTTTCTATAAGATTGAGATCCCTTCTTCTCTCCTGTATTATCAGTTTCATCAAAGATATGGAACAATTTTCTAGGATGTTATTCCATTTCTTGTAGAAATCTTCACTTTCGTTTTCAGAAGAGGGTTTCTTATCTATTTGCAAACCGCTGGGTATAAGTTTATCCGCAATGTATTTCTCCAATGTTATGGTCTCCCACCATAATTTGCTTTCTCTCAATAAAACATACTCCAATTTTTTCATAGTTATATCCATTTCTTTAGTGTCAACTACTACCTCAGTTTTGTCCTTGATTTCATCACTATTCATCTCAAAGACTGAATCCAACAATAGTCTTCTTTGATCCCTGTATCCCAGCATGGTGCAGCTAGTAAGAAATGAGTGAAGAAAGTTGAAATGAAAGTGCAAAAGATTTTCAAACCAGCGCTCCAAGACAGTAGTGCCGCAACCTCTGCTGAAGTGGTCACCCCTACTTCTAAAAGTTCACTAGTATCGTCACAGATTGCAGATGTGTGCACCCCTGGGATCCTGTGGGTCAGTGGATATATTCATCAGGGTCTTAATTTAGATCATAAGTCCTAACTGGGTAATTGCCAATATATTGTAATAGTATACATGTTATGCCACATTAGTACCCATTATACACATTATGCCACAGTAGTACCCTATTCAGTATCCCCCATGGTAAGCCAGTGACTAGCCATTAACATGCAATATTAATGCCTCAGACTTACTGCAACTTTTATATATATATATATATATATATATATATCTGAGCTAAAATAAATCTGTTTTACTCTAGCAATAAAGCACATTGTTTAAAGCTTTACTTTTACATGCATTGTGAAGGCGCCCTAGATTACAAGTATAAAGAGGATAGCACCAGGAGCTAATTTACCAGTTAAACTTTCCTATTTTTAGCTGTTATATATAGGATACCAACATATCACTTAATATACGTAATCAGTGGATGTAGTCAGAATCCCAGCGGTCAGAATACCAACGCCGGGATCCCGACCGCCGGCATGCCAGCAGTGCCGCCACAGCTATTCCCACTCCTGGGTATCCACAACACCCATGGAGTAAGAACAGAACCTTTGACAAGCGTAGCAAGCCACCGAGCCCGCAAGGGGCTTCATCGCACTGGCTCCCTGACGGCATTCTGGGGGTCGGGATCCATGCATCAGTATTCTGCCTGCCGGGATCGAGACTGCCGGGATCTCGTACCCAACCCGTAATTAGAGCTATGACTTTAAGACACATAAAATGAACATGTGACAGAATAAGACATACACAGAAGAACACAATTAGGAACATAGCTGGCTGTCAGCACATGGACTGTACATGTACTGTATACAGCATTAATGACAGACTGTCAGTTGCTATCAATGTGAGTGTGCATGCACTACTACCCGGACCTGCTACCTGCTGCACTCACCGACCACTCTAAACCCTCACCTCTTGCACCTTGATCTCCTTGAAATACAGCACTGGAGGCATCTCTATAATGTCAACAGAAGAGACATACATTCTGTGCTTTCACTAAGCGAATGTATGAAAGCCTTGGACAGAAGCCAAGGGGTCAGCTTGCTGCTGCAGCGGCAGTTACTGAAATTGGAGAGACAGAAGTCCCCTGTGGTTTGCAGGTGATCTCCAGTAGGCCATCCACTCTGGGCCGGATACGTGACACAGGGCTGCCAAGAGAAATCCTGGGCCCCAGTACAACAACTTCCTGGGCCCCCCTGGAGGGGGTGTGGCCACAGCATGCTGGGGGCATAGCCACACCTCTTTGAGGGCGTGTCTAGCACATGAGAAGCACCCACTCACAGGAGCATATGTCTCCCAGCCAGGACAGTAGAGAGCCTCACTGGGCCCAGGTACTTTTCAGGGAGCATGGCCTAATCACAGAAGGTGTGGACCTGGGCCTCTACTGGGCCCCTCCATCAGACCTGGGCCCAGGTCATTTGTACCCTCTCCCCCCCTCTCTCGGCGCCACTATGTGACCAAGACTGAGGGAAAGGTGGAGAGAGAGGTGTGGCTGGCGCTGCACTGGGATCCCTTGAACTGACCATACAAATAACATTGGAGGTGGCAGCAGAGGCCGGGACTAGAGTAGTATTGAAGGGGGTGTGGCTAGTGGGGGAAGGTGGAGCAAGAGATGTGGCCAGCTCTGCACTTGGACACCCTGATCTGACCATTCAAATAACATCGGAGGCTGCAACAGAGGCTGGGAGTAGCAGTGAAGGGGGCATGGATGAAGGACATCACTCGCATACAGCAGCAGCAACAGTCCAAACTGGAAAGCTTTTTTCCCAGCAGCAAGGCTTGATCTTCACCGAGCAATAAACAAGCTCTGCCGCAGAGGAGGGGAGGGGGGTGGTAAAGGGACTGTCACTGCGCCCCATCCAATCGGTGCCCAGGTCACATGCCCCCTTAGCCCTCCTGCAGAAAGTCTCATATACACATGCTGACATGTACACATGTGCACAGACTCACATATTTACAGGATGACATGCACATAGACTCGTCAACTCTATGTCTCTATAGGATCCAATAGAGTTGAGGTTACCAAAATGTAAAAAAGGGGCAGGCCAGATAGTTCTTATCTATCATCACATTCTATGTTTCTATGTTACACAGGGCTGACATGCACACAGACTTACTGTACATATACACAGATTGACATGCAGACAGAATCACATATACACAAGCTGACATACACACAGACTCACATATACCATACTTACTTGCTCTCCTGGAAGTTGCAAGAGACTCCTGATTTCTCAGGTAGTCCACCACAGAGGCATCAATTACCTAGGTGACACCAGGTGTGGCTTTGCGGGAAAGGTGGGGCTTTGTGGGAAAGGGGTAGGGCTTCATGGGTGGGGTGGGGTTTCGTGTCCCAACACCCGTTTTCATCACTCAGGGAGTTCAGGAGATGCGTGCTGCCCCTGGGGAAAGCTGTGGCTGCAGTGCCGGCTCCTACACAGTGACAGGAGCCAAGTGTGGCACATAATATTACAGTGCAGCATATGGCTCCTGTCACTGAGCAGGAGCCGGCATTTTGGAGTCACCCCTCGGCGGGTGACACCTGGGTGCGGGATGGATCCCCCCACTTACCCTTCTTGTGACGCCACTAGTCCCCCACACCGAATCTCCTGCCTCCAACTCACTTCCTGCAGCTCCATTTTGAGGGAAGGCGGGTGCTAAATTATGCAAATGCATGTCATTTAGCCCTGCCTCTTCCTCTCAGACACACAAATCATGGTATTTTGCCTCTACAGGGGCAGAGCCTAACGATTTGCCATAAAGAAATAACTAAACAAATGTATTTAGGGAGCAATCCTTACTGGCGCTAAGCAGCTTAGATGTAACAGATTTCAGATAAATGTCACCACATTTAGATATACAGATAAAAACCAGAATTTTGAAAACTGTAATACATCACAAGTGCTCAAAATCGTTAATATAATATCACCAGAACGTTCCTTATAGGTTGAATGAGACGTTTTCTTTATCTGATTTTCTCCTTTAGTTCAGACCATTTGGATGTGATGTCTCCAGCAAAGATAATATGGAATAAAACAGATGTAATAAAAAAAACAATGTGTAGTAAGTCGTAATAATAAAGTAAGTATGAGTGCCTTTTCAAAGACTTTTTTAAAGACTAAGCAGAATCCAAAGCGTACCCCACTCACACTTTAAGCGGGGATATTTAAGCACATCAAGGTTTCTTTTATAGGAGTCGTGACTTCTACCGTTTTATACACCCAGTGTGGATCTCAAAGGGTTCAACCAAACATGGCTGTGACTTTTATAGTTCTTAGATGAGGGAGATTGATGCGTACCCCAACTCTCACACTAGGAGGGCGGATGTAAAACCTATCAAGGTATCTTTTTCTCCTTAGGGTGGAAGTAGCGGTCCTGGTGTAGTATATTCCAACTCACAAATCGAACCACGAAAACTCCAAACAAGATGACATGAAAGAAACAATAGCAAGAAACAAACAATGTGTGGTACGTTCTTCTAACACTATTAATAGTTAGTGAGGTATAACTTAAATACCCCTAACTAGCAAAGGTGATTCCAAAGCGTACCCCACTCACACTTTGAACGGGGACCATAAAACACATCAGGGTTTCTTTTTAAGATAATGGCTTCTACCACTTGTATTACACCCGGTGTGGGGCTCAAGAGATTCAACCAGACATAGATGTGATGAGCAGAAACTGATGCATACCCCAACACTCACACTCAAAAGGCAGGTGCAGAACCCATCAAGGTATCTTTCTCTCCTTGAAATGAACAAATAATTATCCAATATGGCGTACCCCAACTCACAATTTGAGATACTAGATGACTCCCATAAAGGTATCTTTTCCAAAGGGGGAATGGTATTTCCTGCTAGTTTTCCAGTGTCCCCAAAAAAATTTGTAACTCCCACAACAAAATAAAGGAAGGGGGTTACAGATATTTATTCACAGTACATGAAAAAAGGGGACATAAGGTAGGAAAAAACATATGCAGCAGCGTATAAAACAATGGGATAAAAAATGGCAAAGAGGAATGATAGAAAACCACTTGCTCAAAAATTGGTAAAAAGTGTAGGAATAAAAATAGGAATAAAAAAATCCAGATAGTGACAAGCTACTCACACTCCTGCTGTCCCCCAAAGATGCCTGCAGAGTCTCCTCTCTGGGCTTCTCCTGGTGAGAAGTCCAAAAGTAGGCAAGTATAACATAAACAGATGCTGACATGTACACAGACTCACATATACACAAGCTGACATACTGTACACAAAAACTCACATACAGTATTCTGTACACAGGGATGTAACAAGTGCAGGGCACGTTGGCCCTGGTCCGGCATGGACAGTGCTCAGTATCACCTGGCAGAGCATTATCCCTGTTGAGCAGTCCTTCCCCCATCTAATCACAAGCAGTAGCAGGCTGACAGGTGGTTTCACTTCACACCACCCCCATCTCCATGGTAATGCCCCGGTCCCCTAATGGTACTAGTGCTGGTCATGTATCAGTTACTTTCCCATCATAGCAACCTGCCAGGAGATGCGGCAGCGGGGTGCAGGAAGGCATCTGCTGTGGTTCCTGGAGTAACTGAACACCAGGGAGAGGTACAATCTGCTGGAAGAGCTGCAGCTGCTGGATCCCCAAAAGAGACAAAGCTGCTGGATTCCCAAAAGAGACAACTTCACAACAGGTCATCACTCAGTGATGACCTGTTGTTAAGTTGCTCTCTTGACAAAGGTTCCCAAGAGAACCGAAATGTTGACATGCTGCTGTTATGCTGCTATTTGGATTGCTGCTAAATTTTCACTTCTGAGATGCACCTGTAAGGTATAATAATAAATTGTATCGTGGAGCAAAGGGGTGAGTGCCTGTACTATTGATTTTGGATTTGATATTTATGGACTTCCGTGGCCCATTATGGAGCACCGCCAGAGCCGGCCTTAGCAGTAGGCAGGCTAGGCATTTGCCTAGGTCATCCAAGCATGTCCCTGCAGTATCTCATGCTTGGAGGGACAGTCTGCAAACTGTTACTTTCTAAATGTATTCAATCAGTACTTGTATACACTGCTGTTTACATTTGTCAAATAGAATGCAGCCATTACCTTATACTCCCTCGACATGCTTGAATGCTCCTGACTTGTGAGACCTCAGACAGCAGAAGCCTGGTAACTGCAATTCCTGGACCTGTGACATTTTCACTGACTATATAAGGTTATTACTGGATGACTCCTTATGATACCACATGTGTATTTTGGAAGACTGCTCCACATAAATCTGACATCACCTACACTGCTTGTGCACATGGGAGATGGGGACCCTGGTATCCTGGGTGTGTCCCTTTTCCCTGTGGAAACCCTTGGTGTCTGCAGGGATATAACATGGGCAGTGTTCTCCCCACACTTTATTTCTCAGTCAGTCTATGCCGTAAAATACCCCTGCCATCCAGCACTGTAACGTGGTCAGTAAGTTGCTTTGCGCTATTTCAATATGAAACGTCAGTGCAGCATTACTTTCAGACACGTCAGACTGGAGAGCAGAGCATATCACTCCTGCAGTATAAAATAAAGGACATGCAGTTGCCAGGAGTAATAGTCACCAGCAAACACACTGAACAGTGAAGAGAATGGACAGTTGCTACATGTTGGATACTGGTCTTTTTGTATAACCAGCAAGTATGGCAGTATCTGGACTTTGATGCCATCTGTGTCCAACCAGCAAGCTAAAATAAAGGATGAGGCTTGCAAAGGATGGCATACCCTGAGATGTCACATCTCTTGTACGGGTGCCCCTTTAACAGGTGCAAGCACAAGCATGCACCCACCCATCCTGCCACCCCCCTCTCACAAAACACAGTCACAGATCTAGGGAGCTGCATGGGCACACACGCTGACTGCAAGCACACCAGCAAGCAAAAGTAAGTTTTATTTAAAAAAAAAAGCTACTAGCATTACTAATGTGGGGCATATGTGTAAGGTGAATTGCTGTGTGGAATTCTGTGTATTATGGGCATTACTAATGTGGGGCATATGTGTAAGGTGAATTGCTGTGTGGAATTCTGTGTATTATGGGCATTACTAATGTGGGGCAAATGTGTAAGGTGAATTACTGTGTGGAATTCTGTGTATTATGGGCATTACTAATGTGGGGCAAATGTGTAAGGTGAATTATTGCGTGGAATTATGTGTATTATGGGCATTACTAATGTAGGAATATGTGTAAGGTGCATTACTGGGTGACATTATGTGTATTATGGGCATTACTAATGTGGGGCAAATGTGTAAGGTGCATTACTGTGTGGAATTATGTGTATTATGGGCATAACTAATGTAGGAATATGTGTAAGGTGCATTACTGGGTGACATTATGTGTATTATGGGCATTACTAATGTGGGGCAAATGTGTAAGGTGAATTATTGCGTGGAATTATGTGTATTATGGGCATTACTAATGTAGGAATATGTGTAAGGTGCATTACTGGGTGACATTATGTGTATTATGGGCATTACTAATGTGTGGCATTATGCAGGGTTGAACTGCCCCACAGGAGCAGAGGGTAGCCCCCTGGTGGGCCCCACTGCCTGAGTGTTGCTGGGTCAGATGCAGAACTAGCGGAGGTGCTAGGCAGGGCTGTTTCAAGCCAATTTGGCTGCCAGTGCGAGATTTAAAAATGCACCCCCCCATGACATTAAAAAAATGCCCCCCTCCTTAGATTATAAAAAACAAACCTTGCGCGCGCTCCCGTCAGGGGGGCATGACCTCATTTTAATGGGAGTGGTCTCATTTTAATGGACGTGGCCTCGTCTGAAAAGACTACCTCACACCCCAGTTTTTGGCCCTGCACCAACAGATCCCGCCCACCATAGGTAAAAAAAAATCTACCATATTAAGCCCCACACAGTAATGTCCACTGTACCATATTATGGCACACACCGCAATGCCCTTGATACATTAAATCCCCACATCACGGCAGGCAAGAGTCCCCATTTTCCACATCACAGCAGGCAAGAGTCCCCATTTTATATATCACAGCATGCAAGAGTCCCCTTTTTACACATTACGGCAGGCAAGAGTCCCCTTTTTACACATTACAGCAGGCAAGAGTCCCCATTTTATACATTACGGCAGGCAAGAGTCCCCATTTTACACATTACGGCAGACGAGTCCCCATTTTATACATCACGGCAGGCAAGAGTCCCCATTTTATACATTACGGCAGGCAAGAGTCCCCTTTTTACACATTACGGCAGGCAAGTGTCCCCTTTTTACACATTACGGCAGGTGTCCTCATTTTACAGAGAGAAAGAGAGAGAGAGAAAGAGAATACTTACAGAGGCAATTCCCGCTCTTCAGCACGCCTCACCAGTCGCTCCTCGTGCCGGCCGCCTCTCCCTCTTAATAGCTTGGCTCCCCCTCCTCCTCAGTACTCTGCTCGAGGGGGCGGAGTTTCGTGGATTGACGCTGTTACGTTGTGACGTCACGATGCATCCGCGTCATTCCGCAAAACTCCACCCCCCGAGCCGGGTACTCGGGGAGAGGGAGGAGGGGGAAGCCAGGGAGCCGCAATAAGAAACGGCCCTAGTGCTAGGGGGCACCAGCCAAAATTTGGCCTAGGGCATCAAATCGGCTAGGGCCGGCTCTGAGCACCACCCAGTATAATCCTTGAAGCTGTGAGTGTGGATACACTAAATATATATATATAAACTAATAATAATAATAATAATCATAAACTATATTAGTTTAAGGCAGGTGTGGAAAAAATGTTGTAAAGTAAGAATACTTTCAAAAATAGACGTGTTAATAGTTTCTTTTTATCAATTAAACAAAATGCACAGTGAATGAACGGAAGAGAAATCTGAAGCAAATCAATATTTGGTGTGACCACCCTTTGCATTCAAAATAGCATAAATGAATATATACATATAAATATATGGGTGTGGTATAACAGATAGACAGTGTCTACTTAGATAGTCAATAGATAGACACCATATGTTAGACAGTCAAAAGGTCGACAGGGTCAAAAGGTTGACAGGGTGAAAGGGTAGACACGAAAAAGTAGACAGTACACAAGGTGGACAGTGTCAAAAGGTAGACATTGTTAAAAGGTCGACATGAATATGGTCGACATAAAATAGGTAGACACCATTTTTTGCATTTTTGGGGTTTGTGTGGATAGTTTTGTCATTTGGGACCCCTAATTATAGAAAGGCATCGCCTTGCCGGGCTTGCTTCGGGCCCTGTGGCTCTCTATGCTCACCACAAGGTTTATAACCAACTCTATGCTGACATGGATAGAGAAGGTATGAAAAATTCCAAAACATGTAAATAAAAAAAAAAACTGTCTACCTTTTTAATGTTGACCATTTTCATGTTGACCTTTTTACCTTGTCTACCTTTTGTACAGTCTACCTTTTTAATTTCAACCTTTTAACCCTGTCAACATTTTGACCCTGTCGAACTAATGTCTGTCTAACAAATGGTGTCTATCTGGGGTGCCTTGCGAGCAGCATTCCAGAGAGCATGTGCCAAAACTAAATGTGCTGGGAGGGAAACATCATCTATCCCCCTCCCAGCACATCTATGCTGATCTCTATGTGTGCAGAGATCAGCTGCAGCAGGGGGCGCTGATGATCATCTTCCCCTGCACTACGCTCCATTGCTCTCTGCAATAAGGTGAAGGGCAATACTATAACATATGTGTGTGTGTGTGTGTGTGTGTGTGTGTGTGTGAGGGGTTTGTTAATGGGGTGTGTCATCAACACTAGTGGGTTTATGCTGCCCCATAAAAAATATTTTTGAGCAGGGGGATATATATTATTAATAAAAATATAAAAAAAAATACATATAGTGACACATGGTGGGGGTACATAAGTGGGGCCCATTGACACTAATGGTGATGGTTGGGGTTCTGCCGGGGCTCTGTGACCACCAGGGGCTATGGGGGTTGGCATTTTATGGGATTTTATGCCCATAGCGGGAATATTTGTAATAGGGGGGTGGAAAGTAAAATTACAATGAAAGCCTAAGGACACAGGATTGGAGGTTAGGTGCAAATGAAAAACACCCCCTAGGTATATTTTTTTAAATAAAATTTCTGCAGCGGGGTACACTGGTATTCCACAGGGAATAACATCGGGGTGTAGAGCTGGATCTTGATCCGAGGCACCAACAGGCTAAAGCTTTGACTGTTCCCAGGATGCACTGCACCGCCTCCTCTATAGCCCCACCGCCAGGCACTGGAGCTCAGTTTGTAAGTTGGTGCCTGCAGTACTGGTCACTAACAGGGGGTTCTGCGCTAGGCAGCCCTGAAAAGAGCTTTGCAAGAAGACTCCAAGGGCTGCAGCACTTTTTATGTCATTCTGACATGCTGTGCTTCAGCTCCATCACCTTCCTCAGTGGCTCTGCATACTCCTGCAGCCTGATTCCCGGGTACTTGCAGCGGGGATGCATCGGTTTCTAGGTACACCACCGCTGCTGCTGCTGCTCCTGGATCGTGTGGCTGCATGACAGGGAGGAGGTAAGAGAGTCCCCCAGGATGGACCTGCTGTTAAATCGCGATCCGATTGCAGTCCAAGGAGATGGACCGAGCCACTGACGTGGACACTGTGGCCGTACAGGGACCCCACTATATCCACCAGGCAGAGAGCACAGGTCGGATTTACCAAAAATCTGTTTGCAATATGCTTCATAGCACCCGGTGGTGAACTCCAGCAGAGGGGAAAAGACGCTAACCTGTAGCCCCTCCCCCAGGTCCGGGCACCATCTACTGCTGGTGTTCCCACCCTGGAGCTGCATTTCTCTCTACTAGCTGGGCTGATAAGCGGGGCTGCTGGGCACTGTCTCCTCTGTAAAGCCACCTGTCTTGCCAGCGCTGTGTATTTACAGACACTTAAATATTCTACATGTCATTTTAGACAGTGTTAGTTAAGAACAAGTGTACTGCTATATGAATATTTAGTACAAGTATTCTGTGATATATGTCCAGTGTTTACTGTGCATTGTTATATCTGTATACATACATATCTATATGTAGATTTACTAGTCCAGTGCAGTTTTATTGTTTATCTGTAATAATTCCTGCATTATACCTATGACAGAGTGTGCCTGTAGCTGCTGTCTGGATTCCATTCTTGTGTATCACACGTATTGCTATTACTATATTCTGTACCCTGGGGGGCTAGGTGCGTCAGGGTCTCATATAAAATATAGTGTTCCACAGGATATACTGTTTTGTATTTTTCACTGTGTGTTTCAGTCACCTCACACCGCTTAAATCCTCTGTTTGTGCTCTGCATTTACTGTCACATAACACAAGGCTTTTTTTGCAGGTATTGTGTTTGACTGGCTATATTGTACTGTTGCGCCCTAAGGCTACAGTCTCAAAAATGTCTGCTGCACAGGGCAGGAAATCCGCAGATGCTCCTGCATCATGCAGTGCTGGCGCCATGGTTTTTACTGAGGAAAAGGTTTCAGCTGAGGGTTCAGGTACTGGTTGCCCTACACCTTCCAGTCAGTCTGCAGCACCTGTGTGCAAATCAGTACCCACCTTGGGCTGCATTTTCAAATATGCAGACTATGCTTGTAACACGGCTTATGCTCCCTGTGGGACCTCCTGTACCATTGCAGACATATATTGTCACTGTAGTTAATCTGCCTTGGGCGGATATTCTCTCTACCCAGTTACAGCAATTAAATAAGTCTTTGGTTAGACAAAAAGCTACCAAGGGGTCATCTAAGCAGGCCATTTCTTCCTCACAATCCACTAATATTTCAGATGATTCTTCCGATGAGGATGGGGATTATACTGATCCGTCAGACACTGATACAGTTGCTTCTGATGAGGAATCTACAACTCAAGTTGATGTTCCTGATCTAGTGGAGGCTATCAAACTGATTTTCCAGATTGATGATGAGATTGATCCTCCTGTTATGTCTAAGAACCTGATAAGTTCAAATGTCAAAAGGTTGCTAAAAAAGATGCTAGCTCATTACCCTATCCCTGCGGAGTTGAGTAACAAGTGGGATACTCCACCGCCAGTGGACTCTCATGTCGCCCGTCTAGTGGTATCTTCTACTCTGCCTGTCACCACTGTCTCCTCACTGAAGGAACCGATGGATATGCATGTGGAGGGATGCCTGAAGTCTATTTACACACTTACCGGTGCTGTGCATAGACCCACTATGGCAGCCTCTTGGGCTGAAAAAGCTATTGAAGTACAGGCAATTGAGGATGAGCTACCTCTAAATTTTTCTGACACGGCCAGACAATATCTGTCGTATATTACCACAGCCTCTCAATATATTCAGGAGGCAGCCTCTGGTGTGGGGGTCTTGGCGGCCAAGGCATCTACTACGTCTATCCTGGCTCACCGGATTCTGTGGTTGAGGTCCTGGAAAGTGGACCTGGACTCTTAAAAGACGTTGGAGGTGCTTCCTTTCAAGGAAGACATACTATTTGGGGAGGATCTGAACAAGATTGTGACTGACTTGGTGATGGCCAAGACTGCGTTTCTCCCAAGTACTAATCCTTCTACCCAGAAGACTAAGACTACAACTTTTCATTCCTTTAACCTAAAGCAAAAGGTCAGGCATACCCGAAGCTCGTACTTCCAAAACCACTAAGTCCAAATCTAAACAATCCTGGGCTGCCTGTCAACCTGCTTCCAAACAAGACAAGCCTGCTGCATGATGGAGCGGGCCTCCCCCAGGGTGGGAGGCCGACTTCTGCAGTTCACCCATGCCTGGTTAAAGACCACTTCAGACACCTGGGTACGGGAATTTGTCTGTCACGGGTACGCAATCTCTTTCAAGAGACGTCCACCTCGCCAGTTCTGTTCAACGGTTATCCCCTCGGATCCGTTGAAAGTGCAAGCTCTACACTTGGTTGTACAATCCTTCCTGGAAACAGGAGTAGTAGTGCCGGTACCTCTGTCCCAGGGAGGCAAGGGATACTATTTGACCCTGTTTCTAGTTCCGAAACCAAATGGGTTTTTCCGGCCTATCCTCAACCTCAAATCATTGAACAAGTTTGTGAGAGTGTCCAAATTCCATATGGAAACCCTGCACTCTATTGTGCTGGCCATTGAACCCGAGGACTATATGGTATCCCTGGACATACAGGATGCTTACCTGCACATACCTTTTGTCATTTCGCATCAGCAATATCTGCGGTTTGCTATTGGCAACCTTCATTTTCAATTCCTGGCTCTGCCATTTGGACTGGCCATGACACCTCAGATTTTCACCAAGGTCATGGCCGTGATGACGGCTTTCCTCCATCGTCATGAATCAGGATCCTGTCATATCTGGACGACTTGCTGATTCTGGTGAACTCCCAAGATGTACTCCTCAGTCAACTGGAGATGTCGGTCCAATTCCTACAAGCCCACTGGTGGCTCATCAATTAGAAGAAGTCCTCACTGGTCACTGCTCAGAGCATGCTGCACCTGGGGGTGCTGCTGGACACACACAGCCAAAGACTGTTTCCGTCTCCAGAGAAGGTCTTGAAACTTCAGGAAAAGATCAGATGCTTCCTCTCTCACCAGAGAGTGTCAATACACTCAGCGATGCAAGTACTAGGCCTCATGGTGTCGGCTTTCGACATGGTAAAGTATGTTCAAGTTCACTCCCGCCCTCTGCAGAGGTTAAACTCATCGGATCAGGTTGCAAATGATCTCCTTGACTCCAGAGGTTCGTTGGTCACTGAGCTGGTGGCTACAGGACCAACAGTTGAGCAGGGGTCGTCCCTTCTGGAGCTCCAACTGGCTCCTGACAACGTACGCCAGTTTTCGGGGTTGGGGCACGGTGTTGGAGCAACACTCTCTCCAGGGTTGCTGGACCAGGGAGGAATCTCTCCTCCCGATAAACATTTTGGAATTGCGGGCAGTGTTCAATGCGTTGTCCCTGGCATTGCCTCTGGTACAGAACAGGCCTGTTCAAGTACAATCAGACAATGCCACCACAGTGGCATACATAAATCATCAAGGCGGCACTAGAATCTGCGTGGCACTGATGGAAGTGTCAAAAATCCTCCAATGGGCAGAACGCCATCGGCCAGCCATATCGGCAGTGTTCATTCTGGGAGTCCTCAACTGGGAAGAGGACTTCCTCAGTAATCAGGACATGCACGTCGGAGAGTGGAGTCTTCATCCCAAAGTCTTTCAACTCCTAGTGGACAAGTGGGGCCTACCAGATGTAGCCCTGATGGCATCTCGACACAATCACAAGGTTCCGGTCTTCGAAGAAAGGACAAGGGATCCTAAAGCAGCATTCGTGGATGCACTGGCAAGTCCATAGAATTTTTGTCTGCCATATGTGTTCCCTCCAGTGTCACTCCTGCCCCGGGTAATATGGAAGTTCAAGCAAGAAGGAGGAATATTACTTCTAGTTGCTCCAGCATGGACCAGACGGCATTGGTTCTCAGACCCACAGGGTCTCTCGATAGAGCATCCTCTTTTACTTACTCAATGCCCAGACCTCCTCGTTCAGGGCCCTTGTGTCTACCCGGACCGGGCAAGACTGGCTTTGACAGCGTGGCTCCTGAAGCATCACTCCTGAGAGCCAAAGGATTCTCTGAGGCAGTCATTCAAACTATGTTAAAAGCCCGTAAACCAGCTTTGGCTTGTATTTATTACAGTGTCTGTAATTCTTACTTCACATGTGTGCTGCTAAGAATTATGATGCATATTCTTTCAAAACTTCCAGACTTTTGGCTTTTTTACAACAAGGCCTAGACTTTCACTCAGGGTGTTCTACAGATTCAGCCTACCTGTGTCTTTGTTGTGGCTCCATGGGAACTGTCTGTAGTCTTAAATGCCCTGCAAGAGCCTTCTTTTGAACCTCTTGAGTCTGTGGACCTTAAATGCTTTACGCTTAAGGTCGTGTTTCTGTTGGCTACTGCCTCTGCTAGGAGGGTGTCGGACTTAGGCGCTTTGTCCTGTGGCCCACCCTTTCTGATTTTTCACCATTATCGGGCAGTTCTTCGAACTCGCCCTGGTTATTTACCTAAGGTGGAATCATCTTTTCACCTTAACCAGGAGATTGTGGTTCTGGCCTTCATCTCTTCTGATTTGTCCTCCAAAGAAAGATCTTTGGACGTGGTACGGGCTCTCCGTATTTATGTGGAAAGGACTGCCTCTATCAGTAGGTCAGATTTCCTTTTTGTATTTTTTGGTTTTCGCAAACCTTGGCCAGATGGATTAGACTGATGATTGCACAAGCTTAAGTGCAGGCTGGGCTCCCAGTTCCTGCTGCTATCAAGGCCCATTCTTGCCCATGCAAGGTGGCTACATTCAATACAAAAATGAAAGAAGTGGTTGTAAAGTGCGCAATAAAAGGTCCAAAGATCAGCCCAGAGATAATAAAAAGAAGTTTCACCTACTTCACAAATTTCACAATGTACCAAAATATTTATATTCCCCTTAGGCGCTCCTTGGATCTAACATGTCATAAAACGTGTATCTTCAATAGCACAACCTATACAATGTAACTTGATGTTCCTCAATTGATGAGGGACAACAAGAATACAAAGGGAGAGAAAAAAGACCACAATAGTGTAGAAGTCCTTTTTAGAAATGTGCAGGAGTACTGTTCTTAATAGATCTCACTCACAATATTTCCGAAATAAACAGGCACATAAGGCTTTTCTTTATGGTGTAGATTTTCTCAAGATGGATTCGCAAGTAGTCAGGGAACCTCTTTCCACCTTTGTCCTAAAGGTATATGTCAGGATACCTCCAAAATATGGACAATACAGAGAAGAAAGCAATAGTGCAATAATCCTTTGGACAAATAGATATTTATTTTTCTACGTATGCACTCACATAAAAAAGAAGATTAAAAACATATCACACAGTGTTGTCTCAAAATTCCCCCACAGAAAGCCACACTGGTTAGCTGAGAGTGGTATAACAGCAGGTACAGTCAGAGTTCCGGTTACTCATGGCTCCCCTCCAGGTGAAGTGGTGGAGGAATGGAATGACAACGCCAGCATGCAAGAGACCAGTCCGCTTAACGCGTTTCGGTTATTACCTTTTTCAAAAGCGGATAGTCCAACCCAAAAAGTCCTCCCCTTTTAAACCCCTTAAACAGCCCAAATAGAAAATAGGTGGTTGCCAATTCTTTCAAATTACACCATCATTCCGTACTTCCGCGGACATCACTTCCGGTAACTTCCGGTCACGTGATGTCACATCTCAACGGAACTTTCATATGACCGATGTGTGCTGGTTTCTTCTTATTTCCTTGCGTGTCAGAATGCGTTCCACCAGACATCACATCTGGAGACTTCCGGTCATGTGATATCGCGACTTTACATATCAAACAAGTGGTGTACGCTAAGTTTTTCCTTTTGCCTTGCGGGTCAGGATGCGTTCCACCAAGCGGGATATCACTTCTGGTCACATGATATGCAATGTAGGACTTCTTTGGGCTAGAAGTGGGATTCCGGAGATCAACATATAATAGCACCATTTTGGAAGATAACATAAAATAAAATAAAAAGCAAAAATTAGTTTAGATAAATAACACTTATATTTAAAAGAAATGTACATAAATTCCAGAGGTAACAATTGATTTTATAACAAGATAAGACATTCGCTATAAAAGGTCAATCAATGACCATGTCAAGCTCATTATAAAAATAATTAATTTAAAAACCACTTTAATTCAAATTCTCCATTAAGTCCATACGGAACCAGTGTCTTCAAATTAAAAATCCACCTCATCTCAGATTTAGCCAACCTAGTTTCAATATTCTTATTTTTCCATGTACCTTTTATTTGCTCAATTCCCCAAAAGTTCTTAATCTCACATTCTTTTGAATTATGTACTTGTTTAAAGTGCATGGAGAGGGTATGATTTTCTAGGCCCTTTCTAATGTTATATATATGCTCACATAGGCGGGTTTTTAGCATTCTTGTTGTTTTTCCCACATATATAAGACCGCATTTACACTCGATAGCATATATTACGTTCTTCGTCGTGCACGTAATGAATTGATTAATTTTGAAACAAGTCCCATTGATGTTAATTTCTTTATATTTGGAGGTGTTTGTCTTAACAGTTCTACAGACCAGACAAGATCCACATCGACGGAACTCACGTACACGTTCACTACTACGTGTGTTTTCAACAAGGGTGCTGCTAACCAACTTATCTTTCAAAGATTTAGATTTTCTGTATATGAAAGATGGTCTAGACGGGATCTTTCCTTTCAAGATGGGATCTTGTTCTAATAGTTTCCAATTATTCTTTATTATTATTTCTATTTTTTTATGTAAAGAACTATAGCTGGAAACAAATGCCCACTCTATGTTCTCCTTAGATTCTCTTTTAGGCTTTTCAGCCAGGAGATCACTTCTTGGAATATGTCTAATTCTTTCATTTGCAGCAGCTAATTTGTCTTTCTGATATCCTTTTTCTTCAAAACACTTAGACATCTCTTTCATCTCAGAACTACAGATCTCTGGGTCAGAGCAATTGCGTTTTACCCTGACAAATTGGCTGAATGGAATCCCCTCCAGCCAATTGGCATGGTGTTGGCTATTTCTCTCTATAAAAGAGTTGGAGTCTGTTGGTTTTTTGTACATATTAGTTTACAAACGTGACTCATTAGCATAAATGCTGAGGTCCAAAAAGTGCACCTCATATTTACTTACATCGAATGTTAATTTGATATTTCTATCATTAAGGTTTAAATTGTCACAGAAGGTCTTCAGACTCTCCTCACTTCCCCTCTATACAAATAAAATGTCATCGATAAACCGAAACTAGGACACCAGGCCTGCCCCCACCAACTCGTCATTCCACACTGCCACCTCCTCCCAGTAGGACATGAACAAGTTGGCATAGCTAGGGGCAAACCTGGTGCCCATGGCGGTGCCCACCTGTTGGAGGTGGTAATCCCCATTAAAGTAAAAATAATTGTTTTGTAGAATAAACAGAATACTGTCAAGGATAAATTCTTTCATCGGCCCATCAATATTGTTTTTTTCCAAGAAATAAGATACTGCTTGTATCCCCAAAGCAGGTTGAATGATGGTATACAAAGTACTCACGTCAGCTGTACACAAAAAACACTCAGGATCCCACTTTATATTTTGCAATTTTCTAATAGTATCTCCTGTGTCTTTTAAATAAGATCTACTTTGGGTAACCATGGGCTGTAAAAAAGAATCAACTAAAGCTGAAAGATTAGATGTTATTCCATTACATCCAGAAATAATTGGTCTGCCCGGGGGGTGGAGTGGATCCTTATGAACTTTTGGCAATGTATATATCGTCGGTACGTTGGGTTCTTTGATATTAATGAACTCATATTCATCCTTAGTAATGAGTCCTTTTTCTAATGCTCTAGAAGTAATATCCTTAAGAGCATCAGTAATCTTACTTGTTGGATCACTTTTAAGGCGTTTATAAGTGTCGCCATCTTTAAGCTGTTTATCAATTTCAATGATATAGTCAGATCGGTTCATAAGTACCACTCCACCCCCCTTGTCAGCGGGCTTTATAATCAATTCTTGATCCTGTTGTAGAGATTTTACAGCTAGGAATTCTTTCTTTGATAGATTACATCTTCTATATTTATTCTTCTTATTGGTCAATATACACTTATCTATCTCATCTATTACTACTTTACTGAAGCAATCTATGCAGCTTCCCTTCACATTCGTTGGATAGAAATTTGATTTATTTTTAAATCTAGATTTTGGGGTCACATCTAGATTGGGATTATCTGAGGAGGTATCTTTTCCCAAAAAGAACTTTTTAATAGTAAGTTTCCTTACAAACTTATTGATATCGATGTATAATTCGAAAGGACTAGGTTCACTAGTAGGAGCAAATTTTAGGCTTTTCTTCAATACTTTTTCTTCTATAGCAGTTAATTTTCTAGCACTTAAATTGAAGATTTTTACTGAATTGGACTCATCGTTAGATATATTTGGTATACCTTTCTCTTTGATCACTTTCTTTTTCTGTTTTTTCATGCACCCCCTTTTACCTCTTTTGGTTTTTTTATTTTCTTTTCAGCTATTCCCTTCTCGGAGTTCTGAAGTCCTGATCTGAAAAAGTGGGCCTTTGTTCCTGTCTCCTTTATAGAGTATCATATCTATTTCTTGTTTCTATGTTATATTCTCTTCTTTGATTATTCCTCTCAAAATCTTTCCCATTATTTACCCAGGCATAACTGTTTCTCTGATTACTCATAATTGATTTACTATGAGGATCTTCCCTCCAATTACTCCTCCAATATCTTTTAAATCCCCCATTATGTTGGGCATTATTCCATTCTCGATTTTCCCTTCTAGGGTTTCTAATTTGCGTTGTAGTATCATTATCCCTCCTCTCCTGATAATTGGATCTATAGGTCCTATTATCTCTTTGAATTATACTCCGTTTCTCTTGATATAAACTAGAATTTTCACCTACTGAATTTATTTCTTTTACTGGCAGTTTTGATGGTATAATGGTATTTTTATCCCTTAGGTATTTTTTTTGCTTTTTTGTTTTCAATTCTTTAGTATTCTTATCAATTTTTAATTGAATCTGCCTCTCAGCTTCTTTAACATCTTGTTGATCTCTAAATGGGGCAATCAAGCCTTCCAAAGCCTTAATTTCCTCATTTAATCGTGAAAGATTTTATTTTCTCTCCTTCACGATTAATTCCATCAATGAAGTGGAACAATGTTTAAGGATCTGCTCCCAATCTTTGATGAACTCTTCATTTGAGCTATCAAAGCTGGGTAGTTTGGAGATCATTAGACCCTTCGGGACCATCTTATCTGCCAAATATCTTTCCATAGAGACTAATTCCCACAATATGCGATTTTCTTTTAAAATCACAACCTCAAGTTTTGATAATAAATTAATTAAATCCTCATCTTCTACATTATCGATTGCATTACATTCAAACATATCTTTGAGAAGATCCTTTCTTCTCTCTTGATGGGAAAACATGCTTGCAACACTCATAGCCACTTTTTGGTGAAAAAACGTGCAATACAAAAATGAAAGAAGTGGTTGTAAAGTGCGCAATAAAAGGTCCAAAGATCAGCCCAGAGATAATAAAAAGAAGTTTCACCTACTTCACAAATTTCACAATGTACCAAAATATTTATATTCCCCTTAGGCGCTCCTTGGATCTAACATGTCATAAAACGTGTATCTTCAATAGCACAACCTATACAATGTAACTTGATGTTCCTCAATTGATGAGGGACAACAAGAATACAAAGGGAGAGAAAAAAGACCACAATAGTGTAGAAGTCCTTTTTAGAAATGTGCAGGAGTACTGTTCTTAATAGATCTCACTCACAATATTTCCGAAATAAACAGGCACATAAGGCTTTTCTTTATGGTGTAGATTTTCTCAAGATGGATTCGCAAGTAGTCAGGGAACCTCTTTCCACCTTTGTCCGAAAGGTATATGTCAGGATACCTCCAAAATATGGACAATACAGAGAAGAAAGCAATAGTGCAATAATCCTTTGGACAAATAGATATTTATTTTTCTACGTATGCACTCACATAAAAAAGAAGATTAAAAACATATCACACAGTGTTGTCTCAAAATTCCCCCACAGAAAGCCACACTGGTTAGCTGAGAGTGGTATAACAGCAGGTACAGTCAGAGTTCCGGTTACTCACGGCTCCCCTCCAGGTGAAGTGGTGGAGGAATGGAAGGACAACGCCAGCATGCAAGAGACCAGTCCGCTTAACGCGTTTCGGTTATTACCTTTTTCAAAAGCGGATAGTCCAACCCAAAAAGTCCTCCCCTTTTAAACCCCTTAAACAGCCCAAATAGAAAACAGGTGGTTGCCAATTCTTTCAAATTACACCATCATTCCGTACTTCCGCGGACATCACTTCCGGTAACTTCCGGTCACGTGATGTCACATCTCAACGGAACTTTCATATGACCGATGTGTGCTGGTTTCTTCTTATTTCCTTGCGTGTCAGAATGCGTTCCACCAGACATCACATCCGGAGACTTCCGGTCATGTGATATCGCGACTTTACATATCAAACAAGTGGTGTACGCTAAGTTTTTCCTTTTGCCTTGCGGGTCAGGATGCGTTCCACCAAGCGGGATATCACTTCTGGTCACATGATATGCAATGTAGGACTTCATTGGGCTAGAAGTGGGATTCCGGAGATCAACATATAATAGCACCATTTTGGAAGATAACATAAAATAAAATAAAAAGCAAAAATTAGTTTAGATAAATAACACTTATATTTAAAAGAAATGTACATAAATTCCAGAGGTAACAATTGATTTTATAACAAGATAAGACTTTCGCTATAAAAGGTCAATCAATGACCATGTCAAGCTTATTATAAAAATAATTAATTTAAAAACCACTTTAATTCAAATTCTCCATTAAGTCCATACGGAACCAGTGTCTTCAAATTAAAAATCCACCTCATCTCAGATTTAGCCAACCTAGTTTCAATATTCTTATTTTTCCATGTACCTTTTATTTGCTCAATTCCCCAAAAGTTCTTAATCTCACATTCTTTTGAATTATGTACTTGTTTAAAGTGCATGGAGAGGGTATGATTTTCTAGGCCCTTTCTAATGTTATATATATGCTCACATAGGGTGTTTTTTAGCATTCTTGTTGTTTTTCCCACATATATAAGACCGCATTTACACTCGATAGCATATATTACGCTCTTCGTCGTGCACGTAATGAATTGATTAATTTTGAAACAATTCCCATTGATGTTAATTTCTTTATATTTGGAGGTGTTTGTCTTAACAGTTCTACAGACCAGACAAGATCCACATCGATGGAACCCACGTACACGTTCACTACTACGTGTGTTTTCAACAAGGGTGCTGCTAACCAACTTATCTTTCAAAGATTTAGATTTTCTGTATATGAAAGATGGTCTAGACGGGATCTTTCCTTTCAAGATGGGATCTTGTTCTAATAGTTTCCAATTATTCTTTATTATTATTTCTATTTTTTTATGTAAAGAACTATAGCTGGAAACAAATGCCCACTCTATGTTCTCCTTAGATTCTCTTTTAGGCTTTTCAGCCAGGAGATCACTTCTTGGAATATGTCTAATTCTTTCATTTGCAGCAGCTAATTTGTCTTTCTGATATCCTTTTTCTTCAAAACACTTAGACATCTCTTTAATCTCAGAACTACAGATCTCTGGGTCAGAGCAATTGCGTTTTACCCTGACAAATTGGCTGAAGGGAATCCCCTCCAGCCAATTGGCATGGTGGGAAAAACAACAAGAATGCTAAAAACCCGCCTATGTGAGCATATATATAACATTAGAAAGGGCCTAGAAAATCATACCCTCTCCATGCACTTTAAACAAGTACATAATTCAAAAGAATGTGAGATTAAGAACTTTTGGGGAATTGAGCAAATAAAAGGTACATGGAAAAATAAGAATATTGAAACTAGGTTGGTTAAATCTGAGATGAGGTGGATTTTTAATTTGAAGACACTGGTTCCGTATGGACTTAATGGAGAATTTGAATTAAAGTGGTTTTTAAATTAATTATTTTTATAATGAGCTTGACATGGTCATTGATTGACCTTTTATAGCGAATGTCTTATCTTGTTATAAAATCAATTGTTACCTCTGGAATTTATGTACATTTCTTTTAAATATAAGTGTTATTTATCTAAACTAATTTTTGCTTTTTATTTTATTTTATGTTATCTTCCAAAATGGTGCTATTATATGTTGATCTCCGGAATCCCACTTCTAGCCCAAAGAAGTCCTACATTGCATATCATGTGACCAGAAGTGATATCCCGCTTGGTGGAACGCATCCTGACCCGCAAGGCAAAAGGAAAAACTTAGCGTACACCACTTGTTTGATATGTAAAGTCGCGATATCACATGACCGGAAGTCTCCGGATGTGATGTCTGGTGGAACGCATTCTGACACGCAAGGAAATAAGAAGAAACCAGCACACATCGGTCATATGAAAGTTCCATTGAGATGTGACATCACGTGACCGGAAGTTACCGGAAGTGATGTCCGCGGAAGTACGGAATGATGGTGTAATTTGAAAGAATTGGCAACCACCTGTTTTCTATTTGGGCTGTTTAAGGGGTTTAAAAGGGGAGGACTTTTTGGGTTGGACTATCCGCTTTTGAAAAAGGTAATAACCGAAACGCGTTAAGCGGACTGGTCTCTTGCATGCTGGCGTTGTCCTTCCATTCCTCCACCACTTCACCTGGAGGGGAGCCGTGAGTAACCGGAACTCTGACTGTACCTGCTGTTATACCACTCTCAGCTAACCAGTGTGGCTTTCTGTGGGGGAATTTTGAGACAACACTGTGTGATATGTTTTTAATCTTCTTTTTTATGTGAGTGCATACGTAGAAAAATAAATATCTATTTGTCCAAAGGATTATTGCACTATTGCTTTCTTCTCTGTATTGTCCATATTTTGGAGGTATCCTGACATATACCTTTAGGACAAAGGTGGAAAGAGGTTCCCTGACTACTTGCGAATCCATCTTGAGAAAATCTACACCATAAAGAAAAGCCTTATGTGCCTGTTTATTTCGGAAATATTGTGAGTGAGATCTATTAAGAACAGTACTCCTGCACATTTCTAAAAAGGACTTCTACACTATTGTGGTCTTTTTCCTCTCCCTTTGTATTCTTGTTGTCCCTCATCAATTGAGGAACATCAAGTTACATTGTATAGGTTGTGCTATTGAAGATACACGTTTTATGACATGTTAGATCCAAGGAGCGCCTAAGGGGAATATAAATATTTTGGTACAAGGTGGCTACATTCATCAGGTTCTATTCCTTTCATACTTCCGCCTCTCAGGATGCTTCCTTTGGACACCGGGTTCTTGTGCCCGCTACAGTGTGTCCCCTCCTATGAGGAATTTCTTTAGCACATCCTTGATGTTATTCCCTGTGGAATACCAGTGTACCCCGCTGCGAGGTACACTGGATTCCACAGGGCACCCACCCTGACGCATATAGCTTCTTTGGGTTTGTATGGCATTAGCGGTTAGTCCCTTCTCCTGTCGTGAGAATGTGGGTCTATGTGACTAACATCGACTGTCTCTCTTACCTGCTAGTGCATTGGACTGGTTATCAAAACAGTGCTCCAGTGCCAGGAGGTGGGGCTATAGAGGAGGCGGTGCAGTGCATCCTGGGAACAGTCAAAGCATTAGCCTGTTGGTGCCTCGGATCAAGATCCAACTCTACACCTAATGTTGGCCCTCATTCCGACCCGATCGCACGCTGCACTTCCTCGCAGCTGCGCGATCGGGTCTGGAATGTGCAAGCACGTCGTTTGCATTGTGCACTAATTGCGCATGTGCGTCGTTGGCTGGCGATAGCCATCGCCGGGCAATGTTGCTGACAGCGGAGAAAGCAGTCGCAGTGGTGACCGCAAGAAGATTGACTGCAGGAAGGCGTTCCGGGGGGTCAACTGACCGTTGGAGGCCGTTTTCGGAGAGTGTTAAGAAAAACACAGGCATGTCCAGGTGAACGGAGAGCGGATGTCTGACATCAAAGCCGACCCCATCATCGCAGGATTTGTCGCACAGGGTAAGGATGTCCAGGGCTGGTCTTGATTTGTGTGAAACTTTTTTTAACATAGCAGGGCTGTACACGCGATCGCAGCCCTGCTATGCTAAAATACACTCCCCCATAGGTGATTAGTTGATCGCACCAGCAGCAAAAAGTTGCGTGGTGGTATCAACTCGGAATGAGGGCCGTTATTCCCTGTGGAATTCAGTGTACCTCGCAGAAACAGATTTAACAATGGTAAGTGTACCATAAATCTCCTTATTTACCTACAGTATATCTTCAAAATAGTTTGTAAACTATATTAAATTAAAAAATGTACATTTTCTGAACTGTTTTGGTGAAAAAATTGTAAGTGAAGTGGTTAAGAAAAAAATTCAACATCCAAATCTTTATATATCCCACTTTCTTTGCATTATTGTCAGGGCCGTTTCTTGGGGCAGGCGAGCAGTGCAACCGCACTGGGCGCCCACCACGGCACTAACTGTGGCTCCCTACTTCCCCTCTTATTTCACCCCGAGTAACCCGCTCGGGGGGCAGAGTTTCACGGAATGACGCGGTTGCGTCGTTACGTCACGACGCAACCCCGTCACTCCGCGAAACTCTCCCCCCCACCGAGCGGAGTACAGAGGGGGATCCAAGTTAGGAAGAGGGAAAGGCCGGCGCGAGGAGCGACTGATGAGGCGGGCCGAAGAGCGGTAATTGCCTCTGTAAGTATTCTCTCTCTCTCTCAATGTGTAAAATGGGGACACCTGCCGTAATGTGTGAAATGGGGAATCTTGCCTGCCGTAGTGTGGGGATTTAATGTATCAAGGGCATTGCGGTGTGTGGCATAATATGGTGTAGGGGGCATTACTGTGTGGGGCTTAATATGGTAGAATTTTTTTTCCTGTGGTGGTCGTGATCTGTTGGAGCAGGGTCAAAAACTGGATTGTGAGGTAGTATTTTCAGACGAGGCCATGCCCATTTAAATGAGGCCACACCCATTTAGATTAGGCCACGCCCCCTTGCCGTGTGCGCGTGCACTTTTTTTTATCTAGGTGTGTGTGTGGGGGGGGGCACATTTTTTTATGTCATGGGGGGGCGCATTTTTAAATCTCGCACTGGGAGCCAAATTGGCTAGAAACAGCCCTGATTATTGTTTTAACATATTGAGAGTTAATATTATATTTTGTTATATTATTTTTTTGTGTACAATTTAGTGACAATATTTATCACCGGCATTTAATGTATAATTATTATAAAGAAACTAGAAAACATGCATGTGCCACTAAGTAAAAAAAAAACAAAAACAAATAAAAAACAAACTGCTTTGATTTATTTATGGGGATTACTTATAATTAAACATTAATAATTTATTAGAGACCACAATACATCACACCATTTATTAAACCCTTTACAACATTACTTGTAAGACATCATTAGGTAATTATCTGGTTACTTCCTTAATATTGATAATTAAGTTTATCACATTTCCTTTTCTCATTGAGCTTGTTCTCACTAGATTAATTATCCATTTATTAATGTATCCTTATAGTTTTTTTCACAGTTGTATAATGTGCAGGGCATTTTTTATACTAGCCGTTTTTCTGTTTGAGGGGTACAGTAGGTGTGTGTGTGTGTGTGTGTGTGTGTGTGTGTGTGTGTGTGTGTGTGTGTGTGTGTGTTTATCTGTGTTGGGGGTATGGTGACTTTGCTTAACAAACTCCACAGTGGAAAAACCCCTTTAATTATTACACTAAAATATTTTCTGTACTAATATTAGACTTACAATTACCAGAATAGGCACAAAGCAGCACTAAAAGGCTACAACTTACAAGTTCTGCTCCAGCAAGTAAAAACAACCACATTTTTAATAGTCAGTACAAAGACAGCAGGTTGAAGTGTTTTAACTGTAAAAGCCAGGGCTGAATCAAGGTTTTTTTGCACCTGAGGCAAGACAGTAAATTTGGGCCTCCAGTTGACAGCGACAGCAGCACAGAGTATAACAGCATCTGGTGAAGGGAAGATATAGCCACACAGTACAGTGACACACACACACACACACACACACACACACACACACACACACACACACACACACACACACACACACACAGTGTGGGTAGTGCAGGGCTGTCAATGGTCCTTGTGGTCCTTGTCTAATAGACAGCACAACATAGTACCCATCCTTCCCCTCCAGGCACCAGCGCTTACCCACAGTTATGTTTTGAAGAATGTCCACTATACAAACAGATGACCTATGGACTGCTTATGGGACCTGGTCAAGCGAGTGAAGGGAGACTCACACAGAATACCTACCTGGCCTCATCATGGTCTACTCCTGGCTGTAGCTTCTGTCATCAGTGCTGTAACACTCTCCACTGGGGTTTCTAGTTTGACTGTTCTCCTCTGCTGGTCATGCACTGGCTGTTGCTCATCTCTACAGTCAAGGCTCTCATACAGGGGAACACTATACAACTGTATTCTGGAACTTTTGCTGCACTGGGCACCAGTTACTGTTCTTATTGGGGCAACTCTAAAATTTCCTGCTGACAGTGGCTATATTCTTAGCTGCTCATGGGGGGTAATTCCAAGTTGATCGCAGCAGGAAATTTTTTAGCAGTTGGGAAAAACCATGTGCACTGCAGGGGGGGGGGGGGGCAGATATAACATGCGCAGAGAGAGTTAGAGTTGGGTGTGGTGTGTTCAATCTGCAATCTAAATTGCAGTGTAAAAATACAGCAGCCAGTAGTTACCCTGCACAGAAATAAAATAACCCACCCCAAATCTAACTCTCTCTGCAAATGTTATATCTGCCCCCCCTGCAGTGCACATGGTTTTGCCCAACTGCTAAAAAATTTCCTGCTGTAATCAACTTGGAATTACCCCCATGGTTATGTTGTTAAGATGGCGGTTGGGGCACTTGCTGATGTCAGTGTGGACTACCCGGCAATCAGGTTTTGGTAATCGCATATACAAACATTTAAAATAGTTAGAAGCTACAGTATTAAAAATTGGGAAATTATCCCATGCTGCAAAGTATACACAATGCCCACAGTAGTAGCACCACTAATACACATAGGTGGTCATTCCGAGTTGTTCGCTCGCTAGCTGCTTATAGCAGCATTGCAAACGCTAGGCCACCACCCTCTGGGAGTATATCTTAGCTAAGCAGAATAGCAAACGAAAGATTAGCAGATCTGCTACTAAATAATTCCTTGCAGTTTCTGAGTATCTCCAGACCTACTCCTAGATTGCGATCACCTCAGTCCATTTAGTTCCTGGTTTGACGTCACAAACACGCCCTGCGTTCGGCCAGCCACTCACCCGTTTGTACAGCCACTCCTGCGTTTTAACCTGTCACGCCTGCGTTTTTTAGCACACTCCCTAAAAACGGACAGTTTCGGCCCAGAAACACCCACTTCCTGTCAATCACACTACGATCACTCCAGCGATGAGAAAACATTGCTCGAGCTTGAGCAAATCTCCAAAGTTTTGTGTTAAATTAGTGAACGCATGCGCGCTGCGTACCATGCGCATGCGCATTTTCCACCTAATCGCTCCATTGCGAAATACGGCAACGAGCGAACAACTCGGAATGACCACCATAATGCCACAGCAGTAGTGCCCCATAGATCCCATAGTAGTGGTGCCCCATATGCAATGCCCTAAGTAGTAGTGCCCCTTATGTCCCCAGGAGTGATGCCCCTTATGAAGTGCCCAGTATACAATGCCCTCATTAGTAGTGCCCTTAGTAGTAATGCCCCTGTAGTAGTGCCGCCTGTAGTTATGCCCAGTCATTTAGCCCCCAGTGGAAATGCCCCCAGTAGTTATGCCCCCAGTGGTAATGCCCCTTGTAGTTATGCCCCCAGTAGTTTAGCCCCCCTGTAGTTTAGGTCCTAGTGGTTATGCCCCCAGTAGTTATGCCCCCTGTAGTTTAGCCACTGTAGTTATAGCCCCTGTAGTTATGCCACTAGTAGTTTACCCCCCTGTAATTTAGACCCTTGTAGTTTAGCCCCCAGTAGTAATGTTTCCTGTAGTTTATACCCCAGTAGTTATGTCACTGTAGTTTAGCCCCTGTGGTTTAGCCCCCCTGTAGTTTAGCCCCCTCGTAGTTTAGCCACCAGTAGTTATGCTCCCTGTAGTTTAGCCCCTGTAGTTTAGCCGTCTGTAGTTTAACCCCCAGCAGTTATGTCCCCTGTAGTTTAGCCCTTGTAATTTAGCGCCCTGTAGTTTAGCCACCAGTAGTTATGTCCCCTGTAGTTTAGCCTCCAGCAGTTAAGTCCCCTGTAATATAGCCCCTATAGTTTATCCCCCCTGTAGTTTAGCCTCCATAGTTTAGCCCCCCATAGTTTGTCACCAGCAGTTATGCCCCCTGTAGTTTAGCCCCCAGTAGTTATATCCCCTGTAGTTTAGCCCCCAGTAGTTATGCCCCCTGTAGTTTAGCCACCTTAGTTATGCCCCCAGTAGTTTAGCCCCCACTGGTAATGCCCCCTGTAGAAGCTTCTTACACACATACACACCAAAAACAAAAAACCCCCACAATACTCACCAAACCCGCTCCTGCTTCCAGACTGCTCTCCTCCATCTGGCGCCTGCTCCTCGGAACTATGGGAGAGACGTCATGATGTCTCTCTCATAGCGCACAACCGTACACTGCCAGAGCCGGAAGCAGTGGCTCAGGAGTGAGCTCCGACCTCTGGCTGCTGCTTTGGTGAGGGAGCCGGGCACCCGCTGGTAACACAGTCTCAGCGGGCGCCCGGTATTTCCCTGCGGTGCCAGGCTAACATTGGGTTAGGTGAGCCGAAGGAGGCGGAACTGCGTTCCGTCTCCAAATGAAACTGGCGGAACACAGTTCCTCCCCGTTTCAGCTCACTTTAACCCCTGGCTGTCAGTGAGGCAGGGATGTGCTGCAGTCAGTGAGGTGTGTGATAGGCCATTTGCACACATATCACTTATTGCTGTCATGAGTAAAAGGGGATTTAGCCAAATTGCAAAAAGGGATGAGTATATATTACCTTTTTATGCCTTTGTAGTGTCTAAATTGCACTTTTTTGTTGTCTTTTTCTTTGGAAAAAATCCAATAATCAAGAAAATAGAATATAGGATTACAACATAAAATATGCATGCAGTAAACTAATGATTTCTACTTTTGGTATTTTCTGTGCAAATAAATAAGAAAGACAAGGCTTTGATATTGTATTTATTTATTTATTTAAAAATAAAATGGTATAAATTCATGGTGTCATTGTCTTGTTGTGGTGCTTCAATAGTCAGGAATGAAGTGTTGTTGCTTAGTCATAGCTGAGGGCTGGGACTGGGCGATGTAATGTTGTGTTGTCTTTAATGAATAATGACAGGATACAGTGTGCCAACTCCACAGCAGCAGCTGAACTAAGCAACAAATGGTTCTCCAATATGTTATCAGTGAACATTTTACTCTGGAGCGTAATAATCTAGACATAAACAGCAATTGGCATAAATAACTATCCAAATACAAAATGTTAATTTAATCTTACAAAATTCCTTGATAACATAAACACTTAAATCCTGTTTCTAACTTCTAACACTAAAATGTAAACAATTCTATTGGATTCGGAGGAGAATGAAAAAGGAATTGTACTTTTGAATAATCTGTGGAAGATAATAAGCTCTAAAAATATTGATTAAATATGGTTTAGAATGAATGCAAAAAGCTTGTAATGATGGTCAGGATCCAGGCAGTCAGAATAGCGACGACGGAATACCGACACTATTTGGAATGCCAATGCCGGAATCCCAACAGTCGGGATCGGGAACGTCCACACATGATTGCGCTGGAGAGGTAAGCCGCACTGGAGGAGGGGGTGGATAGGTTTAGCCTTCAGGGGGAGGATTAGGGTTAGCCTTCACCCCAGGGGGTTAGGGTTAGGCTCAGGGGTAGGGGGTTGGAGGGTTAGGTTTAGGCTGCAGAAAGGGGGTTAGGATTAGGCACTACCGGGGAGGGTTAGGGTAACGCTGCAGGGGAGGAAGGTTAGGTTTAGGCTGTGGGAATAGAGGGTTTATAGTTATGGGGCCAGGGGGGGAAAGTATGTATACTTACCTTCCACTAAACTTTGGGATGCTGCGTCAGTATTCTGATAGCTGACATCTCGACCACTGGCTATTCATACCCAACCCGTAAAGACAACTATACCAGAACTACCAATACAGTGGTGTAAAAAAGTTTTGGCTCCTTTCCTGATTTCTTCTATTTTGGCATATTTGTCACATCAGATCATCAAAGAAAATTGAATACAAAACAAATACAACCTGAGTAAACACAAAATACAGTTTTTAAATGATCATTTCATTTATTGTAGTAAAAAGTTATGCAACACCAACTGGGCCTGTTTTAAATAGTAATTGCCCGCTTAGTTACTCATTCAACATGTGAACCAAATAAAATTTGTGACGGGTTCGGTCACAGTGTTACTGCTTCAGGTGATGACTGGAGTCCTACAGCTGCAACTCGTGGCTGGAATCGAGAGGGCTGAATGTAACTCTTTCGCATGAGATTTAGGGGGTAATTCCAAGTTGATCACAGCAGGAATTATGTTAGCAGTTGGGCAAAACCATGTGCACTGCAGGGGAGGCAGATATAACATGTGCAGAAGGAGTAAGATTTGGGTGGGTTATTTTGTTTCTGTGCAGGGTAAATACTGGCTGCTTTATTTTTTTTTTTAAGTTAGAATTTTTATTGAGAATGATCGATAATCAAAACAGTATCAATAACATATTTGTACATGGTGAGGTAATGAACATGAAGATAACAGGTGTACACATTATACCAGCCTAATAAAGACAGTTCTATGGTGATATAGGCTATCCGGTATTAGCAATATGTGCCCTGTGTAAGTCCGAGTGTGTACTTGATCAGTCTCATCTTATTTTTCATTTATCGGATCAATTCTATATCAAAACAGAGTATAATCCTATGGAGAGTGGGAGCAAGAGAGGGAAAGAGGAGGAAAGGAGAGAAGAAACAAGAAAACGAAAGTTAATAGAGGATGAACGTTGAGAAAGTTACTTAAAGGGAAGCAAGAGGTTGGGAACAGTCCTCTTTATTGATAACTGAGGGAGGGATAAATGAAGTGCTAGAGGTAATAGTAATGTAAGCAGTATTAGCAGAGTCCGGGCATCATTAAAGAGCGTGCGAGGTACCAAGGAGACCAGGTGTTGTGGAACTGAGCCACAGTGTTATTCCTTAGGCTTGTAATGTATTCCATATTGGCTATGTAGTTAATCTTGGTCAACAGTACAGCCATGGAGGGTGGTTTATGATCTTTCCAGCATTTAGCGATCAGTGATTTAGCCGCCATGCAAAGTTGCATGGTAAGCTTGTCCTGGGTTTTGGGTAGTGACGGTATGGGGGCGTGAAGCAAAGCAATTTCAGGGGAGAGATCTAGGTTATGCCCGCAGGTTTGAGCAATAAGTGCTCCAACCGTGTTCCAAAAGGGGCGGATAGAGGGGCAAGTCCACCATATGTGAAAAAAGGTGCCCTCCTCTCCACAAAGTCTCCAACACAGGTTTGATGTCGTGGGGAAGATGGAGTGAAGTCTGGAGGGAACCAGATACCACCTGGTGTAAACCTTATAACATGTTTCCCTAAGTGCCACACTAATAGAGGCTTTAGCGATGCGCATTCTGATTTCCTCCAATTGATCATCTTCCAACGGATGGGAGAGATCTGATTCCCAAGCTAATTCATGGGATTCACGGATAGGGGGGTCTGGAGCCAAAATTGAGTTGTATATTGTTGAGATATTCCCCTTTTTGCCAGTTGAAAGTAAAAACATATGTTCAAAGGAAGTGGGTGGTTTCAAAGGGGTAGTTTTAAGCTGAGATTTGAGGAAGCTAAGAATTTGGACATAATGGTAGTGACACGAGGATGGGATACCAAAGCGTTCTTGAAAATCTCCAAACGAGGTCGGTGCTGAGTGACCTTTAACATGGATAAATCTCGTGACACCCTGGGATTGCCATGGAGCCGCTATTCTTCGTTCGCAGCCTGGGGGGAAGGCAGGGTGATCCCAAATGGGTGATAAGGGTGAGGGGTATGAAGATAGATTGTGGGTGCTGCCGAGTTTGTCCCACAGTCCAAGGGTGAATTTAATCGTGGGGACTGAATAGGCCGAGGCTGGTCTGCATGACCTGGGAATCCATGGAAGAGAGTCGAGGGGGGTACCTTGATATATTGCATTCTCAATATCGACCCATTTTCTGTTCCCTTGGGGGGGAATGCCAGGACACTATATGGTTAAGGTGACAGGCGTTAAAGTAGGCCTGAAGATCAGGGTAACCCAAACCGCCTGTGGTGGTACTCTTAGTCAACAGTGTTCGTCGCAATCGAGATTTACGATGAGCCCAAATAAATTTGTTACACAGTGATTGCAGGGAAGCCAAAGTCACTCGGGGCACCCTTATTGGAATGGTCTGAAACAGGTAAAGAATACGAGGGAGGAGATTAATTTTTAGGGCATTGATCCGTCCGATCCATGAAACAAATAAACGGTCCCATTTATCTAGATCTTGAGTGAGAGTCTTAATCATGGGAACATAGTTAGCCTGATATAGGCTGGTGTAGGATTTAGTAATAAATATGCCAAGGTATTTGATAGCCGAAGGTCTCCAAAGAAAGGGGAAAGAGGAAGTTAAAATCAAGTGGGTATGGGATGGAACATTAAATGTAAGGGCGTCGGATTTGGTGTGGTTTATTTTGTAACCAGAGAGAGAACCATATAAGAGTAATTCTTTCTGTAGGTTAGGGAGAGAAATCAGAGGGTTAGAAAGAGTCAAGAACACGTCATCTGCAAACAAAGATATTTTATACGAGTTCTGTCCCACTGTAACACCCCCAATGTCAGTATTAAGTCTAATTCGGGCCGCAAGAGGTTCAATGCATAGAGCAAACAGTAGGGGTGAGAGGGGGCAGCCCTGCCGAGTACCATTCTTCAGGCTAATTCGAGGTGAGCTCAAGCCGTTGGTCAGGACCGCTGATGAGGGGTTAGAATAGAGAGCCGCTATTGCTGAGATGAAATGACCCCGGAAGCCAAATGCGGATAAGGTAGAAAACAGAAAGGGCCAAGAGATGCGATCAAATGCCAAAGCAATCGCTGGTGTTTTCGTCGAGTTTATTTGATGAATCAAATTAACAATACGTCTGGTGTTGTCTGAGGCCTGGCGGCCAGGAACAAATCCCACTTGATCAGAATCTATTAATGATGGCAGCACAGCGTTTAGGCGTGATGCCAGTATTTTGGCAAAAAGTTTGAGATCGGTATTTATCAAAGATATGGGTCTATAATTTGAGCAATGCGAGGGATCCTTTCCGGGTTTTGGGATTACTATAATGAGGGACGTCGTGGAGTCAGTGTGAAAAGGTGTACCCTGCAGTATTTTATTAAACAGGGAAACCATGTGAGGAATGAGTTGAGGGGCAAAGGTTTTATAGTACACCATCGGATAACCATCCGGGTTGGGTGCTTTAGAAGGCTTCTGGGTTTTTAGTGCAGCTTCAATTTCCTCAGCTGAGATATCAACATTGATAGCAGAGTTAGCGTCCTCGTCTAACCGAGGGAGAGCGCACGTGTCTAGATATTGTTGTGTCTGGTCTGCTTGTGCTAAAGGGTCGGACGGGGGATCAAGGTTATAAAGTGTCTTATAATAATCAAAAAAGACACTATTAATTTTTTGGGGGTCATAAGTAATGTTACCTGAGGGTTGTCTAATAGAGTGGATGCATTGGTTAGCCTTTTTGGCACGTAAGCGATTAGCCAACAAAGTGTGTGCTTTGTTACTTTTGTCGTAAAATGATTGGTTAGCCCATCGAAGTGAGCGCTCGACATTTTCCGCCAAAAGTGATTGTAGGCCATCACGTGCTTTAGAAAGTTCGGCTAGAGTTTTTTAGAGCATGTACGTTTGTGTTCCTGATCCAATGTTGCAATGTTATCTGTTAACAAAGCAATTTGGTTTTCCCGGTTCCTCTTACGGCGGGATGCAAATTGGATAATGGATCCCCTGATAACCGCCTTATGGGCTTCCCATATAGTGGCTATACTGCAATCACTTTCTACATTAACCGTGAAGTATTCCCGAAGCTCAGTTTTAATTAAGTCTTGGAATTTAGGGATCTTTAATAACGTCTCGTTAAGTCTCCATGTCGGTCTACCGTCAGGGATATCAAAAATGTCAAATGTCGCAACTAATGCTGTGTGATCAGTCCAGGTAAGTGGGGTTATCGAGGAAGAGCAAGCGGTCCGGGAAAGAGGTGCACAACTTAAAAACATATCAATGCGAGAGTACACATCATGTGGATTGGAATAAAAAGTGTAGTCCCTGGTGGTCGGATTAAGGAAACGCCATACATCGAACAAACCAGCCTCGGCCATGCTCCTGTGTAATACTGAGGAGTTTATGGTTTGACTACTACGCAAAGGGCCGGATCTGTCCATGTTTGTGAGAGCCATATTAAAAGTCACCTCCGACAAGTGTTTTGCCTCGTCTATATGAGTAAAGGTCATGAAAAAACTTACGGAAGAATTTAGATTGGGCAGTGTTTGGAGAGTACAGATTAGCCAAGGTAACCTCCTCGTGTCCAATTTTTCCTCTCACCATTATATAGCGTCCTTCATTGTCGCCTTTACAATCTAGGAATTGAAAAGGGACTGACCCTCTTACTAAGATGGCCACCCCATGTCTTTTTGCTGTGTGATTGGAGTACCAGGCCATGGGAAATTGTTTAGATGTCAGGGAGGGGTGGGAGTCCGATTTCAAGTGTGTCTCCTGTAAGAAAATCACGTCACCTTTTAATGTTTTAAGAGATCTGTGGAGATGAGAGCGCTTCTGGGGAGTATTCAGTCCCTTGACGTTAATGGACAGGCATGTTAACGGCATGGTTGCAACAAGAGAGGGAGTGGTTCGCTGGAAGTCTTTAGGAACTCGGACTCTGCTAGGGTGGGCGAGAAGAACAGAGAGGAAAAATAGAAAGGGAAAAATGGAAATGTATATTACTGTATACGAACAATATTTAATAATTAGGTCTATCCGTCTGTGAATACAGAGATGTCAACTTGCAATGGTACTGTAACGGGTCCTAAGAGAGGAAGAAAATAGGAGAAAGAGAAACAAATAAGAAAAGAGCAGACGTAGTATCCAGTAGGCAGGATACTCGGCTGCCAAGGTTGAGCTCTAGAAAAAAGAAAGACCTCACTTGCGGGATACAAATGCAGTGTAGCAAAAG
Source organism: Pseudophryne corroboree (assembly GCF_028390025.1). Classification (NCBI taxonomy): domain Eukaryota; kingdom Metazoa; phylum Chordata; class Amphibia; order Anura; family Myobatrachidae; genus Pseudophryne; species Pseudophryne corroboree. The sequence continues at coordinate 140,271,295 of NC_086447.1, forward strand.
AGGGTAAATGTAAATGTACCTTTGATCCCTATGTGTCGGGGAAGGATGTATCAAGACAGGGCACTGACGCCCCCCACCCGAAACCATTAATAAACAAAAAGACTGGACCGTCATGTAGCTAACTGAAACTTAACACTGGGGCGGAACATCCTAGATACAAAGCGCTAAAGAAAAAATGATCATATTTCAGCTAGTATCAATAGAATAATAACATTAGAGCATACAGTAAAGTCGCAGAGCAGGTCGACGGCCAGAGACAGGCTCCATGGCGTCGGAAGAGGAGTCAATCCAGAACCCCATCCACAAGGCCGTGTCTCCGTCCCGCCGACCAGACCAGCGAAACAACAACGTAGCAATACGTGAAGTATAAAGATCCGCCAACAGGAACATTGTGTGAAAAAGGTAAAAGGGTCGTTAGTGTACAAAAACGGTATCTAAAACATGGAGTACATGGCAGTTGAGCAAAGTTGAGGACAAAATCAAGTATACTAAACGTTACATAAACACAGAATTTAAACGTAAACGTAAGGAGCATCACATCTATGAAGTTGCAGCTGGGGACAGCTGCAGCTTTCGAAGCAGCTTGTCCCCTTCATCAGGAGAGCGGATGGTGTGAACTTCTCCACAATGAGGCGAAAAGGAAAACCCCAGCGGTACTTGTAACCATTGTCGCGCAGTGTGGAGGTAACGGGGCGTAGGTCACGCCGTTTAGCAATGGTCACCGGTAACAAGTCTTGGTAGATCTGAATCCGGGAGTCTTCGAATAAAATTGTGGTTGAATTCCTGCACGCCAGTGTGATACTATTTTTAATCTTGAAGGACAGAAACCGGAGGATAACATCGCGGGGAGGATCCGAATCCTTCGGTTTAGGTCTCAGGGCGCGGTGCGCTCTCTCTATCGAGATGGCAGAATCCGTAAGCGACGGGACCAAGTGAAGGAACAAGCGTCGAAGGTATGGTTCCAGTTCGGATGCTGAGACAGATTCGGGGATATTTCGGACGCGTAAATTATTCCGTCTCTCGCAATTTTCGCTATCCTCAACTTTATCCTTAAGGAGTACCAGCTCGCTGGATAGGTAGCTCATGTCCTCTCCCACTTGTTTGCGGAAATTTTGTTGGTGGTCTTCCCGTGATTCCAGCGCGGTTGTGCGGGAGTCTAGAGCCGCCATATCCGATTTTATTTCCCCGATCGCTGACTGGAGAGCTGTCGTGAAAGAGTTCTTAAGGTCTAAGATCATGTTCTGAAGGGATTGAATGTCCGCCTTGGTTGAGGGTGCATCCGTCTGATCCATATTGGGGGTAGGCATCGGTGAGGATGGAGATGAAGATTCAGACAGTTTTTCCCGGCGTGAGAAGTGTTGCGTGATATCTTGTGAAGCTCCCGGTTTTTTTGCTCTGGTGTTCGCTCTGCTCATAATATCTGGTAGGATTAAAACGTCCGTTTAAGGATTGGTATCAAGAATGGTCCACTTGGATGTTACGTGTTCAACAGTTGGTCCGGGTGAGGGGGAAGTCAGGCATCCGTAATATTACATCATTTACAGGACCTAGGTCCTATTTATCTGTGAAATCAGTGAGAGGGATCCCCAGGTGAGCGTCCCGGTTTATTACACCCCTTTCCTTGAGTATATAGAAAGGTATATCAGCTTCTGCAGGGTTAATGATCTGGCCTGCTAAAACAATTGAGATAGAGCTGTTAAAGCAAGGAGCTTATTTCCATATATCTCCAGCAGGGGCAGCACAGGTCAGAGAAGAGGGGCCTGTCCTGCCACCTCCAAGATGGCCGCCGTCGGCAATGTGCAGTGTGTTTCCCCACGGGTTCTCACAGCCTTGCCTCCGTGGGTCCAAGCCAGCCCGGTGCTCCTGGTCTCCTCAGCGCCCTCATCCAGACCGCCTCTGATACTTTCGCGGCCTGCCGGCTGTTTGCAGCGATGCAGCGCCTGACTTCCGACAGACGCCACATCCAATATGGCCGCCGCCACCGGACCTCCGCAGCGCTGCTCGTCTCCGGCCCTGCCGCTCCCGGGGCTCCCGTGCTCACCTCGGCCTCCCGTCCAGGTCTCCCCAGGCAAGGGGCACACAGCAGGGCAGCGGGGTAAGCTCCTGTACGTTTTTTAAAGCGGCCGGAATCGATCACTCTCGGGCGGGGGAGGAGATAAATTGAGGTCCCGGGTTCATCTCCTAGGGAGGGCCGCAACCTGCAAGCACAGGGCAGGCCTGTGCTCCGGCTCCGCAACTCGCTCCCCAAGTGTCCCCAGTCGTAGGGATTAATATGGGACTATATAGAGGTGGTGTAGGCAACATGAGGGCTATTTTAATGTGTTATAGGGGCTCGATCCAGCAGGAGCTCCCCAGGGACACGTCCTCTCAGTCAAGCCACAAGCCACGCCCCCCCCTGGCTGCTTTATTTTTACACTGCAAATTAGATTTCAGTTTAAACACACCACATCCAAATCTAACTCTCTCTGCACATGTTAAATCTACCTCCCCTGCAGTGCACATGGTTTTGCCCAACTGCTAACAAAATTCCTGCTGCAATCAACTTGGAATTACCCCCTTGGTTAGCAGTGAAATCTGTCTTTGGTATGAATTATTGGTAGTAGACCACTGTGTGGTTCTGTACCAGACTAGTTACCTGCTGAAGAATTAAGCCAGACTAGACTGGTTACTGGCTTAAAGGTAAAAGCTGGACCAGACTGGATTCCTGCCGAGGGGTTAAAACTGAACTGGACTTGTTACCGGCTGAAGGGTTAAAGCTGGACCAGTCTGGTTACCAGCTGAAAGATTGAAGTTGGACCAGACTGGTTACTGGCTGAAGTATAAAGCAGGACCAGACTGGCTACTGGCTGAAGCATAAGCTGTACCGGACTAGTTACCGACTGAAGCATAAGCTGGACCGGACTGGTTACCGGCTGAAGCATAAGCTGGGCCGGACTGGTTACCGGCTGAAGTATAAGCTGGACCGGACTAGTTACCTGCTGAAGTATAAAGCTGGACTGGACTGGTTACAAGCTGAAATATTAAGCTGGACCGGACTGTTTACCGGCTGAAGCATCAGCTGTACTGAACTGGTTACCGGCTGAAGTATTAAGCTGGACAGTACTAGTTACCGGCTGAAGCATAAGCTGTATCAGACTGGTTACCAGCTGAAGTATTAAGCTGGACCAGACTGGATACCGGCATGAAGTATAAACTGGACCTGGTACTGCTGCACAGGAGACAAAATGCAGGTTCACTTGTCACACACAATTTAACTAGTTGCACAGGCCCCTTCCTGTTCCTGGAGACCTGCTTTATACCCTTTTGTAGACTGCTATTGGTTGAAGGCGTCAGCTGAGAGTAACCAGCACTCCTGCTGGTAAATAGTCTGATCAGTTGAACAGGAAACATGACTGCTGGAACTTCTTGTGAACACAATGAACTAGAAGCTGTACACAAGATCCTGCTGATTACTCACACAAGGGAAACCTACACAGGTGGCTTAATCAGGAGAGAGATTAACACAGACACATGCTGCCACCTGGAAATGGAAGTCTGCATGGAGCTTGCAAGACTGAGAGAAATCCTGACATCCGTGCAGAACAGAAGGTAAGGTACAAGGAATGCTTAGCACATGCATGAAATAGTCCAAAATCCTGACAAAGTTGATTATTGCGATCAATTAAACTAGACACAATCAGGTTTGATTATTACCAGCCCTGGAAAGACGATGGAGGAAGACTAACCTAGTGGATGACACAATAAAACTAATAAAGCATAACGAAGAATATCAATCGACATTCACCCGTAAGAAATCACAGTTCCTGTCAAATGAGATCACGGCAGCAAACAATAGGCCAGCTCAACTATTCTGCACAGTGGAGATGCTTTGCAAGCCAGCATGCCTGCAGACTGATGAAACCCTCTCTCAGGCAAGATGCAACGAGTTTGCAAACTTCTTTGAGGATATGATATCCACCATTTGGGCTGGAATCTCCACAGTGCCATCAAAGGAGTGCCAAACTACAAAGCCTGCCAATATAAGCCACCTGCCTTCATAAACAAGCTTTAACCCAGTGGATGTAAAGGACATTGCTGAAATTGCTTGGATTTTGCGACCCACCACCTGTGATCTGGACCCTGCCTCAACCAAGCTTCTAATAGGTTGTTTGTATATAATTGGTCCTGTCTTTGCAAAAATTGTCCAATGCACTTTGCAAACAGGTATTTTTCCTGGACCTCTAAAGGAAGCAATTGTTAGACCTCTTCTTAAAAAAACTAATTAGCTCTCGACTGCATGATCAACTACAGACCGGTATCAGACCTTCCTTTTCTAGGAAAGGTTATTGAGAAAGTGGTTGCAAATCAACTGGAAACCCATCTGACAACCCATGATATCTATGATCCATTCCAATCAGGATTCAGGAGAAGACATAGCACTGAAACAGCCCTGGTGGGTGTATTAAATGATTTTCTGCTGGCAAGAGACAGAGGTGATTGTTCAATATTAATCCTTCTGGATCTCTCTGCAGCATTTGATACAGTAAACCATGGGCTTCTGATTGAGCGACTGGTACATTTTTGTGGACTGGATGGCACAGTCCTAAGCTGGTTCAAATAATTTCTTACAGGCAGGTCATAGAGAGTATCATCTGGAGTATACTCATCACCATCAGTGCCATAGCCATGTGGTGTTCCACAAGGTTCTATACTATCCCCCATGCTTTTTGCAGTATACATGCTCCCACTGGGTGAAATAATCAGGCGCCATGGGCTGGACTACCACTGCTATGCAGATGATACACCACTGTACTTGTTCTTTGCTCCGGGCACTGATAACCCAATAGCAACCCTAAATGGCTGTCTAGCTGAACTCCAGGAGTGGATGAGTGTCAGTTGGCTGCGACTGAATCCAGATAAAACAGAGGTCCTTATGATAGGGCCACAACATCAAAGGACAAGACTGCAGCATAGCCAACCAACTGGACTTACACTCCGGGATTCAGAATTACAAACCCCTGATCGTGTGCGGAATCTTGGCATTATCCTGGATGGTGGCTTGACACTTGAACATCAGATATCAGCCACAATCAAATCCTCATTCTTTCACCTAAGGAACATAGCCAGAATCAAGCACTTAATTCACTCAGATGATCTGCCAAAAGTCATCCATGCATTTGTATTATCTCGATTAGACTACTGTAATGCCCTCTACCTTGGTCTCCCAGCAAAATAATTGCACCGCTTACAGCTGGTGCAAAACACAGCTGCCAGGCTGTTAACAGACCAGCCCTGTTCTAGCCACATAACACCCACACTCTACTCCCTTCACTGGCTGCCTGTAAGATGGCGAATCACCTTCGAGATTGGCTTACTGAGTTTCAAAGCACTACATGACCAGGGCCCACGGTACCTGAAGCAGCTTCTGACCCCATACTGCCCCACTCAATTACTGCGATCTGTAGATGAAGGATTTTTAGCAGTACCAAGACTCTCCCGTAATTCATCTGGGGGTCGAGCTTTTAGTCATGCGGCTCCAACTCTATGGAACTCACTTCCCCGCACAGTACGAGAGGCCCCCAACTATAGAATCCTTCAAAAGTAGACTCAAGGCTTTCCTGTTTACTCAAGCATTTCTATTATGTACCTTTCGTATCTACATGCTTCTGTATTTTATGAAAAGCTTTTCTGTACTTCATTATTTTCTGTACTATATCATGCTATGTATTTGTTAAGCGCCTTGAGTCCTATTGGAGAAAGAGCGCTATATAAATAAAATTATTATTATTATAATTATTATTATTATTATTATTATTGAATCTACACTACATTTAAATAGAACCTTTCCAGCGAAGTGAAGTTGGCTACAAGGCCCCAACAAGCAGCACAGTATGCTGTGATCCAAAGAAAGTCTAAAATAGATGAGAAAGAAATGTATTAAAATTATATCAGTCTTAAAATGGTTTGAACGCCATTTCTAGGGCTCTAAGACTCCAGAGATTCACAGTGAGAGCTATTATCTACACTAAAGCACCTCCACTTCATATTATTCCACATTACAGTGCCCCCAGTTCATATTATGCCACACTATAGTGCCTCCACTTCATATTGTGCCACATTACAGCGCCCCCAGTTCATATTATGCCACACTATAGTGCCTCCACTTCATATTGTGCCACATTACAGTGCCCCCAGTTCATATTATGCCACACTATAGTGCCTATACTTCATATTGTGCCACATTACAGTGCCCCCAGTTCATATTATGCCACACTATAGTGCCTCCACTTCATATTGTGCCACATTACAGTGCCCCCAGTTCATATTATGCCACACTATAGTGCCTCCACTTCATATTGTGCCACATTACAGTGCCCCCAGTTCATATTATGCCACACTATAGTGCCTCCACTTCATATTGTGCCACATTACAGAGCCCCAGTTCATATTACTGTATATAATATTATAATGCTGTCTAGTTCATTTGATATCAAATTACAATGAGCAGGTCCAGAGGCAAAACTAGATATTTGCATAGTTGTAATGGTCCCTATTTACCATCTAATAATAAAACATTTATATAACACATGTAACTTTGACATGTGTAGGTGGGCCCTTCGTAGTTCTGGGCCCAATAGCAGCTACACCCCTGGCACCTATGGTAGCTATGCCTTTGGTAGTTACACAATTACAGAGTCATAACTAAGTAAGACAGCCAATGTTTTTAAATGTTTTTTATTCCTTAATAATTTTTTTAAAAGTTTTTATAGTTTTGTTAAAATGAATATAAGAGCACTCTAACAAATGCAGTGAAGGAATGCACTATAACAAAGGAAACATTTTTATCACAGAAAATAAAACACTCTCATTCCAGTAATGGAAATAAAATTGTTTACCTACTGTATGCTATTGCTGGCTTTCCTCTGTCCTTATTTGTATCCATCACCTCTGCTTCTTTCATACTGTTCTCTCATTGGCTGGACTGTTGTCATTGATATTTCTTATAGGAACTGTACCTAGTTATTGTTAGAAAGTGGATCACTCTGCTGTCTGTCTCCGTTCCCAGCACTAGAGGCAGCTTCACTGTTCTAGTGTTTTCCCTCCTAGTGTCAGCTCAGTGCAAGAGGAGGTTCTTAGTGCACAGTCTGAGAGAGTTCTTCCTGGGAGAGACAACTGTACTGACGTGCAGCTTCTGCTCTCCTGAGTGTGTGACCTTGTCTACCCCGCAGCTGCACCCTGTGAGTATACAGCCGGATCCTGTGTGTACTAAGATGCTGTGTTACCGCTGTACTGTTTCACATGTGAGTTCCTGCAGCTGCAGAACATCTTCTATATACTACAAGCTGTTATCTCTGTTATTTGAATAAACCAATGATCCTGGTTAAGTGCTGTTGTGTGGCGTAACATAACTATCCGACACCGCAACACTCTGCCAACAGTTCTTATCTATACATATATAACCAGACCATAGACTGGATTAGAACTGGACTGTCTCATCATTTTCCTACCCTCTCTGAATGTTTTCCTGATCATTTACAGTAAATTAAGGTGCCTAACTTTTACTACACATATAAAAGCTAATTAATGATTTGTTACTAATGCTGCACCAAAATGCACTATTCATAAATACTTCTTATAGAGGCACTTACTGTAAGGATTGTTCAAATTTTTATTTTTGGCATTCTATTACACTTTATGCTATAATTTATTATAAACTAGAGTGATTTCTGTGCATGAAAAATATTTTTTAAAACAATACACACAAATATTACATACTGTACAGTACTCTCTAATTTTGCATCTCGTTACTTTCTTAGTAACAAATAAATATTCACTAATGGTTTGAGTTTTCACACTTTAAATCATCAATCAACACATTTTTTAATGAAACAAATGTGAAAGAAGTATCTGTCTTTTAAATCTCCATGCACAATCTCAGCTGTGAATCATCTTCATGATGTGGTGACAGACTTTGCAACCAAAGAAATATTTAAAATGAGTATTTTATATATATATATAACATCATCACACGAATTTTCTTAATCCATAATAGGCTTTATTCGGTCTCACAATTGGCTTTATTAGGTCGACGTTTCGGCTCTATCGATAGAGCCTTTATCAAGACAAGCCTTATGAATAATTTTATAGTCAAAAGGTCATAACTAAAAATAAGTCACTCGACAACACCACACTGTGGGTAGATTCTCAGTCACTCCAGCATATTGGCTTCACACAGATCGAAAAAAATCGAAAAATCCTGGATAACTATCCACATGGTGGCATCTCAGTCAATAAAACCTCCCTGGAGGTCACGAATCCACGTCCAGTCAGTGTGGCAGCCACACATGATGTTTAAAGGAGAGTGCCCCCCAGGAAACTGGAACTACTGCTACATATGTTGATCTACAGGGATTCTGTGGATTCTACTGGGTGCACCCCACAGTTGATTATTTATGGACGTGAGTGCAGGACTTCCATGGATATATATATATATATATATATATATATATATATTGCTCAAAAAAATAAAGGGAACACTAAAATAACACATCCTAGATCTGAATGAATGAAATATTCTTATTAAATACTTTGTTCTTTACATAGTTGAATGTGCTGACAACAAAATCACACAAAAATTATCTATGGAAATCAAATTTATTAACCCATGGAGGTCTGGATTTGGAGTCACACTAAAATGAAAGTGGACAAACACACTACCGGCTGATCCAACTTTGATGTAATGTCCTTAAAACAAGTCAAAATTAGGCTCAGTAGTGTGTGTGGCCTCCACGTGCCTGTATGACCTCCCTACAACGCCTGGGCATGCTCCTGATGAGGTGGCGGATGGTCTCCTGAGGGATCTCCTCCCAGACCTGGACTAAAGCATCCGCCAACTCCTGGACAGTCTGTGGTGCAATGTGGCGTTGGTGGATGGAGCAAGACATGATGTCCCAGATGTGCTCAATTGGATTCAGGTCTGGGGAACGGGCCGGCCAGTCCATAGCATCAATGCCTTCGTCTTGCAGGAACTGCTGACACACTCCAGCCTCATGAGGTCTAGCATTGTCTTGCATTAGGAGGAACCCAGGGCCAACCGCACCAGCATATGGTCTCACAAGGGGTCTGAGGATCTCATCTCGGTACCTAATGGCAGTCAGGCTACCTCTGGCGAGCACATGGAGGGCTGTGCGGCACCCAAAGAAATGCCACCCCACACCATTATTGACCCACTGCCAAACCTGTCATGCTGGAGGATGTTGCAGGCAGCAGAACGTTCTCCTTGGTGTCTTCAGACTCTGTCACGTCTGTCACATGTGCTGAGTGAGTAACTGCTTTCATCTGTGAAGAGCACAGGGCGCCAGTGGCGAATTTGCCAATCTTGGTGTTCTCTGGCAAATGCCAAACGTCCTGCACGGTGTTGGGCTGTAAGCACAACCCCCACCTGTGGACGTCGGGCCCTCATACCACCCTCATGGAGTCTGTTTCTGATCGTTTGAGTAGACACATGCACATTTGTGGCTTGCTGGAAGTCATTTTGCAGGGCTCTGGCAGTGCTCCTCCTGTTCCTCCTTGAACAAAGGCGGAGGTAGCGGTCCTGCTGCTGGTTTGTTGCCCTCCTACGGCCTCCTCCACATCTCCTGATGTACTGGCCTGTCTCCTGGTAGCGCCTCCATGCTGTGGACACTACGCTGACAGACACAGCAAACCTTCTTGCAACAGCTCGCATTGATGAGCCATCCTGGATGAGCTTCACTACCTGAGCACGTGGAGGCCACACACACTACTGAGCCTCATTTTGACTTGTTTTAAGGACATTACATCAAAGTTGGATCAGCCTGTAGTGTGTTTTTCCACTTTAATTTTGAGTGTGACTCCAAATCCAGGCCTCCATGGGTTAATAAATTTGATTTCCATTGATAATTTTTGTGTGATTTTGTTGTCAGCACATTCAACTATGTAAAGAACAAAGTATTTAATAAGAATATTTCATTCATTCAGATCTAGGATGTGTTATTTTAGTGTTCCCTTTATTTTTTTGAGCAGTGTATATATACTGTAAATATATATATATATATATATATATATATAGAGAGAGAGAGAGAGAGACAGACAGACAGACAGACAGACAGACAGACAGACAGACAGACAGATAGATAGATAGATAGATAGATAGATAGATAGATAGATAGATAGATAGATAGATAGATAGACAGACTATATTTTGGAGACTATATTTATATTTAAGATAGACTGCATTTTGGAGAGGGGGCCTGAACTGCACACCCTGGCTTCTTATAATGGGATGTGCTACTGTGCTGGGACTTAGTACTACAATATAGGAAAAGGGGGGGTACTCTGCGCCCCAGAGGCAAACCCCTATAGCGTTAGGTACCTGTCCGATGAGGTCACTGTGAAGTAGGTGTGCAGGCTCATACACTGGCCAGTATATGCCAAGTACCTTGAATATTATGGTTGTTAGAATTTTAATGGTGCACCTGCACCCTTTTATATAAATATATATATATATATATATATATATATATAGCTACCCATCACACTCCACGTAGGCTTAGATGCCAACCGTGGCACTCTAAATCATCAAGACACCTACAGAAAATGTCACGTAAAGTAGAACGTCAGTAGCGTAAATCTAAGAATCCAAGTGACTTCCTCACATATAAGACCACCTACCACTCCTATCGTCAGGCCCTGGACACTGCCAAACCAACATGTTTCCAATCTCTCATCTTATCATGCCACCAACCCCAAGCAACTTTTTAATACATTTAAATCACTTCTTTACCCTCCCTCACCTTCCCCACTAGCTACTACCCATGCACAAGAACTTGCTTCCTATTTCGAGGATAAGATTGATAAAATCTGAGATGAAATGGTATGTTCTAACTCAGCCAGTGACCTGCTCAATTCCCTGCCTGAACCCTCTGGTGCTTTCTCTTCATTTGATCCCACAAGTGAAGATAAAGTATCAATACTCTTTTCATCCTCCTACTCCACTACCTCTCTTCTTGATCCTATACCCTCACAAGTCAGTAAAACTTTGTCTCCTGTGCTTATCCCAACCTTAACTTAATCTGTAATCTCTCTCTCTCTACTGGTATCTTTCCTTCTCTGTTTAAACATGCAGTGATTACTCCCATTCTAAAAAAACACAACTCTGACCCTAAAAAACTGTCTAACTACCGTCCCATTTCTCAGCTACCATGTCCCTCCAATCTACTTGAGAGACTTGCCTACACTCGCCTTACACACTTTCTGAACTCCCACAACTTATTTGACCCACTTCAGTAAGGCTTTCGTGCCCAACACTCCAGTGAATGTGTCCTAGTGAATGATCTAGTCACTGCTAGATCGAAAGGCCATTACACACTTCTTATTCTTCTAGATCTCTCTGCTGCTTTTGACACTGTTGACCACTCTCTTCTCATACAAACACTACAATCCCTAGGTCTTCAGGACACAGCCCTTACTTGGTTCTCATCCTACCTATCTAATCGCTCTTTCAGTGTTCACTTCTCTGATTCTATCTCTTCTTCTCTACCTCTATCAGTTGGAGTACTGCAAGGCTCAGTCTTGGGTCCTCTGCTGTTCTCAATTTATACCTCATCAGAAATTAGCAAGGATAGAAATGCAGACTATTTTCAAATATAAGACTCTTGAACCAGGAGGTCTTAATAAAGATTTTGAGACCAAGTGGTTTTTGTAAATACGTTAATCCTCATTTTACTTCTATTCTTATTGTGTATTTATGGACCAATTTCATTGGCATTTTATTAATCTGTGGTTATTTTTTGCATTTTATGTATCATAGGCCCTCATTCCGAGTTGTTCGCTCGGTAAAAATCTTCGCATCGCAGCGATTTTCCGCTTAATGCGCATGCGCAATGTCCGCACTGCGACTGCGCCAAGTAAATTTGCTATGCACTTAGTAATTTTACTCACGGCTTTTTCATCGGTCTGGCGATCGTAATGTGATTGACAGGAAATGGGTGTTACTGGGCGGAAACAGGCCGTTTTATGGGCGTGTGGGAAAAAACGCTACCGTTTCCGGAAAAAACGCAGGAGTGGCCGGAGAAACGGAGGAGTGTCTGGGCGAACGCTGGGAGTGTTTGTGACGTCAAACCAGGAACGACAAGCACTGAACTGATCGCAGATGCCGAGTAAGTCTGAAGCTACTCAGAAACTGCTACGAGGTGTGTAATCGCAATATTGCGAATACTTCGTTCGCAATTTTAAGATGCTAAGATTCACTCCCAGTAGGCGGCGGCTTAGCGTGAGCAACTCTGCTAAAATCGCCTTGCGAGCGAACAACTCGGAATGACCTCCATTGTACATTGGAGGATGACTACAACAAAATGGCACAGTTTTTACGGGACATATATTAGAAGTCACTATGTGGACCCCTAAAGTACATCACTTCTGGTTAAAGCAGCCACAGACATGGAGTCCGATAATACATTGTTTACATCATGGGATCTCCGTCTTCCGGCCATGCGGCGGTTGTTGACCTACGTCACTTCCGGTGATGGGATGCCGTGCCGCGAGGAGGGGGAGACGGCCTTATATGGCTTGAAGCAGGAGGTCGCGTCATTCTGGAGATGGAGGGGGCGCAGTGATGAGATAAAGTCAGACACAGGACATCCGGGTATAGGAAAGGGCAAAAATCTGTAATACACGGACTGTGGGCATGACGACTTCCGGTGGAAGTCAATCTGGCGTCATGAGACATTACTGGATAATCAATTCTGGTGGGAAACGGACTTTTCTTGTGGCATACAGAAATGTGTGGAATGGATTTCATTGATGTATTATCAATTGTTAGATGTTTAGGATTTTAGTGGCTAGGTAATCCATGTCTGGTGTTAGGTTTTGGTTTTTTTAGATTTGTGGGAGGATAAATACCACAGAGTGTCTGCTACCATTTACACCTTGAAAAAGATAACCACTGTTATTGAAACGCATTGGTGAAGGTAGCAGGACGTGTGTGGAGCTCTCGCCTGGCTGTGTACGATTACTCCTGGGGACGCCTGGTTGTTTATCTGTAACAAACGCTATTGTCTACTCTTTTGTGTAGACCATCCAGTCTGGTGAGAATCCACCTTTTAGAGTTTTAATGTTGTATGTGGAAATAAATTTGTTATGGTATTGCACTATCTGAGAACCATTTCATTCACATGCACCCCCGGTTGGAATAAGAAGGGGATACTTCTAAGGGATTGAAAGAGGTCAGAACATCTCCAAATCGGTGATCCGCTCCATAAAAAGCGAAATTGTCTGCTAAAAGCAGACTACTCAATGCAGTACGAGTCTAGGCTATTAGTGATTTTCTTTTGTTCCCCTGTTGTTACAGTATCACACTATGTTTTTTGTTATGTTCCATCTCAAAGGGTACACGTTCCTGTAATTTGAGAGACTGAACATTTATTTGACTCAGCTGAGAAGCGCCTGAAATAAAGGGTGGTAACTATTCTTTCTATAGTCTGTCCACTGGGAGTATTGGTGATACTTCAAACCACTCTTTTTTTCGGCTGCTTAGGCGCACTGATTGTGATCTATTGTTTGTTTAGCATAGCAGGAGAGTATGGGCCACCATTCTGAACTCCACTACCCGAGCCCGGTTCCGAGTCCGGGTCGGGTTTTTCCGCCTGACTCGGAAACCAGAACGAGGCAAAATGTCATCATCTCGCTGTCGGATTCTCGCGAGGTTTGGATACCATATAAGGAGACGCGCGTCACCGCCATTTTCGCTCCAGTCCTGGAGAGAGTAGTGAGAGGACGTGTCTCCATTCTCAGTGTCTGTGTGGGCGGGAAAGTGTGAGGGGGGCGATTATAGTGCTATCTTGTGCTGCTTAGTCCAGTGTAGTGTCAGTGTTGCTGTGTTGTCCAGCATCAGACCAGTGCTAGTGTCCTGTGCATCAGTCAGTCCAGTGGTGTCCTCTGCTGCCATATGTCCAGTGCTGCTGTATAATAAGTCCCTTACAGTGTTGCTGTGTTGTACTGCATCAGACCAGTGGTAGTGTCCTGTGCATCAGTCAGTCCAGTGACCGGTCACAGTGGTGGTGTCCTCTGCTGCCATATGTCCAGTGCTGCTGTATATGATAAGTCCCTTACAGTGTTGCTGTGTTGTCCTGCATCAGAACAGTTGTAGTGTCCTGTGCAGAGGCATCACCGGGTGTGGTGACACCCGGTGCGCGCCCCTGATCTCCTGCCGCGATCGCGGCAAAAGGGGGCGTGGCCTTGTATTTAGGGGGCATGGCTTCGCGGGGATCCCAGAATCGTCACTCTGGGGGCGTGCCCAGCATCTCCGGAGATGCTGGGCTTCCCCCAGAGCCAGTCTCCGTCCGCTGTCGGCTCCTCTTCTGTGACAGGAGCCGGGTGCTGTAGGAGACTTTCTCACTGTAGCACCTGGTTCCTGTCAGTGCAGAGGAGCTGACATTTGGTGTCACCCTCCTCCAGGCGTCACACCCGGGTGCGGGCCGCACCCCCCCCACCTGCCTTGTGACACCACTGGTCCTGTGCATCAGTCTGTCCAGTAACCAGTCACAGTGGTGGTGTCCTCTGCTGCCAGATGTCCAGTGCTGCTGTATAATAAGTGCCTTACAGTGTCACTGTATTTGTCCTGCATCAGACCACTGGTAGTGTCCTGTGCATCAGTCAGTCCAGTGACCAGTCACAGTGGTGGTTTCCTCTGCTGCCATATGTCCAGTGCTGCTGTATAATAAATCCCTTACAGTGTTGCTGTGTTGTCCTGCATCAAACCAGTAGTAGTGTCCTTTGCTGTATATTATTTACTACAAATATTATTAACATTAAATCCAAATATAATTTTTACAGGGTTTGCTCTGTGTGGTGTAGGGTACGCTCTCCTGTGCCGCATCTTGTGCTATATAGCTCAAGAAAAATAATGGAGATCAAAAATGTGAAGGATAAAATAGGGAAAGATCAAGAACCACTTCCTCCTAGTGCTGAAGCTGCTGCCACTAGCCATGACATAGACGATTAAATGCCATCAACGTCTTCTGCCAAGGCCGATGCCCAATGTCATAGTAGAGGGCATGTCAATCCAAAAAACAAAAGTTCAGTAAAATGAACCAAAAAATAAATTTAAATGGTCTGTGGAGAAACGTAAACTTGCCAATATGCCATTTACGACACGGAGTGGAAAGGAATGGCTAAGGCCCTGGCCTATGTGCATGACTAGTGGTTCTGCTTCACATGACGATGGAAGCCCTCATCCTCCCGCTAGAAAAATTGTAAGAGTTAAGTTGGCAAAAGCACAACAAAGAGCTGTGCGTGCTAAGATGGTATCACAAATCCCCAAGGAGAGTCCAAGTGTTTCGGCAGTTGCGATGCCTGACCTTCCCAACACTGGACGGAAAGAGGTGGCTCCTTCCACCATTTGCACGACCTCTGCAAGTACTGAAAGGAGCACCAAAGTCCAGTTTCTGATATTCAAATTGAAGATGTCACTGCTGAAGTACACCAGGATGAGGACATGGGTGTTGCTGGCGCTGAGGAGGAAGTTGACGATGAGGATTCTGATGGTGATGTGGTTTGTTTAAATCAGGCATCGGGGGAGAAACCTGTTGTCCATGGGATGAATAAGCCCACTGTGATGCCTGGGCAAAATACCAAAACAAAACACCTCTTCAGTGTGGAATTATTTCTCCACAAATCCGGACAACAGGTGTCAAGCCGTGTGTTGCCTCTGTCAATCTATAATAAGTAGGGGGAAGTATATTAACCACCTAGGAACATCCTCCATTATATGTCACCTGCTGCGCATTCATTAGAAGTCAGTGTCAAGTTGCAAAACCTTGGGTAAGAGCATAACCAGTCCACTGACACCTAAATCCGTTCTTCCTCTTGTACCAAAGCTCCTGCAAGCCACACCACCAACTCCTTCAAAGTCAACTTCCTCCTCAGTCAGGAACATCAGTAGTCCTGCAGGCCATGTCCCTGGCAAGACTGAGGAGTCCTCTCCTAACCAGGATTCCTCCAGAGGATCCTTGAGTGGTAAGCCTACTACTGCTGTTGCTGCCGCTGCTGTTGTTGCTGCTGGGAGTCGATCATCATCCCAGAGGGGAAGTTGGAAGACCAATTGTACTACTTCAACTAAGCAATTGACTGTCCAATAGTCCTTTGTGAGGAAGATGAAATATGACAGCAGTCATCCTGTTGCAAAGCGTATAACTGAGGCCTTGACAGCTATGTTGATGTTAGACGTGCGTCCGGTATCCGCCATTAGGTCAGTGGGACTTAGAGAATTGTTTGAGGTAGTGTGTTCCCGGTTCCAAATCCCATCTAGGTTCCACTTCACTAGGCAGGCGATACCGATAATGTACAGAGACGTCAGAAAAAGTGTCCTCAGTGTCCTAAAAAATGCAGTTGTACCCACTGTCCACTTAACCACGGACATGTGGACAAGTGGACAAGTGGAACAGGGCAGACTAAGGAATATATGACTGTGACAGCCCACTGGGTAGATGTATTGCCTCCCGCAGCAACAACAGCAGCGGCACCAGTTGCAGCATTTCTCAAACACCAACTCGTTCCTAGGCAGGCTACGCTATGTATCACCTCTTTCAATAAGAGGCACACCACTGACAACCTCTTACGGAAACTGATGGACATCATCACACAATGGCTTACCCCAATTAGACTCTCCTGGGGATTTGTGATATCAGACAACGCCACCAATATTGTGCGTGCATTACATCTTGGCAAATTCCAGCAAATCTCATGGTTTGTTTGTTTTTTGGGGGGGGTTATCAACAAATTTTATTGTTTTGTGCGGCAGAACAAAGGAATGAGGGGTACATATAACATGAATGTCAACAGAAGTCACAGAGACATAAAAACTTACTGAAGACCATATTCAGGCACATATAAATGAGCATAGACCTCATCACAAAAAGAAAAAGAAAAACGATCAGCATCGCATAATGCTAAAGAGTAGGTGAGAAAGAATAGGAATATCAGCAGGTTGGAGTTAGTAACCATAGAAATACTGAGGCAATAATCCGACAACATTCAAAACTAACAAAACACGTTACACAAAAAATCATTCAAAGGAGGGAGGGGAGAGGGAGGGAGGAAGGAGGGCCTATATATACCTGGAAACAATTTCAATATGTAGAGAATACGCTGGATAGTGTACGAAAATACTACAAATAAAAAGAAAAGGCAAAAGTCTACAGCCGGAGGACTAGTTATACCATAAGAAAAATTATGAATAATATAAGGGTCATGAAATGTTGCGGCGAAGATTCCAATCCGTGTTTTTATAAATCTTCATGATAGTTTATTGTGTGCAAGAATCTAGAGAGGAAATGAAAGGTTTCCACTTAGCGTGGAATTTATCTACATGTTTATTGAGATCTGAAAAAGTATCACGTCTGTCAAAATACATTAATTGGAGAAGCTTGTGTATAACCTCTTGCATAGACGGAGAGGATGGTGAAATCCAATAAATTAAAATCACTTTTTTGGCTACTGTGAGTATAATTGTTAGTAATGGTATGATAGTAGATTTCTCGTTGCCAAGGGACCAGTTGTTGAAATCGGCTAGTAGACAGGCAATGGGATCAGGAGAAAGGCGTAACCCAAAAATGGTATTAATGTAATTTAATAACTTATACCAGAATCTTTTGATCTTACCACAGTTCCACATGCAGTGGAAGAAATTGGCCTTGGAAGCGTGACACTTCAAACAGGAACCATCACAGTCAGGGAACATATGTTTCCTCTGAACCAGAGAGACGTATGCCCTGTGGATTGTTTTCAGCTGGACTTCTTGAAGATAGGAAGACCTCAGATGCTTCAGCGACTTATCAAAATGTTTGGTTAGATCAGTAATTAGAGGAAAAGATGGAATATCTCCCTGCCAGGCTTTCAGGAGGGCGGACCAGGCCAGTGAAGTGCAATCAGGAGTTAGGAGGGAGTATAATAGTCTTGTATGGTATTGGGAAGATTTTAAAGAATTAAGTAAAGCGTTAAGCGGGTCTTTGGATAAAGTGAATCTAATGGAGGGGTCAAGCGATTGCGCAAAATGTCTAGATTGCATGTACATGTAAAATGAGCGGTTAGAGATCTGGTAGATGTGTGTTAGATCTGAGAAAGGTAATAAGGAACCCCCTGGATCAATAACCTGAGAGATGAGCATCAGCCCTTTAGATTTCCAGTTGTTGAATTCTGAATTCGTCAAAGAAGGAGGAAAGGAAGGGTTGCCCCATAGAGGAACAAAGGGAGAAGATAGAAAATTTCTGGACAGCTTCCTATTGATAGTTTGCTAGGCCAAATAAAAGTCTTGGAAAAAGAGGTGTTGTCTAATGAAAAGAGGGATGTCAGCTTTCTTAGAATGAAGAAGTGCACTGGGAGCGAAAGGGGAAAAGATGGCACAACCAAGAGTAAAGTCAGTATACTGTATGTGGAGGTATTCAGCAACCAATCAGATATGAATCTAAATTGTATAGCGAGGAAGTATCTATGAAGATTAGGAGTATTCATATCACCTTTAATGCGTGGAGATTGGAGTTTGTTAAGAGCCATTTTGGGGCATTTAAGTTGCCATAAGAGTTTGGAAGTAAGGCGATCAAATCTGGCATAATCTGATTTAGAAAGACCGATAGGCAACATCTGGAGAGCGTAAAAAATATTTGGAAAGATGATACTTTTCACAACAGCTAAACGGCCTAAGAGGGACAGAGGTAGAGACATCCAAGAGTCATATAAAGTAGCAATTCTGGAAAGGATTGGGGAAAAATTTATTTTATATAAAGAAGAGAAGTCAGTAGGAATAAGAAGAAACCTAAATATTTTATATTGTCAGTGGTAGAGAAATGGGAAAATAATGGTGCCGAAGATGGGGCAGTAATGGTAAGCAATTCAGATTTGGCAACATTTATCGGAAAGCCTGCCACAGTTCCAAAGGAATGTATTAAAGTCATCACTTGAGAAAGTGAAGACCCCGGGTTCGAAAGGAATAGCAGCATGTCATCTGCAAAGAGGGCTGTCTTTAAGACAACATTGCCTATCTGAATTCCTGCAATTGGTGGGGAGTTACGAATCATGACAGCTAAAGGCTCGATCGCTAGAGCAAATAAAAGGGGGGAAAGCGGACAACCTTGACGAGTCCCCTTTTGAATAGTGAACGGGGCTGATAGATGTCCATTACATAAAAGTTGTGATCTAGGGGAGGTATAAAGGGTTTTTAAGAAGGCAATAAATGGAGGGGGTAACCAAAGTTTTCTAAGGTTTGGAAGAGATAGGGCCAGGTAATGAGATCAAAGGCCTTTTCGGTGTCCAATGACAGTACCACATTGTGAGAAGACACAGGAGACCAGTCTTCACCCTGACAACCTAAAGCCACCTTCGGGACACCTTGACAGCCGTTGTCCTTGCGGACATATTTCATCTATGGACGTGGAAAATTAATACAGGGAGAACCACCAAACATCTGTGTCGGAACGGAGACAAGCCTCTGGACCTTCGCTAGGTGGGATACCCGGCTAATCCACAAAAGCATTGGTAACTATACCATAAGATTGGACACGTCTGCAAATCAGTATCAAGGATCCTGTTGATATTGTGACCGGTCACAGGGACTCTATTAACATAATTAGGTGTGCTCGATTTACATCAAGTGTCGTGGGCTAGAGACTGGCTATAAGAGGCTTTTTAATATATGGTTTTAAATGTGTACAACTATCCATGATTACATGTCTAGTATCATTAAATAAATGTGATTCATTTTATGGAAAAACACCTGTGTTTAGTTAACTTGTTAACGCTATCTTATCTTTTCTTCTTGTGGTAGTATCAGTTTCATGAGAGATTGACTGTCTCTCACTGTGGTAGCAGCTTAGAGAACCAGCACAAGTCCCAGCGCAAGAACTTGTATTAAGCAATTAATACTAATTTCTCATCTTTGAACGGAGGGCACTCGTCTAACATTTAAAACTGAATGGCGGCCACAAATAAATCCCGTTTGGATGGGGTGGATCACATGTGGTAGGGAAGATTTGAGGCGATCAGCAATAATTTTCGTCAAAATTTTGTAGCCGATATGTAAAAGGGATATGGGGTGGTAAGAAGTAGGGTCAGAGAGATCATGTCCTTGTTTCGGTAAAACTAATAATAGCAGAATTGAAATGAAGTGGAAGTGAATTAGAATCTAAGGTATGATTATATAAGGCCGTTAGGTGAGTATCTATTTTTGGAAGTAAACATTTATAAAATTCCCCTGTAAGACCATCTGGGCCTGGGGCCTTAGAAGGTTCCAAACGAGAAATTGCAGTCCGGACTTCCTCGCAAGTGATCGGGGACGTTAGAGTGGGGAGAGTATCAAAGAGAAATTGTGGAAGCGCCGGATATTCCCAGGAAGAAGAAGTGGGATGGTCATCAGTTATAGGGGAGAGTGAGAGGGGGAGCTCAGAATACAAATTGTCATAAAAGGATCTCATAGTGTTTGAAATCTGCTGAGGATCAACAATTAGAGATCCTTCTGTAGACTTCAGTGGATGTACCAACATAGGGGAACGAGACCCTTTTAGGAGATTTGTCAGCATCTTGCCTGTTTTATTGCCGAATTTGTGGAAATGAAAATCGACTCTGAATTTGTATTTATCACCCATGGCACTTAAGAATTAATCGAAGTGTAATTTTTGAGTTAGGTAAGAGTGTTTGTTAGCCGGGGTAGGGGCAGATTTATAAAGTTGAAAGGAATCGGTGAGGGCCTGCTGTATGGAAAGATAAGAGAGAGCATATTGTCGTCTTAGTGCGGACGTATAGGAGAGGATCTCGCCTCGCAGTACTGCTTCGGATGCCTGCCAAAATAGGGAAGGATCAGTAAGAGCATGTGAGTTATTAGAAAAAACATATTGGTCCCAGGTTGTATGTAACATATCACAGAATTTTGAGGATTGGACCAGATGAGAAGGGAAATGCCATTGAGGGGAGGGGGGGGGGGCGTGATCTGAAATATCTATCGACTCAATATCTGCTTCTATTACTTTAGGAAATAAATGGTGTGACAAGAAGGTGTAATCAATGCGTGAAAGTGTACTATGGGCAGCAGAAAGGCAAGTGTAATTTCTGTCAGTGGGGTGTAATGCCCTCCAAACGTCAATGACCTATAGAGACGTAGAGAAAAGAGGAATACCTAATTTAGGCAGGTGAACAGTGGCATTGTGGACATTAGACCGGTCCAGGCAAGGTGAGGTAATAAGGTTGAAACACCACATATGATTAAATTTTCATGAAGATGTGGGGATAATTTAGAAATCAACAACTGGAAAAAAGCTTTGTTATATACATTGGGGGCATAAATATTACAAAGTATAAATGGAATATTATACAGAGTAATCTCAACCAACAGAAACCTACCAGAGGGGTCAGCGTCAATTCGAACAACAGTAATAGGAATATGTCTTTTGGCCAAAATGACGCCGCCTCGCCTTGGAATTGTAGGGAGCAGCAGCCAATAAAGTCCACTGAAGCATCTGAAGCTTGAGGGATTCTGATTGGGTTAAATGGGATTCCTGAATAAAAACAATATCAATATCATGTTTGGATAAGTATTGAATAAACGTCTCTTGGCAGGGGAGTTTATGCCCCAAACATTCAGAGAGCCTAATTTAAGTTTGGTCATTGAAAGAGACTTTCATGATATAAAACAGCACTACCCAGCAGAAAGCTAGCAATCAAGGTACAACAAGCAGAAGTAAGTGACATGGGGAGAGGGAGTGGAGGGACATAGAAAAAATAGTAAACAACAACAACATAAGAGAAAATATTCAACATGGCCATATCAAACAGCCAGAAATCCGGCAAGAAAAAAAAGCGTAATAACTAGTGATGTGCACCGGACATTTTTCGGGTTTTGTGTTTTGGTTTTGGATTCGGTTCCGCGGCCGTGTTTTGGATTCAGACGCGTTTTGGCAAAACCTCCCTGAAATTTTTTTGTCGGATTCGGGTGTGTTTTGGATTCGGTTTTTTTTTACAAAAAACCCTCAAAAACAGCTTAAATCATAGAATTTGGGGGTCATTTTGATCCCATAGTATTATTAACCCCAATAACCATAATGTACACTCATTTTCAGTCTATTCTGAACACCTCACAATATTATTTTTAGTCCTCAAATTTGCACCGAGGTCGCTGGATGGCTAAGCTAAGCGACACAAGTGGCCGACACAAACACCTGGCCCATCTAGGAGTGGCACTACAGTGTCAGGCAGGATGGCACTTCAAAAAAATTGTCCCCAAACAGCACATGATGCAAAGAAAAAAAGAGGCGCATCAAGGTCGCTGTGTGACTAAGCTAAGCGACCCAAGTGGCCGACACAAACACCTGGCCCATCTAGGAGTGGCACTGCAGTGTCAGACAGGATGGCAGATTAAAAAAATTGTCCCCAAACAGCACATGATGCAAAGAAAAAAAGAGGCGCATTGAGGTAGCTGTGTGACTAAGCTAAGCGACCCAAGTGGCCGACACAAACACCTGGCCCATCTAGGAGTGGCATTGCAGTGTCAGACAGGATGGCACTTCAAAAAAATAGTCCCCAAACAGCACATGATGCAAAGAAAAATGAAAGAAAAAAGAGATGCAAGATGGAATTGTCCTTGGGCCCCCCCACCCACCCTTATGTTGTATAAACAGGACATGCACACTTTAACGAACCCATCATTTCAGCGACAGGGTCTGCCACACGACTGTGACTGAAATGACTGGTTGGTTTGGGCCCCCACCAAAAAAAGAAGCAATCAATCTCTCCTTGCACAAACTGGCTCTACAGAGGCAAGATGTCCACCTCATCATCATCCTCCGATTCCTCACCCCTTTCACTGTGTACATCCCCCTCCTCACAGATTATTAATTCGTCCCCACTGGAATCCACCATCTCAGGTCCCTGTGTACTTTCTGGAGGCAATTGCTGCTGGTGAATGTCTTAACGGAGGAATTGATTATAATTAATTTTGATGAACATCATCTTCTCCACATTTTCTGGAAGTAACCTTGTACGCCGATTGCTGACAAGGTGAGCGGCTGCACTAAACACTCTTTCGGAGTACACACTGGAGGGAGGGCAACTTAGGTAGAATAAAGCCAGTTTGTGCAAGGGCCTCCAAATTACCTCTTTTTTCTGCCAGTATACGTACGGACTGTCTGACGTGCCTACTTGGATGTGGTCACTCATATAATCCTCCACCATTCTTTCAATGGTGAGAGAATCATATGCAGTGACAGTAGTCGACATGTCAGTAATCGTTGGCAGGTCCTTCAGTCCGGACCAGAAGTCAGCACTCGCTCCAGACTGCCCTGCATCACCGCCAGCGGGTGGGCTCGGAATTCTTAGCCTTTTCCTCGCACCCCCAGTTGCGGGAGAATGTGAAGGAGGAGATGTTGACGGGTCACGTTCTGCTTGACTTGACAATTTTCTCACCAGCAGGTCTTTGAACCTCTGCAGACTTGTGTCTGCCGGAAAGAGAGATACAATGTAGGTTTTAAATCTAGGATCGAGCACGGTGGCCAAAATGTAGTGCTCTGATTTCAACAGATTGACCACCCGTGAATCCTGGTTAAGCGAATTAAGGGCTCCATCCACAAGTCCCACATGCCTAGCGGAATCGCTCTGTTTTAGCTCCTCCTTCAATGTCTCCAGATTCTACTGCAAAAGCTGGAGACATTGAAGGGAATGACCTGACTCAGGCTGGCAGTGTCTGAACTGACTACACGTGTGGCAAGTTCAAAGGGTTGCAGAACCTTGCACAACGTTGAAATCATTCTCCACTGCGCTTGAGTCAGGTGCATTCCTCCTCCTTTGCCTATATCGTGGGCAGATGTATAGGCTTGAATGGCCTTTTGCTGCTCCTCCATCCTCTGAAGCATATAGAGGATTGAATTCCACCTCGTTACCACCTCTTGCTTCAGATGATGGCAGGGCAGGTTCAGGAATGTTTGGTGGTGCTCCAGTCTTCTGTACGCGGTGGCTGAATGCCAAAAGTGGCCCGCAATTCTTCGGGCCACCGACAGCATCTCTTGTACGCCCCTGTCGTTTTTTAAATAATTCTGCATCACCAAATTAAATGTATGTGCAAAACATGGGACATGCTGGAATTTGCCCAGATGTAATGCATGCACAATATTGCTGGCATTGTCCGATGTCACAAATCCCCAGGAGAGTCCAATTGGGGTAAGCCATTCTGCGATGATGTTCCTCAGTTTCCCTAAGAGGTTGTCAGCTGTGTGCCTCTTCTGGAAAGCGGTGATACAAAGCGTAGCCTGCCTAGGAACGATTTGGCGTTTGCGAGATGCTGCTACTGGTGCCGCCGCTGCTGTTCTTGCTGCGGGAGGCAATACATCTACCCAGTGGGCTGTCACAGTCATATAGTCCTGAGTCTGCCCTGCTCCACTTGTCCACATGTCCGTGGTTAAGAGGACATTGGGTACAACTGCATTTTTTAGGACACTGGTGACTCTTTTTCTGAGGTCTGTGTACATTTTCGGTATCACCTGCCTAGAGAAATGGAACCTAGATGGTATTTGGTACCGGGGACACAGTACCTCAATCAAGTCTCTAGTTGGCTCTGAATTAACGGTGGATACCGGAACCACGTTTCTCACCGCCCAGGCTGCCAAGGCCTGTGAAATCCGCTTTGCAGCAGGATGACTGCTGTGATATTTTATCTTCCTCGCAAAGGACTGTTGGACAGTCAATTGCTTACTGGAAGTAGTACAAGTGGTCTTCCGACTTCCCCTCTGGGATGACGATCGACTCCCAGCAGCAACAACAGCAGCGCCAGCAGCAGCAGGCGTTACACTCAAGGATGCATCGGAGGAATCCCAGGCAGGAGAGGACTCGTCAGACTTGCCAGTGATATGGCTTGCAGGACTATTGGCTTTCCTGTGTAAGGAGAAAATTGACACTGAGGGAGTTGGTGGTGTGGTTTGCAGGAGCTTGGTTACAAGAGGAAGGGATTTAGTTGTCAGTGGACTCCTTCCGCTGTCACCCAAAGTTTTTGAACTTGTCACTGACTTCTGATGAATGCGGTCCAGGTGACGTATAAGGGAGGATGTTCCTAGGTGGTTAATGTCCTTACCCCTACTTATTACAGCTTGACAAAGGCAACACATGGCTTGACACCTGTTGTCCACATTTGTGTTGAAATAATTCCACACCGAAGAGCTGTTTTTTTTTGTATTTTGACCAGGCATGTCAATGGCCATATTCGTCCCACGGACAACAGGTGTCTCCCCGGGTGCCTGACTTAAACAAACCACCTCACCATCAGAATCCTCCTTGTCAATTTCCTCCCCAGCACCAGCAACACCCATATCCTCATCCTGGTGTACTTCAACAGTGACATCTTCAATTTGACTATCAGGAACTGGACTGCGGGTGCTCCTTCCAGCACTTGCAGGGGGCGTGCTAATGGTGGAAGGCGCAAGCTCTTCCCGTCCAGTGTTGGGAAGGTCAGGCATCGCAACCGACACAATTGGACTCTCCTTGGGGATTTGTGGTTTAGAAGAACGCACAGTTCTTTGCTGTGCTTTTGCCTGCTTAAGTCTTTTCATTTTTCTAGCGAGAGGATGAGTACTTCCATCCTCATGTGAATCTGAACCACTAGCCATGAACATAGGCCAGGGCCTCAGCCGTTCCTTGCCACTCCGTGTCGTAAATGGCATATATGCAAGTTTACGCTTCTCCTCATATGCTTTTAATTTTGATTTTTGGGTCATTTTACTGAATTTTTTTTGGGGGGAGATTTTACATGCTCTCTACTATGACATTGGGCATCGGCCTTGGCAGACGACGTTGATGGCATTTCATCGTCTCGGCCAAGACTAATGGCAGCAGCTTCAGCACGAGGTGAAAGTGGATCTTGATCTTTCCCTATTTTACCTTCCACATTTTTGTTTTCCATTTTTTAATGTGTGGAATTATATGCCAGTATCAATAGTAATGGCCTACTACTATATATACTGCGCACAACTGAAATCTACCACAGGTATAGAATGAAGATGGATAGTATACTTTACGACACAGAGGTAGGTACAGCAGTGTCCTTCCGTACCGTACTGCTATATATGCTGGTGGTCACTGTGTCAGCAAACTGCAAAACTAAAATGCACCACAGGTATAGAATGTAGATGGATAGTATACTTGATGACACAGAGGTAGGTACAGCAGTGGCCTTCCGTACCGTACTGCTATATATAATGGTGGTCACTGTGTCTGCAAACTGCAAAACTAAAATGCACCACAGGTATAGAATGTAGATGGATAGTATACTTGACGACACAGAGGTAGTTACAGCAGTGGCCTTCCATACCGTACTGCTATATATGCTGGTGGTCACTGTGTCAGCAAACTGCACAACTGAAATGCACCACAGGTACATAATCTAGATGGATAGTATACTTGATGACACAGAGGTAGGTACAGCAGTGGCCTTCCGTACCGTACTGCTATATATACTGGTGTTCACTGTGTCAGCAAACTGCAAAATTAAAATACACCACAGGTATAGAATGTAGATGGATAGTATACTTGACGACACAGAGGTAGGTACAGCAGTGGCCTTCCGTACCGTACTGCTATATATGCTGGTGGTCACTGTGTCAGCAAACTGCAAAACTAAAATGCACCACAGGTATAGAATGTAGATTGATAGTATACTTGACGACACAGAGGTAGGTACAGCAGTGGCCTTCCGTACCCTACTGCTATATATACTGGTGGTCACTGTGTCAGCAAACTGCAAAACTAAAATGCACCACAGGTATAGAATGTAGATGGATAGTATACTTGACGACACAGAGGTAGGTACAGCAGTGGCCTTCCGTACCGTACTGCTATATATACTGGTGGTCACTGTCTCAACAAACTGCACAACTAAAATGCACCACAGGTATACAATCTAGATGGATAGTATACTTGACCACACAGAGGTAGGTACAGCAGTGGCCTTCCGTACCGTACTGCTATATATACTGGTGGTCACTGTGTCAGCAAACTGCACAACTGAAATGCACCACAGGTATAGAATCTAGATGGATAGTATACTTGATGACACAGAGGTAGGTACAGCAGTGGCCTTCCATACCGTACTGCTATATATACTGGTGGTCACTGTGTCAGCAAACTGCAAAACTAAAATGCACCACAGGTATAGAATGTAGATGGATAGTATACTTGACGACACAGAGGTAGGTACAGCAGTGGCCTACTGTACCGTAATGCTATATATTATATACTGGTGGTCAGCAAACTGTGCAAAACTGAAATTCACCACAGGTATGGATGAATAGTATACTTGACGACACAGAGGTAGGTACAGCAGTGGCCTACTGTACCGTAATGCTATATTTTATATACTGGTGGTCAGCAAAACTCTGCACTGTACTCCTCCTATATTAATATACAGCTGCTCCCAGTCCCCACAATTAAGCAATAAGTAAAGCAAGCACAAATATTTGCATCAACAATACACGGAGAGGATGCCAGCCACGTCCTCTCCCTAACATTTCCAATGCACGAGTGAAAATGGCGGCGACGCGCAGCTGCTTATATAGAATCCGAATCTCGCGAGAATCCGACAGCGGGATGATGACATTCGGGCGCGCTCGGGTTAACCGAGCCATACGGGAGAATCCGAGTATGCCTCGGACCCGTGTAAAAAGGGTGAAGTTCGGGGGGGGGGGGGTTCGGTTTCCGAGAAACCGAACCCGCTCATCACTAGTAATAACATATATAAACAAATCAAAACAATGATGCAGCTCTCCGGTAGACACAGCTGCCAGTCAGGAGTACCTGAAATGGAGAAACAAAGGCTATCTAGAGAGACATGCAATACAAGCATAGTAGTGAAGTGTTAGGGTTCATGGATTCACATGTAATGGTAGAACAGGAAAATTGGGAGACGGAAAGCACTGTGTAGTCAAAAATTGAAATGCAAAAAACATTATGTCATGTAAAGAAATAGTCCTTAGTCCAGGACGTATAGTAGGTAGGAAACTAAGAAATATGCATGATCTTAAATCGTAGCAGAGGAGGCGGACGGACCTGAGTCCACATGATCATCAGTTATATCATCAGCAGCCTCAGCATCAAGTTCCTGAATATAGGACATAGGGGGTCATTCCGAGTTGTTCGCTCGTTGCCGATTTTCGCAACGGAGCAATTAAGGCAAAAATGTGCATGCGCATGGTACGCAGTGCGCATGCGCTAAGTATTTTAGCACAAAACTTAGTAGATTTACTCACGTCCGAACGAAGAATTTTCATCGTTGAAGTGATCGGAGTGTGATTGACAGGAAGCGGGTGTTTCTGGGCGGAAACTGACCGTTTTCTGGGAGTGTGTGGAAAAACGCAGGCGTGTCAGGGAAAAACACGGGAGTGTCTGGAGAAACGGGGGAGTGGCTGGCCGAACGCTGGGCGTGTGTGTGACGTCAAACCAGGAACGAAATGGCCTGAGCTGATCGCAATCTGTGAGTAGGTCTGGAGCTACTCAGAAACTGCTAAGTATTTTCCATTCGCAATTCTGCAAATCTTTTGTTCGCTATTCTGCTAAGCTAAGATACACTCCAAGAGGGCGGCGGCCTAACGTGTGCAATGCTGCTAAAATCTGCTAGCAAGTGAACAACTCGGAATCACCCCCATAGCGTCATCAGGAGATGTGAAATCCACTGGATTACCGCTACTATAAATGCGAAGTTTCGCAGGGTACATAAGAGTGAATTTACGTTTGGCTTGGACACACTTAGCACAAATCGAGTTAAAAGCCTTCCTGGCTTTCATGAGCTCCACAGAAAAATCCTGGAATATAAATAAACGTGATTTTTCCCACAGCACAAAACGTTGTTTGCGCAAAGCAGTTCAGAAAGCCAGTTTATGTAAATAGTTTAGGCAGCGAAAGAAGACGACACGGGGGCGATCATCAGGGGTGCGTGGTGGAGGGCCCGCTCTGTGTACTCTCTCGATCACTAAATCTTTGCAATCATCAGCAATGCCCAAAAGGTATGGAAGTGTGGTTTGTACAAATTTAGCTAGATCAGGTCCTTTGATAATTTCAGGAAGGCCCACCAGACGTATGTTGTTTCTGCGTGAGCGATTTTCTGCATCCTCTAGACGGTTATAATAAATTATGGTTTTCTTTCTGCAAGCATATGATAGACCCCTGTGCTATAGCCATATCATGGCTAAGAGACCCAAAGACCCAATTTGGTTATCATGGACTGACACTTTGTGAGAAAGGTGCTGTATCTGCTGAGTGATATCTGCCACAGTTTTGGTGAAGAGGGGGTCCATCGTGCTGTTTATTGCAGCTACTTTGTCAGTGTATGTAATTGGGGCATCAGGAGGGGGACTGACCTGGCAAATAGCCTGAGAAACTGCCTGAGTGCACAGGTTAGCAGCTGCTTTCTTTGCTGCAGGAGATGCTGGTGGCATAGTGATGCCCGGCGCCATGATGGATTCGGCGCGTCTCTTCTCTTTCCGCGGCGGCTGAGGGAGTAAGGAGGTCTTTGTGGAGAAGCCAGGTATTTGTCCATCCGACAGCGGGGCAGGTCTGGAGCACTGTGGTGCCTTAATGGAAGCCACGGATCAACTGTTAGAAGCGGGGAGGGAGTGCGTCCACCGGAGCTGTGCAGGGAGACATCCTCACAGCATACGAGCGCAGCTGGAAGTCTCAGCACGTCCCATGTTTTACACATACAATTAATTTGGTAGTGCAGAATTTTTTGAAAAATGACAGGGGCATACAGGAGATGCTGTCGGTGTCCCGAAAGATTGTGGGCCACTTTCGGCATTCAGCCCCTGCATGCCGAAGACTGGAGCACCATCAAACACTCCTGAATCTGCCCTGTCATCACCTGAAGCAAGAGGTGCTAACGAGGCGGAATTCAACACTCTATATGCTTCAGAGGATGGAGGAGCAGCAAAAGGCCATTCAAGCCTATACATCCACCTACAATATAGGCAAAGGAGGGGGAATGCACCTGACTCAAGTGCAGTGGAGAATGATTTCCATCTTGTGCAAGGTTCTCCAACTTGCCACATGTGAAGGCAGTTCAGACACTGCCAGCTTGAGTCAGGTAATTCCGCATATCAGGCTTTTGCAGAAGCAGCTGGAGAAATTGAAGGAGGAGCTAAAATGGAGCGATTTTGCAAAGTATGTGGGACTTGTGGATGGAGCCCTTCATTTGCTTTGCCAGGAATAAAGGGGGGTCAATCTGCTGAAATCAGATTTCATCACTCTTTCTGGCAGACACAAGTCTGCAGAGGTTCAAAGACCTGCTGGTTAGAAAATTGTCAACTCAAGCGGAACGTGACCCATCAACAGCTCCTCCTACATTTTCTCCCACAACTGGGGCGGCGAGGAAAAGGATAAGATTTCCTATACCACCCACTGGCGGTGATGCAGGGCAGTCAGGAGCGAGTGCTGACATCTGTTCTGGACTGAAGGACCTGACAACGATTACTGACATGTCTACTGTCACTGCATATGATTCTGTCACCATTGAAATAATGGTGGAGGATTATATGAGTGACAGCATCCAAGTAGACATGTCAGACAGTCCGCATGTATACTGGCAGGAAAAA
This sequence comes from Pseudophryne corroboree, assembly GCF_028390025.1. Classification (NCBI taxonomy): domain Eukaryota; kingdom Metazoa; phylum Chordata; class Amphibia; order Anura; family Myobatrachidae; genus Pseudophryne; species Pseudophryne corroboree. The sequence goes on from NC_086447.1 coordinate 140,301,897, forward strand.
GAGGCAATTTGGATGCCCTTGCACAAACTGGCTTTATTTTACCTAAGTTGCCCCCCCTCCAGTGTGTACTCCAAAAGAGTGTTTAGTGCAGCTGGTAACCTTGTCAGCGATCGGTGTTGGAGGTTACTTCCACAAAATGTGGAGAAGATGATGTTCATCAAAATTAATTATAAATTCCTCCGGTCAGACCTTTACCAGTAATTGCCTCCAGAAAGTACACAGGGCCCTGTGATGGTGGATTCCAGTGGGGACGAATTAATACTCTGCAAGGAGGAGTATGTACACACTGAAAGGGGTGAGGAATTAGAGGATGATCATGAGGTCGACATCATGCTTCTGTAGAGCCAGTTTGTGCAAGGAGAGATTGATTGCTTCTTTTTTGGTGGGGGCCCAAACAAACCAGTCATTTCAGCCACAGTCGTGTGGCAGACCCTGTTGCTGATATGATTGGTTTGTTAAAGTGGGCATGTCCTGTTTATACAACATAAAGGTAGTTGGGAGGGCCCAAGGACAATTCCATCTTGCACCTCTTTTTCTTATTTGCATCATGTGCTGTTTGGGGACTAGATTATTAAAGTGCCATCCTGTCTGACACTGCCGAAAAACTCCAGGGGAACTGCCATATAAGTCCTGGGGTACTGCCATATAAGTCCAATCCAGTGGTGCTGTCTTGTGCTGCCATAAGTCCAGTGGTGGAGTCCTGTGCTGTATAATATTTACTCCAAATAAAAGGGTTATATACATTACTTATATTATTATCCAAATAATTTTTATAGGGTTTGCCCTGTGTGGTGTAGGGGTACGCTTTCCTGTGCTGCATATTATTATAATAGCTCCACATAAAAGGGTTATTATTATACAAATTAATTTTACAGGCTTTGCTGTGTGTGTGTGTGTGTGTGTGTGTGTGTGTGTGTGTGTGTGTGTGTGTGTGTGTGTGTGTGGTTTAGGGGTACGCTCTCCTGTGGCACCAATATTGTGTGTGTATTACATCTGGGCAAATTCCAGCACGTCCCATGTTGTTTGTGCCGCACACTTGTGTCGCTTAGCTTAGTCATACAGTTACCACATTGCACCTCTTTTACTTCTTTGCATGATATGTTGTTTGGGGCCTAGTTTTTAAATCTGCCATCCTGTCTGCAACTGCAGTGCCACTCCTAGATGGGCCAGGTGTTTGTGCAGCACACTTTTGTCGCTTTGTTTAGTCTTACTGCCACCTCGGTGCAACCTTTTGGCCTAAAAACAATATTGTGAGCTTTGAGGTGTTCAGAATAGACTAGAAATTAGTGGAAATTAATGTTATTGAGGTTAATAATACCGTAGAATCAAAATTACCCCCAAATTCTGTGTTTTTTTAGCTGTTTTTATGTTTTTTTCAAAAATCATCCAGATCCAAAACACGAAAGGGTGGTTTTGGCAAATCCAATCCAGATCCAAAACATGAGGATGGAACCAGAACCAAAACACAAAACACGAAAAGTGCCGTCGCACATTTCTAAAAATAACCCGCCGAAATCTAACTCTCTCTGCAAATGTTATATCTGCCCCCCCCCCCTGCAGTGCACATGGTTTTGCCCAACTGCTAGCAATATTTGCTGCTGTGATCAACTCTGAATTACCCCTCATGTGCACTGCAGTTGGGGCAGATATAACATGTGCAGAGAGAGTTAGATTTGGGTGGGTTATTTTGTTTCTGTGCGGAGTAAATACTGGCTGCTTTATTTTTACGCTGCAATTTAGATTTCAGTTTTAACACACCCCACCCAAATCTAACTCTCTCTGCAAATGTTATATCTTCCCCCCACCCCTGCAGTGCATGGTTTTGCCCAACTGCTAACAAATTTGCTGCTACGATCAGGTCTGAATTACCCCTACAGGCTCAGCACTGACATTAGCTGTGCCAGTGTCATGGTGATAGCAGGGGAGAATGGGGGATGGATCTTTAAAGATCCCTCACTTCTCTGCTGGGCACAGCACAGCAGGGTAATGTGGGAGGGATCTGCAAAGACAACGACCCACTCCTTGCTGTAGAATAGAAAAAAATATTTGGAGATGGCATTTATTTAGTAAGGTTCCTCCAGATTTAGGAATAGTATCTCTGATCTGATCACATTTCCCAATAGAGGCATGGGAAATGTGATCAGGATGCTGATTATATGCAAATGTTTGGGCTTGGAGGAGATTTTTACTAAATATTTTCCAAAAACCATGTGGTAACTTTAAGTAATACTAAATTATTTTAATGTGAAAAAATTTGTGAAACATCTTTATTTTAGAAAAAAGAAGTATTGATAAATAGGCCCCCTAATGTGTGTTAAGAAAACATTGCCTACATTACATGATTAAAATCAAAACTAGCCAAAACCATTGACACAAGACAGTATGAATCCATAAATACACCAAATTCTGACCCTACTGGACCTTTGCATGACATAGCAGATATCGGGATTTGTCAGATCAGGCGAACTTCAGCTAAACAATTATTGGTTTCTTCAGCAAAACCTTTCTTTTCAAAATTGACTGTTACATTTGTTGTTACCCATATCAGGGCAGCAACTAGGTGTGTGCCGATGGTGCTTTGCCCACAGCGCAAATGTACTGCAGGCGCACCATCTTGCAACATACCCGCACGGCCGCTATCTCCATTCTCCAGACTCTGTGCTACACAGCACACAGCCACACACACTCACTGCTGCTGGCGGCGCCGCCTGTGTCGCACGTGTGGCGCCACCTGTATCCACTACAGCGTGCGGCGCTGCCTGTGTCCCTACTCCCGCTGGCAGCGCCGCCTGTGTTCCGCTGGCGGACGGCGCCGCCTGTGTTCCTACTCCCGCTGGCAGTGCCGCCTATGTCCCACTGGCGGCGCCGCCTGTGTCCCCTCACCCACCACCGCCACTGCTGCTGATTGTTCACATAAGGGTCTGGGTGCAGGGGACTGTGAAGCTGCTGCTTTAGCCGGCGGTGGGTCAGTCTGCAGGAAAATCGGGCGGCTGTGTGTACATGGAGGAGCAGGACACTACCAAGAGGACTCGGGTCTGCCACAATGTGTAAAAAGGGGGACGCTGTCTGCCGTAATGTGTAAAAAGGGGGACGCTGTCTGCCGTAATGTGTAAAAAGGGGACGCTGTCTACCGTAATCTGTAAAAAGGGGGACTGTCTGCCGCGATGTGTAAAAAGGAGGACGCTGTCTGCCGTAATGTGTAAAAAGGGGGACGCTGTCTGCCGTAATGTGTAAAAAGGGGACGCTGTCTACCGTAATGTGTAAAAAGGGGGACACTGTCTGCCGCAATGTGTAAAAAGGAGGACGCTGTCTGCCGTAATGTGTAAAAAGGGGGACACTGTCTGCCGTAATGTGTAAAAAGGGGGACACTGTCTGCCGTAATGTGTAAAAAGGGGGACACCGGGGTGAGGCGCGCCCTGCTCGACCACCAGCTGATTGACGCACGGAGACTGACACATCCTACTGAGATAGATTATTCCTTTTTCTCACACCCACATCAGACATATTCCAGAATTGATTACCTGTTTCTGAGCCACCGGCACCTACACCTCCTTTCTGATGCCTCTATAGGCCAGATTGTGTGGTCAGATCATGCCCCAGTTAACCTCACTTTAAGCTTGCCTCCCAGTGCACATCGCCAATGGTCCTGGCGTTTTAACGACACTTTTTTGCAGGACGCAGACTGTCGGTCTCGAATCGACAATGCTTTAGATTCTTATATCTGTACCAACGACTTAGATGACATTTCTAAAGTCTCAGTCTGGGAAGCACACAAATGTGTCATTAGGGGGGTTTGTGTCCAGATAGGATCCCTCCGTAAAAAGCAGAGGGAGAAACTTCGGGGTGATTTATTGTCTAAAATACAATCTCTCGAGCTTTTACACAAAAGATTCCAAACCCCACAACATTATGCTGATCTCGAAGCTGCTGGGGCAGATCTGAATAAGTTACTCTCTGATAGAGTCAAGTTTCCTTATCGGAAGTGCCGTAGCAGATACTATCAATGGGGCAACAAACCTGGGAAATTACTAGCCAAAGCCCTTAGAGAGCAACGTGCTCTTACTTTTATTCACACAATTAAAAATAGCCACGGTCAGTCCCAACATGAGACACCTCACATCGCTAAGGCCTTTAGGGCATATTATTCCACTCTGTATAACCTTTCTGGTCTGGCCGGAAGGACTGACAAGTTGTCCCATCAAACAGCCATAGCTGACTATTTACGGGCCTTAGACTTCCCCACGCTATCCACAAAAGAAGTGGAAGATCTAGATGCCCCTTTTTCTACTGAGGAGGTTAGGAAAGTTATTGAATCCTCTCCCAACGGCAAGAGTCCCGGCCCTGATGGATATACCGTTGCTTATTATAAAGCTTTCAAAGAGAAATTAGTCCCTCTACTCACGAGAGCCTTTTATACTATATCAGAACAATCGCCTTTCTCCCCGCAATCTCTCGAAGCCCATATTGTAGTTCTACCTAAGGAGGGTAAAGACCCCTGTCTTTGCTCCAGTTATCGGCCAATTTCACTATTAAATATAGACATAAAACTCTTTGCCAAACTGATTGCAAACCGCCTTAAACTATTATTACCTGGTCTGATACATGGAGATCAAGCTGGATTTGTTTTAGGCCGAGAAGCTAGAGATAATACCTCTAAAGTGCTAAACATGATTCACTATGCCGGCCAGCTTTCGTCCCCATCAATCATACTTTCGACTGATGCTGAAAAAGCATTTGACAGAGTAGACTGGGACTTTCTGTCTGGCATACTGAAGCATCTAGGGCTCGGTAACACCTGTCTTCACAGAATCCTATCTCTTTATACTTCCCCGTCCGCCAAAATTAGGATTAATGGCTCCCTTTCTGATTCCTTTCCTATTTCCAATGGTACGCGACAGGGCTGCCCACTATCTCCATTGCTCTTTGTCCTTTGCATGGAAACATTAGCTCGAAGCATTAGGGCTAACTCGAATATCTCGGGTTTGTTGGTGAAAGGGACTGAATACAAACTGGCTTTATATGCCGACGATTTACTCGCTATAATTTCAAAACCGGTCACTTCTTTGCCGAACTTGATGGTAGAATTTGAGAAGTTTGGAGCCCTCTCTAACTTCAAAATAAATTATTCCAAATCTATTGCCATGAATTTAACTACTCCTCCTGATATAGTAGAGGTTTTGAAACATGCCTTCCCCTTTGCCTGGCACGATCACAAATTAAAATATTTGGGGGTGTTACTGACCAACGATTTATCCAAATTATTCTCCCTAAATTTTAACCCTTTATTGGCTATGCTTCGCCTAGACTTCCAGAAATGGAAGAAACTAAGACTGTCATGGTTCGGCAGGATTAACGTTGTTAAAATAAATGCCCTCCCTAGGATACTATTCTTTCTCCAGACCCTTCCAATACACATCCCCCTACTTTGGCTCCGAGACGTCCAGAATCTTATTTGCGCGTTTGTTTGGGGATGTAAGACACCCAGGTTTAAACACAACATTTTATTTAGGAGAAAACATCAAGGGGGGCAACAGCTCCCACATATTTCCAACTACTACCATGCTGTACAGTTGAATAGGATTCTGGAATGGACGCGTGCTAAAGACCACAAACAATGGGTCCTACTAGAGGAGAGCTGTCTTCCACATTATATCAAAATTGCACCTTGGCTTCCTACCCTTCCGAGGGTTACACACCCCACAGTCTCCCCCACGCTTAAATTATGGGCCACGATGAGATCTCAGAGCCATATATCCTCCAAATGGTCCCCCCTAACCTCCCTTCTCCATAACTCCGAATTTGCTCCCGGTCTTCACGGGACAGCTTTTGCCCCATGGGCGGAAGCCGGGATTTTTAGAGTCGGTCAGCTGGTGAGCTCGGGTAGGGTACGCTCCTTTTCAGATGTCCAGTCTTCTTGGAACCTACATAGTGCCGAGTTTTGGAGGTTCCTGCAGGTTCATCATTTCATATCATCTTCTAAGAACCTCTCTGACATAACTAGGGATCTCACCGGGTTTGAAAGACTATGCGCTTCTCCTAGTTCTTCCACACACACTATCTCACAAATCTATGCGCTTATCATGGAAAACTTTTTCCCGCGACCTCCTACCTTCATGGCTTCCTGGGAAAGGGAACTGTCATGGCTACCTACGCAGATCAAATGGGATTCCGTATTTAATAATGCCCAGCTCTCTATGCTTATCGACATTAGAGACCCTCTATAAACTTATATATAGGTGGTATAGGACTCCTCTTGTTCTCAATAAAATGTTTCCCTCTCTCCCGAATCTGTGCTGGAGATGCAAAAATGCCCCAGGGAGTTTTATACATATTTGGTGGGATTGCCCTCTTATAACTCCATTTTGGGCAGAGGTATTTAAGTGTTCCGAACAGATATTGGGAGATGAGATCCTGAAAGACCCTGGTTTTTGGCTCCTCAATCACACCTCCGCAGAAACACACTCCTACAAACATTCCCTGATGAGACATCTTAGCAACACAGCAAAAGCGGTTGTTCCAATTCTTTGGAGATCCACCTCACCACCCTCGATTAAATTATGGTTCACAAAGATCGATTACTTTTTAGATATGGAAGACTTTGTCTCCTTCTCAGCTGGGAAGACCACTAACTTTACAGCCATCTGGTTTCCCTGGTACGACTTTAAGGACACACCTTCGTATCGGTCCTACATGGCGACATAACCCCCCTCATATTCATATTCCGATTATGATGTCTTTCTAATATGTCTCAGTCCCTTGATTGGTGGAGATCCCCCCCTTTTGTCCCCCAAAACAACCCGTCCTTACGGCGCAGACACTCACACCTGACTTTACCTGTCTTAATTTTCCCCTTCTTTTCCTTTTTCTTTCTTTTCTTCTTTCTCTTTCTCCTCTTTCATATTTTCCTATGCTGTTTTGTTAAAATGTTCCCCCTTTATATGTTCTGATGTTGTAAGTTAAGCAGACAAATTATTTTCATACTTTGGGCACTCTAAGTGTAGTGTACTGACATATATGATATGTGATGTTTTTGTCCCCCCCTTTTTTTTTGAAAAGTATTGCTGTAATGTTTTGTCTGCTGCTTTAATTAATAAAAACAGTTTACATTAAAAAAAAGGGGGGACACCGGGGGTCATTCCACGTAATGTGTAAAAAGGGAGATACTGGGGGTCATTCTGAGTTGATCGTAGCTGTGCTAAATTTAGCACAGATACGATCATTCACACTGACATGCGGGGGGACGCCCAGCACAGGGCTATCCCGCCCCGCATGTCAGTGCCCCCCCCCGCAGAAGTGCAAATGCATCGCACAGCGGCGATGCCTTTGCACTTCAAGAGTAGCTCCTAACCAGCGCAGCTTTAGCGTGCTGGCCGGGAGCTACTCATCACTCCACCGCCTGCAGCGTCTGCGTGTAACGTCACGCAGCCGCTGCGGCCCGCCCCCCGTTTGGTCCGGCCAAACGCCGCCGTTTCACCCCCTCCCACCCAGCGACCAACTCTGCCTGTCAATCAGGCAGAGGCGATCTCATCCCTGCTACGGCCTTCAGCCATCTGGCATGCGCCGGCGCACAACGGCGCATGCGCAGTAGGGACCCGTTCGCTCGGCTGCGAAAAACTGCAGCAAGCGAACGGGTCAGAATGACCCCCCCCTGTCTGCTGTAATGTGTAAAAAAGGGGACGCTGTCTGCTGTAATGTGTAAAAAGGGGGACTGTCTGCCGTAATGTGTAAAAGGGGCTCTACCTGATGTAGTGGCGCTACTGTGCAGCGTAATTTGAATAATGGAGACTACTGTGCACCGTAGTATGAATTGGTATTATTTTGTGGCCACGCCCCTTCCCATGAAGCCAGGCCCCTATATATTTTTTGCGCGCCTGCCGCGCGCACTGCCCCTATCTTGCACTAGGGGGGGCACAAAGCCATTTATTGCACACAGCGCTAAAATACTTAGTTACGGCACTGACCCTTATATATAGGTCAATATTATTACTATATTAATGTAACTGGTCTGTAGATCAGTACCCCATTGAGAAGAGGATAGAGAAGAAATGGCAACACAAATGCAGAAAAAGAAAAGAAAATGAATATTAATAATTGTTTTTAACTATATTTCCATTCATAACAAAAAAAGTTAAATGTGAATACACAACCTCAATCATTGCTTCAATGTAGAATTTATGTCCCACATTTAGAATTCCATCATCATCAATCTGAGATAGACGATAACATGGTCACCGCAGTCACGTCTGCATCGTTATTCTAATATTGAATCTAATTCTCAAAGAAATAAGACGCCCACTTGCTGCATCTTAGGACAGTGGATTTCCATTACTGCATGTATCTAGATGCGCCATTGGCGCACCATTGGTCGCACCATCGGCTGCCCCATCAGTACTTGTACCAGCCCTATAACAGGTGCAATGTCTCCATCTGAGTACTGTATGGGCTACTTTGTGAGGGGCTGTGTGTATTTGAATGCAGTCACTTTCAAAAAAATGCCCACGACACACCCGTATCAAGCACCCTATTGTGTGCTGCTTCTCTGTGGGCCTAATTCAGACCTGATCGGAGATAAAATTTAGCACATCTATGATCAGCTTCCTTGACATGCTGGGGGACTCCCAGCACAGGGATAGTCCGCCCCGCATGTCACGCCCTACCCCGCTGCACAAGTACAAAAGCATCACACAGCGGCGATGCTTTTGTACTTGAAGAGCAGCTCCCTACCAGCGCAACTCCTAAAACGATGGCCAAATGCCGATGGCCCACCCAGCGACCACCTCTGCCTTTCAATCAGGCAGAGGCGATCACAGGGCTGAGACGGCCGTTGGCTGTCTGGCATGCACCGGCGCACTGCGGAGCCGGTGCATGCGCAGTTCAGACCTGGGGGTAAATTTACTAAGATGGGAGTTCTATTTAAGATGGGATGTTGCCCATAGCAACCAATCAGATTTCAGGTATTATCTTGTAGAAGGTGCTAGATAAATGAGAAGTAGAAACTGATTGGTTGCTATGGGCAACATCCCATCTTAAATAGAACTCCCATCTTAGTAAATTTACCCCCTAATCGGCTGCTGTGCGAAAACGCACAGCAGCAATCAGGTCTAAATTAGGCCCTGTGTGCAGGCAATCGTTTGTGTAATACTGCACTACTGCATGCACCGATGAATCAGGCCCATAATGCTCAATCTGGGTACACGCTATACAATATATTGGGCAATAATGGTGCTTTTGCATGCACAATCATTGTATAGTGTGGATGTCCAATCCATTGTTAACTACCGTCGTTCATTGAATCAACCCATTGTATGATTCCACAGCCGACCCAGTGTTGCTAGATGCAACATGTAATGATACATTGAACCATCAAATGTATGCTATAGTGCCCCCCTTAACAATGCCCCTTATTCACATTACGCCACACATAAGGGCACACCTTTACGTTATGCCACACAATAATGCCCCTTTTTCACTTTATGCCACAGTAGTGACCCTTATACACATTATGCCACAGTAGTGTCCCTTATTGGCATGTGGCATCATAGCAGTCAGACCTGACCTTACCAAACACACCGCTCAGGCTCCTGAATGAGTGCCACAACCCAGCTCTCAGCAGCAGTACCTATCTCAGGCCTCCCCTCAGCAGCAGGGATACAGCCGCCATGTTCTATCATCCTGTGTGTCCGATACTCAAGCCATATGACCTGAGGCAGCTTATATCAGCCCAGGGTGGGACACAAGTCAGAGGAGGCAAAGAAGAGAAGCCCATCGCTAGTTTTGTCAGGTTGCGCAGCATGCATGCATGCATGATGCAGATACAAAGCAGCATGGAGGAAGGGGGTGCGCTTAGTGCAGAAAGAAGAACACTAAGTGCTGATGCCATATCTGCTCAGCTGTAATTCAGACTCACAGCTGAGCAGGAGCCTGTTGAGCACCCAAGAGAGGGGCTGGCACCTGGAGCATGAGCTCCTGTTGCTCTGGCCTCACTGCACACCTGGATATACTGAGCTAAAAAAAAGATACCCTATTTCAGAGAAAGCAATACAGCCCCAAAATGTGTGAGTGCACTGGTAGTGATGCTGAGATTTTACATAGAATATGCTTCTTTTCATTTAGTTATATCCTAATACAAACTTAGCAATATGTGGTGGAAAAACATAGAATACAAATTTCAAGTTTGCCGTGACATATAGTAAAGCAAAAAAATCCTCTCTCTGATGATGATACATCACTTTTATTTGGACTATCATTTCATATGTCAAGCCTTATGAGGGCTTAGCATTTTGTCAGGTCAAGAAGTACAGCTTAACCCAAAGGAGAGTATTGATCTCTCCAAAGTTTATTCTCAAATGTCAAATATAAATTTAAATGAAAATCTAACCACTATAAAATTTTAATAATGGGTCGCTAAAAAAATACATGCAAATTAACAAGCTCTGTTTTTTTGAGGTTGTATAATAAAATATAAGTACACAGAACTAAACCTAACCATAAAGCTCTGTCAGTTCATTACAATATTTAATTTTTTTCATTTCCTTATAATGTTCGTCCCGCTCGGCTGCACATGCGATCACAAACTTGCAAATCGAAAATACACTCCCCCGTGGTTGGCGACTATACATTTGCACGGCTGCAAAAAGTAGCTTGCGAGCGATCAACTCGGAATGAGGGCCATTGTCAGCAACACCATTGCAAAGTGTGGTGAGACTGAAAACTGGGACAAGAATCAAGACTCCAACTAACTGGTGACTTTTAATAGAATGAGCTTACAGTAATTACCAAGACTCAGGAAAAGGAATGGAGAAGGGCAAATGTAAAGGTATTCACAGGGAGCTTGGACTGGGCACAACAAAAACACATTATCATATAAATGACTGTAAAAAAGATCAGTACAACATTAATAAATTAGCATACAAATAATTTTAAAAAGATTGGTGCAACATTAATACATTATCATATAAAATACATTTTTATGGCTCTAGAGATCACTTTTAAATTTCTAAATATTGATATAGTTCTTTTATAATCATTCTAGACTATTCTTACCAATAAATCAATTGATTGATAAATTGCAGCAATAAGGCAGATTTGTTTTACAGTACACTGATTATTGCAGTGATTAAAATTCACCTACAGTATTACCCAAATGTACCAATAATCATAATAAATCTGATGACTTTGCACTATTTACTTTTCTATTAACGTCTTTTAATGCGGTCTTTAATTTTTTCTCTTCACGCAATCATTATTTCCATTTCTACCATTCATTATCTCTGTGTTTCTTTTGCTCTAATATCACCATTTGTCTTTTTAGCCTTTGCCTCATCTTTGAGGTATATATACTCAATGTTCCTCTTAGTTATCTCCACTTTTTATTGGACCACATAGGTCTTAGTCTAAGCCATATAAAACGCTGGTAAATGTCTGTACACCATCTTCAATTGGAGTTCTAATGTGAGTAACAACCCTTATCGGTCTGTGTACTAAGCGTTGGAGAGAGAAAAAGTGAATGGACATAAAGTACCAGCCAATCATCTCCTAATGTTACAGGCTGTGTTTGAAAAATGACAGTTAGGAGCTGGTTGTTTGGTACTTTATCTCCGTCCACTTATCTCTCTCCAAGGCTTGGCACACCTGCCCCTTATTCTGAGCTCTGCAATCGCACTGCCCACAGCCTTCCGTCACCATGAGCAACAGCCATCACTATTATCATGCTTACATCTACCCTATTATGGGTGCAAAAGATCTGACTGAAATAGGTATCTTTTCAGCCATAAGCCCATTCTCCGGATGGAGAGAAACATCTGAGATTCATTCAACTCAGAATATGAAAATTTTTTCATGTGGGCATGCGTTGTGCACTAAAAATCACCAATTGTGGACGTACATGTGACTCAGGATAAAACCCCTTGCCTCTAAGGCTCCATTCTCAACCTCATTTGCTTCTGATTCTCTCTCTCTCTCTCTCTCTCTCTCACTCCCTTTATTATTTTTTTACGTACCTCTTTTTTTTTAACTTATATTTGTATTCTGTCCTGTTTCTTTCATATGTGCTTCCCTTACATAGACTCTTGTTGTTCTCTCATTGGTGGTCATTCCGAGTTGTTCGCTCATTGCCGATTTTTCGCTATGCTGCGATTTGTTGCTATATGCGCATGCACATGGTAGCATGCGCTAAGTTATTTAACACAAAACTTAGTATATTTGCTGGTGTTCGTACGAAGCTTTTCAGTCGCACTGCTGTTCGGTAAATGATTGACAGGAAAGGGGCGTTTCTGAGCGGCAACTCAGCGTTTTCACGGCGTTGGCTAAAAAACGCAGGCGTGTCAGGGAAAAACGCGGGAGTGTCTGGAGAAACGGGGGAGTGGCTGGCCGAACGCAGGGCGTGTTTGTGACGTCAAACCAGGAACTAAAAGGACTGAGCTGATCGCTATCTGTGAGTAGGTCTGGAGCTACTCAGAAACTGCTAAGAATTATTTATTAGCAGTTCTGCTAATCTTTCGTTCGCAATTCTGCTATGCTAAGATACACTCCCAGCGGGCGGCGGCCTAGCGTGTGCAATGCTTCTAAAAGCAGCTAGCGAGCGAACAACTCGGCATGAGTGCCATTGTGTCCCATTTCTTTATCATTGTGTTCCTTCATCATTATGTCTAGTACTCTCTCACCCCTTCCACTCTCCCACTGCTTTCTATTCCTTTGGTATACTGTATGTTTTACTTTTGTCCCTCTATTTTGCAGCTTATTTCTGTTCTTCCTCTTCCTCTTCCATGATGCTTGCAAGTGGTTGTTTTCTTCCCTTGGGAATGTCCTAATGGCTTACAGTATGTCTTATACCCCTTAGAAAACATATCTTAATACCACTTAATACCACTATACAATACATAATAATGAAATACTGACAGACAGCAGTGTTGGTATTAAAAGATGTCAAATATTTATTGATCAATAATAGAAGAAATAAGGGATAAGGAGATACTGTACAGCAGTGTTAAAATGACTGAAAGAACTCCACATCCCTTCCATACCATTCACTGTTATACAACTCTCCCTTAACTGTAAAGCATTGAGCCAATCCAGTAAGATGGTGTCAGCATAACCAGTAGGGCAGGAAATAGAGAACCTGATGAGCAGAACACACCCACACACAAAAAAAATGTATAACACCAAATACTGCACTTTGCCATCAATCAACCTACAGTGACAGCACTGCCACTGAAAAACCCAAGAGAAACTAACAAGCATTACCTATACCCATGAAAACATCCTCTAAGAAGAGAAAAACACCCTCCGAACTGAGATGAATCCCATCTGACCCGTAAGGTTATTATCCTTAAATCATATCAGGTCATGTTTCACCATGATGCTAGACCTAGAATTCAGCAAATGAGCCACCACCACATTCACCTGATGCCTAGCAGGACAAAGGCCACTCCACTGATTGCACACTGCCAAAGATGCTACTGCACAATCTCCAACAAAATTAACTTACAAAATGGCCAGGCTCTCATGATGACATCCAAATCCTTAACAATGGCCAACTTCAAGTCTAAAGATGTTGCTTTATCAATACAGTTCCCCCTAAATGTACAACCAACATTTTGGGGTGCCATAACAATGCACTGTCTCCATTAAATGAACCTGCAAAGCTTTTCAACACATACACTATACTCAAGGCAACAAATATACTGACATCACAAAAACAAAGAAGTATTGTACAGGATGAACATACTAACATCACAAAAAAAAGGAAGTATTGTAGAGGAGCAGCAAGAAACTCATTCTGATCACATGGGGGGCCGTGTCTATAATCTGGCAAATGTACAGTAGGTTGTCAGTAATGCCTTGTAATGCAAGTAGTTTTAATTTCATAACTTCTTTCTAAAGTTAACCTCTTCTCTGCTGAAGATTTATTGACCCCTGTGCTGAAGCCAGATTTCAATGTTTGTGATTGACACATTCCAAGAACACTGAATATTTTATTCGATATCCACACAAATTATAAAAAAAATTCCGAAAACTTGTATTTTCAGAATATACCATCATTATTTTTGCATAGGTGAAATAACATTTTACCAAAATGACCCAAAAAGTTATTTTTTAGAAATTAGAATGACAGTAAACCAAAAGCAAATGAGATTTTTTTCCCCAAGGTTTCTATAAAGGAAACCTTGATATGCATGTTATCACCTTTTAAAGTGTGAGTCTAGGTAAGCTTCAATTATGTAAACATCATCCTCCGGTCATCTTAATTTGAGATGAAGTTTTGATATTATTCCTTGGCTGGTATTAAAATGATATATCACGCCCAATCTCCTTTCTAAAGTGATCCCCGTTATCGCGCATATTGCACTCGTAGTAATCAGGTTTAGCTGCATAAAGGGTTGGGCATCCTCACTATCCCAGGGGTAGCGAGCTGAAATTATTATACAGTGCCGTTTCTTGTGGCGGGCAAGCCGTGCAACCGCACGGGGCGCCTACCGCGGCACTTCTTGAACACTTTAAAATCCCCCCTCCTCCCTCTTCCCGAGTACCCAGCTCAGGGGGCGGAGTTTCATGGAATGACGCGGTGCGTCGTGACGTCACAACGCAATCGCGTCATTCCTCAAAACTCCGCCCCCCCCGAGCTGGGTACTCGGGAGGAGGGGGAGCCAAGCCGGCGTCGTCGCGAAGAGGAGGGAGAGGCAGCGAAGAGAGGGAAGAACCGCTTCAACTGTAAGTCAGCCTCTCCCTCTCTCTCACCCCCCCTCTGCCACCTGCCATCATGTATAAAAAGGGGACACTTGCCTGCCATAATGTGTAAAATGGGGACACCTGCCTGCCGTACTGTGTAAAATGGGGATTCTTGCCTGCCATACTGTGTAAAATGGGGACACCTGCCTGCTGTACTTTGTAAAATGGGGACACCTACCTGCCGTACTGTGTAAAATGGGGACACCTGCCTGCCGTACTTTGTACAATGGGGACACCTGCCTGCCATAATGTGCAAAATGGAGATACTCGCCTGCCATAATGTGTAAAATGGGGACACTTGCCTGCCGCACTGTGTAAAATGGGGACTCTTGCCTGCCGTACTGTGTAAAATGGGGACACCTGCCTGCCGTACTTTGAAAAATGGGGACACCTACCTGCCGTGCTGTGTAAAATGGGGACACCTGCCGGCCGTACGAAGAAGCGGCGAAGAGCGGGAAGAACCGCTTCAACTGTAAGTCAGCCTCTCCCTCTCTCTCTCTCCCCCAGCTCTGCCACCTGCCATCATGTATAAAAAGGGGACACTTGCCTGCCATAATGTGTAAAATGGGGACACCTGCCTGCCATAATGTGTAAAATGGGGACACCTGCCTGCCGTACTGTGTAAAATGGGGACACCTACCTGCCATACTGTGTAAAATGGGGACTCTTGCCTGCCATACTGTGTAAAATGGGGACACCTACCTGCCATACTGTGTAAAATGGGGACACCTGCCTGCCATAATGTGTAAAATGGAGACACTCGCCTCCCATAATGTGTAAAATGGGGACACTTGCCTGCCACACTGTGTAAAATGGGGACTCTTGTCTGCCGCACTGTGTAAAATGGGGACGCTTGCCTGCCGTACTGTGTAAAATGGGGACAATTGCCTGCCGTATTGTGTAAAATGGGGACTCTTGCCTGCCGTACTGTGTAAAACGGGGACACGTGTCTGCCGTATTGTGTAAAATGGGGACACGTGCCTGCCGTGCTGTGTAAAATGGGGACACGTGCCTGCCGTACTGTGTAAAATGGGGACTCTTGACTGCCGTACTGTGTAAAATGGGGACACGTGCCTGCCGTATTGTGTAAAATGGGGACACGTGCCTACCGTATTGTGGAAAATGGGGGCTCTTGCCTGCCGTAATGTGGAAAATGGGGACTCTTGCCTGCTGTAACATGTAAAATGGGGATTTAATGTATCAAGGGCATTGCGGTGTATGGCATAATATATATATATTTTTTTTCTGTGCTCGCCGTGATCTGTCGGTGCAAGGTCAAAAACTGGGTTGTAAGGTAGTCGATTCAGACAAGGCCACGCCCATTTTACAGAAACCACACCCATTTTATTGAGGCCACACCCCTTTGCCAAGAGCGCGCATACCTTTTACTTTTTATATCTATGGTGGAGGGACACATTTTTTTGTTATGCCAATGGGGGGAAGGGGGGGGGCGCATTTTTAAATCTCGCACTGGGAGCCAAATTGGCTAGAAACAGCCCTGTTATTATACAACGCCCGTCAGCAGAAACAGAGCGGGTGTGGAAGGGGGTGAAAATAATTGAATACCGCCCTTTGAGTCTATAGACTGTTCTACACATCTATATTGCATGTTTTTTACACTGATTACCTGGAATATTATTATTATTATTATTATTACATTTTATTTATAGGGCGCCACAAGTGTTTCGCAGCACCGTACAAAGGACAGTACAGGGAGACAAAACTTAGCATTACAGTAAATAAATGACAAAAATAGAGTATAGGTAACAGAGAGCACCACAATTCTCAAAACATAATACAGCTTAGATGTAAGTAGCGAGGGAGTAATCATTGTACTACTTGGGGCTGGCGGCCATAGATAGAGATGAGCCTTTACCAGTAGGTGAGAAAGCAGGTAAAGATGGTCTGAGTAGGCGAGAGCTGCGAGTGAAATGTGTCGAGAAGAGGGCTTTGACAACAAGAGGAAAGAGGGCCCTGCTCTGAAGAGCTAACAATCTAGTCGGGAGGGGCGACAGACAGATGACATGAGGTGCAAGCAAGTGGGAGGAAGCCTGCTGGTAGTATGCAAGCAAAGCAGAGATGTTCAAGGCATGGGGCAGGGGGATGGAAGAGCAGCCTAAGGACTAGGTCTGATGACGTCTGAAGGAATGAAAAAGGACAACATCTAAAATTGCCGCTAAGAGTTAGGTATTGTATATATCCTATAATTTCTGCTATATGTTTCTTAGTGCCTAGGGTTTGAGCCCTTCCAAATATTTTTGTATGCATGTTTCCAGGCACCTACAGAGCCATTTGTTGGGGTACAACACACTTTGTTCTTAGTACAGATCAGTGAATCTGCAATTTGTTTGGTCCACACTACAAAAAGTAAGATTTTGTCAAATTTAATCCAAACTACTGCTGCCATAACCAAATATATTATCCGTGCACAAAAGAGGCATATAAAACTGACTTTTAATTAACAATTATGACATCACTTATTATTCATGCTCCTGTATGTGCTGGCTTTTGTCAAGCATTTACTTAGAAGCTCGTGAGATAAAGTACCATATAAATTTTTGGTGGTTGAGGTCTCCAGGTCAGCTTACATTACAAATACTGTGCAATAATATAAGAGGTATTTGTCTTGGCCTATGACTGTACAGGGGATATACAAAACATATCCATGTAAGAGAATGAAAAACAAAAATACAGGTAATAGATCATTTCATCTTCCCTGGTCTTGCCATGATTTGTTATGGGCACAATAAGTGCCGATTGCAATTACACTATTGAATTAATTTTTGCAGCTCAGCTGGTTACATCTGTTATCTGAGTGCTGCGTCTGTGAAGAAACCAGGAAAGGTAGGAAAGAAATGCGAGCACGTATTAAAGTAAATTAATCCGATCATGGGTTACAGTGCACAGTGACCTCATTAGTTTTATGTATAAACTGCACAAGCAATAAGAGTCACTACAGAAATATAAATGTGGTTGGGTTCTATTGATTGATTAAACTGTCTCTGTGTTTTTGGGAACATGTGGGTTCAAACGGTAAGTCATTTGAGCAGTGACCCGAAGATGGATACCTATAATAGGGCTTCTAAACAAAACTAATGTTTGTTTTCAGCCAAGATCCTATTACATGAAAACATTGCCTTAAAATACAGTTGATTAAAAAAAAGTAATGGAAATATACAGATTGATGCTTGTACAGAACAATTTTTATACACTTTTTTTTATCTACAGTATATTGTTATATTAGCTTGTTTACACACAGTGCTCTGTACTGTGAGCAGTTTTCTCCATTTCAAGTTTATTCCACAGCAACAACACATTTATACTGTATACAGCTATTTAACGGGGATGATTTTCAGATGGGTTGGCCAGCAGACAGTAGTTCAGGCTGACTGACATTCTATATAGAGATGAGCGGGTTCGGTTCCTCGGAATCCGAACCCGCCCGAACTTCAGCTTTTTTTACACGGATCCGAGCGACTCGGATCTTCCCGCCTTGCTCGGTTAACCCGAGCGCGCCCGAACGTCATCATGACGCTGTCGGATTCTCGCGAGGCTCGGATTCTATCGCGAGACTCGGATTCTATATAAGGAGCCGCGCGTCGCCGCCATTTTCACACGTGCATTGAGATTGATAGGGAGAGGACGTGGCTGGCGTCCTCTCCATTTAGATTAGAAGAGAGAGAGTGAGATTGAGACAGAGACACTTGATTTACTGGAGCTTAGGAGTACTAGAGAGTGCAGAGTTTACTAGTGACTGACCACTGACCAGTGACCACCAGTGCAGTTTTATTTAATATAATCCGTTCTCTGCCTGAAAAAAACGATACACAGTGACTCAGTCACATACCATATCTGTGCTCAGCCCAGTGTGCTGCATCATCTATGTATAATATCTGACTGTGCTCACACAGCTTAATTGTGGGGGAGACTGGGGAGCAGTTATAGGTTATAGCAGGAGCCAGGAGTACATATTATTAAAATTAAACAGTGCACACTTTTGCTGCAGGAGTGCCACTGCCAGTGTGACTGACCAGTGACCTGACCACACTGACCACCAGTATAGTATACTATATTGTGATTGCCTGAAAAAGTTAAACACTCGTCGTGTGACTTGTGTGGTGTTTTTTTATTCTATAAAAAACTCATTCTGCTGACAGACAGTGTCCAGCAGGTCCGTCATTATATAATATATACCTGTCCGGCTGCAGTAGTGATATATATATATATTTTTTATATCATTATTTATCATCCAGTCGCAGCAGACACAGTACGGTAGTTCACGGCTGTAGCTACCTCTGTGTCGGCACTCGGCAGTCCATCCATAATTGTATACCACCTACCCGTGGTTTTTTTTTTCTTTCTTCTTTATACATACTACATCTCATTATCATCCAGTCTATATTAGCAGCAGACACAGTACAGTACGGTAGTCCACGGCTGTAGCTACCTCTGTGTCGGCACTCAGCAGTCCATCCATAATTGTATACCACCTACCCGTGGTTTTTTTTTTCTTCTTTATACATACTACATCTCATTATCATCCAGTCTAGTAGACACAGTACAGTACGGTAGTCCACGGCTGTAGCTACCTCTGTGTCGGCACTCGGCAGTCCATCCATAATTGTATACCACCTACCCGTGGTTTTTTTTTCTTTCTTCTTTATACATACTACATCTCATTATCAACCAGTCTATATTAGCAGCAGACACAGTACAGTACGGTAGTCCACGGCTGTAGCTACCTCTGTGTCGGCACTCGGCAGTCCGTCCATAATTGTATACCACCTACCCGTGGTTTTTTTTTCTTTCTTCTTTATACATACTACATCTCATTATCATCCAGTCTATATTAGCAGCAGACACAGTACAGTACGGTAGTCCACGGCTGTAGCTACCTCTGTGTCGGCACTCGGCAGTCCATCCATAATTGTATACCACCTACCCGTGGTTTTTTTTTCTTTCTTCTTTATACATACTACATCTCATTATCATCCAGTCTATATTAGCAGCAGACACAGTACAGTACGGTAGTCCACGGCTGTAGCTACCTCTGTGTCAGCACTCGGCAGTCCATCCATAATTGTATACCACCTACCCGTGGTTTTTTTTTCTTTCTTCTTTATACATACTACATCTCATTATCATCCAGTCTATATTAGCAGCAGACACAGTACAGTACGGTAGTCCACGGCTGTAGCTACCTCTGTGTCGGCACTCGGCAGTCCATCCATAATTGTATACCACCTACCCGTGGTTTTTTTTTTCTTTCTTCTTTATACATACTACATCTCATTATCATCCAGTCTATATTAGCAGCAGACACAGTACAGTACGGTAGTCCACGGCTGTAGCTACCTCTGTGTCGGCACTCGGCAGTCCATCCATAATTGTATACCACCTACCCGTGGTTTTTTTTTCTTCTTTATACATACTACATCTCATTATCATCCAGTCTATATTAGCAGCAGACACAGTACAGTACGGTAGTCCACAGCTGTAGCTACCTCTGTGTCGGCACTCAGCAGTCCGTCCATAATTGTATACCACCTACCCGTGGTTTTTTTTTCTTTCTTCTTTATACATACATACTACATCTCATTATCAACCAGTCTATATTAGCAGCAGACACAGTACAGTACGGTAGTCCACGGCTGTAGCTACCTCTGTGTCGGCACTCGGCAGTCCATCCATAATTGTATACCACCTACCCGTGGTTTTTTTTTCTTTCTTCTTTATACATACATACTACATCTCATTATCAACCAGTCTATATTAGCAGCAGACACAGTACAGTACGGTAGTCCACGGCTGTAGCTACCTCTGTGTCGGCACTCAGCAGTCCGTCCATAATTGTATACCACCTACCCGTGGTTTTTTTTCTTTCTTCTTTATACATACATACTACATCTCTTTATCAACCAGTCTATAATAGCAGCAGACACAGTACGGTAGTCCACGGCTGTAGCTACCTCTGTGTCGGCACTCGGCAGTCCGTCCATAATTGTATACCACCTACCCGTGGTTTTTTTTTCTTTCTTCTTTATACATACATACTACATCTCATTATCAACCAGTCTATATTAGCAGCAGACACAGTACAGTACGGTAGTCCACGGCTGTAGCTACCTCTGTGTCGGCACTCGGCAGTCCGTCCATAATTGTATACCACCTACCCGTGGTTTTTTTTTCTTTCTTCTTTATACATACTACATCTCATTATCATCCAGTCTATATTAGCAGCAGACACAGTACAGTACGGTAGTCCACGGCTGTAGCTACCTCTGTGTCGGCACTCGGCAGTCCGTCCATAATTGTATACCACCTACCCGTGGTTTTTTTTTCTTTCTTCTTTATACATACATACTACATCTCATTATCAACCAGTCTATATTAGCAGCAGACACAGTACAGTATGGTAGTCCATGGCTGTAGCTACCTCTGTGTCGGCACTCGGCAGTCCATCCATAATTGTATACCACCTACCCCTGGTTTTTTTTGTCTTTCTTCTTTATACATACATACTACATCTCATTATCAACCAGTCTATATTAGCAGCAGACACAGTACAGTACGGTAGTCCATGGCTGTAGCTACCTCTGTGTCAGCACTCGGCAGTCCATCCATAATTGTATACCACCTACCCGTGGTTTTTTTTTCTTTCTTCTTTATACATACATACTACATCTCATTATCAACCAGTCTATATTAGCAGCAGACACAGTACAGTACGGTAGTCCACGGCTGTAGCTACCTCTGTGTCGGCACTCGGCAGTCCGTCCATAATTGTATACCACCTACCCGTGTTTTTTTTTTCTTTCTTCTTTATACATACATACTACATCTCTTTATCAACCAGTCTATATTAGCAGCAGACACAGTACGGTAGTCCACGGCTGTAGCTACCTCTGTGTCGGCACTCGGCAGTCCGTCCATAATTGTATACCACCTACCCGTGTTTTTTTTTTCTTTCTTCTTTATACATACATACTACATCTCATTATCAACCAGTCTATATTAGCAGCAGACACAGTACAGTACGGTAGTCCACGGCTGTAGCTACCTCTGTGTCGGCACTCGGCAGTCCATCCATAATTGTATACCACCTACCCGTGTTTTTTTTTTCTTTCTTCTTTATACATACATACTACATCTCATTATCAACCAGTCTATATTAGCAGCAGACACAGTACAGTACGGTAGTCCACGGCTGTAGCTACCTCTGTGTCGGCACTCGGCAGTCCATCCATAATTGTATACCACCTACCCGTGGTTTTTTTTTCTTTCTTCTTTATACATACATACTACATCTCATTATCAACCAGTCTATATTAGCAGCAGACACAGTACAGTACGGTAGTCCACGGCTGTAGCTACCTCTGTGTCGGCACTCGGCAGTCCGTCCATAATTGTATACCACCTACCCGTGGTTTTTTTTTCTTTCTTCTTTATACATACATACTACATCTCTTTATCAACCAGTCTATATTAGCAGCAGACACAGTACGGTAGTCCACGGCTGTAGCTACCTCTGTGTCGGCACTCGGCAGTCCGTCCATAATTGTATACCACCTACCCGTGTTTTTTTTTTCTTTCTTCTTTATACATACATACTACATCTCATTATCAACCAGTCTATATTAGCAGCAGACACAGTACAGTACGGTAGTCCACGGCTGTAGCTACCTCTGTGTCGGCACTCGGCTGTCCGTCCATAATTGTATACCACCTACCCGTGTTTTTTTTTTCTTTCTTCTTTATACATACATACTACATCTCTTTATCAACCAGTCTATATTAGCAGCAGACACAGTATGGTAGTCCACGGCTGTAGCTACCTCTGTGTCGGCACTCGGCAGTCCGTCCATAATTGTATACTACCTACCCGTGGTTTTTTTTTCTTTCTTCTTTATACATACATACTACATCTCTTTATCAACCAGTCTATATTAGCAGCAGACACAGTACAGTACGGTAGTCCACGGCTGTAGCTACCTCTGTGTCGGCACTCGGCAGTCCATCCATAATTGTATACTAGTATCCATCCATCTCCATTGTTTACCTGAGGTGCCTTTTAGTTGTGCCTATTAAAATATGGAGAACAAAAATGTTGAGGTTCCAAAATTAGGGAAAGATCAAGATCCACTTCCACCTCGTGCTGAAGCTGCTGCCACTAGTCATGGCCGAGACGATGAAATGCCAGCAACGTCGTCTGCCAAGGCCGATGCCCAATGTCATAGTACAGAGCATGTCAAATCCAAAACACCAAATATCAGTAAAAAAAGGACTCCAAAACCTAAAATAAAATTGTCGGAGGAGAAGCGTAAACTTGCCAATATGCCATTTACCACACGGAGTGGCAAGGAACGGCTGAGGCCCTGGCCTATGTTCATGGCTAGTGGTTCAGCTTCACATGAGGATGGAAGCACTCAGCCTCTAGCTAGAAAAATGAATAGACTCAAGCTGGAAAAAGCACAGCAAAGAACTGTGCGTTCTTCGAAATCCCAAATCCACAAGGAGAGTCCAATTGTGTCGGTTGCGATGCCTGACCTTCCCAACACTGGACGTGAAGAGCATGCGCCTTCCACCATTTGCACGCCCCCTGCAAGTGCTGGAAGGAGCACCCGCAGTCCAGTTCCTGATAGTCAGATTGAAGATGTCAGTGTTGAAGTACACCAGGATGAGGAGGATATGGGTGTTGCTGGCGCTGGGGAGGAAATTGACCAGGAGGATTCTGATGGTGAGGTGGTTTGTTTAAGTCAGGCACCCGGGGAGACACCTGTTGTCCGTGGGAGGAATATGGCCGTTGACATGCCTGGTGAAAATACCAAAAAAATCAGCTCTTCGGTGTGGAAGTATTTCACCAGAAATGCGGACAACATTTGTCAAGCCGTGTGTTCCCTTTGTCAAGCTGTAATAAGTAGGGGTAAGGACGTTAACCACCTCGGAACATCCTCCCTTATACGTCACCTGCAGCGCATTCATCATAAGTCAGTGACAAGTTCAAAAACTTTGGCCGACAGCGGAAGCAGTCCACTGACCAGTAAATCCCTTCCTCTTGTAACCAAGCTCACGCAAACCACCCCACCAACTCCCTCAGTGTCAATTTCCTCCTTCCCCAGGAATGCCAATAGTCCTGCAGGCCATGTCACTGGCAATTCTGATGATTCCTCTCCTGCCTGGGATTCCTCCGATGCATCCTTGCGTGTAACGCCTACTGCTGCTGGCGCTGCTGTTGTTGCTGCTGGGAGTCGATGGTCATCCCAGAGGGGAAGTCGTAAGCCCACTTGTACTACTTCCAGTAAGCAATTGACTGTTCAACAGTCCTTTGCGAGGAAGATGAAATATCACAGCAGTCATCCTGCTGCAAAGCGGATAACTGAGGCCTTGACAACTATGTTGGTGTTAGACGTGCGTCCGGTATCCGCCGTTAGTTCACAGGGAACTAGACAATTTATTGAGGCAGTGTGCCCCCGTTACCAAATACCATCTAGGTTCCACTTCTCTAGGCAGGCGATACCGAGAATGTACACGGACGTCAGAAAAAGACTCACCAGTGTCCTAAAAAATGCAGTTGTACCCAATGTCCACTTAACCACGGACATGTGGACAAGTGGAGCAGGGCAGGGTCAGGACTATATGACTGTGACAGCCCACTGGGTAGATGTATGGACTCCCGCCGCAAGAACAGCAGCGGCGGCACCAGTAGCAGCATCTCGCAAACGCCAACTCTTTCCTAGGCAGGCTACGCTTTGTATCACCGCTTTCCAGAATACGCACACAGCTGAAAACCTCTTACGGCAACTGAGGAAGATCATCGCGGAATGGCTTACCCCAATTGGACTCTCCTGTGGATTTGTGGCATCGGACAACGCCAGCAATATTGTGTGTGCATTAAATATGGGCAAATTCCAGCACGTCCCATGTTTTGCACATACCTTGAATTTGGTGGTGCAGAATTTTTTAAAAAACGACAGGGGCGTGCAAGAGATGCTGTCGGTGGCCAGAAGAATTGCGGGACACTTTCGGCGTACAGGCACCACATACAGAAGACTGGAGCACCACCAAAAACTACTGAACCTGCCCTGCCATCATCTGAAGCAAGAAGTGGTAACGAGGTGGAATTCAACCCTCTATATGCTTCAGAGGTTGGAGGAGCAGCAAAAGGCCATTCAAGCCTATACAATTGAGCACGATATAGGAGGTGGAATGCACCTGTCTCAAGCGCAGTGGAGAATGATTTCAACGTTGTGCAAGGTTCTGATGCCCTTTGAACTTGCCACACGTGAAGTCAGTTCAGACACTGCCAGCCTGAGTCAGGTCATTCCCCTCATCAGGCTTTTGCAGAAGAAGCTGGAGACATTGAAGGAGGAGCTAACACGGAGCGATTCCGCTAGGCATGTGGGACTTGTGGATGGAGCCCTTAATTCGCTTAACAAGGATTCACGGGTGGTCAATCTGTTGAAATCAGAGCACTACATTTTGGCCACCGTGCTCGATCCTAGATTTAAAGCCTACCTTGGATCTCTCTTTCCGGCAGACACAAGTCTGCTGGGGTTGAAAGACCTGCTGTTGAGAAAATTGTCAAGTCAAGCGGAACGCGACCTGTCAACATCTCCTCCTTCACATTCTCCCGCAACTGGGGGTGCGAGGAAAAGGCTCAGAATTCCGAGCCCACCCGCTGGCGGTGATGCAGGGCAGTCTGGAGCGACTGCTGATGCTGACATCTGGTCCGGACTGAAGGACCTGACAACGATTACGGACATGTCGTCTACTGTCACTGCATATGATTCTCTCAACATTGAAAGAATGGTGGAGGATTATATGAGTGACCGCATCCAAGTAGGCACGTCACACAGTCCATACTTATACTGGCAGGAAAAAGAGGCAATTTGGAGGCCCTTGCACAAACTGGCTTTATTCTACCTAAGTTGCCCTCCCACAAGTGTGTACTCCGAAAGAGTGTTTAGTGCCGCCGCTCACCTTGTCAGCAATCGGCGTACGAGGTTACATCCAGAAAATGTGGAGAAGATGATGTTCATTAAAATGAATTATAATCAATTCCTCCGCGGAGACATTGACCAGCAGCAATTGCCTCCACAAAGTACACAGGGAGCTGAGATGGTGGATTCCAGTGGGGACGAATTGATAATCTGTGAGGAGGGGGATGTACACGGTGATATATCGGAGGATGATGATGAGGTGGACATCTTGCCTCTGTAGAGCCAGTTTGTGCAAGGAGAGATTAATTGCTTCTTTTTTGGGGGGGGTCCAAACCAACCCGTCATATCAGTCACAGTCGTGTGGCAGACCCTGTCACTGAAATGATGGGTTGGTTAAAGTGTGCATGTCCTGTTTTGTTTATACAACATAAGGGTGGGTGGGAGGGCCCAAGGACAATTCCATCTTGCACCTCTTTTTTCTTTTATTTTTCTTTGCGTCATGTGCTGTTTGGGGAGGGTTTTTTGGAAGGGCCATCCTGCGTGACACTGCAGTGCCACTCCTAGATGGGCCCGGTGTTTGTGTCGGCCACTAGGGTCGCTTATCTTACTCACACAGTCAGCTACCTCATTGCGCCTCTTTTTTTCTTTGCGTCATGTGCTGTTTGGGGAGGGTTTTTTGGAAGGGACATCCTGCGTGACACTGCAGTGCCACTCCTAGATGGGCCCGGTGTTTGTGTCGGCCACTAGGGTCGCTTATCTTACTCACACAGTCAGCTACCTCATTGCGCCTCTTTTTTTCTTTGCGTCATGTGCTGTTTGGGGAGGGTTTTTTGGAAGGGACATCCTGCGTGACACTGCAGTGCCACTCCTAGATGGGCCCGGTGTTTGTGTCGGCCACTAGGGTCGCTTATCTTACTCACACAGCTACCTCATTGCGCCTCTTTTTTTCTTTGCATCATGTGCTGTTTGGTGAGTGTTTTTTGGAAGGGCCATCCTGCGTGACACTGCAGTGCCACTCCTAGATGGGCCCGGTGTTTGTGTCGGCCACTAGGGTCGCTTATCTTACTCACACAGCGACCTCGGTGCAAATTTTAGGACTAAAAATAATATTGTGAGGTGTGAGGTATTCAGAATAGACTGAAAATGAGTGGAAATTATGGTTTTTGAGGTTAATAATACTTTGGGATCAAAATGACCCCCAAATTCTATGATTTAAGCTGTTTTTTAGGGTTTTTTGAAAAAAACACCCGAATCCAAAACACACCCGAATCCGACAAAAAAAATTCGGTGAGGTTTTGCCAAAACGCGGTCGAACCCAAAACACGGCCGCGGAACCGAACCCAAAACCAAAACACAAAACCCGAAAAATTTCCGGCGCTCATCTCTAATTCTATATTGACTTATTATGTAAGTGCTGGTTTCCAACTGTAATGATTCAATTATGCTATCCTTTATTTTACTCTCTCTCCTTCCAAGCAACTGTCAAGAATTTTGTTAGGATAAACTTATACACTGATATCTGACCATAGGCATTTCTCTAATGGGTGCAGCGTGTGCGATGCACATGGGCCCCTGGGTCCAGGAGGGGCCACATGGCACACACTGCACCCATATATTATACTTACCCCTCCGGAGTCCCGCGACGAGTGATTTGCGCATGCGCGCTGGAGATCATGAGATTCCCTGAGACCTGCGCATGCGCAGTAGACTCTAGCATTATGCCAGAGTATAGTGCTGATGGAGGGGAGGGGGCCGTGACGGAGGATGCAAGCGGGTTCCTTCCTCTCTTAAAATGCCCCTGTATCTGACATACATCAAAAGTCATCCATACAGAACAGTACCTCCAGTCAACTCACATTTTAGACCTCTCAGAAGTACTTGAATAGTACAGTTTCTCTCAGAACCCTCAACGTACTAACACATCAGTTGCTTACTTAACTAGTGGGGTGGTTTCTTGAAGTAGCAGTGGGAAGGTATAGCCATACAGTATTCACAGTTGTGTATACACAGACTTGTAGCATGCAGCGGAGCTTGTGTGGAGCATACAGGTCACCAGCCGGTGACTGTATCTGGGTAGCAGCGCGGATGCAAGTGGTACCAGGTTCAATACAGCAGCTGTATGGCAGTGTGGGTGCTGCAATTGCAGGGCCTTGCCTGTAGCTAAGTGGAAGACCTCCATCTCCCACTGTGGTGCTGTAACACAGTGACAAGACCGCACCATGCATTTGCATTAGTAGGTTCATTGGCCATCTTGGTTAGGGATTGATGCCTCCCTGTAGGTAGTTACTGTTTATAGAGTATGCATAGTAGTTCTCTCCAACTTCAACAATGAACATCCTGCTTATAAATTTTTGATTTTAACAGTAATATTGTTGGAGTTCCCTTTTGGCAGAATGACAGAATGTCACACGCCATAGGCGGCGTTCACCGCGCTTACCCCTGCGTACCTGCTGGTCTGTGTTGCGGACTCCGCCTTCGGTGGTCCACGGGCTCCGGTGCATGGCTGGCACGGCTCCCGGTGGTTCCCCGGGGCAGGGGCGCCGCCATGACACCCGGCATCACGTGGGCGGGGAGCAGGTGACGTCATCAGACTGTTCCGCCAATCCAGCGGAGGCGGGAGATTCAAAGGCAGACGCCGGGCAGTGCCTCGGCGCCTGAGTATCGTCTTTTCCCCTGAAGTGGATGCCAGTGCTTCTGTCCTCGGCGGATCTCTCTGCAGCATACCCCAGTGTCTCCGGCATTTCCAAGTGTCAGTTGTTGCACAGCTTCCAGCGTTCCCAGCCGCTGCTGGGTTCCACTGCGCTCTAGTCACCAGTGCTTCTTGGAGTCAGCGTGGGCTGCAGGTTAAACCTCGCTTTCAAGTTATACATGTTCTCAGTGTCTTTTACCCTCGCTCTCAAGTTATACAAGTTCTCAGTGTCTTTAACCCTCGCTCTCCAGTTATACAAATCTTCAGTGTCTCTAACCACCGCTCTCAAGTTCTTCAAATCATCAGTGTCTTTAACCAACGCTCTCAAGTTCTTCAAATCATCAGTGTCTTTAATCACCGCTCTCAAGTTCTTCAAATCATCAGTGTCTTTAACCACCGCTCTCAAGTTCTTCAAATCATCAGTGTCTTTAACCACCGCTCACAAGTTCTTCAAATTATCAGAGTCTTAACCACCGCTCTCAAGTTCTTCAAATCATCAGTGTCTTTAATCACCGCTCTCAAGTTCTTCAAATCATCAGTGTCTTTAACCACCGCTCTCAAGTTCTTCAAATCATCAGTGTCTTTAACCACCGCTCACAAGTTCTTCAAATTATCAGAGTCTTAACCACCGCTCTCAAGTTCTTCAAATCATCAGTGTCTTTTAACCACCGCTCTCAAGTTCTTCAGTCACCAGTATCTTTTACCATCACTCACAAGTACTTCCTGGACATTTCTCCATACGCTCCTTCTCTGTTATGTGACATTGTGTTGCTCTCTTCCTGCAATAAAGTCGGTAGAACGTAGTCGGTCAGATCGATCAAGGGTCCAATCTCTTCCATCTAAGCAAACGATTATTCCAAGTCCTGATGAACCCATGCAGATTAATCGATCCCGGCTGTCCCCAGAAGAACGTCAGCGTCGTCGTTTGGGTAGACTCTGCCTCTACTGTGGAGCCGCGGATCACTTTCTCAAGTTTTGCAAGTCTCGCCCGGGAAACGGGCAGTCCTAGCTTGTTCCAGAGGAGTCGAGCTAGGAGTTTCTTCTAAACCTTCTCCGACAGTGGACTGTTTACTCTCCGTGTCTCTGTTCTCCGAGTCAATAGCCAAACCCGTTAAGGCTCTGCTGGACTCAGGGGCTGCAGGGAATTTTATTTCCCTTTCCTGTGCCCAGGATCTGGGTTGTCAGCTACGGTCGGTCGAACGACCTATTACGTTGACTGCTATCAATGGTACCCAAATTTCTAACGGTCTGATTTCAAGTTGTACAGCACCATTCAAACTGCAAGTGGGAGCTCTGCATCAAGAACACCTAGAGTTCCTAGTGATTCGGGAGATGCCCCACGATCTGGTTCTTGGCCTTCCTTGGCTTAAACTTCACAACCCTCACGTCGACTGGAGTTCGACACAAATAACATCCTGAAGTTCTTTTTGTCATTCAAATTGTCTCACCCCAGTCTATCCGCTCCGTGTATCTTCCAAGTAAGATGAAGGGCTCATTCCGGAGGCTTATCGGGAGTTTTCTGACGTGTTCTCAGAGCAAGCGGCCGATCAGCTACCACCGCATAAACCCTGGGACTGCCCCATTGAGCTCATTCCGGGGAAAATGCCACCTCGGGGTCGCACTTATCCCTTATCATTGCCCGAGACCCAAGCTATGTCGGACTATATCAAGTCTAATCTACAGAAAGGATTCATCCGCCCCTCTACTTCTCCGGCGGGGGCGGGTTTCTTTTTTGTGAAGAAGAAGAAGGACGGAGGGCTGAGACCATGTATTGACTATCATGGTCTAAATGATGTCACTATTAAGATTAAGTATCCTTTGCCGCTCATTACGGAGCTTTTTGATAGAGTTCGCGGAGCCCGAGTTTACACCAAGCTTGATTTAAGGGGAGCTAGTAATTTGATACGTATCCGACAGGGGGACGAATGGAAGACGGCCTTCAATACCAGGGACGGGCATTACGAGTATCTGGTAATGCCGTGTGGCCTCAGCAATGCCCCTGCTGTCTTCCAGGGATTCATTAACGAAGTCTTTCGGGATATGCTATACCTAAGTGTAGTGGTATATTTGGATGACATTCTGATATTTTCTAAAAATCTCACAGAGCACAGAATACAGGTCAAAGAGGTACTTCTTCGATTGCGAGAGAATCATCTTTATGGCAAGATTTCCAAATGTACTTTTGAGGATCCTTCTATTCCATTTCTTGGTTACATCATTTCGGGCACGGAGCTCCGTATGGATCCAGAGAAACTCACTGTCATCCGGCACTGGACTCAGCCTCTTTCCTTGAAAGCGGTACACCGATTTCTGGGCTTTGCAAATTACTACCGGAAATTCATAAAGGGATTCTCTACCATCGTGGCACCCATTACTGCCCTAACCAAGAAGGGTTCTGAACCAAGTCATTGGACCTCCGAAGCTGTAGCAGCGTTCGCTCAGTTAAAGGCAGCCTTTATGTCCGCTCCAGTCCTTCAACAACCAAATTTTTCAAAACCATTCTTCTTGGAGGTTGATGCTTCCTCGGTAGGCATAGGTGCTGTACATTCGCAGTACGCTCCAGATGGGAAGTTACATCCATGTGGTTTCCATTCTCGCAAATTCTCTCCTGCGGAACAGAATTACACAATTGGAGACAAAGAGCTTTTGGCAATAAAATCTGCCTTGGAGGAATGGAGATATCTTTTGGAAGGTGCTAAACACCTAATTACAATTTTCACTGATCATAAGAATTTGCTGTACCTCAAGACGGCCCAGTGTTTGAATCCCCATCAAGCTAGATGGGCGCTCTCCTTGGGTTCACTACGGCTGGCCGGCGGTCGGGCTCCCGGCGACCAGCATACCGACGCCGGGAGCCCGACCGCCGGCTTACCGACAGTGTGGCGAGCGCAAATGAGCCCCTTGCGGGCTCGCTGCGCTCACCACGCTACGGGCACGGTGGCGCGCTACGCGCGCCACACTATTTTATTCTCCCTCTATGGGGGTCGTGGACCCCCACGAGGGAAAATAAGTGTCGGTATGCCGGCTGTCGGGCTCCCGGCGCCGGTATACTGAGCGCCGGGAGCCCGACCGCCGGCATACAGAAGACCACCCCTCTCCTTAACCGGTTTTCGTTTGTTATTAAGTACCGGGCCGGGACTTTTAACACCAAGGCTGATGCTTTATCCCGTTCCTTAACAGTTTCGGATGAGGAGAATTCCGTTGAGAAGGCTTTGATTCTCAGTCCAGTTTCTATGTCAGCGGCTCCCACCGCTCTGGGCCCTCCTCCTGGGAGAATGTCTGTGCCAGCTAAATTTCGACCAAGGTTGTTGCAGTGGGCTCATATTTCCTAGTTTTCTGGTCACCCTGGAGTTCAAAAGATGTGGGAGTTTCTACGAAGGTCTTACTGGTGGGACACTATGAAGAAGGATATTCAAGATTATGTCAACTCATGTCCTCAGTGTGCTCAGCACAAAATTCTTCGTTTGCCTCCTGCGGGGTTGTTGCATCCACTGTCCATTCCTCAGAGGCCTTGGACCCATATCTCTATGGACTTTGTCACCGAATTGCCCCTCTCCAAGGGTCACAATACTGTCTGGGTAATTATCGACCGTTTCTCTAAGATGGCACATTTCGTACCTTTGACCGGGTTACCATCAGCTCCCAAGTTTGCGTTGTTATTTATCCAAGAACATTTCCGCCTGCACGGCTTACCTCAGGAAATCGTCTCTGACCGGGGGGTACAATTCACTGCAAGATTCTGGAGAGCTCTCTGTGCGGCCTTACAAATAAAACTCAAGTTTTCATCCGCTTACCATCCACAAACCAATGGGCAAACTGAACGCGTCAATCAAGATTTAGAGACTTTGGAACTGTTGCCATGAGCCGAGTTTGCCCATAATCATCTGTACCACTCTTCGACTGGTGAGTCCCCATTTTTTATTAATTATAGGTTCCATCCTCAAGTTCCTGAATTACCCATTTGTCCTCCGGAGGAGGTTCCTGCTGCAGCCTCTACTCTTCGGCACTTCAGCCAAATTTGTAGTCGAGTTCATGCTAATCTCAAGAGAGTCTCCGGCCGCTATAAGTTCTTTGCGGATAGGAAGCGACGAGCAGCTCCCCAATACAAGGTTGGTGACAGGGTATGGCTCTCCACCCGCAACCTCCGGTTAAGGGTGCCCACTATGAAGTTAGCCCCAAAGTTTATTGGTCCATACCCTGTGTTACAAGTCCTGAATCCGGTTGTCTGCAAATTGGGATTGCCTTCCCACCTCCGGATACCAAACTCCTTTCATGTCTCTCTCCTTCGCCCCCTTAGTTTAAACCACTTCCATTTAAAGTCCCTGAGGCCAATCTCTGCAGAGTCTGAAGCTGGAATGGACTTTGAAATCAAAGCTATTCTTGACTCTAGTTATCTTCACAAGAATCTACAGTATTTAGTGGAGTGGAAAGGTTTTGGCCCCGAGGAGAGGAGCTGGGTCAAGGCTACAGAAGTTATGGCTCCCCGACTGGTGCGGATTTCCCATTCCAGACATCCAACAAAACCTGGAAAGTGTCCTGGGGCCACTCCTGGAGGAGGCGGTACTGTCACACGCCATAGGCGGCGTTCACTGTGCTTACGCCTGCGTGCCTGCTGGTCTGTGTTGCGGCCTTCGGTGGTCCACGGGCTCCGGTGCCTGGCTGGCGCGGCTCCCGGCGGTTCCCCGGGGCAGGGGTACCGCCATGACACCCGGCATCACGTGGGCGAAGAGCAGGTGACATCATCAGACTGTTCCGCCAATCCAGCAGAGGCGGGAGATTCAAAGGCAGACGCTGGGCAGTGCCTCGGCGCCTGAGTATCGTCTTTTCCCCTGAAGTGGATGCCAGTGCTTCTGTCCTCGGCAGATCTCTCTGCAGCAAACCCCAGTGTCTCTGGCATTTCCAGGTGTCAGTTGTTGCACAGCTTCCAGCGTTCCCAGCCGCTGCTGGGTTCCACTGCGCTCTAGTCACCAGTGCTTCTTGGAGTCAGCGTGGATTGCAGGTTAAACCTCGCTCTCAAGTTATACAAGTCCTCAGTGCAGAGGCGGAACTACCGCCAGTGCAACCAGTGCGTTGCACTGGGGCCAGCCTCTGTCCAGGGGCCCAAAGCATGTAATGAGTCAAACTGACTCATTACATGCCGCTGTGCGCTGCGGGCAACCGCTGCCCGCAGCGCACAGCCGCCCGGAGAGAGGAGAGGAGCAGCGGTACGGGCCGGGGAAGGAGGAGGAGGGAGCCGGAGGAGGGAGCCGCAGCAGCGCTTTATTACTGGTGGAGGCCCTGTTGCTGCTGCCCCTCTGCTTCACTATAGGCTGTCTTCCGAGAACAGCCTATAGTGAAGCAGAGGGGCAGCAGCAGCAGCGCCTCCACCAATAACACAGCGCTGCTGCGGCTCCCTCCTCCACCTCCCTCCTCCTCCTTCTTTCCTGCTCGGGAATCGTCAAGCTGCACCGAGGAGCCTGAGCCAGTGGAGAGGGTAAGTATAATTCTTCTTTCTTTCTTTCTTTCTTTCTTTCTTTCTTTCTTTCTTTCTTTCTTTCTTTCTTTCTTTCTTTCTTTCTTTCTTTCTTGGGACTACCTGCCGCAATGTGTAAAAATGGGGGACTGCCTGCCGCATTGTGTAAAAAGGGGGAATCTGCTTGCCGCTATGTGTAAAAATGGGGGACTGCCTGCCGCTATGTGTAAAAAGGGGGAATCTGCCTGCCGCAATGTGTAAAAAGGGGGAATCTGCTTGCCGCTATGTGTAAAAATGGGGGACTGCCTGCCGCAATGTGTAAAAAGGGGGAATCTGCCTGCCGCAATGTGTAAAAATGGGGGACTGCCTGCCGCAATGTGTAAAAAGGGGGAATCTGCCTGCCGCAATGTGTAAAAATGGGGGACTGCCTGCCGCTATGTGTAAAAATGGGGAATCTGCCTGCCGCTATGTGTAAAAAGGGGGACGCTGTCTGCCGTTATGTGTAAAAAGTGTACGCTGTCTGCCGCTATGTTTAACAAGGGCGCGCTGTCTGCTGTTATGTGTAAAAAGTGTACGCTGTCTGCCGCTATGTGTAACAAGGGCACGTTGACTGCCGTTATGTGTAAAAAGGGGACGCTGTCTGCCGTTATGTCTAAAAAGTGCACGCTGTCTGCCGTAATGTGTAAAAAGGGAGACGCTGTCTGCCGATATGTGTAAAAAGGGGACGCTGTCTGCCGTAATGTGTAAAAAGAGGAATCTGTCCGCTGTAAGGTGTAAAGGGGTCTCTACCTGGTGTAGTGGTGCTACTGTGCGGCGTAATTTGAATAATGAAGACTACTGTGCACCGTTTTATGAATTGGTATTATTTTGTGGCTACACCCCTTCCCCACGAAGCCACACCACTGCCCCTGTTTTGCATGCAGGGGGGGGGGGGGCTCCGATGCCGTTTCTTGCACACAGTGCTAAAATGTCTAGTTACGGCACTGTTGCTAGGTATCCATTTCTCTGGCCCTGAGCGGGTCCCCCTCACCAGATACTCTCCACGGGTGAGGGGGTGGACTTGGATGGGATGTGGGGGGGCAAAGTATTTTGTCGCACCTGGGACCCCCGCTCGCAAGTTCCGCCACTGCCTCAGTGTCTTTTACCCTCGCTCTCAAGTTACACAAGTCCTCAGTGTCTTTAACCCTCGCTCTCCAGTTATACAAATCTTCAGTGTCTCTAACCACCGCTCTCAAGTTCTTCAAATCATCAGTGTCTTTAATCACCGCTCTCAAGTTCTTCAAATCATCAGTGTCTTTAACCACCGCTCTCAAGTTCTTCAAATCATCAGTGTCTTTAAACACCGCTCACAAGTTCTTCAAATTATCAGAGTCTTAACCACCGCTCTCAAGTTCTTCAAATCATCAGTGTATTTAATCTCCACTCTCAAGTTCTTCAAATCATCAGTGTCTTTAACCACCGCTCTCAAGTTCTTCAAATCATCAGTGTCTTTAACCACCGCTCTCAAGTTCTTCAAATCATCAGTGTCTTTAACCACTGCTCACAAGTTCTTCAAATTATCAGAGTCTTAACCACCGCTCTCAAGTTCTTCAAATCACCAGTGTCTTTTAACCACCGCTCTCAAGTTCTTCAGTCACCAGTATCTTTTACCATCACTCACAAGTACTTCCTGGACATTCCTCCATACGCTCCTTCTCTGTTATGTGACATTGTGTTGCTCTCTTCCTGCAATAAAGTCCTTTAATATTTTCACCAAGCTTTTCTGTCAGAGTCCTGTATGAGGAAGACCTATATCAAGCCATCACTGTTCTGACCCAACTGCGGTTCCTCTCCCCTACCATCGGGAGAACCCCCGAGTTCACGACACCCCCAACCTAGGTCAGTGACACAGAATGGACCTTCCTTGAGCTGTCTAATTTGAAAATTTAAATCATAAGGATCTATTTAATTTCACTGTATTTCTTATCATTGCATATAACAGTGGTTAGAAATTATTTTCCTGGACAAATTAATAAATTGTTTTTGCCTCGAGGTGGTTACTCCGATAAGAGCATGTTACAGCAAAAGCAAGTCTGCAGTAAAGAGATAGCAATCGGTATAACTACTGCCAGCTTCTGACAGTGCACTTGCATGGTAATTAGTACTCAGGAGCATAGAAAAAAAGAAATTATGATACATGAGGAGGGCAGAAGAAAGGAGCAAATAGAAGTTTTCTCTCTGGTGATGCTCTCCTCATAGGGACAGAAAGGTTGACACTATCTTCAGATGGCATTAGCTTTCGGAGACAAGCTTAGAAAAGCTATTGAAAGTTTTTTGAATCTTGGTAAACTGACCAAGACTGCAGTCTCCATTGCAAATGATGGAGAATGTTGTCTTCTGCATTATGGAGATGAATGCAAGAGAGATCTCGGGTGTCTCCTTCAATCAGTTTCTACTAACTTGACAAGAGATTAAAAAAGTACCATAACCATGTGGTAACAGCCATTACTGTATCATAATTGCTTGATAAATATGCGCCAAAATCTTTCATGGCACAACATGTGGAGCTTTTCTCTGAATGTCCTTTGGCACATGTAGGGAGAGGGACAATCAATTATTCTTCTCCAAATGAAATAATAGCAATACATTTATAAATGTTTAATTATGGGTAAATTACTACACAGTGGAAACTTGTTACATTTGGAAAACATTTGGGATGTTGCTTGGCTATCCATGGATTATGCTGGAGGAGACTTGCTCTCCTTCTTTCATCCAAGAGTAAAGCCATACTAGAGTATCTCCATGAGGGACAAGCTTTATCATCTGGAAGCTTGGATTCCTGATTACTCTTGTGTCTTTGCTTCTGTGTTACCTGCATGGCAGCTGATCAGTGCTCCATTAGTATCTCCAATTCTCTATCTCCGGTGACCCTGCTACCTGCCTCTGGTTGACCTTTGTCTGCTCTGCTCTGAATGAAAATGTACCCCCTTTTTTCATTACATTTATCTTCTTAAAATGAAATATTCATTCTGCTCTGCATTAACACAGGCATTCAACTTAGTTCTATCCCAAATGTCAGTAAGCCTCTCTCAGATAGTGGCCATGGCATTAGAGCAGGCAATTTACACTCAGGTCTCCATTAAAGATATAGGGGGGTATTCAGCATGAAACTGTATTGTAATGCGATCGCATATTTCCATTTCCTGCCATAGTGCGCACGCGTGGGACCTGCACTGCATGTGCGTGGACCAGGAAACTGTGATCGCATCTTACTTTGTGAACACCTCTGCCTGATTTACAGGCAGAGGCTTTCGTGGCGATGCGGTGTTGCAAGGGTGTTGACTCAGTGTTGGGTTGGCGGGTTGATAGAAATGGGGTCTGGTTTGGGGCAGTCGCATGACATCACATGAAGCTGCTGCGACCTGAAAAATGGCTGTCCTGCATCTGCCTTTGTAGCTTGTTTGCGTAGGCAGGGGGGCTTCCACAAATCAATGATGCGATCACAATTACATTGTGATCGCATCGCTGCTGGGTATTTGCTTGCTGGGTGGCCTTGCGCTGTGCTAGGCGGCCCCCAGCATGCGATCGCAGCCAGTTGCAATTTTGCTAAAATCGCAAAACTGAAACTGATGGCGAATAAGGGCCCTCATTCCGAGTTGTTCGCTCGCTAGCTGCTTTTAGCAGCATTGCAAACGCTAGGCCGCCGCCCTCTGGGAGTGTATCTTAGCTTAGCAGAATAGCGAACGAAAGATTAGCAGAACTGCTGCTAAATAATTCACTGCAGTTTCTGAGTAGCTCCAGACCTACTCCTAGACTGCGATCACCTCAGTCCGTTTAGTTCCTGGTTTGACGTCACAAACACACCCTGCGTTTGGCCAGCCACTCCCCCATTTCTCCAGCCAGTCCTGCGTTTTTACCTGGCACGCCTGCGTTTTTTAGCACACTCCCTGAAAACGGCCAGTTTTCGCCCAGAAACACCCACTTCCTGTCAATCACACTACGATCACTCGGGCGATGAAAAAACGTCACTTGAGCTTGTGTAAATCTACAAAGTTTTGTGTGAAAGTACTTAACGCATGTGCACTGCGTACCATGCGCAAGCGCATTTTTGCTGTTTTTTACTTAATCGATGCACTGCGAAAATTGGCAGCGAGCGATCAACTAGGAATGACCACCAAGGTCCATAGTGTTAACGGGATACATACGATATCACTATACCAACAGCGGCATCCCATCTGTCAAAATCCTGGCAGCATCGGGTCCAGTGACTTGCTGCACTTTCCAGAGGTTCTATTCCCAATCGGTTGGTGGCATGTACCCTCCAACCGAGTGGGAATACTTGGTGAGTGTCGGGATTGCGTTTGTCTGTAAAATGCCAGCTGTCTGGATTCTGGCGACAGACTGTATATTGCCTGCATCCCATGTTAACACCCCTGTCCTATTCCTTTTATTGATTGTTCATATATTGTGGTTGTTGTTATATGTTCTAATAGTGATTGTTCTTCCTGCATTTGGTAATCATAGTTGTACCACTGTTGCTGTGTTGCATTATTTGCTGGTATGCAATTTGTTAGGTTTTCGATGTGGTAGATAGATACCCAGCAGGCAAGATAGTATACTGTAATTAGTTAAGATAGAATTGTTGGTAATGTATGGCTAGTAAAGGTCATAGGGTGTATTTGTTTACAGATATTCATCTTCAGTCATCCCTATCTTAATCTTCTTTGTATAACATTTGCCTTGTGCTTCTTCTGCTGCATTGGATCCTGTCCTTCAAGGTCTAGTTTTTGACAAGCGAAAGTGACAAGCTTTTTGACAAGCGAAAGTGATCCTGTGGGGTTAGTGAAAGTCTTTCCTACCCTTATGCTGGTCAGTTATTAACTTTAAGCCTCTACCTATTTGATGGCTAAATATTACTTTTTAAGATTATATTTCTATGTTCCCTAAGTAGAAGAATACAACTCATACAGAGCACCCAATGTTTAAAACCATCCTGTGCTTGTGTAGAGATTAGTAGTGTGGTTATGCTAAAGATTAGTAGTGTGGTTATACTGAAAACCTAACACCTGAACTTTAGACTTTAGGAGTCCTAGCTCAGGTCACTTTGGGATTCCTATTCGAACCAAGCCCTGGATTGAGTCATATTGTCAATTTCATATCTAGGTTTTAAAAACCAATCATGCATGTTTTGTATTGCATGTAAGTCCTTCCCTTGTGATTTCAGGTGCCATTTTAGGCTTGAAATGAGTGGAAATAAATGTTATTGATGTATGAACCTGGACTGGTGAAACAAAAACAGGTCCAAGTTACATGATTTTAGTTGTTATCAGTGTTAAGAAAACCAGATCCAAAATCAAAACAAAAACACTTGAGTGTGGTATTGTGAAATCCAAAACCAAAACATGATGATGATGATGATGATGACAATTTAAAAACAAAACCAAAAAGAAAACACAGGGTTATACACATTTCTAGTTAGTACAGCAACCACATCCTCTCTAGATGTATCAGTTTGAAGAAAACTACTGATCAAATGTCAGTTTCTTTAAAAACTAGGATAAACAAAAAGAATCCTAGTTGATGTGCTTGCCATCTCAGATAAGATGTAGAGATGAGCGCCTGAAATTTTTCGGGTTTTGTGTTTTGGTTTTGGGTTCGGTTCCGCGGCCGTGTTTTGGGTTCGAACGCGTTTTGGCAAAACCTCACCGAATTATTTTTGTCGGATTCGGGTGTGTTTTGGATTCGGGTGTTTTTTTCAAAAAACCCTAAAAAACAGCTT
Organism: Pseudophryne corroboree; assembly: GCF_028390025.1. Classification (NCBI taxonomy): domain Eukaryota; kingdom Metazoa; phylum Chordata; class Amphibia; order Anura; family Myobatrachidae; genus Pseudophryne; species Pseudophryne corroboree. The sequence goes on from NC_086447.1 coordinate 140,341,463, forward strand.
AAATCATAGAATTTGGGGGTAATTTTGATCCCAAAGTATTATTAACCTCAAAAAACATAATTTACACTCATTTTCAGCCTATTCTGAACACATCACACCTCACAATATTATTTTTAGTCCTAAAATTTGCACCGAGGTCGCTGTGTGAGTAAGATAAGCGACCCTAGTGGCCGACACAAACACCGGGCCCATCTAGGAGTGGCACTGCAGTGTCACGCAGGATGTCCCTTCCAAAAAACCCTCCCCAAACAGCACATGACGCAAAGAAAAAAAGAGGCGCAATGAGGTAGCTGTGTGAGTAAGATTAGCGACCCTAGTGGCCGACACAAACACCGGGCCCATCTAGGAGTGGCACTGCAGTGTCACGCAGGATGGCCCTTCCAAAAAACCCTCCCCAAACAGCACATGACGCAAAGAAAAAAAGAGGCGCAATGAGGTAGCTGTGTGAGTAAGATTAGCGACCCTAGTGGCCGACACAAACACCGGGCCCATCTAGGAGTGGCACTGCAGTGTCACGCAGGATGGCCCTTCCAAAAAACCCTCCCCAAACAGCACATGACGCAAAGAAAAAAAGAGGCGCAATGAGGTAGCTGACTGTGTGAGTAAGATTAGCGACCCTAGTGGCCGACACAAACACCGGGCACATCTAGGAGTGGCACTGCAGTGTCACGCAGGATGTCCCTTCCAAAAAACCCTCCCCAAACAGCACATGACGCAAAGAAAAAAAGAGGCGCAATGAGGTAGCTGTGTGAGTAAGATTAGCGACCCTAGTGGCCGACACAAACACCGGGCCCATCTAGGAGTGGCACTGCAGTGTCACGCAGGATGTCCCTTCCAAAAAACCCTCCCCAATCAGCACATGATGCAAAGAAAAAGAAAAGAAAAAAGAGGTGCAAGATGGAATTATCCTTGGGCCCTCCCACCCACCCTTATGTTGTATAAACAAAACAGGACATGCACACTTTAACCAACCCATCATTTCAGTGACAGGGTCTGCCACACGACTGTGACTGATATGACGGGTTGGTTTGGACCCCCCCCAAAAAAGAAGCAATTAATCTCTCCTTGCACAAACTGGCTCTACAGAGGCAAGATGTCCACCTCATCTTCACCCTCCGATATATCACCGTGTACATCCCCCTCCTCACAGATTATCAATTCGTCCCCACTGGAATCCACCATCTCAGCTCCCTGTGTACTTTGTGGAGGCAATTGCTGCTGGTCAATGTCTCCGCGGAGGAATTGATTATAATTCATTTTAATGAACATCATCTTCTCCACATTTTCTGGATGTAACCTCGTACGCCGATTGCTGACAAGGTGAGCGGCGGCACTAAACACTCTTTCGGAGTACACACTTGTGGGAGGGCAACTTAGGTAGAATAAAGCCAGTTTGTGCAAGGGCCTCCAAATTGCCTCTTTTTCCTGCCAGTATAAGTACGGACTGTGTGACGTGCCTACTTGGATGCGGTCACTCATATAATCCTCCACCATTCTATCAATGTTGAGAGAATCATATGCAGTGACAGTAGACGACATGTCCGTAATCGTTGTCAGGTCCTTCAGTCCGGACCAGATGTCAGCATCAGCAGTCGCTCCAGACTGCCCTGCATCACCGCCAGCGGGTGGGCTCGGAATTCTGAGCCTTTTCCTCGCACCCCCAGTTGCGGGAGAATGTGAAGGAGGAGATGTTGACAGGTCGCGTTCCGCTTGACTTGACAATTTTGTCACCAGCAGGTCTTTCAACCCCAGCAGACCTGTGTCTGCCGGAAAGAGAGATCCAAGGTAGGCTTTAAATCTAGGATCGAGCACGGTGGCCAAAATGTAGTGCTCTGATTTCAACAGATTGACCACCCGTGAATTCTTGTTAAGCGAATTAAGGGCTGCATCCACAAGTCCCACATGCCTAGCGGAATCGCTCCGTGTTAGCTCCTTCTTCAATGCCTCCAGCTTCTTCTGCAAAAGCCTGATGAGGGGAATGACCTGACTCAGGCTGGCAGTGTCTGAACTGACTTCACGTGTGGCAAGTTCAAAGGGCATCAGAACCTTGCACAACGTTGAAATCATTCTCCACTGCACTTGAGACAGGTGCATTCCATCTCCTATATCGTGCTCAATTGTATAGGCTTGAATGGCCTTTTGCTGCTCCTCCAACCTCTGAAGCATATAGAGGGTTGAATTCCACCTCGTTACCACTTCTTGCTTCAGATGATGGCAGGGCAGGTTCAGTAGTTTTTGGTGGTGCTCCAGTCTTCTGTACGTGGTGCCTGTACGCCGAAAGTGTCCCGCAATTTTTCTGGCCACCGACAGCATCTCTTGCACGCCCCTGTCGTTTTTTAAAAAATTCTGCACCACCAAATTCAAGGTATGTGCAAAACATGGGACGTGCTGGAATTTGCCCATATTTAATGCACACACAATATTGCTGGCGTTGTCCGATGCCACAAATCCACAGGAGAGTCCAATTGGGGTAAGCCATTCCGCGATGATCTTCCTCAGTTGCCGTAAGAGGTTTTCAGCTGTGTGCGTATTCTGGAAAGCGGTGATACAAAGCGTAGCCTGCCTAGGAAAGAGTTGGCGTTTGCGAGATGCTGCTACTGGTGCCGCCGCTGCTGTTCTTGCGGCGGGAGTCCATACATCTACCCAGTGGGCTGTCACAGTCATATAGTCCTGACCCTGCCCTGCTCCACTTGTCCACATGTCCGTGGTTAAGTGGACATTGGGTACAACTGCATTTTTTAGGACACTGGTGAGTCTTTTTCTGACGTCCGTGTACATTCTCGGTATCGCCTGCCTAGAGAAGTGGAACCTAGATGGTATTTGGTAACGGGGGCACACTGCCTCAATAAATTGTCTAGTTCCCTGTGAACTAACGGCGGATACCGGACGCACGTCTAACACCAACATAGTTGTCAAGGACTCAGTTATCCGCTTTGCAGTAGGATGACTGCTGTGATATTTCATCTTCCTCGCAAAGGACTGTTGAACAGTCAATTGCTTACTGGAAGTAGTACAAGTGGGCTTACGACTTCCCCTCTGGGATGACCATCGACTCCCAGCGGCAACAACAGCAGCGCCAGCAGCAGTAGGCGTTACACGCAAGGATGCATCGGAGGAATCCCAGGCAGGAAAGGACTCGTCAGACTTGCCAGTGACATGGCCTGCAGGACTATTGGCATTCCTGGGGAAGGAGGAAATTGACACTGAGGGAGTTGGTGGGGTGGTTTGCGTGAGCTTGGTTACAAGAGGAAGGGATTTACTGGTCAGTGGACTGCTTCCGCTGTCACCCAAAGTTTTTGAACTTTTCACTGACTTATTATGAATGCGCTGCAGGTGACGTATAAGGGAGGATGTTCCGAGGTGGTTAACGTCCTTACCCCTACTTATTACAGCTTGACAAAGGGAACACACGGCTTGACACCTGTTGTCCGCATTTCTGGTGAAATACCTCCACACCGAAGAGCTGAATTTTTTGGTATTTTCACCTGGCATGTCAACGGCCATATTCCTCCCACGGACAACAGGTGTCTCCCCGGGTGCCTGACTTAAACAAACCACCTCACCATCAGAATCCTCCTGGTCAATTTCCTCCCCAGCGCCAGCAACACCCATATCCTCCTCATCCTGGTGTACTTCAACACTGACATCTTCAATCTGACTATCAGGAACTGGACTGCGGGTGCTCCTTCCAGCACTTGCAGGGGGCATGCAAATAGTGGAAGGCGCATGCTCTTCACGTCCAGTGTTGGGAAGGTCAGGCATCGCAAACGACACAATTGGACTCTCCTTGTGGATTTGGGATTTCAAAGAACGCACAGTTCTTTGCGGTGCTTTTGCCAGCTTGAGTCTTTTCAGTTTTCTAGCGAGAGGCTGAGTGCTTCCATCCTCATGTGAAGCTGAACCACTAGCCATGAACATAGGCCAGGGCCTCAGCCGTTCCTTGCCACTCCGTGTGGTAAATGGCATATTGGCAAGTTTACGCTTCTCCTCCGACAATTTTATTTTAGGTTTTGGAGTCCTTTTTTTTTCTGATATTTGGTGTTTTGGATTTGACATGCTCTGTACTATGACATTGGGCATCGGCCTTGGCAGACGACGTTGCTGGCATTTCATCGTCTCGGCCATGACTAGTGGCAGCAGCTTCAGCACGAGGTGGAAGTGGATCTTGATCTTTCCCTAATTTTGGAACCTCAACTTTTTTGTTCTCCATATTTTATAGGCAGAACTAAAAGGCACCTCAGGTAAACAATGGAGATGGATGGATTGGATAGTTTACTAGTATACAATTATGGACGGACTGCCACGGTTAGGTGGTATAAAAAAACCACGGTTAGGTGGTATATATTATAATAATAATACAATTATGGATGGACGGACTGCCTGCCGACTGCCGACACAGAGGTAGCCACAGCCGTGAACTACCGCACTGTACACTGGTTGATAAAGAGATAGTAGTATACTCGTAACAACTAGTATGACACTATGACGACGGTATAAAGAATGAAAAAAAAACCACGGTTAGGTGGTATATATTATAATAATAATACAATTATGGATGGACGGACTGCCTGCCGACTGCCGACACAGAGGTAGCCACAGCCGTGAACTACCGCACTGTACACTGGTTGATAAAGAGATAGTAGTATACTCGTAACAATTAGGATGACACTATGACGGTATAAAGAATGAAAAAAAAACCACGGTTAGGTGGTAGGTATATAATAATAAATAATACAATTCTGGTCGGACGGACTGCCTGCCGTGTGCCGACACAGAGGTAGCCACAGCCGTGAACTACCGCACTGTACACTGGTTGATAAAGAGATAGTAGTATACTCGTAACAATTAGGATGACACTATGACGGTATAAAGAATGAAAAAAAAACCACGGTTAGGTGGTAGGTATATAATAATAAATAATACAATTCTGGTCGGACGGACTGCCTGCCGTGTGCCGACACAGAGGTAGCCACAGCCGTGAACTACCGCACTGTACACTGGTTGATAAAGAGATAGTAGTATACTCGTAACAATTAGGATGACACTATGACGGTATAAAGAATGAAAAAAAAACCACGGTTAGGTGGTAGGTATATAATAATAAATAATACAATTCTGGTCGGACGGACTGCCTGCCGTGTGCCGACACAGAGGTAGCCACAGCCGTGAACTACCGCACTGTACACTGGTTGATAAAGAGATAGTAGTATACTCGTAACAATTAGGATGACACTATGACGGTATAAAGAATGAAAAAAAAACCACGGTTAGGTGGTAGGTATATAATAATAAATAATACAATTCTGGTCGGACGGACTGCCTGCCGTGTGCCGACACAGAGGTAGCCACAGCCGTGAACTACCGCACTGTACACTGGTTGATAAAGAGATAGTAGTATACTCGTAACAATTAGGATGACACTATGACGGTATAAAGAATGAAAAAAAAACCACGGTTAGGTGGTAGGTATATAATAATAAATAATACAATTCTGGTCGGACGGACTGCCTGCCGTGTGCCGACACAGAGGTAGCCACAGCCGTGAACTACCGCACTGTACACTGGTTGATAAAGAGATAGTAGTATACTCGTAACAATTAGGATGACACTATGACGGTATAAAGAATGAAAAAAAAACCACGGTTAGGTGGTAGGTATATAATAATAAATAATACAATTCTGGTCGGACGGACTGCCTGCCGTGTGCCGACACAGAGGTAGCCACAGCCGTGAACTACCGCACTGTACACTGGTTGATAAAGAGATAGTAGTATACTCGTAACAATTAGGATGACACTATGACGGTATAAAGAATGAAAAAAAAACCACGGTTAGGTGGTAGGTATATAATAATAAATAATACAATTCTGGTCGGACGGACTGCCTGCCGTGTGCCGACACAGAGGTAGCCACAGCCGTGAACTACCGCACTGTACACTGGTTGATAAAGAGATAGTAGTATACTCGTAACAATTAGGATGACACTATGACGGTATAAAGAATGAAAAAAAAACCACGGTTAGGTGGTAGGTATATAATAATAAATAATACAATTCTGGTCGGACGGACTGCCTGCCGTGTGCCGACACAGAGGTAGCCACAGCCGTGAACTACCGCACTGTACACTGGTTGATAAAGAGATAGTAGTATACTCGTAACAATTAGGATGACACTATGACGGTATAAAGAATGAAAAAAAAACCACGGTTAGGTGGTAGGTATATAATAATAAATAATACAATTCTGGTCGGACGGACTGCCTGCCATGTGCCGACACAGAGGTAGCCACAGCCGTGAACTACCGCACTGTACACTGGTTGATAAAGAGATAGTAGTATACTCGTAACAATTAGGATGACACTATGACGGTATAAAGAATGAAAAAAAAACCACGGTTAGGTGGTAGGTATATAATAATAAATAATACAATTCTGGTCGGACGGACTGCCTGCCGTGTGCCGACACAGAGGTAGCCACAGCCGTGAACTACCGCACTGTACTGTGTCTGCTGCTAATATAGACTGGTTGATATTTAAAGAGATATTAGTAGTATACAACAATACTATACTGGTGGTCAGGCACTGGTCACCACTCCTGCAGCAAAAGTGTGCACTGTTAATTAATATAATTGTACTCCTGGCTCCTGCTAACAACCTGCAGTGCTCCCCAGTCTCCCCCACAATTAATTATAAGCTTTTAATTTATACATTGATGACTGTGCAGCACACTGGGCTGAGCTGAGTGCACACAGACTGAGTCACACTGTGTGACTGACTGTGCTGTGTATCGTTTTTTTTTTCAGGCAGAGAACGGATATAGCAGAGAGAACTGAACGGATATATTATATTAAATAAAAGTTAACTAGCAACTGCACTGGTCACTGACTGTGGTAAACTAACTCTGTCTGCGACTCTGCACAATCTCTCTCTATCTAATCTATCTATCTCTATTCTAATGGAGAGGACGCCAGACACGTCCTCTCCCTATCAATCTCAATGCACGAGTGAAAATGGCGGCGACGCGCGGCTCCTTATATAGAATCCGAGTCTCGCGATAGAATCCGAGCCTCGCGAGAATCCGACAGCGTCATGATGACGTTCGGGCGCGCTCGGGTTAACCGAGCAAGGCGGGAAGATCCGAGTCGCTCGGACCCGTGGAAAAAAAAGTGAAGTTCGTGCGGGTTCGGATTCAAAGAAACCGAACCCGCTCATCTCTAATAAGATGTCCACTACCACCATACTAAATAGTCTGTTCTCCAAACTGGTGGGATGTAATTCACACTCACACACATACTCACACTCACACATACTTTTACCTACATCCCCTGTAGCCCTTTGGTCCTTTTTTCCAGTAGAATCCACGGTAACCTGTAAAAATATAAAAAACAATTTCAGTGTAGATCAGTCCTCTTCGTTCTCACTGATCTGTGCATGCTTCTGTCAAAGGTGGTCATTCTGAGTTGATCGCTCGGTAGCAGTTTTTAGCAGCCATGCAAACGCTATGCCGTCGCCCACTGGGAGTGTATTTTAGCTTAGCAGAAGTGCGGACGAAAGGATCGCAGAGCGGCTACAAAATAATTTTGTGCAGTTTCAGAGTAGCTTCAAACCTACTCAGCACTTGCGATCACTTCAGACCATTCAGTTCCAGATTTGACATCACAAACATGCCTTGCATTCGCCCAGCCACGCCTGCGTTTTTCCAGGCATGCCTGCGTTTTTTCGAACACTCCCTGAAAACAGTCAGTTGACACCCAGAAACGCCCACTTCATGTCAATCACTCTGCGGCAGCCAGTGCAACTGAAAAGCATCGCTATACCCTGTGTGAAACTACATCGTTCATTGTAAAAGTACGGCGCGCGTGCGCATTGCGCCGCTTAAGCATGCGCAGAAGTGCAGTTTTTTAGCCTCATCGCTGCACAGCGAACGAATGCAGCTAGCGAACAACTCGGAATGACCACCAAACTCACAAGCCAGAACCTGTTCTATTTTTATGAGAGGTTTTGGTAATGTTTTATGTGCGACTTTACAACTTGCACCCTATTACATTGCCCAAGTTTTATGTGTGTTCTGCATGCGAGTTTTGTCATTACAAGTTGCAGGATTGCAGAAAACATACAAGTTTGCATGTTCCCTCAATCTATTACATTGTGCGAGTTCGAAAAAAGCGTGAGTTTAGCGTTAACTTGTTACTCCATATCTTCTATTCCAAATATACTGTAAAATAACAAATAATAACAAATCACAATTAAAATAGCAATAGCAGCACAGACAATCTATACATCTACCCAAACACCACACGTCGGCCAGCTACTGTAGTCTAAATTTGATCACCCTACCCACACTAAAAAAGCCTCTTTTAAAACTATAACGGGTATATTTACTAGGGTGCAAGTTTTTAGAAGTAGAGATGTTGCCCATATCAACCAATCAGATTCCAGCTATTATTTTCTAGAAGGAGCTAGATAAAAAGTAGAGTCTGACTGGTTGCTATAGGCAACATCCACTTCTAAAAACCTGCACCTTAGTATATATACCCCTATGACTCCACCCACTTGTCCCTTGGCTGATCCTACATCTGAGCCTAAAGCTCGGTACACACTTTAAGATTATCTGTCCAATCTGGCTAGTTGGAATAGCCTTTATCATGAGGCCTTTCTGTAGACAAATCATATGGCCCTATGTGGGCACTGCTAGTAAGTTGTGTAGGACTTCTGATATCAAAGAGGCCGTGAAGTGGCTCAGCAGCTTTCCATGTATTTGCAAATTCATGTAACAAATATATCTGAAATTCTATTACCAGATGGGTTCAAGTATTGTTACAGGTATTAGTCAGGGTGCTGGGGGTCTGGGTTTGCTGGTTGGAATATGGGAGCAAATGACATTTTGATATTAAACCATTTGCTCCCATACACTTGAAAACTGACAAAAATGATCATTTGGATAAATTGGTAAAAACAAACACACTTAACCAATTTGACTGAATGACCATTTGTGCATATTTTCCAGTGTTTGGGAGCAAATGGTCGATTGTCATTTGCCTTCATATACTGTATTACCAGATTTTCATTCCAACCAACTGGATTGGACAGATAATCTTAAATTGTGTACCCAGCTAATTTCTATTTTTCATTTTTACCTGCATCACTTAATCCTTGTAATACCTGTGCTGTTTGTAATCTACCCAAACAGCATCCTGTTCAATGTCTGTAACCTGATTCTCTCACAGCAATGTATAAAATAGTAAGCTTTGTTACATTGCATGCACACTCATGTGCATAATCCAAAATACTTTATTGCATGACTAAGTGAAGCAGCATACAGATAAGATATTTGCCTGTAAAGTGATGTGATCAAAAACACCCAACGGCCATTTCAGTTCCTCTGCTGAATCTTTCTCGAGAAATATATTGTCATACAAACAAAAATACAGAGCACAAAAATACAAATACATAAATAAATGTAAAAAAACAACTCTCTTGAATATATTTATTCTAGAAGCTTCAAAATAAGTAGAGCACACTTGTGAATAGCATATAAAATAACTTTACTTAGTGTAAATATCCACATACATGTAAGTTTAAAAAGGCACACTCAGCCGGCTCCCCAGTAGCAGTCACTCGGGTACAGCGTATTTGCCCAATAGTGATGTCCTCTGGTGAAGCTCACTGCCAGCTCTGGTACTCAGCGGTTGCTGTCTAGCCGTCTATGTCTTTGTCCATTAATGACGAAATGCGTTGGGCGTGGCTTACTGACGTAGACGGCTGGATGTCAACCGCTGAGTACCAGAGCTGGCGGGGAGCTTCACCAGAGGACATCACTATTGGGCAAATATGCTGTACCTGAGTGACTGCTACTGGGGAGTCGGCTGAGTGTGCCTTTTTAAACTTACATGTATGTGGATATTTACACCAAGTAAAGATATTTTATATGCTATTCACAAGTGTGCTCTACTTATTTAGCAATTTCTAGAATCTATATTCTCCTGGCTGGAGTGGATGAGCTTGCATTGCATGTCATACTGTATCATCAGGAACAATTTGGTGCTTCTGCGGACTTAATCTCTATATCAGAATATATATATATATATATATATATATATATGTGTATATATATATGTGTATATATATATATATATATATATATACAGTATATAGTATATAACTTCTTTTTACAACAATGATCCTGTTTCGTCAGTGACTCAATACTGTATTTTCAGAGTGATAATAATCTGTTCCTATTGCTTTACACTTCTGTGTTCTCAGTGACCCCTTGTGACCCATTTGAAATTGATTTTGTTGTTGAACTTAGTACTTGTGCAAATTAATCCTAGATGCATGCAAGATCAGGGAAGCAAAACACAGAGTACAAAGTGTATGAGTACTGAGAGAAAAGAATTAGGTTTTGGAGAAGGTATTTTAAGTTTGGAAAGATAAATGATTGCAATGACTTGCTTTGATAGAACATCTGTAGTATAAGAGAAAGAGCGAAAAGAGCTTGGAGGGGGGAAGAATAGTAATTTAATAGCCTAATTTCCTGCCTGGCCTCTAGAAATATCTGTCTGCTTCTGACAGCTGATGAAAATGCACGGGGTTTGATTTGATCCCAGGAGTGGGACAAGTTTAGGCTTATTTCTTACTACTCCCCTTGGCTATAGTTGTTGCAAGCAGGTCTCTAGTTTCATCCTCTTCATCACAAATTCACAAACGGTTGGGTTTTAATATGATTTGATCCCTGTGAGTTTTGTTTTTCAATATCCATCATTGTCCTCCCAAATGTTATTATTGGAATACGCTTATATGTGCGTGAAATGCTTGTGTGCTCATTACAGGTCCTATTGCTTTTAAAGTACAGTAAGCTGGTTGTCTGTACAATAAATACACAAAGCATGGCTAGGCGAGGAAGAAAATTCTTACTGAGTTGTTTATGCCAAAACAAATTAAAATTTTTAAGTTAAATTAATCAGTACAATCTATTGGATAGCAACAGGAAAAATGTGTTATAAATCTATCCCACTTGTGAAGGTATGCAGCAATTAAGCATTGCTTGTTAGCACCCCCTTCTGGCAAGGTATGAGACAATGAGTAAGCAATTTCAGTTGTGTGTATTTGGATGCTACACAGGTAAAAAGGAGAAAGGCTTAAGAAAGGTACACACGATACAATTATTGGGCTAATTTGCCAATAATCGGAAAAACAACCAAATTTATTGTATAGTGTGTACGAATGATCGTTTTGGCGATATTTTTGTAAAATCGATTTTCCGATCTGTTGCCCCAAACCGAAAATCTTGGCCACAATCTCCCGATATCGACCAGTGTGTGTGCATTCTCAATAATCTGCCCATATTTCCTTGGTTTACTGGTCACTATGTTATCCTCCTTGTGGGCGGATATATGCAAATGCAGTGTAATGTGGCAGAAAATTGGTAATTTTAAAAAATAAATCTTTTAGCATGTAGCTCAGATATTGGTACCTACAATTTCCAGAAAAATTGTCTGATTGTCGGGCCAACCAAAAGTGTGTACCTAGCTTCAGTATGGGAGAATTGTTTTTCCCCAGTGAAGCTTTGCAGAGAAAATCTGTACAGGTTGGAGGGAGGGTAAAAGAGTTTAAGCAAATGGAAAAGGGTCAAATAATATTTTAATAGTAATTGGCCCTTTAACGTCCTAATTTAACTTTTGCTTCTATTAGTGTAGCTTGTAATATGCTTATGCATATTACAAGCTGAAATGATACTAACGGGCCAATTTATGAAAATTATGTGATAGCAAAGATTTTCTGTTATTAATTATTGTGGAAATTCAATTGTTTTGGGCAACTAATAATCCTGTCAAAACGGTGCTTTTTAGACACCCAAACAATTGTCACGATTCAATTGCGTTTAGGTGCCCATGCACTTTGTGCATATCGCGCTGTAACAGACAGGGTTTAGCCGCGCAAAACAGCTAAACCCATCTAAAGTCCTGCTTTGGGCATCTGTACTCCTGTTCGGGTGCTCAAAGTGCCGAACTAGCACACATTTCTCTCTCACCTCAGGAGGCTGCGAGAAGAAATGTCATCTCTGCGGCTGCCAGGTGTCTAAATGGAGCAACAATTGAATTGCTCCATTTTGCACCCCCTACTACTAAAATCTCTGTCCACAGTTAGAAGTCTTACCACTCCACTAGCCAGTACTGAATGCATAAACTGCCTTCCAGTACTTAATACACATATACACCTATAAAATACAAGTAAAATATAGTAAAAAAAATGGAGAAAGAATAACCTTCCTAGAAATCTAAGCCGCACAGGAATAATTGTCTAAGTATTTTAAAGGAGAAAATCACACTAGTCTCCTGAAAAATAATTGTGGACCAAATTTGGAGTAGTTTGAATTTAATGTATGTGGTTGGGAAAAATAACGTGTGGCGTCAGCTTTTCTGAATGTTGAGAACCCAGAGAAAACCCACGCAAGCACAGAGAGAATATGCAAACTCCACATTGTTAGAACTGTGGTAGAAATTAAACCCAAGACCTCAGTATTGTGAGGTAGTATTGCTAACTACAGTATTACACCAATGGCACAGTGGTAAACTGAGCTGTGACAGCACAGAGGCCTTGTAACTAGTAAATAACATGTACTATAGCTGGACTGAGGCAATGATAGCTGAGAGATATCGCAGACAATAATGCATTACAGTAGTGAGCTATATTGTGACAACTTAGTGACATTATCACCAGTAAACCCTGTGCGGTTAAAAACACAAATAGTGCAGTGAGATATTGCAATCACTATTCCAATACAAGGGAGAACTATACTTTGGAAGCTCAGAGATACGGGAGCTTATTCAGAGATGGTAGCAGATCGCTGCATACGCAGCTCACATGCTGGGGGCTGCACAGCACAGGGCAAGGCCTCCCGGCATGTGTGAGTCCGCCTCCCAATGCATCCGCAATTATATCGGAACTAAGGGCCTAATTTAGTATGAGATGCATCAGTGATGCGTTCACATACTGAAGTCCCTGCACACACAGTGATATGCAACAGCATCTCACTTATGCAAACTCCTCTGCCTGACTGACAGGCAAAGGCATTTGGCGGGATAGGCAGGGGTATCGACGTGACGGTTTCTGTGGGCGTTGATGCGTCATTGGGAAGGCACGGTCCAGACAATGAAGGCATGTCCAAACCATTTGTGGGGCGGGCTGCGGTGGCTGCATTACATCCAAACATGGCGGCTAAGCTGAGGAGGCAAAGAGCTACCCTTAAGATGCGAGCGCATCACTGTTTAGCGATGCGTTCACATTTCAGTGTGGGGGGGGACCCGGCATGCGGGCCTGCCTTGCCCTGTGCTGGGCGGCCCCCCGCATGCTAGAGAAGGGAATTGTAGTTTTGCGACCACAGTGTGTGTGCCCATGAGGCCGCTGCTCGTGCGCAGTTTTCCTCCATTGGCAAACTGCTCTGTGAGCCGCATCAGTGACAGGGTCTGAATGACCCCCTCTAGTTGCAGTAGTTTAGTTCCAATGAAGTGGTAAATAACCTGAAAAAAGAGAAATAATGAGACTTCTGTTTAAGATACTTATTGTATCACCTACCAGACAGATTATACTATATAGGTTCATAAAAGCCAGGGTCCAATGAATTATAAACATGGTGCACACAAATTAAATATGTCATTATTAGTGTGTGAATGAGTAAATGTAAGTGATTGTGCGGAAACAAGGTAATAGGTTCATGTATAAAGCAAATTTAGAGTTTATAGGGGCTTGCAGAGTAGGTAGGCTATACAAAGGTAATGACGTTCAAGGATGTTAGATTTCACAAATTGTATCATTCCAGGACATTAAAGGGATAGAGGTTGGTTAAGATGCGGTATAAATATATCTTTCTTTCTTTTTTTAAATAAATGTATAAAGAATTTTTGTCATTTCACAATACACAGATATAAGAACAGTAAACAATTAGGAAAAAGACAAAGAAAAGGATAAGATATTGTCAATAGTGATAAACAAATAAAAATATATGGTCAACTAAAATATGACAGTCCGATCAGTACGGGTTATCAGCAAGGCAAACTGCAGACTGAGCACACAGGTTGTTGAACTTAATGCAAATAAAGTGATGACCATATTTACAGAAGTAGAGAGAACAGACTAAAAAGTAAAAAGAGATTGCAGATATTTAGAAAAAGGGGAAAAAGTTGGTGTGGGAGGAGGTCTGTAGACCAGGCGGTGTGTATTGCCCCTGTATAAAGGCAAAAAGAAGGTATAGTTGTATTGTGGATAGAGAAGATTAAGCCTCAAAAATATTCATCTACAGTGTTCAGAGTTTAATAAAGGGGGTGATTCAGACCTGATCGTAGATGTGCTAAATTTAGCACATCTACGATCAGCTTCCCTGACATGCGGGGGGATGCCCATCACGGGGCTAGTCCGCCCCGCATGTCAGGCCCTACCCCGTCGCACAAGTACAAAAGCCTTGCACAGCGGTGATGCTTTTGTACTTGAAGAGTAGCTCCCCACCACCGCAGCTCCTGCACGCTGGCAGGGAGCTACTCGTCGCTGTGTTTGTACTCATCCAACGTGGCCCACCCCCCCCAATGGTCCAGGCATGCCTGCATTGCCCGGACCGCTCCCCCTAAATGGCGGCCAAACACCGCCAGCCCGCCCCCTCTCGCCCAGAGACTGCCTCTGCCTGTCACTCAGGCAGAGGCGATCGCAGGGCTGAGTCAGCTGTCAGCTGACTGGCATGTGCCGGCGCACTGTGGCACCGGTGCATGCGCAGTTCAGACCTGGTCGCTGCTGGGCAAAAACCCACAGCAGCGATCAGCTCTGAATTAGCCCCAAAGTTAGCAAGAGTGTCATTTAATACCGTGGTGACCCTTTCCATTTTATAGGTGGACTATATGGCATTAATTGTAGCAAAAAAAGAGGGAAGTGTAGTAGATTTCCATTGCATAACAATATGGCAATTAGCAGAATTTAGCATATTTTTTTTGTTGGACATGGGAGGTGCAGAATGGCATGAGACAACAAAGAATATAAAGGAGAATCCGGCTGTTATATCCCGGTTATTGGCAAAAGGGTTCCCCGTTGGCCACACATTCACCATCATAAATCTGTAGTAGCATGGCAGATTGAATGCAGATGGGTGGGTACTAAGTACCAGCAAAAATAGAGTTTGTAGGAGTTCTTTTTAACATGCACTGAGATGGAACTCTTAGTAATTTCCAATCTGATATAAGACCATTCATTGTCGGTAAGATTCTCGCCCACATCGCATTCCCATACCAATTTTTGCACTTCCTTCCAAGGCAGATTGCATGATAGTTATAGTTGGTATTAGTAAATTGAGTCCCATAGTTGTTGGGAGTGTCGGCATAGTGATACCAAGGGTAAGATAATGTAGGAACAGTGGAGGGAGCCTGAAGCAGAGTATGACAAAAGTGTTGAATTTTGAGAGTAGCGTGTCTGAAGGGCAGCAAAATCAGGGAATGTGCATAACTGGTGCAACGGCATATACGGCTGTCACCAACATTAAGCATAATACCGATATCAGAGACATCCTGTTTTCACAAAGGTATCTTCAACGGACTGCCCCCTCAGGTGCCTAAAGCTGCCTAATGGATGAACCGGTCCTGCGAATATCATCTACAGTGTGTGAAGTACAGTTGTCATTGTGGCATATTGAAGATTGAATTGGGATGTATAGAAGCTCCTAAACTGCCAGGCCATCTCTTGAGGATCATGAGTAGTGGAGCCATCCAGGTATTTTAATACATGAATTTGATTGTGTGTGCATTTAACCTGAAGCTTATGGGCAAGCTGTTATGCACACCAGTGCCAGCAGAAATGTACTGGTGTCTGAACGGAGAGGGATGCAAAACAAATGAACTCACAGACAGACTGGGGAATATGACATTACATACACAGAAGGTGATAGGGTAACAAAATAAACACAACGTGAACAGAGAAGCCCAAAGGCTAAGAAATTGGGTGTCTCCCTAGTATTAGGAATGCTCAGATGGAAAGAAGCGAGATGTTGTGATTTAATATGTAGAGAACCCGAAATGCTGTTGCTAAGGGCAACAGCAAAACCCTAAAGTGTTACCAACGGGTGTGGCACTAAACTCCTTGGTCAGAGATGGAATAATAGACACAAGGAGAGTCTCCACAATCCTAGTCTTCACTTGCAGTGCACTGGTTCAGTTTACTGCCACTAAACTGACCCCTGAACACCTTGCACAGTGAGAAAGGATTTTGGCAGGCAAGTCTAAAAATACAGCCGCAAACCTGCTAGGTTCACAAAGTAGCAAAAGAACCCCAGCAGGTTAAACGACTGACTCCAGTCTTACTGCTAGGTCTGGATTGGCAAAGTGTAATACCAAATCCCAAGGCCTATTTGCAGTAAGCAACAAACAAATACAAAGTTTACACAGTACTAGCTAGCTTTCAGGAACTGACTAACCAACAAAGATTCAGCAGCATCTGCCTAACCTGAGAAGAGGGTTTATATAGCAGGTGCTGTCCACGCCCCACTCAGACCTCACAGACTGTGAGCACAAAAACCAGCACCGGATCCCCTGCCGTGCACAGAGCCTGTAACCACTGCACAACAAAAGACCCGAACCGGAGTATCAGCTACGCTCAGGTTACTCCGCTAGCACTTGTCTCCCGGTTGCCATGACGACGTGGCAGCACAGAGCAGGAGACCCTAACAGTACCCCCCCTCTGACGAGGGGTCAAAGAACCCCTACCACCGGGTTTATCGGGGAACTGCGAGAAGAAAGAGCGTAACAGTCTGGGGGCATGAAGATCACAACTGCGCCCCCACGACTGCTCCTCCGGGCCATACCCCTTCCAGTGCACCAAAAATGACAGCCGACCCCGAACCATCTTGGAGTCAAGAATCCTTTCAACAACAAACTCCCTCTGGCCACGTATCAGAAGAGGGGAAGGTCTTCCACTGGAAGAAGGATTACTAATCGCCCGTTTTAAAAGGGAACAATTAAATGTTTTATTGATACCCAAAGAACGGGGTAGATCTAACTGAAATGCCACTGGATTGATAACCCTAGTGATCTTATAAGGACCGATGAACCGGGGGCCTAACTTATGAGATGGCTGTCTCAACTTCAAATTCTTGGTAGACAACCAGACGAAGTCTCCTAATTTAAAGCTGCAGGGTCTCTTCCACTTATCAAAAACAATTTTGGTCACTAATGACACAGACACAAGGGCTTTCTTCACTTTACTCCAAATACCTCTAAGGACCGAAACCACAGAGGAACCCCCAAGCGTGGAGTCCAGGGGGTCAAAAGAATTGGCCTTAGGATGATGCCCATACACACAAAGGAAGGGAGAGATCCCTGTAGCAGAGTGAGCCGCGTTGTTATAGGCAAACTCCGCCATGGACAGATGAGCAACCCAGTCAGTCTGACACTTGGAGACATAACACCTGAGGAACTGCTCCAAGGACTGGTTCACCCGCTGAATCTCCGACCCAGAAGACTGAGGCCTAAGCAGGAAATATAGCTTGCAGCTCTCCTTGAAACAAAAGAACTGCGAGCGATCTCCAGAAAAACGATCCGGGAGATTTACTTTCGGCTCCTTAACCCCTGAAGGTACTGCTGCTGCGGGAGCTCCGCCAGCGGCCTGCGAGGTGTGCATTTTAATGGACAAATCATTAAATTGTCGTGTCAGGACCTGCACCTGATCGACCACCTGTTGCAAAGTATTTTGAGGGGTATGCTCCATATTCCTACAAAATTTCAACAGGAGTATTAGGCTGCTGAATATGTTATGCACACCAGTGCCAGCAGAAATGTACTGGTGTCTGAACGGAGAGGGATGCAAAACAAATGAACTCACAGACAGACTGGGGAATATGACATTACATACACAGAAGGTGATAGGGTAACAAAATAAACACAACGTGAACAGAGAAGCCCAAAGGCTAAGAAATTGGGTGTCTCCCTAGTATTAGGAATGCTCAGATGGAAAGAAGCGAGATGTTGTGATTTAATACGTAGAGAACCCGAAATGCTGTTGCTAAGGGCAACAGCAAAACCCTAAAGGGTTACCAACAGGTGTGGCAGTAAACTCCTTGGTCAGAGATGGAATAATAGACACAAGGAGAGTCTCCACAATCCTAGTCTTCACTTGCAGTGCACTGGTTCAGTTTACTGCCACTAAACTGACACCTGAACACCTTGCACAGTGAGAAAGGATTTTGGCAGGAAAGTCTGAGAATACAGCCGCAAACCTGCTAGGTTCACAAAGTAGCAAAAGAACCCCAGCAGGTTAAACGACTGACTCCAGTCTTACTGCTAGGTCTGGATTGGCAGAGTGTAATACCAAATCCCAAGGCCTATTTGCAGTAAGCAACAAACAAATACAAAGTTTACACAGTACTAGCTAGCTTTCAGGAACTGACTAACCAACAAAGATTCAGCAGCATCTGCCTAACCTGAGAAGAGGGTTTATATAGCAGGTGCTGTCCACGCCCCACTCAGACCTCACAGACTGTGAGCACAAAAACCAGCACCGGATCCCCTGCCGTGCACAGAACCTGTAACCACTGCACAACAAAAGACCCGAACCGGAGTATCAGCTACGCTCAGGTTACTCCGCTAGCACTTGTCTCCCGGTTGCCATGACGACGTGGCAGCACAGAGCAGGAGACCCTAACACAAGCAGAGTGTATGCTCTATTATACTTCTCACAAAAGTGCTGATGGACCCACAAAAGGGTCTTAGCAGCCTTTTTTAGATAGGATCTGCGAGAGTTGCCAAGAGGGAGTTTGAGGGTTAGCTAGTTCCAGTTCTATAGCTGAGTGGTCAGATCAAGAGATAGGGTCTGATCTACAAAAAAGTAGTCGATGGGGGGTATTCAAATGTTTGAAAAGTCAGTTGGATGTCTATTTTTAGATAGGAAAAAACAGACACCCTACTGACTTTTCAAACATTTGAATTCCCCTCAATGTGTGTTTAAAGATCGTGAGGTGGGGAATAAGTCTATACCCCGGCCATTACTGCTATGTGTAGTGGGAGCCAGTGGGTCAGTGATGTGGTCTTGCTACCAGTCTTGTGATCTCCTAGGGTGCTGCAGTATATAAACTCCCTACCGGGCAGTGTACAAAGCTGTCAGAAGTGCCTTTGAGGGGGCCGAATGGGAGTCACTGGGCGGTGGTAATTCATTTATTTTGTGGCTCTGGTATGTGTACTAGGCCTTGGTTGTAGCAGCTGTAGGAGGCAGTTTGCCTGACCCCACCTGAATTTCAGCTTACTGAGGGGATCTGAGTTATAACTCGGCTCTTCCCGCCAGCTTAGATTCATAAACAGTGCAATATGTCACCTTCCTAGTGGAGGATTTTACATGTTTTGGATTCTATAACAGTCCCTCCCACAGTGATTTGGGTGCAATTTCACTTGGGAGATCCAACAGAGAGGGTGTGGGATTTTTTTGGTTAGCTGCACAAGCAACTACAAATTTTATTGGTTAGCAGTGCTAGCAGTTACAAAATTAAACTTAACAGCACTGACTCATTTTGGACTGCACAGTGTACCTAAAGTCAGTAAAGACAGGTGCACTGTGTAATTTAAAAAAATGCAATTAGAGAGCATTGTGTTCAAGGGGCCTTGTGTAATTCAAAAAATTACATTAGAAGCATTGTGTCTTCTATTTAAACAGGGACTGTGTGTTTCATTTTAAAAAATAGCCCTTTAGGAGCAGTGTGATGTGTAATTTGATACTTAAAAAAAACTTTTTTTGTGTTCAGGGCCAGGCCGTGTTAAACAATAATGCTCAGTAGATGCCGTACCACCACATGAATAATATAAGCTCTGTGAGTCACCGAGTGAAGTTGTCATTTGTTAAATTTGTTTTTTATTTTTTCCAAACCGTGTGTCTGTTCAGGACCAGACAGTGGCACTGTGTTAAACAATTAAGCTCAGTAGTAGCAGTGCCATTGCATTAATAATATAAGTGCTCTGAGTCAATATGGATCACCATCAGTTGATGGAAGAGCAGGAGTAGCAACCAAGTCCAAGTGTTATGGCTGCTACCAGTCATAATGATACAAGTACTTCAAAACATCTACTGAAGCTGGTGCTCAAGAGCATAGTGGGTTTAAGTCATGGCACCCAAAATCAAAACAATATTTCACAATGTTAATAAAAACACCTCTAATAAAGGAAAAATGTACTACTGAAAAAAACTAAAATTGCCAACATGCAGTATACCACAGGCAGTGGCACAGAAAGGCGCAGGACTTGCCCTTTATTTGTGAGTGGCAGTTCTGCTGTCAGAGAGGCATTTTCTTTTTTTAACCTCACATGATGATGCAACACCATCTCAAAGTATAGAAGAGGTGTCAAATATAAACCAGGCAAATCAGTACATAGAAAAACACTAAGGATAAAGAACAAACTGTTCAGAAACATCAGAAATCCACGCAGAGAGTCTAAGGCAGTGGTTCCCAAACTGTGTGCCGTGGCACCCTGGGGTGCCTCGGGTTGGTGGTCCAGAACCAATTCAAATTATGCATGGTCAATGTAAAAAGCAAAACCAGTGTTAATGGCTGCCAATCATAAAATATATTGACAATCCGAAGCAAATCTTGTCCCTCACCACATAAGTTACCCTAAGGATGACATATAAAGACAATTTATTTAATTTAATATTTCTTTCTAAAGTTTTCAATAAGAAACTATTGGCTTAGGGGTGCCGTGAAAAAAATTCTGATACTCTAGGGTGCAGTGTTTGAGAAAAGTTTGGGAACCACTGGTCTAAGGGCATCCACGAGTGCTATGTGTGAGTCTAACATTTCTGATACTGTACTCTTAGAGAAGCTTCCTTACACCATTTCTACACCTTCTGCATATGTGGGGAAGAGCAGTACAAATAAAGATGGCAACATATAAATTGAGGATGCTACTGTGGAAGTGGATGAGGAGGATATCTGTGTAGCTTACACCGTTAATGTAGACATTGATAATGAGGATGTCATTTGTGTAAGTCAGGCACCAATGGCAGCAGTTCTTGCCCATGATTAGAAGAAGACCATTGTCATGCCTGGGCTTAAGACCAAAAAAGCCACCTTTGGGTGTGGAATTAATTTTACCCAAATCCTTGCAACATTTGTGAAGACATCTATACCATTTGTGAGGCAAAATTTAGTAGATGTATACGCATTAAACATCTGGGCACCTTCTCATGTTACATAATTTGCAGCAAGTTCATGATTTTTTTTTACAAAAGTATAATAATTCCTAAAATAGTAACAAGCATTCTGGTATCAACTGCCATCAATTTGTAACAGCACATGCAATCTCCACGCCAATACCCTCATATTCAACCTCCTCATTAATGATCGGGGATAGGCATTCCACAAAATAGTTTTGTCGGGTTTCAAGCAAACCAAGCACTTCAGCCAAAAAAGTGTCAGTTACTGTTGCTAAAGTGCTTGATTTGTTAAACTGTGCATGTCCTTTTTAATACACAACATCAGGGTAGGTGGGAGGGCCCAAGGACAATTCCATTTTTCTTTTCATAATGGGTTGTATTTTTAGGTGGCATTGGGGATGGTCTTTTTTGCATAGACAAACATTTTTATTGTTTATTGCTCTAATACATGACTATTTTGCAACACATTTTAAAACAGATAAAAACTTCTGTGTATTTGTGCTGCTGCTTTGTGGCACAATTTAATTAAAATTATAAATTAGTAAAATAAATATTGTGATTTACACAAGATATGTGAGCAAACACCCTTTAAATCTAAAGAAGTTTGCAGACACTATAACAAACAATCTTCCTTTTTCTTTTAATTTTTTGTGCTCTCTCATCGGACAACTAATATTTAAGATACCAACAGCAGAAGCACACTTTTTCATTTTGCATAAGCCCCTGAGCGTTCTCTCATCTTCAATTCGATGCCGCAAGGTATGATTGAGGATAGCAGAAATCCTGGATGCTAGTGCATGTGAAATAAATTTTTCTTAGATATTCTACTTCATTAGGATGTGTATATGTGTGATATATGGCCCTCATTCCGAGTTGATCGGTCGCAAGGCGAATTTAGCAGAGTTACACACGCTAAGCCTACGCCTACTGGGAGTGTATCTTAGCTTCTTAAAATTGCGACCGATGTATTCGCAATATTGCGATTACACACTACTTTGCAGTTTCTGAGTAACTTCAACCTTACTCTGCCTGTGCGATCAGTTCAGTGCTTGTCGTTCCTGGTTTGACGTCACAAACACACCCAGCGTTCGCCCAGACACTCCCCCGTTTCTCCAGCCACTCCTGCGTTTTTTCCGGAAACGGTAGCGTTTTCATCCACACGCCCATAAAACGCCGTGTTTCCGCCCAGTAACACCCATTTCCTGTCAATCACATTACGATCGCCGGAGCGATGAAAAAGCCGTGAGTAAAAATACTATCTTCATTGTTAAATTACTTGGCGCAGTCGCAGTGCGAATATTGCACATGCGTACTAAGCGGATTTTCATTGCGATGCGATGAAAAATACCGAGCGAACGACTCGGAATGAGGGCCTATATTACCTACAAAATTGTAAGATTACCTATACCTCAATTGCTATCCATATATGTCACTATTCTAATCGTGACATTTTGACACATTAATGTAGTATTAATTCCTTATTATTTTTTGCTGAGCTCATAAAAATTGAGCAATAAAGGTGGATAATCCATTTCAGCTAGTCCTACTGAAGGGCAAGAAAGGCGTGTGCTGCGCTCTACACTCTGGCCCTCAGACACAGGAGCAGCAGCTGGGAGCAGCAGCAAAGCCCAGGCATCGGCGGTGCGCAGCACTGTGAGGGCAGTATGTGTAACTGGCACTGTGGAGGCAGTATGTGTAACTAGCACGGTGAGGGCAGTATGTTTAACTGGCACAGTGGGGGCAGTATGTTTAACTGGCACTGTGGGGGCAGTATGTGTCTCTGGCACTGCACTGCTGGGGGCATATGTGTATCTGGCCCTATTGGGGCATATGTGTATCTGGCACTATTGAGCGCATTTGTGTTTCTGGCACTGCAGTACTGGGGCCATATGTGTATCTGGCACTGCACTACTGGGGGTGTATGTGTATCTAGCACTGCACTACTGGGGGCATATGTTTATCTGCCACTGCACTACTGGGGACATATGTGTATCTGGCATTGCACTACTGGGGCATATGTGTATCTGGCACTGCACTACAGGGGGCATATGTGTATCTTGCATTGCACTACTGGGGGGCATATGTGTATCTGGCACTCTTCTAGGGTGATTATGTGTATCTGGCATTCTGCTGGGGTCATTACGTGTGTATGGCACTATACTGGGGTCTTTATATGTATCTACTGTTATTATGTGTATTCCGCACCATACTGGGGTCATTATGTGTATCTGACACTATACTGGGGTCATTATGTGTAATTGCCACTATACTGGGGACATTATATGTATCTTTCCCTATACTGCGGTTATTATGTGTATCTGTCACTATACTGGGGTCATTAGGTGTATCTGCCAATCTACTGGGGTCATTATGTGTATATGGCACTATAATGGGGTCTTTATGTGTATCTACTGTTCTCTCCTGGTATAACCCAGGTGCATATACCACTGCTCTCTCCCGGTGTAACCCAGGACCATATACTACTGCTCTCTCCCGGTGTAACCCAGGTACATATACTACTGTTCTCTCCTGGGGTAACCCAGGCGCATATACTACTGTTCTCTCTCGGTATAACCCAGGCACATATACTACTGTTCTCTCCCAGTGTAACCCACGCACATATACTACTGTTCTCTCCTGGTGTAAGCCAGGTGCATATACTACTGTTCTCTCCTGGTATAACCACGGCACATACACAACAGCTTGAAGTAGGCAGCAAGGTAGAGCTCTTTTTCTTTATATACTATGCTACTGTAGGTGGCGCCTATAATAGCTGGCCACTCTTTTCTGGTCATGTTGCCACACCCCTTCCAGCATATGGAAACACCCCTTTGTGGGCCACTGTGACTGCATTTCTCTGGTGGGCCCTTCATGCCCCAGTCTGACACTGAATGTGAGTCCACGCTTTGTGGAGCCCAACCCACACTTGCTTACTCTTCCAGAATATCTGCAAGAAATCCTCCCAGTTTATGACCACTTGTCCAGGAAGCAATGATTAGCTGTGTATTGCATCTTCATGGCCATGACCATTGCACTTTCCAACTGGAATTGCCCCTCCTCAGATCTCTCCAAGGTCATCTTGGCCTGAAAATATACTTTGTTAGCATTCACTTCTAAACTAGCATGTGACTTTGCAATCTAACAATCTAACACCCAGACATCAACAGGGTTTGAATATGCAGGCAATTATCAGATTTTAAATAATGGCTATTAGATTTATGCATAAACAGGTAGTAACAGGTGAACATTGCAAAAATGTAGACTTCAATGGACTATTAGCAGTCCTTAAGCATAGGCACGTTTTAACGAGATGACATGAACAATTTTCAGCCTTTAACTAAACCATTAGTCAAGTATTAGCATGTGCGGATATTACTACTGTACATTAATGTAGCGCCCAGCGCTTATGACAGGCAGCAAATGTGAAATTGGACACCGGCCATTTTGTGTTTAGAGACTACATCTCCCAGACAGCCTTGGGTTTCAGAAGATATACAGAGAGACACGCAGAGGCTGTCGGGGGGTGGAGAAACAGGGCATGGGGAGGGGGGAGTGGAGAATGGAATGCTTTTGTCCAGAGGAGTGGAGGAGGAGATGGCCAAGGAGGGAGAAGGAACCATGTCTAAGATATAGCTAAGATGCAGCTGACAATGACTGGAGAATACTGGGGAAGAAGTCCACGTGACTGTACAGAAAGAGCCCTACGGAGAGGGAGAACTCCAGTCTGATGAAGTTAAGTGGCCTACAGAGGATAATGCATTTCAAACCTTCCTTTTTGACCCCTGGAGAGGACAGTTTGCAGAGGGACACACTTTGGAGGAATGTTAGATAAGTAACGGTTTACAGTGTTATGTTTTTTGGTAAAGACTGATAAATAGTAGCTAACAAAGTGTGTGATTTCACCAAGAATCAGTTTGTGGAACTACAAGTACCAGCATTGCTGAAAGTGCCAATTGGAACCTGTTAAAGTACCTTTTCAGTCAAGCTATAGCATGCAGAAGATAAGGAACTCTGAAATAACAGTGCACTATAGTGGGGGATGTATTGTCTAATGCTGTATGTGGTATGTGTGAAATTCCTTGTGATACTGCTGTTTTAAGTTGTCATTACCCAGTCAGTGATTGCAAAGGCCAGGGTGTTATCTGCATACAAAAGGGAAGTTCAGGAAGGGACAGACAGACAGGAGAAAGCAGATTCATGTGTTATGTTCATTTTTCTTATTACTGCATTATACACCCTTTAAATATGTGTGTGCATTACTGACCAACATGTTCCTATGCCTTTAGTATATGTCCTCTTTTATTGATCTACTATAGTCCCTTGTATATAAATGCATAAAAGCAATTGCTATTCCAGACCCTTTAATAAATGTGCCAGGGTGGCTTTTGCAACATATCCGTGTGATATATTCCTGTAGTGGGGTCGGTCTAAGCACGTGGTGGGCAGAGGGTTTCCCGAGTCTCCCTCTGGTGTTTCCAAAATTGAACACTTCCCAGAAGAGCACGTCACGTCAAGATTCGGATGGAGGCACTAATACCAAGAGAAGTACAAGGTGAGAAGCATTGCAAAGCGGGAAGAGTTTAAATACACACCATTACCCAGAAAGCCCAGGTAAAGGGGTGTTACAGTGGAGTGCACTGCTGAGATTCGTACAGCTAACTCAGAATTTGCTTACCAGGCGGGCGCCATGGCTAGTTTGAAGCTCAGAAAAAGAGTGTGTTGGTTGCAGACAGTTTCCAACCATGCTTTGAAGGTACAGATGCCATGAAAGCCGATCTAGACAGACTGATCAAAGAAATGTTAGAGAGGA
This sequence comes from Pseudophryne corroboree, assembly GCF_028390025.1. Taxonomy (NCBI): domain Eukaryota; kingdom Metazoa; phylum Chordata; class Amphibia; order Anura; family Myobatrachidae; genus Pseudophryne; species Pseudophryne corroboree. The sequence continues at coordinate 140,367,437 of NC_086447.1, forward strand.
GAGATGTTTTCTCCTTAGGAGATTGGGACCTCGGGCTGGCTAGAGGGGTCCAACATAAGATTCGTCTTACTGATGAAAAACCCTTTCGAGAAAGGTCACGAAGATTGGCCCCTGCGGATTTGTATGATGTAAGAAGTCATCTGAAAGGTCTACTGGAGAATGATTTCATTGAAAAATCAGAGAGTCCCTATGCCTCTCCAATAGTGGTGGCTCGTAAGAAGAATGGTGATATCCCGATGTGTGTGGACTACCGAACTCTTAACAAGCGAATAGTGCCAGACCAGTACACAGTGCCTAAAGTTGATGAGGCACTTGACTGTCTGCAAGGAAGCAAATGGTTCTCTGTGCTAGACCTCAGGAGTGGGTACTACCAGATTCTAATGAGTCCGGGAGATGCTGAGAAGACAGCCTTCATATGCCCTGAAGGGTTCTTTCAGTTCAAGAGAATGCCACAGGGGGTAAAAGGTGCCCCAGCCACCTTTCAGAGGTGCATGGATGAGACCGTGGGGGACATGAATTTCCGTGAGGTAATCGTGTATCTGGATGACTTGATTGTTTTTGGGAGGACTCTACAAGAATATAACGAGAGATTGCTCAAAGTACTTGACCGATTGAAGAGTAAAGGGCTAAAGCTATTTTTAGAAAAGTGACGACTATGCCAGAAGCAAGTCAAGTATGTTGGGCACATTGTCAGCAGAGAAGGGATCTCCACTGACCCAGCCAAAGTAGAAGCTGTGGAAGAGTGGCCACGGCCCACAAAACTAAAGGAACTGAGGTCTTTTCTGGGGTTCTGTGGGTACTACAGAAGATTTGTTCCAGGATATTCGAAACTAGCCAAGCCTTTGACAGAATTAACCAAAGGGTACCCACCAGTGAAGGGGTGGATGACCCAGCAAGGAAATAAACACTTTCTCCGTGTAAATGACCTATTTGGGGAAAGATGGACAGAAGAGTGTGAAACTGCATTCAAGAGATTGAAGGAAGGTCTTACCCAGTCTCCAGTGCTCGCCTATGCAAACCCTGACCTTCCATACATTCTTCATGTAGATGCATCATTTGATGGACTCGGAGGAGTACTTTACCAAGAACAAGAAGGCCAGATGAGGCCTGTGCACTATGTTAGCCGAGGCCTATCACCCAGCGAAAAGAATTACCCTGTGCACAAGCTGGAATTCTTGGCATTAAAATGGGCCATTGTCGACCGTCTGCATGATTATTTGTATGGTGCTACATTTGAAGTCCATACTGACAACAATCCGTTGACATACATCCAGACTACAGCAAAGTTGGATGCCACAGGACATCGAGGGCTGGCAGCTTTGGCTGTGTATGACATTAAGAATGCAGTTTTCAAACTTCAAATAAACTGTAAGCAGGATTAGTAATGAGGACTCTAGCCAAGTTCCACAACAGACCCTTGTCTCTAACACCTAGTTCTTACTCAAGTATATAATCTGTCTACTACCAGACATTAATTTACACAACAAGAGTGGAAAGGGGCAAGTGACCCTCTAAGCCAGGATACAACTCCCACCTCTACACTGGCAACTCTTGATCACCCAGCCCCAGGTATTAAACTTTGAATCATGAAACAGGTTAGTTTCCTGGATCAGTGGCACAGCCGTCAACCTCGAGACCTTCTCCCGCTGTCTCCACCTTCCCGGTCTGCTGGGTATCTGCTTCCCCACTGGACTGCTCTGCACCATGGCCACTACTGCAACCTGGCCACTACATGGCTGCAGGTACACTGTCCCATACATGACCTCTCTCTCTTTCTCTCTCATTCCTCAGCTGTTTCTTTTATCCCTCTTCCTCTGGTGCCCTGCATCCGCTGTCCAGGACCCTGGTTTATCACTGCTCCCGGTCCTCTTGTAAGAGACAGCCCCCTTGGGATGTCTGTCCTGTGACCATGGCCACCAGTCCCTGGAGGAGGTTAATTTTGTGGTGATTTCTATTGCTGGCTGGCCAGGAGCTTGTCTCTATACATTACAGCAGGAGTCAGGCTGACGAGGTCAATTTAAGTTCAGCCAATACACTGTCGAAAGGTTATAATTGGACAGCACTTCAACTACAGGGGATATAGGCTGTGGTCCCTATACATACTGTAACATTAAGCACATTACTTTATGGGGAGATAGATAGATAGATAGATAGATAGATAGATAGATAGATAGATAGATAGATAGATATTAATATTTTTTAGATGGAAATGGTGATCTCCCCCTACTGTATGGGAACCCTGTCCAATAGATTGTTATACATTCAGTGATGTACAGTACGGTATCTGTGATTTCTTTAACTGCTTTTTTGTTCATTTTCCTTGATAACATGGTCACTTGATGTTGTTTTTACAGAGTATACACAATATTCTTGTTTGTTTTCAGTGTTTCACTCATTAGTCATAATTTTTTGTATTAGCAGATGTTAGTGGGCTGTGGTTGGTAGTCTGTTGTCATGTTTATGATTAGCGCTGTGTGACCTACTTTTTAGTTGGTTATTTTTCACAGAGTGATTCCTTTTCATTGTGCTAGAGGGTCGGGTTTCATTGTGCTCAGCGGTGCTAGAGGGTTGGGATAGATTAGCTGGCAGTCAGGATGCCAGCGGTCAGAATACCGACCACGAATCCTGATGATCTGAATCCCGACAGGGGAAGGTAAGTATATTTACCCAAACCCTAAGTATACTTACTGCCCCTCCTGGACCACTAACCTGCACTCCCCACAGCCTACACCTAACCTTCCCCTCGCCGCAGGCTAATCCTAAACCTCCCCAGTGGTTCCTAAACCTAACCCCCCTCCCCACAGCCTTATCCTAACCCTCCCCGCAGCCTAATCCCAACCCTCCCCAGTTGTGTCTAAACCTAAACCCCTCTCCCCGCAGCCTAAACCTAAGCCTCCCCCCGCAGCCTAACCCTAACTCCCCCCACACAGCACAGCCTAACCTGAACCCTCCGTTGCAGCCTAAACCTAACCTCCCTGGTGATGCCTAAACCTAACCCCCCTTACCCGCAGCCTAAACCTAAGCCTCCCCTCCCGCCACCTATCCCTAACCTCTCCTGGGTGGTGCCTAAAACTAATACCACCCCCCTCCCAGCAGCCTAAACCTAAACCCCCAGGGCGCAGCCTTACCCTGCTCCTGCAGCCTGAACCTAATACCCTCCCGCGGCTTGCCGCTCCTGCATCCAGATGGGTAGTCATTCTGGATCCCGGCTGTTGGTATTCCAGCGCTGGGATGCCCACCCTATTCAGGATGTCAGTGTCGGCATTCTGAATAATGTTGGTATTCCGGCGTCGGTATTCTGACTGCCGGGACCCCGACAGCCGACAAGATCCCGTGCTAGAAGCACATGCTGCAGGTGGTTGTCAGGTTGCTATCCAGGTATCTAAGGGAAGGGGCGGTCTGTCAAGCCTCTTGTTGATGACAGGCTCTGCGCACACAGCTGATAGTCTGCAAACCAGTGGGCTCACAGTGGGCTCTTCTGGATTTGCACAGAAGTGTGTTAATGTGATTTGATTACTTGATTGCAATAAGGATCAGAGGGCACTAGTGATACAAGTAACATAGCTTACTTCCCTATGCAGCCACCGGTATTATTTTTTGAAAGCCATATCCGACAGTAGCCTTTGTGAAATAGCAACAACAACAACAAAAAACACTATCGCCAATGAAAACAGATACTTTTGATGGAGATACAACCCTATGAGGCTTAATAAGTCGACCCCTAAGTGTGTACACAAACATTTTGTAGCATATGCTTCCCGTATATGTGTATACTTTAGCATTATGACTTTTGTTTAAAAACTGGCTCTTGAAAACATTGAATTGTATCCCGGCAAACCTGAAGAAACTCATTGACATATACTTTAAAATGTATTCCATGTACTCTCATAACACACTGACCTGACCTGATGTCTGCTGTTTGAAAGAGTTCCCCAGGATTTTTGCTCACAATCTGTCAACCTCAGTGACACTTGATATTGTACATTGCACTATTGCAGTGTAGTATTAGATTCAATTCTTATCTAAGGATTGCCATGTTAAGTCAGTTGAAACATAATGAAAATGTTTTCTTTGTTATCATAGTGTTTTCAGACTTTTGACCTTCGCCATCATTGTATATGCTCGGGGAAGCAGTAAGAGAACCTGGACTTGAGAGAATATTGTGAACTAACTTATGTGAATGAATGACTACTTTATGTACAACAAATACATATAATACAGGCAGATTTTAAATGCAAACTACATGCTTTTTTAAACATTTTCTAGTACTAGCGAATCCAAAATGGAATACAGTGTTGTAGCAGTGCCAGGGGAGTAGAGAAAGGAGGGGATAGAGAGTAAAATATTGTAGGGGTAAGGGAGTGCAGGAAAGGTGTAACCATGCCCTCTTAACTCTGATGCTGCAGCAGGTGTTTCTAATCTGTGCATCATGGTTCTTAGCAATAAACTTGTATTTCAGGCTGGGGGGAGGCCTGAAGTATATGCAAATAAGTCACCTCTAATACAGGGAAAGTTTAATGCAAAAAAACCCCACAAAATTGACAACATGCTATTAGTGATGAGCGGGTTCGGTTCCTCGGAATCCGAACCCGCCCGAACTTCACCTTTTTTTTACACGGGTTTGAGCGACTCGGATCCTCCCGCCTTGCTCGGTTAACCCGAGCGCGCCCGAACGTCATCATCCTGCTGTCGGATTCTCGCGAGACTCGGATTCTATATAAGGAGCCGCGCGTCGACGCCATTTTTCACACGTGCATTGAGATTGATAGGTAGAGGACGTGGCTGGCGTCCTCTCCGTTGTATTAGAAAAAAAAAAACTGAGTGACTTAGTTTTAATTGTGGGGAGGATTGGGGACGGGGAGCAGCTGTTAGGGAGTACAGTGCAGGGTTTTGAGTTTAATCGGTTGTTTCTCTGCCTGAAAAAAAACGCTCCACCATATCTGTGCTCACTCAGTGTGCTGCACTGCTGCATGATATATCTGTGCTGCTGAGTGCACTGCTCACACTGCCTAATTGTGGGGACTGGGGAGCAGTTATAGCAGGAGTACAGTGCACAGTTTTGCTGACAGTGACCACCAGTCCAGTATACGTTTGTCTGCCTGAAAAACACTGTGGTGTTTTTTTTTTTCTTTCTTCATGCTAGTTTGTTTAGCAGTCTGCTGACAGTGTCCACCAGGTCCGTTATACAGTATATTATATATATCCTATATATAAGCACTAAGCAGCAGTACGGTAGGCCACGGCTGTACCTACCTCTGTGTCGTCAGTGCACTCGTCGTCCATAAGTATAAGTAATACTATACTATCCATCCATCTACATTGTATACCTGTGGTGTTTTTTTTTTTCTTTCTTCATACTAGTTTAGCAGTCTGCTGACACTGTCCACCAGGTCCGTTATACAGTATAATATCATATATATAAGCACTAAGCAGCAGTACGGTAGGCCACGGCTGTACCTACCTCTGTGTCGTCACTCGTCGTCCATAAGTATAAGTAATACTATACTATCCATCCATCTACATTGTATACCTGTGGTGTTTTTTTTTTTCTTTCTTCATACTAGTTTAGCAGTCTGCTGACAGTGTCCACCAGGTCCATTATACAGTACAAATATCATATATATAAGCACTAAGCAGCAGTACGGTAGGCCACGGCTGTACCTACCTCTGTGTCATCACTCGTCGTCCATAAGTATAAGTAATACTATACTATCCATCCATCTACATTGTATACCTGTGGTGTTTTTTTTTCTTTCTTCATACTAGTTTAGCAGTCTGCTGACACTGTCCACCATGTCCGTTATACAGTATATCATATATATAAGCACTAAGCAGCAGTACGGTAGGCCACGGCTGTACCTACCTCTGTGTCGTCACTCGTCGTCCATAAGTATAAGTAATACTATACTATACATCCATCTACATTGTATACCTGTGGTGTTTTTTTTTTCTTTCTTCATAGTCATACTAGTTTGTTTAGCAGTCTGCTGACAGTGTCCACCAGGTCCGTTATACAGTATAAATATCATATATATAAGCACTAAGCAGCAGTACGGTAGGCCACGGCTGTACCTACCTCTGTGTCGTCACTCGTCGTCCATAAGTATAAGTAATACTATACTATCCATCCATCTACATTGTATACCTGTGGTGTTTTTTTTTTTTCTTTCTTCATACTAGTTTAGCAGTCTGCTGGCACTGTCCACCAGGTCCGTTATACAGTATAATATCATATATATAAGCACTAAGCAGCAGTACGGTAGGCCACGGCTGTACCTACCTCTGTGTCGTCACTCGTTGTCCATAAGTATAAGTAATACTATACTATCCATCCATCTACATTGTATACCTGTGGTGTTTTTTTTTTCTTTCTTCATACTAGTTTAGCAGTCTGCTGACACTGTCCACCAGGTCCGTTATACAGTATAATATCATATATATAAGCACTATGCAGCAGTACAGTAGGCCACGGCTGTACCTACCTCTGTGTCGTCACTCGTCGTCCATAAGTATAAGTAATACTATACTATCCATCCATCTACATTGTATACCTGTGGTTTTTTTTTTTTTCTTTCTTCATACTAGTTTAGCAGTCTGCTGACAGTGTCCACCAGGTCCGTTATACGGTATAAATATCATATATATAAGCACTAAGCAGCAGTACGGTAGGCCACGGCTGTACCTACCTCTGTGTCGTCACTCGTCGTCCATAAGTATAAGTAATACTATACTATCCATCCATCTACATTGTATACCTGTGGTGTTTTTTTTTCTTTCTTCATACTAGTTTAGCAGTCTGCTGACACTGTCCACCAGGTCCGTTATACAGTATAATATCATATATATAAGCACTAAGCAGCAGTACGGTAGGCCACGGCTGTACCTACCTCTGTGTCGTCACTCATCGTCCATAAGTATAAGTAATACTATACTATCCATCCATCTACATTGTATACCAGTGGTGGCTTTTAGTTGTGCGCAAAATATGGAGTACAAAAATGTGGAGGTTAAAAAAATAGGGAAAGATCAAGATCCACTTCCACCTCGTGCTGAAGCTGCTGCCACTAGTCATGGCCGAGACGATGAAATGCCATCAACGTCGTCTGCCAAGGCCGATGCCCAATGTCATAGTACAGAGCATGTAAAATCCAAAACACAAAAGATCAGTAAAAAAATTACCCAAAAATAAAAATTAAAAGCGTCTGAGGAGAAGCGTAAACTTGCCAATATGCCATTTACGACACGGAGTGGCAAGGAACGGCTGAGGCCCTGGCCTATGTTCATGGCTAGTGGTTCAGCTTCACATGAGGATGGAAGCACTCATCCTCTCGCTAGAAAAAAAGAAAAGACTTGCGGCAAAAGCACAGCAAAGAACTGTGCGTTCTTCGAAATCCCAAATCCCAAAGGAGAGTCCAATTGTGTCGGTTGCGAGGCCTGACCTTCCCAACACTGGACGGGAAGAGCTTGCGCCTTCCACCATTTGCACGCCCCCTGCAAGTGTTGAAAGGAGCACCCGCAGTCCAGTTCCTGATAGTGAAATTGAAGATGTCAGTGTTGAAGTACACCAGGATGAGGATATGGGTGTTGCTTGGGCTGGGGAGGAAATTGACAAGGAGGATTCTGATGGTGAGGTGGTTTGTTTAAGTCAGGCACCCGGGGAGACACCTGTTGTCTGTGGGAGGAATATGGCCATTGACATGCCTGGTGAAAATACCAAAAAAATCAGCTCTTCAGTGTGGAAGTATTTCAACAGAAATGCGGACAACAGGTGTCAAGCCGTGTGTTGCATTTGTCAAGCTGTAATAAGTAGGGGTAAGGACGTTAACCACCTCGGAACATCCTCCCTTATACGTCACCTGCAGCGCATTCATAATAAGTTAGTGACAAGTTCAAAAACTTTGGGCGACAGCAGAAGCAGTCCACTGATCAGTAAATCCCTTCCTCTTGTAACCAAGCTCGCGCAAACCACACCACCAACTCCCTCAGTGTCAATTTCCTCTTTACCCAGGACAGCCAATAGTCCTGCAGGCCATGTCACTGGCAAGTCTGACGAGTCCTCTCCTGCCTGGGATTCCTCCGATGCATCCTTGAGTGTAATGCCTACTGCTGCTGGCGCTGCTGTTGTTGCTGCTGGGAGTCGATCGTCATCCCAGAGGGGAAGTCGGAAGACCACTTGTACTACTTCCAGTAAGCAATTGACTGTCCAACAGTCCTTTGCGAGGAAGATGAAATATCACAGCAGTCATCCTGCTGCAAAGCGGATAACTGAGGCCTTGACAACTATGTTGGTGTTAGACGTGCGTCCGGTATCCGCCGTTAGTTCATAGGGAACTAGACAATTTATTGAGGCAGTGTGCCCCCGTTACCAAATACCATCTAGGTTCCACTTCTCTAGGCAGGCGATACCGAGAATGTACACGGACGTCAGAAAAAGACTCACCAGTGTCCTAAAAAATGCAGTTGTACCCAATGTCCACTTAACCACGGACATGTGGACAAGTGGAGCAGGGCAGACTCAGGACTACATGACTGTGACAGCCCACTGGGTAGATGTATTGCCTCCCGCTGCAAGAACAGCAGCGGCGGCACCAGTAGCAGGATCTCGCAAACGCCAACTCGTTCCTAGGCAGGCTACGCTTTGTATCACCGCTTTCCAGAATACGCACACAGCTGAAAACCTCTTACGGCAACTGAGGAAGATCATCGCAGAATGGCTTACCCCAATTGGACTCTCCTGGGGATTTGTGACATCGGACAACGCCAGCAATATTGTGCGCGCATTACATCTGGGCAAATTCCAGCACGTCCCATGTTTTGCACATACCTTGAATTTGGTGGTGCAGAATTATTTAAAAAACGACAGGGGCGTGCAAGAGATGCTGTCGGTGGCCAGAAGAATTGCGGGCCACTTTCGGCGTGCAGGCACCGCGTACAGAAGACTGGAGCACCACCAAAAAAACCTGAACCTGCCCTGCCATCATCTGAAGCAAGAGGTGGTAACGAGGTGGAATTCAACCCTCTATATGCTTCAGAGGATGGAGGAGCAGCAAAAGGCCATTCAAGCCTATACATCTGGCCACGATATAGGCAAAGGAGGTGGAATGCACCTGTCTCAAGCGCAGTGGAGAATGATTTCAACGTTGTGCAAGGTTCTGCTGCCCTTTGAACTTGCCACACGTGAAGTCAGTTCAGACACTGCCAGCCTGAGTCAGGTCATTCCCCTCATCAGGCTTTTGCAGAAGAAGCTGGAGGCATTGAAGGAGGAGCTAAAACAGAGCGATTCCGCTAGGCATGTGGGACTTGTGGATGGAGCCCTTCATTCGCTTAACCAGGATTCACGTGTGGTCAATCTGTTGAAATCAGAGCACTACATTTTGGCCACCGTGCTCGATCCTAGATTTAAAACCGACGTTGGATCTCTCTTCAAAGAACTGCTGGTGAGAAAATTGTCAAGTCAAGCGGAACGCGACCTGTCAACATCTCCTCCTTCACATTCTCCCGCAACTGGGGGTGCGAGGAAAAGGCTACGAATTCCGAGCCCACCCGCTGGCGGTGATGCAGGGCAGTCTGGAGCGACTGCTGATGCTGACATCTGGTCCGGACTGAAGGACCTGCCAACGATTACTGACATGTCGTCTACTGTCACTGCATATGATTCTCTCACCATTGAAAGAATGGTGGAGGATTACATGAGTGACCGCATCCAAGTAGGCACGTCAGACAGTCCGTACGTATACTGGCAGGGAAAAGAGGCAATTTGGAGGCCCTTGCACAAACTGGCTTTATTCTACCTAAGTTGCCCTCCCTCCAGTGTGTACTCTGAAAGAGTGTTTAGTGCCGCCGCTGACCTTGTCAGCAATCGGCGTACGAGGTTACTTCCAGAAAATGTGGAGAAGATGATGTTCATTAAAATTAATTATAATCAATTACTCCATGGAGACATTCACCAGCAGCAATTGCCTCCAGAAAGTACACGGGGATCTGAGATGGTGGATTCCAGTGGGGACGAATTAATAATCTGTGAGGAGGGGGATGTACACAGTGAAAGGGGTGATGAATCGGACGATGATGATGAGGATGACATCTTGCCTCTGTAGAGCCAGTTTGTGCAAGGAGAGATTGATTGCTTCTTTTTTGGTGGGGGCCCAAACCAACCAGTCATTTCAGTCACAGTCGTGTGGCAGACCCTGTCGCTGAAATGATGGGTTGGTTAAAGTGTGCATGTCCTGTTTATACAACATAAGGGTGGGTGGGAGGGCCCAAGGACAATTCCATCTTGCACCTCTTTTTTCTTTCATTTTTCTTTGCGTCATGTGCTGTTTGGGGAGTATTTTTTAGAAGGGCCATCCTGCCTGACACTGCAGTGCCACTCCTAGATGGGCCAGGTGTTTGTGTCGGCCACTTGGGTCGCTTATCTTACTCACACAGCTACCTCATTGCGTCTCTTTTTTTTCTTCTTTGCGTCATGTGCTGTTTGGGGAGTATTTTTTGGAAGGGCCATCCTGCCTGACACTGCAGTGCCACTCCTAGATGGGCCAGGTGTTTGTGTCGGCCACTTGTGTCGCTTAGCTTAGCCATCCAGCGACCTCGGTGCAAATTTTAGGACTAAAAATAATATTGTGAGGTGTTCAGAATAGACTGAAAATGAGTGGAAATTATGGTTATTGAGGTTAATAATACTATGGGATCAAAATTCTATGATTTAAGCTGTTTTTTAGGGTTTCTTGTAAAAAACACCCGAATCCAAAACACACCCGAATCCGACAAAAAAAATTCGGTGAGGTTTTGCCAAAACGCGTTCGAACCCAAAACACGGCCACGGAACCGAACCCAAAACCAAAACACAAAACCCGAAAAATTTCAGGTGCACATCCCTACATGCTATATACAGTACCACACACAGTGGCAAGGAAATGCTCAGGCCTTGGCCTTTATTTGCGATTGGTGGATATTGAACTGCTGTCAGTCTGTAACCTCATATGATTATGCCACACCTTGTCACTCAGAGTCTAGAAGAGGTGTCAAATGTAAAACCGGCAAATCAGTGCAAACCCCCCTCCCCCCCTCCTTACAAAGAAGTACAAACTTTGTGTTCAGAAACATCACAAATCCCTGAGGAGAGTCTAAGGGCAGCCATGTTAGCTTTATGTGAGTCTGACATTTTCTGATACTGGAAATTTACTCGAAGAGAAGCCTCCTTCCACCATTTCTGCACCCTCTGCATATGTGGGGATGAGCAGTACAAGTATAACTAGTGACATATAAATTGAGGATGCCACTGTGGAATTTTAACAGGATGAGGGGGATATTTGTTTAGCTAACACCATTAGTGACGATGTTGATGATTATGATGTTATTTGTGTTAGTCATGCACCAGTGGCAGCATTCTTGTCCGTGACAAGGAGAATGCCATTGTCATGCCTGGGCATAAGAATAAAAAATCCACCTCATATGTTTGGAATTATTTTCACCCAAATTCTGACAATTGTCAAGCCATCTGTAGTAAAGCCACAGTAAGTAGAGGTAGTGATGCTAACCATCTAGGAACCTCCTCTCTGTTACATCATTTGCAGTGAGTTCATGCTAAATTTTTGTCAAAACCTGAAAAATCTGCTAAAATAATACCATACAGTCCAGAATCAGCTAGCTCTAATTGCTCAGCTATATCCCAGCACATGCAACCTCCACTGCCAACACCTTCATCATCAATAGCCTCTTTAATGATCGGATGTTGTTCCAGGGTCGAAGTAAGCTTTTTTTTTTTTTTGGGGGGGGGGGGGAACTTAAAACATGGTGTGCAACCCCCACTCTTCTGACCCTCTACATATTGTCAGCACCACACTCACTTGTCATCCTGCCACCCCCCTCCCTCCCTGCTATGGTACTGCACAGTGCAAGTCACATTAGCCACATTGCCAAACTTCTGTATAAACAACAATGTTATTTAGCCTTCAATGGTAATTTTCCCCTAATATTATGTTGCCTTTTGGCTAATATTATGTTACTTTTATGCAAATATTTGTGCGAATTTTGTGCAAATGAAAATGATATGTTTAATAAAGTACAGTAGTGACGGCAGTGAGCAAATACACTCACAAAACTCACTAAAATACTCAAAATGGCACTAATAAAATAAATTGTAACAGTATGTTTGAGTAAAAAAAATGTTAGACACCAGATATCATATAATCTGAAATAGCCCTATCTAAATATATAGGCGAGAGTGTAAATCTACTACTGTACTGTACATCATTCATATGTGCCCACACAAATTTTTTCTGCATTTTGATATAACAACAAGAGTGAGACATCATAAAAGACCATGTGAAAGCAATTTTAAGTATAGCACATCCATAATCTAAAACTCTATTAATACATGCCAAAATATAAAACGGTAAGTATACAAGGAACATAATATATTATGTACAACACAATACTGTATATTAACTATTAATAAACCCAATAATAAAATATATATATAATTAAAAATAAACTTTAAAAATTAAAATAAATATATATTCTTGTTTACAAGAACAGAACAATTTCCTAATAGTCATTAGTCCAGATGATTTGAAAGTATTGAAGTGGAATATCCAGGATATTTCCATTAGGGAAATAAGTTTCTCAATATTTCTTCCCCTTTTAACCAGCTTGACAAGTGCTACTACTTTACAAATTTCTACAGGCTTTAATACTTTTTAGGAGTTCTATACAGATATGTAATGCCTGAACATCTATTTTAAATGAGTGACAATTTTAAATGGTTGATTATCTGGGTGAAGTTATGCTATTATGTTATTTAATTTGAATCAAAATTAGTTTAAATTCCTAAGAGTTTGTATTTACAGGTCTGTGGTACATTAACATTGATGATCTTTACACCTAGCCTTGCCAACTTACAGTATTTGTGGGTGAATGGGATCAAATGATGATTTTAAATCTTTTAGTCATCAAATAAAATTATTTAAAATGTATACTTACTGCAAAACTATGGTATGGAGAGGAACATACTATATATGTCTTTCCATGATTTTATGGATATTATTAAAGTCCATGATTTTAACTTGGATTTTATGGCTAATATTGGTGATCAGAAAATTAAATTTTTGGACCTCCTCTTGAGTAGTAATGATTTTCAAGTCAATACATGCACCTACAGTATATTAAGCCTTCAGACATAAATATTTATATTATACATTCTCCCCTCATGTGCCTATTCTTCTCTTACTTACACTATCTTATACTCCATATTCCCTTTGATGGCACTTAAGCCCCTGTTTTTCTCATTTGTTTATGTACTCTGTAAAGGGCGCTGCTGATCCCCTGTGGCGCCATATAAATAGAGGATAATAATAATAATAATAATAATAATAATAATAAGAAGAAGAATATTAGTTTTTGCATTAGATATAAACAAATATCCCTTAGTCCCAGTTTCGAAGGATCAAACATCATTGTAATGAGTAACATTTTTTAATGAACATAGATTTTTAGAGAGAGTGTATACATAATGTATTGTAAAAGGTGCTTTGGAAGAGGTTATAGAAATAAATAAAAGTATTCTCTTGTTTTTTAAACAAGAGGTGGTGAAAAAAGAGATCCATTTCAATACTAAGTACAATAATTAAGATAAGTATATCAAGTAGAGATGAGCGGGTTCGGTTTCTTTGAATCCGAACCCGCACAAACTTCACTTTTTTTTTCACGGGTCCGAGCGACTCGGATCTTCCCGCCTTGCTCGGTTAACCCGAGCGCGCCCGAACGTCATCATGACGCTGTCGGATTCTCGCGAGACTCGGATTCTATATAAGGAGCCGCGCGTCGCCGCCATTTTCACACGTGCATTGAGATTGATAGGGAGAGGACGTGGCTGGCGTCCTCTCCATTAGAATAGATTAGAAGAGAGAGAGAGAGAGATTGTGCAGACAGAGTTTACCACAGTGACCAGTGCAGTTGTTGTTAAGTTAACTTTTATTTAATATATCCGTTCTCTGCTATATCCGTTCTCTGCCTGAAAAAAACGATACACAGCAGTCACACAGTGTGACTCAGTCTGTGTGCACTCAGCTCAGCCCAGTGTGCTGCACATCAATGTATAAAAGCTTATAATAATTGTGGGGGAGACTGGGGAGCACTGCAGGTTGTTATAGCAGGAGCCAGGAGTACATAATATTATATTAATTTAAAATTAAACAGTGCACACTTTTGCTGCAGGAGTGCCACTGCCAGTGTGACTAGTGGTGACCAGTGCCTGACCACCAGTATAGTAGTATATTGTTGTATACTATCTCTTTATCAACCAGTCTATATTAGCAGCAGACACAGTACAGTGCGGTAGTTCACGGCTGTGGCTACCTCTGTGTCGGCAGTCGGCACTCGGCAGGCAGTCCGTCCATCCATAATTGTATAATTATATACCACCTAACCGTGGTATTTTTTTTTCTTTCTTTATACCGTCGTCATAGTCATACTAGTTGTTACGAGTATACTACTATCTCTTTATCAACCAGTGTACAGTGCGGTAGTTCACGGCTGTGGCTACCTCTGTGTCGGCAGTCGGCAGGCAGTCCGTCCATCCATAATTGTATTATTATAATATATACCACCTAACCGTGGTTTTTTTTTCATTCTTTATACCGTCATAGTGTCATACTAGTTGTTACGAGTATACTACTATCTCTTTATCAACCAGTGTACAGTGCGGTAGTTCACGGCTGTGGCTACCTCTGTGTCGGCAGGCAGTCCGTCCATCCATAATTGTATTATAATATATACCACCTAACCGTGGTTTTTTTTTCATTCTTTATACCGTCATAGTGTCATACTAGTTGTTACGAGTATACTACTATCTCTTTATCAACCAGTGTACAGTGCGGTAGTTCACGGCTGTGGCTACCTCTGTGTCGGCAGTCGGCAGGCAGTCCGTCCATCCATAATTGTATTATAATATATACCACCTAACCGTGGTTTTTTTTTCATTCTTTATACCGTCATAGTCAGTCATACTAGTTGTTACGAGTATACTACTATCTCTTTATCAACCAGTGTACAGTGCGGTAGTTCACGGCTGTGGCTACCTCTGTGTCGGCACTCGGCAGGCAGTCCGTCCATCCATAATTGTATTATAATATATACCACCTAACCGTGGTTTTTTTTTTCATTCTTTATACCGTCATAGTCAGTCATACTAGTTGTTACGAGTATACTACTATCTCTTTATCAACCAGTGTACAGTGCGGTAGTTCACGGCTGTGGCTACCTCTGTGTCGGAACTCGGCAGGCAGTCCGTCCATCCATAATTGTATTACAATATATACCACCTAACCGTGGTTTTTTTTTCATTCTTTATACCGTCATAGTCAGTCATACTAGTTGTTACGAGTATACTACTATCTCTTTATCAACCAGTGTACAGTGCGGTAGTTCACGGCTGTGGCTACCTCTGTGTCGGCACTCGGCAGGCAGTCCGTCCATCCATAATTGTATTACAATATATACCACCTAACCGTGGTTTTTTTATACCACCTAACCGTGGCAGTCCGTCCATAATTGTATACTAGTATCCAATCCATCCATCTCCATTGTTTACCTGAGGTGCCTTTTAGTTCTGCCTATAAAATATGGAGAACAAAAAAGTTGAGGTTCCAAAATTAGGGAAAGATCAAGATCCACTTCCACCTCGTGCTGAAGCTGCTGCCACTAGTCATGGCCGAGACGATGAAATGCCAGCAACGTCGTCTGCCAAGGCCGATGCCCAATGTCATAGTACAGAGCATGTCAAATCCAAAACACCAAATATCAGAAAAAAAAGGACTCCAAAACCTAAAATAAAATTGTCGGAGGAGAAGCGTAAACTTGCCAATATGCCATTTACCACACGGAGTGGCAAGGAACGGCTGAGGCCCTGGCCTATGTTCATGGCTAGTGGTTCAGCTTCACATGAGGATGGAAGCACTCAGCCTCTCGCTAGAAAACTGAAAAGACTCAAGCTGGCAAAAGCACCGCAAAGAACTGTGCGTTCTTTGAAATCCCAAATCCACAAGGAGAGTCCAATTGTGTCGGTTGCGATGCCTGACCTTCCCAACACTGGACGTGAAGAGCATGCGCCTTCCACTATTTGCATGCCCCCTGCAAGTGCTGGAAGGAGCACCCGCAGTCCAGTTCCTGATAGTCAGATTGAAGATGTCAGTGTTGAAGTACACCAGGATGAGGAGGATATGGGTGTTGCTGGCGCTGGGGAGGAAATTGACCAGAAGGATTCTGATGGTGAGGTGGTTTGTTTAAGTCAGGCACCCGGGGAGACACCTGTTGTCCGTGGGAGGAATATGGCCGTTGACATGCCAGGTGAAAATACCAAAAAAATCAGCTCTTCGGTGTGGAGGTATTTCACCAGAAATGCGGACAACAGGTGTCAAGCCGTGTGTTCCCTTTGTCAAGCTGTAATAAGTAGGGGTAAGGACGTTAACCACCTCGGAACATCCTCCCTTATACGTCACCTGCAGCGCATTCATAATAAGTCAGTGACAAGTTCAAAAACTTTGGGTGACAGCGGAAGCAGTCCACTGACCAGTAAATCCCTTCCTCTTGTAACCAAGCTCACGCAAACCACCCCACCAACTCCCTCAGTGTCAATTTCCTCCTTCCCCAGGAATGCCAATAGTCCTGCAGGCCATGTCACTGGCAAGTCTGACGAGTCCTCTCCTGCCTGGGATTCCTCCGATGCATCCTTGCGTGTAACGCCTACTGCTGCTGGCGCTGCTGTTGTTGCCGCTGGGAGTCGATGGTCATCCCAGAGGGGAAGTCGTAAGCCCACTTGTACTACTTCCAGTAAGCAATTGACTGTTCAACAGTCCTTTGCGAGGAAGATGAAATATCACAGCAGTCATCCTACTGCAAAGCGGATAACTGAGTCCTTGACAACTATGTTGGTGTTAGACGTGCGTCCGGTATCCGCCGTTAGTTCACAGGGAACTAGACAATTTATTGAGGCAGTGTGCCCCCGTTACCAAATACCATCTAGGTTCCACTTCTCTAGGCAGGCGATACCGAGAATGTACACGGACGTCAGAAAAAGACTCACCAGTGTCCTAAAAAATGCAGTTGTACCCAATGTCCACTTAACCACGGACATGTGGACAAGTGGAGCAGGGCAGGGTCAGGACTATATGACTGTGACAGCCCACTGGGTAGATGTATGGACTCCCGCCGCAAGAACAGCAGCGGCGGCACCAGTAGCAGCATCTCGCAAACGCCAACTCTTTCCTAGGCAGGCTACGCTTTGTATCACCGCTTTCCAGAATACGCACACAGCTGAAAACCTCTTACGGCAACAGAGGAAGATCATCGCGGAATGGCTTACCCCAATTGGACTCTCCTGTGGATTTGTGGCATCGGACAACGCCAGCAATATTGTGTGTGCATTAAATATGGGCAAATTCCAGCACGTCCCATGTTTTGCACATACCTTGAATTTGGTGGTGCAGAATTTTTTAAAAAACGACAGGGGCGTGCAAGAGATGCTGTCGGTGGCCAGAAAAATTGCGGGACACTTTCGGCGTACAGGCACCACGTACAGAAGACTGGAGCACCACCAAAAACTACTGAACCTGCCCTGCCATCATCTGAAGCAAGAAGTGGTAACGAGGTGGAATTCAACCCTCTATATGCTTCAGAGGTTGGAGGAGCAGCAAAAGGCCATTCAAGCCTATACAATTGAGCACGATATAGGAGATGGAATGCACCTGTCTCAAGTGCAGTGGAGAATGATTTCAACGTTGTGCAAGGTTCTGATGCCCTTTGAACTTGCCACACGTGAAGTCAGTTCAGACACTGCCAGCCTGAGTCAGGTCATTCCCCTCATCAGGCTTTTGCAGAAGAAGCTGGAGGCATTGAAGAAGGAGCTAACACGGAGCGATTCCGCTAGGCATGTGGGACTTGTGGATGCAGCCCTTAATTCGCTTAACAAGGATTCACGGGTGGTCAATCTGTTGAAATCAGAGCACTACATTTTGGCCACCGTGCTCGATCCTAGATTTAAAGCCTACCTTGGATCTCTCTTTCCGGCAGACACAGGTCTGCTGGGGTTGAAAGACCTGCTGGTGACAAAATTGTCAAGTCAAGCGGAACGCGACCTGTCAACATCTCCTCCTTCACATTCTCCCGCAACTGGGGGTGCGAGGAAAAGGCTCAGAATTCCGAGCCCACCCGCTGGCGGTGATGCAGGGCAGTCTGGAGCGACTGCTGATGCTGACATCTGGTCCGGACTGAAGGACCTGACAACGATTACGGACATGTCGTCTACTGTCACTGCATATGATTCTCTCAACATTGATAGAATGGTGGAGGATTATATGAGTGACCGCATCCAAGTAGGCACGTCACACAGTCCGTACTTATACTGGCAGGAAAAAGAGGCAATTTGGAGGCCCTTGCACAAACTGGCTTTATTCTACCTAAGTTGCCCTCCCACAAGTGTGTACTCCGAAAGAGTGTTTAGTGCCGCCGCTCACCTTGTCAGCAATCGGCGTACGAGGTTACATCCAGAAAATGTGGAGAAGATGATGTTCATTAAAATGAATTATAATCAATTCCTCCGCGGAGACATTGACCAGCAGCAATTGCCTCCACAAAGTACACAGGGAGCTGAGATGGTGGATTCCAGTGGGGACGAATTGATAATCTGTGAGGAGGGGGATGTACACGGTGATATATCGGAGGGTGAAGATGAGGTGGACATCTTGCCTCTGTAGAGCCAGTTTGTGCAAGGAGAGATTAATTGCTTCTTTTTGGGGGGGGGTCCAAACCAACCCGTCATATCAGTCACAGTCGTGTGGCAGACCCTGTCACTGAAATGATGGGTTGGTTAAAGTGTGCATGTCCTGTTTCGTTTATACAACATAAGGGTGGGTGGGAGGGCCCAAGGATAATTCCATCTTGCACCTCTTTTTTCTTTTCTTTTTCTTTGCATCATGTGCTGATTGGGGAGGGTTTTTTGGAAGGGACATCCTGCGTGACACTGCAGTGCCACTCCTAGATGGGCCCGGTGTTTGTGTCGGCCACTAGGGTCGCTAATCTTACTCACACAGCTACCTCATTGCGCCTCTTTTTTTCTTTGCGTCATGTGCTGTTTGGGGAGGGTTTTTTGGAAGGGACATCCTGCGTGACACTGCAGTGCCACTCCTAGATGTGCCCGGTGTTTGTGTCGGCCACTAGGGTCGCTAATCTTACTCACACAGTCAGCTACCTCATTGCGCCTCTTTTTTTCTTTGCGTCATGTGCTGTTTGGGGAGGGTTTTTTGGAAGGGCCATCCTGCGTGACACTGCAGTGCCACTCCTAGATGGGCCCGGTGTTTGTGTCGGCCACTAGGGTCGCTAATCTTACTCACACAGCTACCTCATTGCGCCTCTTTTTTTCTTTGCGTCATGTGCTGTTTGGGTAGGGTTTTTTGGAAGGGACATCCTGCGTGACACTGCAGTGCCACTCCTAGATGGGCCCGGTGTTTGTGTCGGCCACTAGGGTCGCTTATCTTACTCACACAGCGACCTCGGTGCAAATTTTAGGACTAAAAATAATATTGTGAGGTGTGAGGTATTCAGAATAGACTGAAAATGAGTGTAAATTATGGTTTTTGAGGTTAATAATACTTTGGGATCAAAATGACCCCCAAATTCTATGATTTAAGCTGTTTTTTAGTGTTTTTGGAAAAAAACACCCGAATCCAAAACACACCCGAATCCGACAAAAATAATTCGGTGAGGTTTTGCCAAAACGCGTTCGAACCCAAAACACGGCCGCGGAACCGAACCCAAAACCAAAACACAAAACCCGAAAAATTTCAGGCGCTCATCTCTAATATCAAGCAGAGGTGCAACTCTGGGATGCAACGGAGTAATTTACCACTGGATCCCTGTTTTGAAGGGGGGCACCTCGCCTCCCATTCTGTGACACCATTGATTTAAGTTAATTGATAGCTGCTGCTATCTCTTCAGTGGCCGATTTCCTCACTGGTCCCTGCACCTTACAAATCACACCCTTTTTATTATACTGTAGATACACATTTTACAAGTGTCATATCCAGGATTAGAAACCACACTGGAAGCAGACACCTTGCTGATGAAGCTATTTGCTCCTGTATAGGAAATATAAGAATTCTAAGTATATGAAGTTACTTCTCTGACAATTACACATAACTTCATATAGTTAGAATTCTCATGTTTCCGGTACAGGAGCAAATATCTCCATCAGTAAAGTGTCTGCTGTCAGTGTAACAGGTCATGGGTTCTAATCCTGGGTATGACTGCTAAGAAATGTGTGATTTAAAAAAAAGACAATGAAATATATATATATATATATATATATATATACAGTATATAATTTTTTATATCAAGGGGTCATTGCTAAACATTGTTAAAGTTTAAAATTGGATCCTATCTGTGCAGACATCTAAACATGCAGACCAAACTTCATACTGAAGAGAGCTGACTATATGAAAGATGTTATAGGTTATGGCACACAGTGGCGCATGCAGGGGGGGGGGGGTTTCCAGTTGCACAAAAAAAAACCCTCCTCACATCCTTGAAATAAACTATAAAAACTGAGGAAAAGGAAAAAACCTCCACATTATAGAAGACAGAGTGGATGCACAAGTGCAGCCGCTCCCAGTGGTGTATTGAAGGTGGAAGTAGGGAGGGGTGCTCCCGCGCGACCCACTATATATTGCATCTGCAGCGCTGCTCACCGCACACTATAGCACGCCTGCTGGCGCCACAGAGCAGTGCTGCACTGCCGAGTGACAGCTTAGCCCTCCAATGGTATGAGAAGCTGTGTGCACCATGTGGCTCAATGATTGGCTGGCACACAGGCTGCGGGGAAGGAGGATGCGGGAGAAATGGAGGTCACAGCTTTAGCATTGAGCTTAGACAACGGAGGTTGTTCGGCAGAAGAGAGGAACATGCAGCTGAGCCAGACAGAGCAGCACTTGCTCCTTCTGTGTCACACAATCTGTACAGCAGAGTGGCTACTGAAGGTTTTTTTAAATTGTTTAATTCTAATCGTACTGTACTTCACATAGAAAAGGAAATTGCACACAATACTAAAATGAAACAAACTAAAGTTCCCACCAAATAACAATTCTGGGGGTCCTATGTGTTAGAGCCCCCCCACACTCTGAGTCTTCTTAACAGCTAATTACTGTTGATAAGACTCGATTATAAAGAAGCACAATACATACATATTTATATACTGTGTATATAGATATATATAGGATGTAGTTACAATGCTGCCGGACAGTATCCCGGCGGTCGACATACTGACGCCAGAATCCCGAAAGACGACATAATGCTGGCATCAAAATTCAGACAGAGCTCGGGATCCCGGTGTCAAAATACTGATGCCTGGAATCCCGAATGCTCTTTTAGCGGATCGTGTTTGCGTCCTGCCACTGGGGGTGAGAGGTTAGGTTTAGGCATGAGAAGGGGCGTCAGAGTTATGCTACAGGGACAGGAAGGGGATGGTTAGGTACTGGGGGGGATGTTAGAGTTAGGCACTTACAAGGGGAGGTTAGAGTTAGGCACTAAGGAGGGGGGTTTATGTTTAGGCAGCGGAGGTGTGAGGGTTAGGGACCACCAGGGAGGGTTACGGTTAGGCACCCACAAGGCAGGGTTAGGGTACTATGATGACCACTGGCATCCTGACCATCGGTATATCATACCAAATCCATTATATATACACACACAGTACATGTATGTCCGGGTGTGTATTGGATGACCGGCGGTCTCAGCATACCGACGTCGGCAACCCGGCAGAAGAATGGCGGGGATGGGGGGGGTACACAACAAGCCTCTTGCGGGCTCGGTGGTGACCTGGGAATAGTCCCTGTTGGTTGGCAAGCCAAGTGTGGGGATTGTGAGGTTGCGGGATGTAGGGGGAAGTAATATGACCCTGACGGTCACATAAATGCATCCCGTATGTACAGTATATATATAGATAGATATAAAATAATGTGTGTGTGTGTGACTATTTATGTAGAATGCATCCACCTGGGCATAGAGTAATTTATACCAGAGGTCACTAGGAAACCCCCTCCAGGAAATCCTGTGTTTGCCCCTGGCACATATTATGTTGAGAGATAAGAAATTATTAGGAAATACTGTACATTGACTGACACCAGCATAAAAGGTGGAATAAATGTGGTAACTGCGTACAGAAGTTTACAAACATATTAGGAAACAGAACAGACAGTTTTCAAATTGTGATGGATTAAGACTATTTAATATTTCCAGTATTATGAATTATAGAACCTTACAAGTTGTCTACCTGCTTTAATACGTATGTGGACTTAAATACAGTAAATTGGAGAGTCTAAAATGTACGATTGAAAGGGGAGATAATGTAAGGAAACTGTTTTGGATACTTCAGCTAAATATTCCCAAACCATCTGGACTTAAGCATCATTATTAAATGGGTCAGTTCTTGTAAAAATCTATTTCTAATTGTGTGTTTTTAAAAGAAAAAATATGTATTTATTCTTAAATATTTTTATAATTGGATTGTTTTATTGATTGATGTATTGTGTTTTACATATATGGGGCCAAATGTAATAGAGTGAGAGTTTCAGAAAGTGAGAGATTTGGTAAGGTTTTTAATTTTTTTTAAAAGTGGCAATCATTTCCACTGAAAAAACAGGTTGATCTTGCTGTGTAAATTATTGCCACTTTAAAAAAAAAAACTGCAAAACCTTACCAAATCTCTCTTTTTCTGAAACTCTCACTTTATTACATTTGTCCCAACATTTGTTATACTTTTTGCAAAGGTATATGTTTTATGCCTTTGTATATACTAATAGAGTTTTTGATTATCAATGTGCTATAATTATAGAGTGTTTACATATTAGTACTTGTTTATGATGTCTTACTCTAAATACACGTTACATGACTCGTAAAAAAAATGGTTTCAACTTGATATCAGCTAATGTGAAAATAATTTACGACTAGTAAATATACAAGACATGCTCCAACCCGATATATGGTTTTGTGCAAAAACTCTAGATATCAATCAGCTATATCAGCAATCGGATTTCCAGAATAATTAAAATAAGTAATGTGACAACATGCGCATATATATATATATATATATATATACACACAATTTTTTTTCTATATACCGTATAGCTTAAGAAATAGCCTAACTTAACAGGAACAAGCGAATGCTGCAAAAGGTTAGTGTGACAAACCAGTCTTCCAAACACTTTCAACTGTATCGAATTACATTACAACTACATTTTATTAAATAACAACTAAAGTACGTTAAGTTGGAACTTGGTGGTCTCAGGCCTCTTAATGTATGTACCAGAACCATTCTATAATAGAAATCTTGTACGTGGTGTGGGATTTATGTGTACTCTGTACATTAGGCGACTATATTGTGCTGGTTATTGTTTTACCATACGCTAGTTCTAAATTAGTTCTTTCTTTTTTTTATATTAGATTTTTATTGAAGAGTCTATAACATATATGGGAATGGGAAGGGGGACACAGAAAAAATAATAAGGGAAATGGGGTGGGGGGGGGGGGGGAGAGGTGAATACATTTCTGGTATAGACAAGGTTACCTGGCAGTCTTTCAACACAAATTCGTACAGAAATCAGACAAATATACATTTATGTACATATACTGGACCTTCATATAAATCCATTATTTAAATTTAAGGTAAAATACGAGCCCAACAAAAGTGCCACCAAGCGCAAACAGAATGGAAAGTCTATCACACTGGGTTATGAGACCTATATGTATGCCAGGAAAGCCAGCGGAGAAGGTGGTTTGGTGAAAGGGGGGAGTTTATTAGTTCTACTTTCTTTTATGTAATTTAACCATTACAGCAGCAGGGGTGTAGTCTTCTACTTATGCATTACATGATTCCACAACATATCAGAATATCAGTTGTATTATATTACTTCTCTCTAGCATATTTTCCAACTAAGTTATTTGTATCGCTTTACTTGTGCAGGCAATTGTGTGTTATTGTATGTTCCAATTTGTACTAAGCACAAACAGATAGAACCAAGCAACCAATAATATACTTCTTGCCTCATCTACAGAAAGATAGCAATACTCAATGACAAGTTAATAGACTGTTGGCTGGAGACATGCAGAGCAAAGACTTGTATGCAGACAGGAAACCATATAATAAGAATAGACAGTGAGTTATCTCCTCTTTCCTGTCCTCTTCCCCTTTCATCTTTTTTCTCATTTACCTCCCCCAATATTTGCCATCTTATGTTTCCTCTTTCCCTCTCTTTACTCTTCCCTCAAATTTCCTTTCTTATCTCTTTACCGCTATGCTCTTCTCTCATGCATTCTCCCTACCATTGCCTTCATTACCTTACTCAGTTCTCACCTAATTTCTTTCCTCTGATCTCTTCTCCTCTCATCTTTAATTTCCCTTACTCAATTCTGCTTTCTTTACTCTGCTCTCCTATTGTTTCTCATTTTCTAACCTAGAACTGGATTTGCCTTCAAATTTATTGCCATTTAAAATTAAATATCGCTGAAAATACGCCATTGCCTGTAAATCGTAGACTGTTACATTTGGACTGCTATATGAAAATGCCCATCATCATTCCACTTATTTACTATTCTCTCTCTCTCTCTCTCTCTCTCTCTCTCTCTCTCTCTTTCTCTCCCACACCTTTCCATCTCATCTCTTTTGTTTGCTTATCCTATTTTTTCTTCTATTCTCTGATGAGGAAAAAGGGCATTTTTGTTACTCTGGTACAAATTAGGTTTTTTACCTGCAGCATTGATTTATTTTGTATTTTGTTGTGATGATTCCCTCTTATTAGGTGGTTTAAAAATTGTCAGACATACACATATAATAGGTATAACACAACGCAAAGAATAAATGTGCAGCAACCAATTAAATCATTCAGATTTTTTTTTATGTCACTGTAGTGAGCAACACTTATTCCTTATTGGTTACTGTGGTTTAAAACACATTTTTGAAATCCCAAATTGTAAATATTTGCTCAGACTCCCACTGGGCTATTAGTAAAATATTTTAATGATGCTTGCTTACTGTATTTTTACTTGTAGGCCAACTTGTTAAACATGACACAGTGACACAAGCACAAACTGTGATTTATTAAGCCTCTAACAGAGATGTATATCATTATTGATGTGCTGAGAAAAAAAAAGATACATTAAAAGAAAGTAACGACATGACAATAATTATCAGGCACCTGGTTTTCGTTGAACTATTCAAATACTTATAAATTGGTTTAGTCTAAATGCATCATTACAATGAGTTCTTGGGGACATTTTCTAGTTACTCTAAATCATCCTGGGCCAACATATTACCAAAATACTTCAGTTCAGATGGAAAGAGATCAATATCTAAAGTACAGTCATTTGTAAAATAAGCTTTTCTGGATTTAAATTGAACACTGCGAGATTCAATCCTAATCAAAGTTATGTTGTGGGAGAATAAAAGCATTCTGTGAAAGGAATGTCTTTCAGAACATGAGGCATTATCTACAATATACATACATTTAAAGACTCATCAAGTTTTAATAAAAAAGCTTAATGCAAAAAGTAATGTAAAAAAAAATGTAAATCCAAAATAATTAGTGTATCAGTTATAGATAAGTGAAAAATTATGTATTATTTTTGTTATATTTATTGGAAGGATTATTTTTTGGTTCAGGTAACATTGGTGATTTTGAGGACAAGGGGCCTTATTCAGGTTTGTTAGCAAACAAAAAAGTACACTAATGGGCAAAACCATGTTGCACTGCAGGTGGGGCAGATGTAACATGTGCAGAGAGATTTAGATTTGGGTGTGGTGTGTTTAAACTGTATCTAAATTGCAGTGTCAAAGTAAAGCAGCCAGTATTTACCATACACAGAAACAATATAATCCACCCAAATCTAAATCATCTGCTCCACCTGCAGTGCAGCATGGATTTGCCCACTAGTGTGCTTTTATAGTTTGCTATCAAACCTGAATAACCCTCAAGATGTACTAAGATTACAAAGAGAGGAGATTCATCTGATTACATTGATCACTCTTTTTTGCGGTTTATTGACAAGATAATAATAATAATAATAATATTAATAAAATACTGGACATTTACACGATATTATTATTTTATAATCACCACTCTCCTATTTACACACTACTCAGCTACTTATGACATATTTTGAAAAATTAAAATTGTAAATTTAAATATATACTACAAGCCTAATCACCCCTGCTCCAACTGGCTATTGATTAACCTTAACCCCTTCAGTGGTGGGTTGTCGGTTTAAAAACACACCCTGGATGGTTTGTTTTTAAATTGTGGGGGGGAGTGAAGGTGCAGTGGTGCGAGGGAAGGGGCAGGGCGAGGTTATCGCCTGGTGATCGCCTGCACAAGCGCTGATTCCCGGGAATCAGCATAAGACATTTTACAGCTAAGCCCACACCCCGGCCAATAGGTGTCCGGGGGATGGGCTAAACTCCATAATGGAGTATGCTGATTCCCAGGCACCATGAACGCTGCACGGCTGTCCCCAGGGAGTCAGGAGGTAGTATGCAATGAAATCTACCGGGGTTGCCAGCGCTATCAGCACTGGCTAGCCCGGAAGATTTCCGTGTATACCACCGAAGAGGTTAAACCATCACAGTGAGGATCGATTAGTACCACATTCCCCCATTCTTGCGATTTCAGTAAGAATGACAACCCAAATACATTTATGATAAAACGGGGGATCTTGCTGGTGTAAATACATCATTAAATCAAATTCCCCAAGATTTGACATCTAATATAGTCACTCAGGTGCAAATTTGTATCATTTTACTATGCCAAGAGCAAGGTCGTAATAGGGTAAATAGGCCAATCATAAGTGCCATGTGCTTTAGGGTCCAACCACTGCCTGCACTTTGTGCTGACTCAAATTATATTGCCTATTCCAATATGTAGACTCATTCAGCTTGGACTAGCAACCCTCCTACCTGCCGTGGGTGTTTTTAATTAGTATAAAGTCCTTGTGTTTGCAGACTACATATTAGAATATGCACTATGAATGGTAAGTCCAAGCTAAATGTATATAATATGCTAGTACTAGGAATGGGTTTGAGGTGTGGATCCCTCTGGGTTGAAGTGGCCGAGGTGCTTTGTGGCCTCACCAGAGCCGGCCCTAACCAATTTGATGCCCTGGGCAAGATTTTGGCTGGTGCACCCTAGCACCAGTGCTAATTCCACCTCTGACCTTGCACCCCTTTCCCAGCACCATCACCCCTCACCTATAGCAGTCCTCATTTTGGTGCTCCCAAACCCAATAGTTTAAATAGGAACAGTGTGCTCATTCAGTGCATGTTCTTGCTGGGAAGGGGCAAAAAGGGGCATGTTCTTGCTGGGAAGGGGCATGGCCGCACAAGAGTACCCCCACTTTAAATTACGCCACACAGTAGTGCAACTTTTTTTCACATTTTATCATGGTATAGTGTCCCTTATTCACCTTACATCACACAGACTTGAGAGCGGTGTTTAGCCCGCAGCCCACGCTGACTTCAAGAAGCACTGGTGACTGGACCGCAGAGGAACACGCCAGCCGCTGGGAACGCTGGAAACTGTGCAGCAACTGGCACCTGGAAATGCCGGAGACACTGGAGTACAACTGCAGAGAGACTCGCCCGGAACAAGAGCACTGGCATCCACTTCAGGGGAAAAGACGATACTCAGGCGCCGAGGCTCTGTCCGGCATCTGAATTTGAATCTCCCGCCTCCACTGGATTGGCGGAACAGTCTGATGACGTCACCTGCTGCCCGCCCACGTGATGCCGGGTGTAATGGCGGCGCCCCTGTACCGGGAACAGCCGGGAGTTGCGCCAGCCAGACACCGGAGCCCGTGGACCACCGAAGGCGGAGGCCACAACACAGACCAGCAGGCACGCAGGGGTAAGCGCGGCGAACGCTGCCTCTGGTGTGTGACAGTACCCCCTCCTCCAGGAATGGCCCCCGGACACTTTCCAGGTTTTGTTGGATGTCTGGAATGGAAGATCCGCACCAGTCGGGGAGCCATAACTTCAGTAGCCTTGACCCAGCTCCTCTCCTCAGGGCCAAAACCTTTCCACTCCACCAAATACTGTAGATTCTTGTGAAGATAACAAGAGTCAAGAATAGCTTTGATTTCAAAGTCCGTTCCAGCTTCAGTCTCTGCAGAGGTTGGCCTCAGGGACTTTGAATGGAAAGGGGGCGAAGGAGAGAGACATGGAAGGAATTTGGTATCCGGAGGTGGGAAGGCAATCCCAATTTGCAGACGACCAGGTTCAGGACTTGTAACACGGGGTAAGGACCAATAAACCTCGGAGCAAACTTCATAGTGGGCACCCTTAACCGAAGATTGCGGGTAGAGAGCCATACCCTGTCACCAACCTTGTATTGGGGAGCTGCTCATCGCTTCCTATCCGCAAAGAACTTATAGCGGCCGGAGACTCTCTTGAGGTTAGCATGAACTCGACTACAAATTTGACTGAAGTGCCGGAGAGTAGAGGATGCAGCAGTAACATCCTCCGGAGGACAAATGGGTAATTCTGGAACTTGGGGATGAAATCCATAATTAATGAAAAATGGGGACTCACCAGTCGAAGAGTGGTACAGATGATTATGGGCAAACACTGCCCATGGCAACAGTTCCACCCAATCATCTTGCGAGGGAGAGAGATAAACACGGAGAAAAGTCTCTAAATCTTGATTGACGCGTTCAGTTTGCCCATTGGTTTGTGGATGGTAAGCGGATGAAAACTTGAGTTTTATTTATAAGGCCGTACAGAGGGCTCTCCAGAATCTTGCAGTGAACTGTACCCCCCGATCAGAGGATCAGAGACGATTTCCTGAGGTAACCCGTGCAGGCGGAAATGTTCCCAGATAAATAACAAAGCCAACTTGGGAGCTGATGGTAACCCGGTCAAAGGTACAAAATGTGCCATCTTAGAGAAACGGTCAATAATTACCCAGACGGTATTGAGACCCTTGGAGAGGGGCAATTCGGGGACAAAGTCCATAGAGATATGGGTCCTAGGCCTCTTAGGAATGGACAGTGGATGCAACAACCCTGCAGGAGGCAGATGAAGAATTTTGTGCTGAGCACACTGAGGACATAAGTTGACATAACCTTGAATATCCTTCTTCATAGTGTCCCACCAGTAAGATCTTCGTAGAAACTCCCACATCTTTTGAACTCCAGGATGACTGGAAAACTTGGAAATATGAGCCCACTGCAACAACCTTGGTCGGAATTTAGCTGGCACAGACATTCTCCCAGGAGGAGGACCCAGAGCGGTGGGAGCCGCTGACATAGAAACTAGACTGAGAATCAAAGCCTTCTCAATGGAATTCTCCTCATCCGAAGCCGTTAAGGAACGGGATAAAGCATCAGCCTTGGTGTTAAAAGTCCCAGCCCGGTACTTAATAACAAACGAGAATTGAGTAAAGAAGAGCGCCCATCTAGCTTGACGGGGATTCAAGCACTGGGCCGTCTTGAGGTACAGCAAATTCTTGTGATCAGTGAAAATTGTAATTAGGTGTTTAGCACCTTCCAAAAGATATCTCCATTCCTCCAAGGCAGATTTTATTGCCAAAAACTCTTTGTCTCCAATGGTGTAATTCCGTTCAGCAGGAGAGAACTTGTGAGAATGGAAGCCACATGGATGTAACTTCCCGTCTGGAGCGTACTGCGAAAGCACAGCACCTATGCCTACCGTGGAAGCATCAACCTCCAAAAAGAATGGTTTTGAAAAATTTGGTTGTTGAAGTACCGGAGCGGAACAAAAGGCTGCCTTCAACTGAGCGAACGCTGCTACAGCTTCAGAGGACCAATGACTTGGGTCAGAACCCTTCTTGGTTAGGGCAGTGATAGGTGCCACAATAGTAGAGAATCCCTTTATGAATTTCCGGTAGTAATTTGCAAAACCCAGAAATCGTTGTACCGCTTTCAAGGAAAGAGGCTGAGTCCAGTCCCGAATGACAGTGAGTTTCTCCGGATCCATATGAAGCTCTGTGCCCGCAATGATGTAACCAAGAAATGGAATAGAAGGGACCTCAAAGGTACATTTGGAAATCTTGCCATAAAGATGATTCTCTCGCAATCGAAGAAGTACCTCTTTGACCTGTATTCTGTGCTCTGTGAGATTCTTAGAAAATATCAGAATGTCATCCAAATATACCACTACACTTAGGTATAGCATATCCCGAAAGATTTCAATAATGAATCCCTGGAAGACGGCAGGGGCGTTGCTGAGGCCAAACGGCATTACCAGATACTCGTAATTCCCATCCCTGGTATTGAAGGCCGTCTTCCATTCGTCCCCCTGTCGGATACGTATCAAATTATAAGCTCCCCTTAAATCGAGCTTGGTGAAGACTCGGGCTCCGCGAACTCTATCAAAAAGCTCCGTGATGAGCGGCAAAGGATACTTATTCTTAATGGTGACATTATTTAGACCACGATAGTCAATACATGGTCTCAGCCCTCCGTCCTTCTTCTTCTTCACAAAAAAGAAACCTGCCCCCACCGGGGAGGTAGAGGGGCGGATGAATCCTTTCTGCAGATTAGACTTGATATAGTCCGACATAGCTTGGGTCTCGGATAATGATAAGGTATAAGTGCGACCCCGAGGTGGCATTTTCCCCAGAATGAGCTCAATGAGGCAGTCCCAGGGTCTATGCGGTGGGAACTGATCGGCCGCCTGTTCCGAGAACACGTCTGAAAACTCCCGATAGGCCTCTGGAATGAGCCCTTCATCCGACTTGGAAGATACACGGAGCGGGTAGAGAGGAGTGAGACAATTTGAATGACAAAATGGACTCCAAGATATTATTTGTGTCGAACTCCAGTCGACGTGAGGGTTGTGAAGTTTAAGCCAAGGAAGGCCAAGAACCAGATCGTGGGGCATCTCCCGAATCACTAGGAACTCCAGGTTTTCTTGATGCAGAGCTCCCACTTGCAGCTTGATTGGCACTGTACAACTTGAAATCAGACCGTTAGAAATTTGGGTACCATTGATAGCAGTCAACGTAATAGGTCGTTCGACCGACCGTAACTGAAAACCCAGATTCTGGGCACAGGAAAGGGAAATAAAATTCCCCGCAGCCCCTGAGTCCAGCAGAGCCTTAACGGGTTTGGCTATTGACTCAGAAAACAGAGACACGGAGAGTAAACAGTCCACTGTCGGAGAAGGTTTAGAAGAAACCCCTAGCTCGACTCCTCCGGAACAAGCTAGGACTGCCCGTTTCCTGGGCGAGACTTGCAAAACTTGAGAAAATGATCCACGGCTCCACAGTAGAGACAGAGGGGTATATTTACTAAGGTCCCGATTTTGACCGAGATGCCATTTTTTCTTCAAAGTGTCATCTCGGTAATTTACTAAGCAAAAATCACGGCAGTGATGAGGGCATTCGTAATATTTTGGCAGTCCTAGGAAAAAATCACGAATCAATACACCATCGGTCAAATACGCCTGCAATTTGGTAGAAATCGGAAATTTACTAAAAAGTGCAAATCACAAACACTGCCGACAATAGCCAAACACTGCCGTGCAGAAATACAAATCGTAAAAAAGTGCTAAAAAAAAAAACAGACCTGTTTTTTTATCCCGTGTTTGGATAGGCATGCAGGGATCCCTGAGATCCGTGCATGTTTATCAGTGGGAAGGGGATGGGAAAGTGTTAATTTTTAAAAAAAAATTGCGTGGGGTCCCCCCTCCTAAGCCAAACCAGCCTCGGGCTCTTTGAGCCGGTCCTGGTTGCAAAAATATGGGAAAAAAATTGACAGGGGTTCCCCCATATTTAAGCAACCAGCACCGGGCTCTGCGCCTGGTCCTGGTTCCAAAAATACAGGGGACAAAAAGCGTAGGGGTCCCCCGTATTTTTGAAACCAGCACCGGGCTCCACTAGCTGGACAGATAATGCCACAGCCGGGGGTCACTTTTATACAGCGCCCTGCGGCCGTGGCATTAAATACCCAACTAGTCACCCCTGGCCGGGGTACCCTGGAGGAGTGGGAACCCCTTTCAATCAAGGGGTCCCCCCCCTCCAGCCACCCAAGGGCCAGGGGTGAAGCCCGAGGCTGTCCCCCCCATCCAATGGGCTGCGGATGGGGGGCTGATAGCCTTTGTTGTAAGTTATGAATATTGTTTTTAGTAGCAGTACTACAAGTCCCAGCAAGCCTCCCCCGCAAGCTGGTGCTTGGAGAACCACAAGTACCAGCATGCGGCAGAAAACCGGGCCTGCTGGTACCTGTAGTACTATGACTAAAAAAATACCCCAATAAAGACATAACACACACACCTTGAAAGTATAACTTTAATGCATACATACACACCACCATATACACATACTTACCTTATGTTCACACGAGGGTCGGTCCTCTTCTCCATGTAGAATCCATGGTGTACCTGTTGAAAAAATTCTACTCACCAAATCCAGTGTAGAGGGCTCCTCGGGTAATCCATTTGTAATCCACGTACTTGTAAAAATAAAAAAACGGACACCCGACCACGAACTGAAAGGGACCCCATGTTTTCACATGGGACCCCTTTCCCCGAATGCCAGAAACCCCCTCTGACTTATGTCTAAGAGGGTTTCTTCAGCCAATCAGGGAGCGCCACGTTGTGGCACCCTCCTGATCAGCTGTGTGCTCCTGTACTGTCTGACAGGCGGCACACGGCAGTGTTACAATGTAGCGCCTATGCGCTCCATTGTAACCAATGGTGGGAACTTTGTGGTCAGCGGTGAGGTTACTTTCGGTTTTCCGCCGCATGCTGGTACTTGTGGTTCTCCAAGTACCAGCTTGCTGGGGAGGCTTGCTGGGACTTGTAGTACTGCTACTAAAAACAATATTCATAACTTACAACAAAGGCTATCAGCCCCCCATCCGCAGCCCATTGGATGGGGGGGACAGCCTCGGGCTTCACCCCTGGCCCTTGGGTGGCTGGAGGGGGGGGACCCCTTGATTGAAGGGGTTCCCACTCCTCCAGGGTACCCCGGCCAGGGGTGACTAGTTGGGTATTTAATGCCACGGCTGCAGGGCGCTGTATAAAAGTGACCCCCGGCTGTGGCATTATCTGTCCAGCTAGTAGAGCCCGGTGCTGGTTTCAAAAATACGGGGGACCCCTACGCTTTTTGTCCCCCGTATTTTTGAAACCAGGACCAGGCGCAGAGCCCGGTGCTGGTTGCTTAAATATGGGGGAACCCCTGTCAATTTTTTCCCCATATTTTTGAAACCAGGGCCGGCTCAAAGAGCCCGAGGCTGGTTTGGCTTAGGAGGGGGGACCCCACGCAATTTTTTTTAAAGTTTAAAATTTTTTTTTTTTTTTACAAGGTGCACAATGAAGCCCAGCACGGATCTCTCAGATCCGGCCGAGATTCATTGTATTAAAGTCGGCAGTGTTTTGCAAGTCACTCACGTAAAACACTGCCTAAAAAAACGAATGACATCGACATCGGAAAAACCGAAAATGCAGAATACGGCAGCTTAGTAAATTAGTAGTAATCAATTCAAAAAGTTGCATATTTACACTTTCGATGTCATTCGTGATTGCACTTTGACCTCAAACGGGAAAATACGATTCTTAGTAAATTTACCCCAGAGTCTACCCTCACGATGACGCTGACGTTCTTCTGGGGACAGCCGAGATCGATTAATCTGCATGGGTTCGTCAGGACTCGGAATAACCGTTTGCTTAGACTGAAGAGATTGGACACTTGATCGATCTGACTGACTATGTTCGCCACCTCGTTCCTGCATGCGAAGATCCACCTTTACACAGAGCGAGATCAACTGTTCTAAGGAATCTGGCAAATCTCTAGTGATCAACTCGTCCTTTAGACGATCGGAGAGCCCGTTCCAAAAGGCAGCCCGGAGGGCATCATAATTCCAGCGCAGTTCTGAGGCTATGGTCTGAAAATGAATCACATACTGTCCCACTAAACGAGAGCCTTGTCGGACACGGAGCAGGTCTGCAGAGGCAGCGGTCGTCCTGCCGGGCTCATCAAAGATCCTCCGGAAATGACGTAATGAAGCTGGTGTAACTAGAAACCAACGGATCAGATTGCTCCCATAACGGAGACACCCAATCCAACGCTGAACCCTCAAGCAAATAAATAATGTATGCCACCTTGGACCGATCAGTAGGGAAGTTATGTGAGAGGAGTTCAAAATGTACCTCGCACTGATTGAGAAAACCACGGCAATTCTTTGGATTCTCGTTATAGCGAGAAGGAGTAGGGAGCTGAAGGCGTGACCTGATTCCAGACAAGGATGGAACATTACTAGAGACAACCACTGGAGCGGGTACTGGAACTGGGGCCGGAACTACTGAAGCCAGAGAAGCCTGAATTTGATCCAGCCGGCCAGATAATTCCTGGAGATAATGCATCACCTGGCTCTGTGCTGCTTCCTGACTTTGAACTCGGGAAACCAGGTCCTGGATGATACTTGCCTCTGGGTTCCGATACCCCGGGTCCATGAGGCCTGAGTATACTGTCACTGACCTAGGTTGGGGGTGTTGTGAACTCGGGGGTTCTTCCGATGGTAGGGAAGAGGAACCACAGTTGGGTCAGAACAGGGATGGCCTGATATAGGTCTTCCTCATACAGGACTCTGACCTGTAAGGCTTGGTGAAAATATTGAAGAAATATTGCAGGAAGGGAGCAACACAACGTCACATAACAGAGAGGGAACTTATGGGGGAATGTCCAGGCCTATAGAAGAACTTGTAAGCAATGTTAAAGACGCTAATAAATGAAGTACCTGTGAGTGATGGTGAAAGACACTGAGAATTATGTTTTAAAGATGCTGATGATTGAAGAGCTTGTGAGCGATGTTAAAAGATACTGGTGACTGAAGAACTTGTGAGCGATGTTTTTAAAGACACTGATGATTTGAAGAACTTGTGAACGGTGTTTAAAGACACTGATGATTTGTAGAATTTGAGAGCGGTGTTTAAAGACACTGATGACTTGTAGAACTTGAGAGCGGTGTTTAAAGACACTGATGATTTGTAGGACTTGAGAGCGGTGTTTAAAGACACTGATGACTTGTAGAACTTGAGAGCGGTGGTTAAAGACACTGATGATTTGTATAACTTGAGAGCGGTGGTTAAAGACACTGATGATTTGTATAACTTGAGAGCGGTGTTTAAAGACACTGATGACTTGTAGAACTTGAGAGCGGTGTTTAGCCCGCAGCCCACGCTGACTCCAAGAAGCACTGGTGACTGGACCGCAGAGGAACACGCCAGCCGCTGGGAACGCTGGAAACTGTGCAGCAACTGGCACCTGGAAATGCCGGAGACACTGGAGTACAACTGTAGAGAGACTCGCCGGGAACAAGAGCACTGGCATCCACTTCAGGGGAAAAGACAATACTCAGGCGCGGGTGGTATTCATGTGACCGCCGGTCAGCTGACTGACAGTCACATGACCTCCTCCACCAGCCCGACGGGTCACTGTCCCGATGGTCGGCATGCCGACCAACAGGGACTATTTCCACTCGTGGGTGTCCACGACACCCATAGAGTGGGAATAGAACCCATGGTGACCGCAGATCGCCACCGAGCCTGCAGCGTGGTGAACGTAGCGAGCCCGCAAGGGGCTTGCTGCACTTGCCCCTCCCCGCCGGGATCCCGGCGTCGGTATGCTGCCGGGATCCCGGCGTCGGTAAGCTGACCGGCGGTCAGGAGACCGCCGGTCAGCCGTACTACACCCCTCAGGCGCCGAGGCTCTGCCCGGCGTCTGACTTTGAATCTCCCGCCTCCGCTGGATTGGCAGAACAGTCTGATGACGTCACCTGCTCCCCGCCCAGGTGATGCCGGGTGTCATGGTGGCACCCCTGCCCCGGGGAACCGCCGGGAGCCGCGCCAGCCAGACGCCGGAGCCCGTGGACCACCGAAGGCAGAGGCCGCAACACAGACCAGCAGGCACGCAGGGGTAAGTGCGGCGAACGCCACCTCTGACGTGTGACATTGTGTAAGATATGGTCGTATTTTGGATATGTTTCTTAGATGTATGTAACATGATCTTGAGACAGATTGAATGTGGGTAGCAAAGGACAGTTCAGAGTCAAGAATGACACCTAGGCAGCGAGCTTGTGGGGTAGGGATGATTGCCGAGTTCTCAACAGTGATAGAGATATCAGGTTGGAAGCTACTATTGGCTGGTGGAAATATAATTAATTCTGTTTTGGAAATATTAAGTTTGAGGTGGCGAGATGTCATCCAAGATGAAATGGCAGAAAGGCATTCAGTGACACGGCCCAATACAGATGGTGACAAATCAGGGGAGGATAGGTAGATTTGAGTATCATCCGCATATAGATGGTACTGAAATCTGAAAGAGTTGATTAGTTTGCCAAGAGATGTGGTATAGATAGAGAAAAGCAGAGGACCTAGGACTGAGCCTTGCGGTACTCTTTCCTCAATATGCTATGCAGCAGGAGATGCCTGGCGTGAGTCAGCTGGCAGCTCTGCTAATGTTGGGTGCCTTTTTTGACGAATATGTGTCTTATATTTGCATTACTATGTGGCTTGGATGCACAAGCAGCTTCTGCTGATTTAAATAATATGTGGCATGCCTATATTCTGTGTGCGACTGTGGCTGTATCTGCATACGAAATGCTACATTTCCAGGAATACACTGTATTGTATAATTTCATATGCAGATACAGTCATACACAGACTATAGGCATGCCACATATCATTTTAATCAGCAGAAGCTGCTTATGCCCCTAGGCATAAAAAATGGCATAGGCATTTGCCTAGTTTGCCTATGCATAGGGCCCGCTCTGGGCATCACTACTGTAACACTTAATCTAACACTTTTTATAACCTAAAATGTTTTGTTTTTCACTAAGGCAACACTTATTAGTGCCTTAATTACTAATATAATTTGCACCTTTGTAACACTTTTAGTACTGAGCTGCTACTTCTTATTAATGTAACACTTTTTAACAATTAGGGGCTATTCAAATACCTGCAAGGGTGATTGAATACCCCCTTAAACTGCTATTTCTCATTAGTGTGATACTTTGGGACATTTGGATTGTGCTGGCCCCGGAAAGGGAGGATGGTGGGGGTTCCTGTGCTCTGGACTTGCACCTTAGGAATATTAGGGACCCATCTGATGAGGTCACCTAGCTGTGGTAGGTGGGCCCATATTTTCTTGTCAATTATTATGCTTAGAACCTTTATTTTACTCAATGTTATATTGCAGAGTTTATTATTATGATTTGCCAGTATTCTTAGTGTTGAGAGTGTACACCTGCAGTTAAAAAATTTTTTGGGTGGCACTACAAGTCTCAGCATGGCAGCACTCTTTTTATTTTAAGAATTAGCATTAGAGCAAGCCAAGGTAAGTAGAATAGATGACTGGTTCACGTGAGGCTCAGGAAAATATTGGGTAAAGACTATTTATGTGTAGCATGTATGTGAAAGGATTTGTAAGGAGGTGGGGTGCAGAAGGCAAAGTGTGGTAGAACTACAGTATATGAAATTAAAGTCAGAAGACATGCAGGCCAGGTTGGAAAGATACAAAATTAGAGAACACAAGGACCAATAAATGTCCATCAAGATGGGTGAGAAATAATGCACACTGGGAGAGACCACAGCAGGAAGCGGGGCAAGAAGTTTAGATGCAATAGTAGGCTGTACACTGGGATATTGAACACCCTTAGAGTAAGAGTAAGTCAGGTGGAAATTGATTACATTAATGTAGTGATGGTGTACAGAGAAGAAACGGATAAGATGGAATTCAAAGGAATAGAATGAGAGGGAGGGTTGTGCGGGAGCACTTGGATATTGTAGCCAGGGGACAGTAGGAAGCCTACTCCACTAATTTATAACTCTTATAGTTGAGGAGAGAAAGGGAGAAAGAGAGACATCTCATATGCTAGAAGTCCAGAGGAATAGTTGGAGGAGAAGGGGTCAGAGAAAGAGTATCATAAGTGAGATATGTGGGTGTTTATTTAAACCATGGAGTGAGAGGGAGTATAGCATTTATGGCTAAAGGTAGGTAGGTGAGAAATGCAAGTTATGAAGAGATGGGCAGAAGAGAAGCAAAGTGGACATAAGTAGGAGGAAGGTGGATTCATGTTTGCATGATGAAGGGTTAGAAGTAGGGATGAGTGGGTTTGGTTCCCTGAGAAGCAAACCCTACCAAACATCATGTCCCGAACCCAGATCCAAATCCGTCTCGGGACTTTCTGCCAGACTAGGAAACCAGAACGAGGCAAAACTTCATCATCCTGCTGTCTGATTCTCTAGGGTTTTGGATTCCATATAGGGAGCCGCACGTCGCCACCATTTTCACTCCAGTCCTGGAGAGTGTAGCGAGAGGACATGTCTCCTCAGTGTCTGTGTGGGAAAAAGTGGTGTGGTGCGTGGGGTGGTGACCTGCTCTTTTGTGTCCTTCCAGTGCTGTCTTGTGCTGCATCAGTCCTGTGGTGGTGTCTTGTGCTGCATCTGTCCAGTCACAGTGGTCCTGTCCTGTGCTGCCATAAGTCCAGTGCTGCTGTATAAGTCCAGATCAGTGCAGTGGTGCTATCTTGTGCTGCATCAGTCCAGTGGTGGTGTCCTGTGCTGCCATAGTCCAGTGGTGGTGTCCTTTGCTGCCAAAAGTCCAGTGGTGCTGCTGTATATGTCCAGTCCAGTGGTGGTGTCCTGTGCTGCCATAAGTCGAGTGGTGCTGCTGTATAAATCCAGGGGTACTGCTGTATACATCCAGGCCAGTGGTGCAGCCATATAAGTCCAGGGGTACTGCGGTATAAGTCCAGGGGTACTGCGGTATAAGTCCAGTGGTACTGCCGTATAAGTCCAGGGGTACTGCCGTATAAGTCCAGGGGTGCTGACGTATAAGTTCAGTCCAGTGGGGCAGCCGTATAAGTTTAGGGGTACTGCCATATAAGTCCAGTGGTACTGACGTATAAGTCCAGGGGCACTGCCATATAAGTCCACCAATATTGTGCATGCATTACATCTGTGCAAATTCCAGCATGTCCCATGTTTTACACATACAATTAATTGGGTGGTGCAGAATTTTTTGAAAAATGACAGGGGCATGCAGGAGATGCAGTCGGTGGCCCGAAAAACTGCGGACCACTTTCGACATTCAGCCACTGCAGTGCCACTCCTAGATGGGCCAGGTGTTTGTGCCACACACTTGTGTCGCTTAGAAAAGTCATCCAGCTACCTCATTGCACCTCTTTTTCTTCTTTGCATGATGTGCTGTTTGGGGACTAGTCTTTAAAAGTGCCATCCTGTCTGACACTGCAGTGCCACTTCTAGATGGGCCAGGTGTTTGTGCTACACACTTGTGTCGCTTAGCTTAGTCATCCAGCTACCTCATTGCACCTCTTTTTCTTCTTTGCATGATGTGCTGTTTGGGGCCTAGTTTTTAAAAGTGCCATCCTGTCTGACACTGCAGTGCCACTCCTAGATGGGCCAGGTGTTTGTGCCACACACTTGTTTCGCTTAGTTTAGTCACCCAGCAACCTCAGTGCAACCTTTTGACCTAAAAACAATATTGTGAGGTGTTAAGAATAGACTGGAAATTAGTGGAAATGAATGTTGAGGTTAATAATACCATATGAACAAAATTACCCCCAAATTCTGTGATTTTAGATGTTTTTGTGTGTTTTTTTAAAAACCATCCAGATCCAAAACCAAAACCCGAAAGGATGGTTTTGTCAAAACCAATTCAGATTCAAAACACGAGCGAGGATCCAGATCCACTTATTGACTAACCCACACTTCAATTACACACCTTTCTAGTATAGGACTCCATTCCAATAGGTTCCCTTGATCAAAGGACATATACTGTAATAGCAATTAGCTCACCTTTTGTCCTTAATGACTTTTTGTATTTACCAAAACCACATGCCTCATTTGGGAGTAGTAGAAATACAGTATTATTAATGGAGGACATTTCTCATAATGTTGCTTAATAAGGTTTATCAGTTTTCAACCCAATCCCCCCCCCCCCTTGTTCCATAAAAGTAATTCATTTATGCTAACAAATGGAGGACTTTTTATTCTTTATGTTATATGAAAGCCTTTTTAATGTCACAAAAACCTTTTTGAAGTGTAGAAAAATAAAAAAACATAAAGTGGCATTTGTAATGATAACCAAGACAGTGCCAATTTCCACTAATTGGGATGGCTAATTTAAAGCAGAAATTAAGTCAGATCAACTAGTATTTTAGGAATAATTGCAAAGTTTCAGTTAATAAAGTTGTACTGTAGTATGCACTCTAAAAGGGATTTTTTCACTCTTCCCATTATGAGCACTTTTAATCAGTCTTGTACTTATTGACCTGGTAGCAGTAATGGATTGTTGGCATTCACCAATGTATTAGCTTGACAAACAGATATTTTTGCAAACAATTAACATGCCTCTCATCTTTTTATATATGACCTTTAATTAAAGACAAAAAAAATTACATTTGCTTCCTATTTTTTTGTTTAGTTGTTTAGTGAAACAGATAAGATTAATTCTGTGTTCTCTTGATGATTTTGTCATCTGCAATTCTTAATTTGTATTGTTCACCTGTCAGCTGTATATTGGTGCATTGCACTTTTGCATCTTTACTTCTGCATCCCATAGTCATCTGGTGACATTTCTGTATTTTCTCTTTCATATAATTTACTGGTTTTACTGTATCTTACCTACAACATCTTATCTAACCTTGAATGATAAATGGTCTTCTTCCCCAGATTGATTATACTTCCCCAGGGTAAATTAATAACTTTCACTTTACTATGTCTATTGTGTACATACTATATACAGAATGCAGTTGCTAAATTGTTTCAAGGAAATAAAAAAACAAACTTAACCGGATCTGATCTAGTCATTTTTGTTTCTATGAGATTTTACACTTTATTTTACATTTTAATGTACACATAACATATACAATAGGCAATCAAGAGGATATAACTCTCTCCAATTGTATAATAAAATACATATTAAACAACAACTACTACAACTACTACAACTACTACTACTACTACTACTACTACTATCAAAAACATCCAGTGTCCAAGAGAAGTGACATTGGCCAACTGGGGTAGAGTGAAGGCTTGATAGGAAGTGGATTCATTTAGAAGGTCTTGTATAGGTATGGGGTCAGGAGGCTGGATCCTAAAGAAATGGCTTATGGTTTGACCATTTAATAGATGCACTATGGTGTAGACTTATTTTAGTGTTAAATCTTGGTTGAAAAGGGTCACATTGAGCCTGAAGTACTGTAGCTGTGGTGGAAAATATACCTCCTTCTAAGTGGTTCTCATGACATCTTAAATATGCTGAAGCGGTGGCATAACTATATAGGGTGCAGGGGATGCAGCTGCTATGACACCCGTTGGCTTGGGGGGCCCCAAAGGCAATCCCACTGCACCCTCTAAAAAACATTTTTCTCTTCATTTTTAAAAAAAATTATTACTGTTGCCGCGCCAGGTTTGGGGCCTGGCAGTATACTTACTGGTAGGGAGGCGGAGCCACTGGTTCTACAGAATCTGGAAGCATTGCTCCGCCTGCAGTAGTAGCACTGGGGTAGCATAGCTGTTGAACACACACTGGTTGTGCTTAAATAATGCCTCATCTCTCAGCCGCGCATCGCCGGCGGCACTTCTACAGGCGTAGCCACAGTTCTGGATTCTCTAGAACAAGCTTCTTTGCCTCTTTAACAGTAAGTACACTGCAGGGTCCCGAACCCGGGGCAGAATCCATACATCTTTGCCCCCTCCTGTCTATCCTTCTATGCCCCCTACGGTTCATCCGCCTGTCCGTCTATGCACCCAAATGGAGCTCTGTCTATCCCTCTGTCCACTCATGCCCCTGT
Organism: Pseudophryne corroboree; assembly: GCF_028390025.1. Taxonomy (NCBI): domain Eukaryota; kingdom Metazoa; phylum Chordata; class Amphibia; order Anura; family Myobatrachidae; genus Pseudophryne; species Pseudophryne corroboree. The sequence goes on from NC_086447.1 coordinate 140,409,305, forward strand.
CCATCCATCTAAGCCCCCCATCCATCTCTACCCCCATATGGTGTCTATTCATCTGTTTGTCTGTGTATGCCCCCTCCAGTCCACCGATCTATACCCCCCATATACCACCCATCCATCTGCAAATCTATGCCCTTTCCCATACATCTGTCTATAACCCCATATGGTGCTCTGTCTGTTCGTCTGTCTGTCTGTGCCCCCTTCTGTCTGTCCATGCCCCCATATAGCAAACTGTCTCTCCATTTGTCCGTCAATGCCGCCATCATTATTCTATGCCCCTCTATGGTGCTCTGTCCATACAACTGTCTGTCCAAGCCCCGCCCATCTATGCATCCACCCCATCCTCTGCTGTAGTCAAGTAGCATCTCTCCTGCTTGATTTTCTCCCTATCACCCTCTTTCGCTACCCTCTTTCTCTCTCTCCCTGACACTGTCTCTCTTTTTCTCATTCCCTCTTTTTACATGAAAACCCTCTTTTTCTCTCTCTCACACCCCTTTCTCTCCTGCCCCTAAAGGGCGTTACAATTACAAAGGCTGGGAGGTTGGGGGGGGGGGGGGCTTTCAAGATTTTGCAATGGGGCACACAAAGTCCTAGTGTCAAAGTCAGAAAAATATCTCTATGCACACTACCATATTTGCACCTCACACAGGTCCGTGCTGCGCATGCGTACGCTCTCCCGTACGTGCGCATACTCACAGTCGCGGGCACCCGCAGGCGCACGGTATGCGTATTTACGGTAGAGTTTATGTGATCGTAGCGTGCGACTCAATCGTTACATATTTTCACTATATAATGTATTTTGTAGATCATGGTCCCTTTGATAGATTCTGAAAGTTTGGTTAATATAGAATGTTCGTGAACAGAGAAATCCCTCTTTGTTTGATACGAAGGGTCAGACAGGAGTAATACAGTGGTGTCTAGTACCCATCGGAAGAGTATTTAATTAGCAATATTCCGGTGTTGGTTTGAAGCAGATTAATCGCTCGTGCGAATAGTTATGGACATAAGAAGTTTATGAACATTTACTGTATTTGCACTTACTTATCCATGCGGCGGGAAACCCAGTTTCCCTCCCACCTGAGCTGTTGGAAATAGTCACAGCCCACCTGTATGAATCAACCTATGACCTTTTGTTATAATGCGAAGAGGAATTCCTGTGTCCAATGAACAATGAGATTGTAGGGACCATTGAATTGCATTGTGTGTGGGGCATAAATAGACAGGCCGATCACATCCAGCTCTCACTCTTCAACGGTTATCATTGCTGAAAATCGGGAGCTGGATGTCCAGAGGCGCATGCGATCGTTTCCTTTGTGCGTAAGTTTTCTCCGCAACTATATTGATCTTCTTGTTATTGTGGGCCAATTTCTCTCTCTCTCTCTCTTCTCCTCTTTCTCTCTTATTTTCCCTTAAAACGTAATTGTATTGTATTGTATTGTATTTCCTATGTAGTTATCTGGTTAGGTAGTCTATGTTATATTGTAGTGTATGACTTGTATTGTGTTAATTCTTTTGCAAGTATATCATTCATAATATATATTTATTAGGCGTTGGACCCTAAGCCCAGGTATCTGTGTATTACTTATAGTGTTTAGTATTCTCAGAGCGTCGGTGACGCTCGAACAGCATTTGGGTTAATAAGGTTACACTAGGTTGCATCTACACCCTATTTCTACACTAAGGTTTTACTGCATAATATACTGTTTATGGTTTAGATATAAAGGTTTAACATTGTGAGCGTCTGCGCCGCTGGTGATCTCCTCGTGGTCCCGAGCGTTCGCATCGCTATAGCGAATCATTACGGTAGTCAGCAGCCAATAACGTGCCTGCCTGTGATCTCTTGGCCGTGAGCGAACGTGACGCTTGAGCGTCTCGACCACGGCTAAGCGATTGTTACTCAACGAGCGTACCCTTACGGTACTTCATACGTAGATAGCGTACAGTGTTCTTAGACCTCATAAAGGGTATTATATACGATAAATATTTAGCTTTATCAATTGCGGGCTCGTCCAGTCCTTCACATATCTGCACTAGGTAGATACAGCAGACATTATCCATCAGCAAAGGGCGGGAGGTTATATTCCTCGTAGTGCTGTCGGGATAAGCGTCTGCTTCTCTTAGTAAAGGGTGCTGAAGGAATCCGGGAACCGGAGGTAAGAACAACACGCTAGTCTCTTTTAAAACTGTTTATTTTTCTGTCTTGCGTACACATGCACGCACATATATATCTGCATTTCTTTTTCATTTGTGTATTTTTGTATATCACTCTCCTGTTTGCCTTTTTATAATTGATAACGTGCTGAGAGAGATTTGCCGCTATTTAAATAGTTTGAGTAAAGGTAATATGGTTAAAGTATAGACAAACACACAGCTCTGCCTGAAAGACAAGGCGAAGTCAGTGTGGTGCGCGGTAGATGATAAAAGATCATCTACATTGATAAACGTGTTAGTTGTGTTACGGTGGATAAAGACTGGTATACACGTGTCCCGAACAAAGGGTGAGACTCGCGTACGCAAAGGCCGACGCACGCAGCGTAAATTACGCAACGGAGCGTCTGGGTACGCCCACGTAACTCAAACAACACGCGATAAATAGCGCAACGCGGTAAATAACGCAAGGCGATAAATGGCACAAATTGATTTCAGTTTTCCAAAACTTAGTTTAAATACCTTACTTTACTGTAGCGCCTCTGGGGAGAGCTATCAGACTACGGGAAATGATTTTTCTGATCAGAAAACTATAAGAATGATAGTGGGTTGAAAACGGTATGAGTGTATTGAATCCCGCTTTGTGGACTTTGTGATCTGTGTGATAAAACGGTATTGAATCCCGCTTTGTGGACTTTGTGATCTGTGTGATCTTTGGTGGAACATGATGAGCACGGTCTGAGTGAAAACGTGCAACAGAGTGTGATAAAATTACGCTCTGGCTGTTTTGGAGCACAGTAGGGAGACTCCAATGATCCTACCATTTATGGGCAACAAGTGTCTATAAGTGGTACGATTGGACCGCACGATTGTATGTGTGACCAATAACGAAACGTGATATGAGGTCGTATATCCATGCGTAAATCTTGCCCTCATACGTGTTGTAGGGAGCACATGCAAGCGTGATTTGTGTAAAGAAAAAGGAAGGGAATTTTCTCAGGAAAATCTTTAGAGATAGGGCCTGCAACGGCTACACGTGTCTGCTAGAAGGCGGACCGGAGATACTCGGAGCAGAAGAAGTTCAGTGGAAGAGCTTTAAGGATTTCCAACGTAGATTTCTGTGTTTGGTCCATTTAAGGAAGTTTTTCTGTGTTAAAGAGGTCCACAATGGCAGCCAAGTGCACAACACAGAGACGTTCAGCAGTCAGGATTCAGACTCCAGAGGCTTGCAGACCCCGAGGGTCTGCTCGGTTAGTAATGTGGGGGAAATATGGTCCCCACACTGAGACCTTTTGTGATGAATGGACACGAATGACTGCGGGGGATAAGGCACCATTTCCCGGGATAGGTAGTTTTGACTCAGAGGTGTTGCATAATTTAAGGAGAAGGATATGTCTCATTAAATCAGCAAAGAGATGAATCAAGCATTATGATTGTTTGCAGATATGGCTACAGGAAAGTGACATGCAAAGAAATGTAACTTACATACCTAACTTTCATCTTGAGAGGAGAGACATGGCAATGGAGAGGATTGTGGTTGCGGAGAAAAGCACAAGGGTGAACAATAAAAACGCTCTTAGCAACTATATTAAGACTGAATGTAACAAACGTAATAAGGTTTATGAAAATGAAAGCGTTAAATGTACAACTATTAACCCATGCAAGTCGCACCCCATGTTAAACTTTCCTCAGGAACACCAACAAGAAAGTGAGCCCAGAACGATGTCGGCACCTCTTCCAGAAGCCATCACACAAGACATCCAGGTGGACGCGACCAAATCGGTAAAGACTGTAATCAAACCCCCTAACGGAGGGTCAGGTGAGGTCGTGTCCACAGGTACGTATGGTATTATACATCACGCACAAACAAATGTACCTTATATCGTAGAATCAATTCAGAATGACGTTACTGGACTTAATCCTGTCAGGGTGATTGCAGTACCAAATGGGAAAACTGACTCTTCAGGAGTCACTCCCGTCAGGAACATCGCCATGTACTGCCCCTTTTCCCGAACAGAATTAAGAACAATTCTGTCTGAATTTCCTGATCCCAGGAAATACTTAGTTGCTTGTCAAAAATACATTAGAGTGCTAGGACATACTGCAGAGCCAAATAACAAAGATTGGAGGACAGTTTTGAGGACATGTTTACCCCCCGATGTTGATTCATTGAAATTTATCGCTGATTGTAAGCTAGATGAGGAAATGCCACTAACAGACGAGTATAACCAAGATAATGTAAAAAGAATCAATCTACAGTTGAAAGAATATTTTCCTGCAGTAGTAAAGTGGAATAAAATCTTTACAATAAAACAAAAAGAAGGTGAAATCGCATCAGAGTATTTTCACCGGGCTCTGCAGGATATGGCTAGGTACACTGGTATAGATGACATTGAAACTAACGTACACCACAGAGAGGTAGCTGTGTCCGTATTAATGAACAACTTAAAAGACACACTAAAAATTAGGGTACAAACCTCAATACCTCATTGGAGAGGTATCTCGGTCGCTGCATTAAGAGAGTCCGCTATCGAGCATGACCGAAATATCCAAAGAACCAGGGAAGCGCAGGGAGAGCGGTTGATGACACTGAACATCCAAGCACTAGAGGAGGCTTCAAGTCGACCAGAACCCCAGGCTCCTAGCACATGGAGAAAGCCAAGGATTTGTTATCATTGTAGAAGAGAAGGGCATTATGCCAGCAACTGTAATAACCCACATAAAGTCAGACCCCCTAGACCAAGAAATGAGCAAAATTATAACACACACAATTATAATCAGGGATCATATAGGAAGAACTTTGGGCCACACCCATGATATGTGGTCAGGAAAGGTGATCATTAGGACTGATGGTAAGCCTGAGGTGACGGTTAATAAATTGGGAGGTCATTCACTGAAGACACAGGAATAACCAGGTGAAAAGTTGTAAATGTATTTGTGAAAAATGTTTTTTTCTCTCTCTCTATCCCCATCTCTGACGATTATTGGTAAGAATTCAAACATTGCATATATGCTTGGTCCTTGCAGAAGTCTACCAAACCCCAGCATGACCTATCCGCCACAATGTATTCTGGCCAGATACAGACAGTGGAGTAATGCAGGTGCTGGTGGGGAGGGACTGCTCAAGGAAACCATAGGACACGTAGATATGACAGCCTGACAATGCTGACAATGTTTTAAAAAGTTTTAAAAATGTTTTTTTCTCGTTTCCTATTGTGTAGTTACTGTTGAGTTATGTAATATATATGCATATGAATTGTTCTCTCTTTTGTTTTTGTTTTTCTCTCTCTCTTCTCACTCATGTTTTCATGTTTAAAGATGGTATGTCACACATCAGTTAGACAAATGGTAATGCAAGATTTTTTTTGCTCCTTACAGAGAGATCGCTGATTTGGAAGGAATATTGCATTATCAGAATGTTCGTTTGGAAGACTGAGAGACAGCACCTTTGAGATGACAGCGGAACAAGAAGAACAACAAGACTAGAGAACTTAATTATCGTAACAAGTCTCTCTCCCCCTCAAACTGATTTTCTGTACCCCATTACAAATTTCTTCTTTTCTCCTCCTGTAAGATGGACTTGCCACAAGAGACTGTGATATGGATTTTTCCTGTTGACCCTGATGTTGACCAGAGCAGTCTGTTTCGGTGAGAGTATCAGTGAGGTCGAGAAAGGATCCAGAAAGGTCCTGATGATAAAGATGGAGGTGTAAATTTAATAACAACCCAATCACCAAGCAAAGGCGAGTACCGGAAACGATCTAGCAGCCATGTTATCTGTAAACATTTTCTTTTTTTGGATTGTTAGCTGAAGAAAACTGTATCTGTAGGCTCTGTAACAATGTCATTGAGGATGGGTGCATAAAGAAATGCCAATCCAGTTTTAATATCCATATGGACCGGCATCCATTGAGCGACTACCACTCCTTAGTGGGTAGTGTGTTAAATAAAACAGATTGTTGGGTATGCTCTCAAGTACCTCAAGGTCATAGCAAATCAGGGCTAGTACCATTTCCTTTAACGGTAGGGGAGGTACTTGAGCTAAAGGGTGGGAGACCGGTGGACAGGAGGTTTAATATCTCCAGTCCTCCTAGTTTGAAGCTCCACCAATACCATGTGGATAGGTCCCTATTATGTTTCAACATCTCCAATCCCCGAAAGCCGGGAAATTGGGAAGTGTCATGGAGTAACCAAACCATGACCTTTTCGCATAGAGCAGATAGAATGCCTACAGATACAGAGCTTATACGCCACATAGCCAGTAGAGGAAAATCTTTCCGGTATAGGTATACCTTAGGAAATAGGATTACGAGAGTTGGAGAGGTATCACCAGGATACTGTGCACATATCGTACAACCTGATACGTGTACTAAGCAGATGGAAGAATTAGGGTTAGGAGATTTCACATGGAAGGTGTGTAATATGGTTATGTCCTACTCCGTCTAGTGATGAGCGGATTCGGTTTTACTCGGTTTTACTCGGTTTTACTCGGTTCTCAAAACGGCATCTTATTGGCTCACGGATGTCACGTGTTTTGGATAGCCAATAAGATGCCGTTTTGAGAACCGAGTAAAACCGAGTAAAACCGAGTAAAACCGAACCTCGCTCATCACTAACTCCGTCCCATATGTTCTCCCCGATGATGCATATTTCATATGCGGGAGAAAGGCGTATAAGTGGCTTGCCCCAAACTCTGAAGGATTGTGTTATATTGGAAAAGTACTGCCTGAAGTAATGACTGTATCACATGACAAAATGAAAGACATACACCGTGGTGCCCAAGCTCCTTATACTCACACCCATTACGAGCACGTTGTTAAAAGGCAACTGACAGAAAGGTTAGAGCATCCGGCCTCTGATCTGATCCATGAATCCACCAGGATTCAGGTTCTACTCGCGTTAGACTTCACTCGCACCACTCGAGGAGTGATGAACTATAGATACATATCTGCGCTTGCAAATTTGTTAGATAATATCACTGAAATGTATGATGACACGTTTAGGTATACTGGAAGAGAACTTCAAGCCTATAAAACAGAACTGGTACAGCATAGAATGGTTCTTAATTACCTCACAGCAGTGACAGGCGGATATTGTGTCACACTGGCAACACAATACGGCGTGAAATGTTGCACATATATTACGAATAGCACCGAGGATCCGGTCGAGGTCATAGACCAAAAGATGGATGATATTCTCCAACTGAAGTGGGAATTTCGCAAGAGACACAATCTCACTCTTGCTGCTGTAGGTAATGAGCTGACTGGTTGGGTGTCATGGTTGAACCCGCGAAATTGGTTCTCTGGTTTAGGAGACTGGGCTCAAGGAGTCATAATGGATGTTGGGAAGTTTCTCCTATGTATCTTAGGTGTCATTATATCGATTGGATTGATATTTAGATGCGGTCAGGCTTTAATGAAGTGCAAACATCGTACAAGGGTAATGAGTTTGAGGAGTGAGGAAACTGTAATTCCAATGGATTTGATTTATGACCCAACGGTAGAAACAACGATGTGATGAAAATGCGATTTCCACGGTCCGTTTCTTTCACCTGTTTTTCCGTTTCATCCAAGGTAAAAAGACCCACTTGGACGAGGAATTTGATGAGCCGATATACAGACAACAGATGGATTAAAGAAGAAGTTTTGACAACCTGATACACAGATTTTTGATGAACTATGCCATGGATCCCCAGTTTCCCTAGAAATTTTAAAATTACGCTAGCCCAACACTTTTGTAAATCTATGGACATTGACAGCTTTTGCTCGCACCTTATGGGCAAAAGCACAAAGAAGACTGCATTCAACAGACACCAAACAAGACCTCAATCGACGAATGTACATTTACCTGACATAGAATACCACCGCATTTACCGTAATTATGTCTTTTCTTCATTTCTACAACCCTCAGGTAATGACACACATAGTCGATAGGGAATACAGGCACAGATATCAGCAATCACATATCTCCCCCAATTCATGTATCATCAACTAAAATGTGCTCCCCCATTTTGTTACAACCAAAGCCGAAAAGAGCTCGGTAAAGTTTGACAGCCCATCCACAGACCCGTACCACGGGATAAGAAGGAATTCAAATGTATACTTCGCAATACCTCGAAGCTTGATTTAAAACACGTGCAGCACGATGATACATGACCCCCAAGCACGGATTCATACACACATGCTTCTGCTATCTCACTAGGTCATACCCTTTTCCTACCTTCTCCTCTCCTCCCCTACCCAACCATGTAAATGTATTAACCCCTGACATATATTTTTCTCTTTTTGAAATGTTTTAGAAGGTGGCAGTTATTGTTAACTGCCAAAGGGTGGACTGTCAAAGTCAGAAAAATATCTCTATGCACACTACCATATTTGCACCTCACACAGGTCCGTGCTGCGCATGCGTACGCTCTCCCGTATGTGCGCATACTCACAGTCGCGGGCACCCGCAGGCGCACGGTATGCGTATTTACGGTAGAGTTTATGTGATCGTAGCGTGCGACTCAATCGTTACATATTTTCACTATATAATGTATTTTGTAGATCATGGTCCCTTTGATAGATTCTGAAAGTTTGGTTAATATAGAATGTTCGTGAACAGAGAAATCCCTCTTTGTTTGATACGAAGGGTCAGACAGGAGTAATACAGTGGTGTCTAGTACCCATCGGAAGAGTATTTAATTAGCAATATTCCGGTGTTGGTTTGAAGCAGATTAATCGCTCGTGCGAATAGTTATGGACATAAGAAGTTTATGAACATTTACTGTATTTGCACTTACTTATCCATGCGGCGGGAAACCCAGTTTCCCTCCCACCTGAGCTGTTGGAAATAGTCACAGCCCACCTGTATGAATCAACCTATGACCTTTTGTTATAATGCGAAGAGGAATTCCTGTGTCCAATGAACAATGAGATTGTAGGGACCATTGAATTGCATTGTGTGTGGGGCATAAATAGACAGGCCGATCACATCCAGCTCTCACTCTTCAACGGTTATCATTGCTGAAAATCAGGAGCTGGATGTCCAGAGGCGCATGCGATCGTTTCCTTTGTGCGTAAGTTTTCTCCGCAACTATATTGATCTTCTTGTTATTGTGGGCCAATTTCTCTCTCTCTCTCTCTTCTCCTCTTTCTCTCTTATTTTCCCTTAAAACGTAATTGTATTGTATTTCCTATGTAGTTATCTGGTTAGGTAGTCTATGTTATATTGTAGTGTATGACTTGTATTGTGTTAATTCTTTTGCAAGTATATCATTCATAATATATATTTATTAGGCGTTGGACCCTAAGCCCAGGTATCTGTGTATTACTTATAGTGTTTAGTATTCTCAGAGCGTCGGTGACGCTCGAACAGCATTTGGGTTAATAAGCTTACACTAGGTTGCATCTACACCATATTTCTACACTAAGGTTTTACTGCATAATATACTGTTTATGGTTTAGATATAAAGGTTTAACATTGTGAGCATCTGCGCCGCTGGTGATCTCCTCGTGGTCCCGAGCGTTCGCATCGCTATAGCGAATCATTACGGTAGTCAGCAGCCAATAACGTGCCTGCCTGTGATCTCTTGGCCGTGAGCGAACGTGACGCTTGAGCGTCTCGACCACGGCTAAGCGATTGTTACGCAACGAGCGTACCCTTACGGTACTTCATACGTAGATAGCGTACAGTGTTCTTAGACCTCATAAAGGGTATTATATACGATAAATATTTAGCTTTATCACTAGTTACGCCCCTGTGCAGAAGGATACCTAGCCCATCACCTGACAGTCAATACTTTATTGGATACAAAGACAGTAGACCAATCCATAAATCCATTTACCATTTTAAACTCTCATTTATGCCAGCCAGTAGTTGATATTTTTTCAGTTGCTACAGTACTTCATTTCAGCTTGGAACTGTTCATCTATGAGCAATTCAACCAAATTCTGCTTGTTTTGTAATAAACCAGTAAGTGAAATAAGTACAGTATTCCCATACTTGATGTAAAATTTATTTTACATTTTTTGTCATGGAGAATAGAAGTTGTTGGGTTGCGCTTCTGATTTGGTCGTCATAAACAGTAAGATGTCTTGGTAGGTTGTATAGAAATCAGAATGTTTCAGGAGAACAATGACAAGTCTATTAGTGAAGAGAGAAAGGGGTGCCATCCCCCCCAAAAGTGACAAGAAACAATAAACTATTTCTGTACACATACAAAGGGCAAAACCAGTGTAAATAATATAATTAATTTCTTAACTAACGTTGAAGATAAAAATAACAATAATGACCTTTAGGGGGCAGGGAATGGTCCTAGGCTTTCAGACCATGTCTTGGAGTACCTTGGGAGGGGGAACCCCATGTTGTTTTTGGGTGGGGGGCCCCAACTTTTCAAGGAATTCCAGACCTGGGAAGACCAGTTTGGGGCTGGATAATGTTATGGCAGGGGAACCCACATTGTGCATCTACGTGTTATAGCATTATCCTCCTTGCCCCATTGTCCCGAATTTCCAGTACCAGCCTAGGCTGAGATGCCTGGAGGGTGGTTACTGATTGTGGTCGGAGGGCAAGCATTTAAATAAAGTTTTTTTATCTCTTTCTTTTCTTTTGACATTAACTAAGTCTCTGGACAGGTTTGCCATCATTTTTAATTTCTATTTGCTGTTGGTTTTGAACTGAAAGATCAAAACTGATGGCATTTAGAGCAGCAAAAATTCACTAACATCGACGTCAGGTCTCGATTGAAATTAAAACCCAATGGATGATCCATTGATGGCACTACTATCTCCTCTAGCCCCCAAATGTGCTGTCTTTTAGTAATCCTTGACTCCTCTCTCTCCTTCAAACCAAACATTCAGCACCTATCACAAACATGCCATTATCATCTCAAAAATATTTACAGTATCAGACCCGTTCTCTCCAAAGATGCTACTAAGACCATTATCCACTCACTGGCCATTTCAGGACCAGACTATTGTAATCTCCTCCAAACTGGCATCCCTGACAAATGCCTCTCTCCAATCTATCCTCAATGCTGCAGCCTGGTTCACATTCCTCACTAAACATACTTTGTCCACCTCCCCTCTTCTACAACCCCTTCACTGACTTTCATTCCCTTTCAGAATCCAATTCAAACTTCTCACACTCACTTACAAAGCCTTCATCCTCTCCCATTTATATCTCTGACCTTATCTCCCTTACCACTCCCACCCGTCCTCTTCGCTCTGCTAATGCACACCGCCTCTCCTGCCTTCTGATTACTTTCTCCCACTCCTACCTTCAGGATTTATCACTTGCTGCTCCATAACTCTTGAATTCTCTACCTCTCCCATCAGTCTCCACCTCTGTACAAAACCTCAAACCAGCTCTAAAGACTCACTTCTTCACCAAACCCAGCCTAATCTCATCCTAACCCTCTATTCCTCGCTCACTGTCTACCCCATGGGGTATATTTACTAAGCTGCCGATTTTGACCGATTTGGTGTTTTTTGTTCAAAGTGTCATCTCGGGAATTTACTAAACTCAAATCTCGGCAGTGATGAGGGCATTCGTATTTTTTTTATGGCTGTGTAGTAAAAATGCGAATGAATACACCATTGGTCAAACGCGGCTGTTTAGGTATAGAACTCGGTCATTTACTATGCATTCGTATTTGAAATCTCTACTGTGAAAATGCATTTGCGGCCGTGAAAAAATACAAATCGTAAAAAAAGCCTAAAAAAAAGTAGACCTGCTTTTGATAAGCGTGTTTACATGTGTTTCCAATGGTGGTTATGGCTGCTACTCTTGGCTCCTTACTCCATTGTCCCAACCTGATTCTCCTGCTGAACACAATTATAATAATGCACATAAGTCCACGCGGAATGTTATAGAAAGATGTTTTGGGGTGCGGAAATCTAGGTTTCGGTGTCTGGATAAGTCTGCAGGGCTTTTGTTGTATAGTCCCTCAAAGGTGACTAGGATTGTGTTCTGCTGCTGTTTTCTTCATAAAATGTGTTTGCGCCAACATCTGCCACATGTTAATGATGAAGAAAACAGTCAGCAAGTAGGTGAGTTAGAAACATCTGGCGACAGTGTGAGTACAGATGTAGGGAGGTAGGTAAGGCAAGAAGTGATTGTGCGTTATTTTAATGGTAAGTATTATTTAGTCATAAATAACCTTGCCTAACCACTATTCTAAAATGTTTTATAGGTCTTAATTCTGTTTGTGTTGCGTTATTATTTGTTATTTCTCATGTTGTTTACAGTTAGGCAATAAAATGTATAACTTACACTGTCACTCATTAGCAAATGAAACAATACACATATTGCGTGTGATTAATTTATTACCTTAAACACTGGCATTTTTAGTGAATCAATTACCAAAACATTATTTTTAAAGTAATATTGTACTTGTTGCTGTAGCCTTCATAATTTTTTTTTTTTTGTGTGCTGGGTGCAGAGGATTGGGATGGTTCGTTGGTCCTGGTTCTGCTGGAGCGTCTAACTGAGGAGGTAACTGGGGTCTGGCTTGGTGTGGTTGTTCCCGAACTTGAGCTTAGTTGGTGGGATGCAAACACATTAAGGCTTTGGCTCAGGTTGTTTAGGCTTGCAGTGAGTTGTGTATTAGCGGCAGTGTTGTTGGCAATAATTCGGGAGAGGTTTACGTTTATCAGTTGGTTGTGTTGGATAATTTGTATGAGGGTTTGTTGCTGCCGCTGTTGGTCATCCATGATTCGTTGGAAATTGGCTTGCATTTGGCTGTTATCTGCCCTCATCTGCTCCATTGAATTTGCAATTCTGCCAACTTGAACTATCAGTCTGCCTGAGTTCCGACTGAGTCTAGGCAGATGATGGGGCAGACTGGCAAGGTATTGGGTGTGGGTGTTCAGACAGGCATAGTGTTGCGCCTGTTGTGTGGCCCAACTGCTCCAAAACTCTGGGGCCATTTGTGGCTGGGGTGGTGTTGGGCTCAATTGGGGGATGTGGGATATTTTGGGTGGTTGGGTTATGTCCTGCGGCGTGGTTGGCTGGTTTGGATCTATCGCTTGCAGGTGTAGTGTGTACGAATCCTGCAAGTCAGTTTCCTGCTGGGCATCCTCGGGCATGATGGGTGGTTCTGTATGGGGTTGAAGACAGCCACTATTTAGTAAATGTTTTGCATTGGTCTTTTTATAGGTTTACGTCAACATGCATTACTTCTTAATATTCATGTTGGAAATGATAAATAGATTGTGGCCTAAACTTAACAATGTAGCTCACCTTTTTGTAGAAATATGTGGCTTCTAATGTTCCCTACTCAGTTGAAAAAAGATTCTGGGAGTTGTTGGACTCTGAGCCATAATTAATGTGCTAACACGAAGAACTCTAACAAATACAAATTACTACATTTACATATTGTGTATGAAGCTTCCTTTTGTAAAACACACACAATACAATAAATGTGTTGAGCAATACACTCATACATTGTTCAAGGCAGTCAGTGGTCTGCCCAAAACTTTAACAAATATAGTGCAAATAATTGAAAATTACAAATATGGTTGAAAATGTCTTAAGGTGGCCTATGTTTAGAACTGGTGATGTTGGGCATGCAAAACAATTGGATTAGACTTAACATTTATGTAGCTGTTTCGAGCAACAACAAAAAAATGGTTGCTATGGCCAACATCACATCTGAAAATTAAAACAAATAACTAATGTTACCCCCATGTGCTTGCTGTTGGTGATTATTACAAGGATGACTGTTTATTTGTAACACATTTTTTTTGGCTGTGCACAAACAGTGGGGCAGATGTATTAACCTGGAGAAGGCATAAGGAAGTGAAAAACCAGTGATATGTGCAAGGTGATAAAGGCACAAGCGAAACAGCTCCAATATGTAAATTAACAGTTAGGATCTGTTTGGCTGCTGCCTTTATCACCTTGCACATATCACTGGTTTATCACTTCCTTATGCCTTCTCCGCATTAATACATCTACCTCAACATTTTTTAACTTATTTACAATTAATTGTTATGTTTACTCACCAGACAGCTGAGGGGATTGTGGATCCTCGCTTTGTGGACTGGCCAAAATGGCTTGTGGTGGCAGGGACGACACTGTAGAGATGCGCCGTTGTGGTGGTGAGGATGCTGCTGGAGATTCAGCCTCAAGCTCTTGGTAGGCATCTTATGGGGACTATCCGAGCCCTGGAGGGGTGTTTGATGAAGAAGGACCTATGTGATAAGATAAACATTAACATTCTGCTTTTCTATGTGTTTTCAGAATATGTGTATACACTAAATTCTTACCTGCATCGCCAGCATCTGTATCTCTTGGCAGTGTGGGTTGTGGCCTGGCTGTGCTGCGTCTCTTTCGTACTGTAGAAATATGAAGATTGTCCTTATGAACATTCTATTATGTTTATATGTTTATGAAAAATCCTTATTGTGATGTAAACATATGAGGAACCTGATGAGAAGTGAACCAAACTATGCTTATGCTTTTCTGCCTGACTTCATGGGGTGTGTATAGTTAAATAATAAAACAATTACACCAACCAATCCATATACAAAGGTGCAGAAATAACAATATTATACTACTTACAACCCAACCGTGGTAGCTTAACACAACCAGAATATTGCTCTGTATTTCACATTTTTTGCTGATAACAACCAAACACTACCCCCAAATATATGTGCAAAATTGTAAGCATCAAATTCAAATATGCATGAAAAATCACATCAACCACACAAAGGACAACCCAGAACAACACACAATAACCATAAGTCCATTTAAAAAATGTAAAACCAAAAATTTTGCTAAACACATGACTCACACTTCATTTAAAGACACCAACAACAATTTACTTTTGTATTAAAAAAAATAGAAAAAGCCCAAGGCCACCTGCTAAATTGACAATACAAAGGATAAAAACATAACTATTTGTGTATAAAACTACATCACCAACACATTAGAAGAATGAACCAACTTACAATCACAATTAGCTAAAAGACATTTTAGACAACTAAGGACAAAGCACAGATGTTGTAACTATAAATAAACAAAAATTTTAAACTCACCATCCTGCCTTGGGCAATCCGAATCCCGGACATGAGTCACACCAACCACTTCTGGCGGAATAAGAGTACGCACAGGCTCCTCCCAAATGACGCTCGGAAGGGGTGGCCACCCCCTGTTTGGCGGGCTGATTTAGCCTCCTTAGACATCTTAGCCTTGACACGGCGCTTGATGTCGTAGAATCGCTTACGACACGTGTCCTCGGTCCTCCTCACCACACCCTCACTATTAACTGCCGCAATGACCTTCCCCCACAGAACACTCTTCCTGCGTGAAGAAACCTTAGCAGCATCATGGCCAAACAGCTGTCGATGATGCCTCATCAGCTCCCGCACCAATGCCATATTCTCTGCATAGCTGAATTTGACATTGCACCCCGTCTTTGTAGTGGTGCGTGGCTGCGGAGCCACAGCACCATCACTGTCACTATCAGTCGAAGCCGCAGCAGCAACCTCCCCCTCCTCCTCACTAACCTCCTCCACCTCACTCACCTCCTCCCTCTCACTCACCTCCTCCACCTCACTCACCTCCTCCCTCTCACTCACCTCCTCCACCACACTCACCTCTGACTGGGACATATTCAGGACAAACAACAAACAACACTGAGAAAAAAATACAGGAAACACACTCCTCCACTACCACTACACACCACACACCAAACACACACACACACACACACTCACTCACAAACAATGACAATAGACGTTAAAAAAAACAAAGACAAAAAACTAGACAGACTTTTAAATAACTACACAACAAGTATGACAAGACTACTTACACACCCAGTACAGCACTCAACAATCGCAAAGAACCTCCTCAAAACTGCCAAAAACTCCTAACAACTCACCAACTCCAAACACACCTTCCTCTCACCTCTCCACTAGCTAAACCCACGAGGTGCGGACGGTTTGGGGCGGTTTTATAGTAATGAGCACAGACACTCCTCCACCACAAATCAAACCAATCACGGACGAGTGACAAAAATGAAACTTAGAAAAAAAACACTGCCGGGAACGGGAAAACACTGCCTTAACTGAAAAATGGCGCATTCGTAAAAAAAACAGACAACACGGCCGCAAAAACACAAAATCGGCCGCATTCTACCTTGGAAAAACACGAATGACATCGACATCGAAAAATGGAAATAATCAAAACACGACAGCATAGTAAATGAGGCGTAATAAATTCAAAAAGTTGCAAATTCACACATTCGATGTCATTCGTGTTTAAACTTTAATCTCATTCTGAAAAATATGATTTTTAGTAAATATACCCCCATGTGTGTAAGCCCTGTCTGTTTGCCTCTCCCTTTTAGAACGTAAGCTCTCATGAGGGGGGCCCTCAACTTTCATGTTCTTATCCTTCTCTTACTTAATCCATCTTTGACGGCACCAATTCCCACAGTTTTCTGCCACACTGATACTTATGCCAGTGTTGTCTGCTACTGTAGCTATGTTTATTTACCCTGTACTTGTCCTATATTGTCTTCAACTGTTAGTCACTGATTTCCTGTTTTGATTATTTCATTTATGTACTCTGTAATTGAGCACTGCAGATAACTTGTAGCACCATATAAATAAAGATACTAATAATAATAACAATAAATAATAATTTTGTAGACATCAAAATAATGTTGTCCATCAGTAACCAGCAATTTTGGCTTAGAACCAAAACCGATGCAGTCCTGAAATAGACGGTCCAGCAAAATGGTCTACAATGTTATTACACCTATGTTGAAGTGTGGGTTTATGTACTAGAATTACATACTGTAATTCATTCAGGATGCTAGACTCTACATAGTTACTGCTGTAGGAATATCCAGATTATCGGGTATGGCGTTAACATTCATTTATGGATTAGATTGTAAACCATAGACTAGACTATGCAAAATATAGTATAGAATGTTTGTCAGGCTTCTGACTGCTGCTGTAAGTTCCGTAACTGGTACTGCTGTTTTAAATCTCAGTGAATCAAGTATTGTGTCCTACTCAATGTCTAACTCCTTGTTTTTTTTTAGTAATCATCAAGGAGGTTAATACAGGCGTGAGGCTCTTTGTGCATTCAGTGTTTCCCAATTATATGAATATATCTGTAAAAATGTTGATCAGATGAAGGTTGCTGCTTTTGATGTTTATGTATCAGGTATATTTTAATGTAATAGATACAGTTGCTGACCTGTTAACTTACAGGTGAGAAATGTCAATACATTACACAGTTGATGCTCTGTTAAACGCATTTTACTGATCAGAGGCCAGTTTTTACTATGCTCTGGTTGCTAATTGTTGAGAGCTGAGGACCTATGGGTTGCACAATAGCTGCCAGGCTGTTATGCACACCAGTGCCTGCAGGAAAGTACTGGTGTCAGAACTGTTATGCACTCCAGTGTCTGCAGGAATGTACTGGTGTTTGAACTGTTATGCAAAACAAATGGACTCACAGACAAACTGGGGAATATGACATAACGTACACAGAAGGTGATAGGGTAACAAAATACACACAAAGTGAACAGAGAAGCCCAGAGGCTAAGGAACTGGGTATTTCCCTTGTATTATAACTGCTCAGATGTAAAAAGCAAGATGTTGTGTTTTAATACGTAGAGAACCTGAAATGCTGTTGCTAAGGGCAACAGCAAAACCCTAAAGGGTTACCAACGGGTGTGGCAGTAAACTCCTTGGTCAGAGATGGAATGATAGACACAAGGAGAGTCTCCACAATCCTATTTCTCACTTGCAGTGCACAGGTTTTAGCTTACTGCCACTAAACTGACCCCTGACACCTAGCACAGTGAGACAGGATTAGACAGGCAAGTCTTAGAATACAGCCGCAAACTTGCTAGGTTCACAGAGTAGTAACAGAACCCCAGCAAGCTAAACGACTGACTCCAGTCTTACTGCTAGGTCTGGATTGGCAGAGTGTAATACCAAATCCCCAGGCCTATTTGCAGTAAGCAACAAACAAATACAAAGCTACACAGTACTGGCTAACTTTCATGAACTGACTAACCAACAAAGATTCAGCAGCATCTGCTTACCCTGAAAAGAGGCCTTATAAAGCAGGTGCTGTCCACACCCCACTCAGACCTCACAGACTGTGAGCACAAAAACCAGCACCGGATCCCCTGCCGTGCACAGAGCCTATAACCACTGCACAGCAAAAGACCCGAACCGGAGTATCAGCTGCGCTCAGGTTACTCCACTAGCACTTGTCTCCCGGTTGCCATGACGACGTGGCAGCACAGGGCAGGAGACCCTAACACAGGCAAAGGAACTCTGGAGGCAACAACGGTAGTAACTGACAATGGATTCTCAGCACAACTAGCCACAGTGATGATTAAAGGTTGTTGGCTTGTTGGTCAAAAGTCTACAAGTTTCATCATAGGAGGATATGAGCTATACCATATACTGTATTTTACTATTTAATAACAAAAAATAGCATTACAAAAACTGTTTCTATAGAAATTACCAAGCTGAACCAATATACTGTATTTCAGGGGTCGTTATTATTTTTCACTAGGTAAATTAACATCTAAAACACTTTGTACTGTAATGTAGGTATATAACAATGCTTTTTAGATTATTTCATGCCACGTCTGACTAGAACATTTAGCACAACAATACTATTGCTTACAGGAAAAGCTAATGTTTGATTAAACATTTACAAAAATTTAATTTTTTTGTATATTTAACCTTCTCGTCTGTTTTCCTCATACGAATGTGTACTTTCCCTGAGGTTGGGGCCACGTTACCGGCAGGTGGGATCATGGCGGTCAGCATCTCGATGCTGGGATCCCGGGTGCAGAATACCAAAGGGTAAGGGGGGGTTGAGCACAACAAAGCCCTGATAGGCTCACTGCACTTGCCACGCTGCTGGCTCAGTGGTGAGCTGCACTCGCCACAGGTTCTATTCCCACTCTATGGGTGTTGTGGACAGCCACGAGTGGGAATAGTCCCTTCTAGTTGGCATGCCAACTGTCTGTATTGTCAGTGTACGGGATGTAGTGAAAGGTTATGAGACCGTCAGTCTCCTGACTGTCGATCACATAACTACAGTGCATCCGGAAAGTATTTACAGCACTTAACTTTTTCCATATTTTCTTATGTTACAGCCTTATTCCAAAATGGAAAAAAAAAAAAAAATTCCCTCCAAATTCTACACACAATACCCCATAATGACAACATGAAAAAAGTTTTTGGGAGATTTTTACAAATTTATAAAAAATAAAAAACTAAGAAATCACATGTACATAAGTATTCACAGCCTTTGCTCAACACTTTGTTGATGCACCTTTGGCAGCAATTACAGCCTCAAGTCTTTTTGAACATGATGCCACAAGCTTGGCACACCTATCTTTGGGCAGTTTCGCCCATTCCTCTTTGCAGCACCACTCAAGCTCCATCAGGTTGAATGGGAAGTGTCGATGTACAGCCATTTTCAGATATATCCAGAAATGTTCAATCGATTTCAAGTCTGGACTCTGGCTGGGCCACTCAAGGACATTCATAGAGTTGTCCTGAAGCCACTACTTTGCTATCTTGGCTGTGTGCTTAGGGTCCTTGTCCTGCTGAAAGATGAACCTTGGCCCCAGTCTGAGGTCAAGAGCTCTCTGGAGCAGGATTTTATCCAGGATGTCACTGTACATTGCTGCATTCATCTTTCCCTCTATCCTGACTAGTCTCCTGTTTTCCTCCAAACATAATGCCTGTCATTCACGCCAAAGAGTTACATTTTTGTCTCATCAGACCAGAGAATTTAATTTCTCATGGTCTGTGAGTCCTTCAGGTGCTTTTTGCCAAACTCCAGGTGGGCTGCTATATGCTTTTTACTAAGGAGTGGCTTCCACCAATCAGGCCACTCCACCATACAGGCCTGATTGGTGGATTTCTGCAGAGATAGTTGTCCTTCTGGAAGGTTCTCCTCTCTCCACAGAGGAATGCTGTAGCTCTGACAGAGTGACCATCGGGTTCTTGGTCACCTCCCTGACTAGGGCCCTTCTCTCCTGATCGCTCAGTTTAGATGGCCGACCAGCTCTAGGAAGAGTCCTGGTGGATCCAAATTATTTCCATTTATGGATGATGGAGCCCACTGTGTTCATTGCGACTTTCAAAGCAGCAGATATTTTTCTATACCCTTCCCCAGATTTGTGGCTCAAGACAATCCTGTCTCGGAGGTCTACAGAAAATTCCTTTGACTTCATGCTTGGTTTGTGCTCAGACATGCACTGTCAAGTGTGGGACCTTATACAGACAGGTGTGTGCCTTTCCAAATCATGTCAAATCAACTGAATTTACCACAAGTGGACTCCAATTAAGCTGCAGGAACATCTTAAGGATGATCAGTGGAAACAGGATGCACCTTAGCTCAATTTTGAGCATTATGGCAAAGGCTGTGAATACTTATGTACATATGATGTCTTAGATTTTTTATTTTTAATAAATTTGCAAAAATCTGAAAAACAATGAATTTATTCCATTTTGGAATAAGGCTGTAACATAACAAAATGTGGAAAAAGTGATTACTTTCTGGATGCACTGTACATCCCCTTTCCCTGTACTGGTAGATATGGATTCCATTCTGAAACATTTCATAATGAGTTACTGTGTGTGACACAATAACATGGGAAGTTCTGATATATTTTAAAACTGAGTTACGTGATACAGTAATATGGAAAGTTAATATAAAGGGCAAAAACCAGGAATTGTGGACTCAGTGCTTCTGCATTCTCAAAAATATTTGAAAACTGCAAGTAATGTCTCAGAGGTCTTGACAGACATTGATTAGAGGCAGCTGTGACACTGTCCTCTTATAGGACACCATCCCTAAGGTATTTCACATTACAAACAAAGCGTTGAACTATTACAGCACCACGGTGCTCAAAACCTCTAGCTTAACAATTCAGAAGCACCTGAACTGGTTTTCACCCACATCGATTAGTTACAACATAAACACATCTACACAAAGTGTAAATGACTCATAGCATATTACTAGATAAACTTCAGCAGCTCCGAAGAAGTTTTAAAGAATAAAAAATATTACATCGCTACTCATTGTAAATACAAATTCACAATTGAACATTATTTATTTAGCATACTATAGGCAGGATGTATTTATCAATTTTATCAATGATTATCAATTTATTTTATAGTTTTTAAACTGAACCAAAATCCGAGTACAAACCAAAACAGTTTAATGTGGTTTTGCCAAAAGCAAAACAAGATGATGAATTAGAACTAAAAGGCGGTGTCCACGCACATCTCTAGTCTATGGAAATGGTGGTGTTCTGAAACTTCAACCAGTGGCATGCGGTGAGGTCACTGGCTGGTGAGGCACTACAGCCATAATGTCCGCCGAATCCTGCCGATGACCCCTACCGCCGCTGAGCCAATGCCCGCTACTGCCTCTGAGCCGATGCCCGCTGCAAACGCCAATGGCTTACAAACTCACCCACCATCAACTGACCCAGCCCTCCGCCATTAATTTGCATCTCAGTCCGATGCCGCCAATGCCCGCTGCCTGCCTGCTCATCATACTTGTGATATATTGTAAATTTTATAGAAAAAAAATAATCATTAGTGTTTGGGACTGGGAACGGAGTGGGAGGAGGACATGAATGCAATTTTGTTGTCCAGGGCTTCCATTAACTTAATGGAGAAGGGTCTGAATGGGTTAAAAAATGTTTTTTTTTTTTAAATGCGTGTGGTCTCCCCTCCTAAGTATAACCAGCCTCGGGCTCTTTCAGCCGGTACTGGTTGTTTAAATACTGGGGAAAAATTGGACAGGGGTTCCCCGTATTTAGACAACCAGCACCGAGCTCTTAGTCTGGTCCTGGTTCCAAAAATATGGGTAACAAAAGATGCAGGAGTCCCCCATATTTTGAAAACCAGCATTGGGCTCCACTAGCCAGGGACATAATGCCACAGCCGGGGAACACATTTATGTTAGTCCCTGCGGCCGTGGAATTACCCCCCCCAACTAGTCACCCCTGGCCGGGGTTCCATGAAGGAGTGGGGACCCCTTAAATCAAGGGGATGCCCCCTCCAGGCACCCATGGGCCAGGGGTGAAGCCCGAGGCTGTCCCCAGCACCCCTGGGCGGTGGGTGCCAGACTGATAGCCATAAGTGTATAAAAAAAAGAATATTGCCTCCCCCGCTTGCTGGTACTTGGAGAACTTCAAGTACCAGCATGCAGAGGAAATAACGGGCCCACTGGTACCTGTCAACAAAAAAATTAGTAAAAATTTATTAAAACACACTTACACACTCAAACATACTTACCTACATCCCCGCCCCCCGTTCTGTCTCCGTTCCCATTATGTATGGGAGGCACTGCTATCAGTACCTCCCAAAGTCATTTCAGGCCACAAAATTATTATAATTAAATAAAGGAGATGCTTATGACACAGAATATGTGTCATAAGTATCTTTTTTGTATTACTGTAATCATTACTGATGACAGGGGAGGCAGTGCCTCCCCTGACTGCACGTCTCTAACTTCAAACCCCCCCATGCAGGCAAAGGGGACTACTGCACTCAGTTGCAGCAGCCTCCCTGGATCCTCTGAAGCCCAGATGGGGAGAGAGGCAGCTACCTCTTGCTGACAGGTAACAAGGGGAGGTGGGGGGTAGGGTGGACCCAGCGCCCCTTCTAGGCCCCTGCAACAAGCCTGGGTAATTAGTACCAAACCCCCCTCCCTCTTGGCACCACTGGTGACAACTAGCATCTTTTTATTTGCATCTTTTTCGCTCAAATATGTGTCATAGCAACAATGTGATGCAACAAAACCACTTCACAAGACTGCACTGTTAAATCTAATGAGCGACACATGTACATCTGTGTGTGAATGAGTATGAATCTGTATACGAAGTGCTACTATGCAGCAGCCACAGCTTTTTTTTCATGGCAAGTTCTGTTGTGCTTCATCTGTGACTTTGGGGGTCATTCTGACCTGATCACACACTGCAGTTGTTCGCAGCGGTGTGATCAGGTCTGAACTACGCATGCGCCGCGACCACAATGTGCAAGTGCGTCGCTGCCCGGCGACTGGAAACGTTGGGCAGGGTTAGACATTACGAAGAAGGCAATCGCAAGGTGATTGACAGCAAGAAGGCGTTTCTGGGTGGCAATTGACCGTTTTCTAGGAGTGCTGTGGAAAACACAGGCATGTCCAGGCGATTGCAGGGCGGGTGTCTGACGTCAATTCCGGGACCTGACAGGCTGAAATGATTGCAGT
Organism: Pseudophryne corroboree; assembly: GCF_028390025.1. Lineage (NCBI taxonomy): Eukaryota > Metazoa > Chordata > Amphibia > Anura > Myobatrachidae > Pseudophryne > Pseudophryne corroboree. Next base: position 140,432,696 of record NC_086447.1, read on the forward strand.
GGCTGAGTAAGTTCAGAGCTCCTGAGAAACGGCACAAAAACTTTTTGCACAGCTCTCCTGCACAAGCGATCGCACACTTGCTATGCTAAAATACACTCCCCAATAGCTAGCGACTATCTGATCGCACGGTTGCAAAAAACTGCTACAGTGCAATCAACTCGGAATTACCCCTTTTGTACATTACATTTCTGTGCAAAGGGCCTAATTCAGATGCAATTGCTACAATGGCAGCGATTGCAGTCTGAAGCCCTTTGCCTAGTGTGCACAAACAGCGGGCGTACTGCACGTACGCACCCCAGTGAGAAAGCATCTCACTGGTGCGATCGCCTCTGCCTGACTGGCAGGCAGAGGCGGTCATGGGGCGGAAAAGGGGGCGTGCCAATGGTGTTAGTACGCCGTTGGTGGGGCACGGTCTGGACAACGCAGGCTTCACAGGTGGGGAGCTACTTTGCAGGTGCAAAAGCATCACCACCGTGTGATGCTTCTGCACCCATGCGGGGGGGGGGGGGGGGGCTGACATGCGGGGTGGACTAGCCTTGTGCTGGGAGTCCCCCCGCATGTCAGAGAAACTGATCGTAGATGTGCTAAATTTAGCACATCTATGATCATCTCTGAATCCCCCCCATCGTCTGTGATACAGATTGAGAGGTGCTTTGCTGTGTCTGCAGTGCAAAGGTAAAGAAAAAGTAGCTATGCTACTCTGCCCAGTCTGGCTCATTAGCACCAGGCATCTTGCATATTCAGTGTATGAGAACACATATGTAACTGTTAATTGAGCTGCTGATTGTCTGAGATTCTCTAACAGGTGTTGCAATTAAATGACTTCTTGGCTAGCACACACTGCTAATATGTATTCTGGCATGTTGCTCTTAAGCTATATCCATTATAGGGGGTAATTCCAAGTTGATCGCAGCAGGACATTTTTTAGCAATTGGGCAAAACCATGGCCCTCATTCCGAGTTGTTCGCTCGCTAGCTGCTTTTAGCAGCTTTGCACACGCTAAGCCGCCGCCCACTGGGAGTGAATCTTAGCTTTGCAGAATAGCGAACGAAAGATTTGCAGAATTGCGAATAGAATAGCGATTAAAAATTTATTTGCAGTTTCCGAGTAGCTCGATACTTACTCTGCCACTGCCATCAGTTCAGTCCTTTTCGTTCCTGGTTTGACGTCACAAACACACCCAGCGTTCGCCCAGACACTCCCCCGTTTCTCCAGCCACTCCCGCGTTTTTCCCAGAAACGGCAGCGTTTTTTCACACACACCCATAAAACGGTCAGTTTCCGCCCAGAAACACCCACTTCCTGTCAATCATACTACAATCACCAGAACGAAGGAAAATCTTCGCTAAGTCATGAGTAAAATACCAAACTTCTTTGCAAATTTACTTGGCGCAGCCGCGGTGCGAACATTGCGCATGCGCAGTTTGCGGAAAATCGCTGCGATGCGAAGAAAAATAACGAGCGAACAACTCGGAATGAGGGCCCATGTGCACTGCAGGGGGGGCAGATATAACATTTGCAGAGAGAGTTAGATTTGGGTGTGGTGTGTTCAATCTGCAATCTAAATTGCAGTGTAAAAATAAAGCAGCCATTATTGACCCTGCACAGAAATAAAATAACCCACCCAATTCTAACTCTCTCTGCAAATGTTATATCTGCCACACCTGCAGTGCACATGGTTTTGCCCAATTGCTAACTTTCTTGCTGCTGCGATCAACTCAGAATTACTCCCATAGTTTCATAGTTTCTGTGCCAGGTATACATACAGTCAGGAGCGGTTCTTGGTGCGGGCAAGCAGTGCTTGCGCCCGGAGCGCTGTGGCTGCAGTCACCCCGCAGATGCCCACCTCCTACCTGCACCCCGCTCCCCGGCTGCAGCAGATGCCGTGGGCTGTGTGGGCGTCCACTGCAGCCGGCGCACCTGTCAGATGCTAGAGGTCATTATTGACCTCTAGTGTCTGTGCGGCGCTGCTATGGGAGAGACGTCATGACGTCTCTGCCATAGAGAGGAGCCACAGGCGGACAGACGGAGCAGCAGCAGCAGCGGTCTGGAAGCTGGAGCGGGGCTGGTAAGTATTGGGTTTTTTTTTAGTGTGTTTGTAAGCGGCTACTAAGGGGCACAGCAACAGGGGGCACAACTACAGGGTGCACAACTAATGGGGCAAATCATAGCTATAGGGGGCTCAACTACTGGGGGTATAGCTACAGGGGGCAAATCTATAGGGGGCATAGCTACAGGGGGCAAATCAACTGAGGGCAAATCAACTGAGGGCACAACTACTTGGGGCAAATCTACTGGGGGCACAACTACTGGGGGAATAACTGTGGCCACACCCCTCCCCTGCAAAGCCATGCCCCTATTTTCATGTGCGCACTAACTGTTTTGCCACTGGCGGGGGCGCCAGTGGAAATTGTCGCACTGGGCGCCACAAGGTGTAGAACCGGCCCTGCATACAGTCACTGAAATGTATTCTGGCATGTTGCTTTTGAGGTAGTTTCTTTATATATTTTTTTTATTTCTATGCCAGATATACATACAGTCGCTGGAATGCATCCTGGTACATCATATTTCTCCTAATCCAACTTGAGGATTGCAGTGCCAGGTATGCATACAGTACATATGTTATTTGTCTTCAGAGTTTATCTCTTTTATTGAATCATTTGTTTGTTGTTCAAGCTGACTGTGGTTTTCTAAACTCTGCAGTCTGCTTTTAACAAAACAACCATAAAATGGTATGGCTAGTGTTTGATGGTTGTCTGGGAGACCACTGTGTAATAGTCTCTCTTAATTAAAGTCTATTATTTCCCCCCAGAAGACTAGCTGGTGCTCCAACAATTGTAAGGAGCATTTTCTTTAATTATTAGTTTTTATTGACATTCCAAAGATATCTAGGGGGTATATAAAATAAAAAGGGGAACATAACAACATAAGGTATAGGCAAGTTTGGCGGTATGGTATGGTACTACATACCAGTAAGAAATTGACAGCCAGTACGCAGTGCCACCGGCCCAACCACCTTGCTTGCAGCTGCTGCTCTGTGTGAGAGGAGGAGAGTGCAGTGTGCACCTCTCCTGCCATTCAGTGCTCAGTTCAGTTTCCAGTGGCAGCGTGTATCTCAATTGAGGCATCGGTTCAATAGCCAATCAGAGCTCGTGGACCGGCACTGGAGGCTCCTGATTTGCTGCCAGACTGCAAGCTTTATACAAACAATGAAACAATAACTTGCGCCCTAGCTGCAGCTTGATATTCGTCCAAAAGAACACCACTTCTTTCTACATACAACAATACACTGGTGGACGATCTCCAAGCGCTGCTAAGTAAATCTGGAATCCTTATGTTTTAAGATCCTCAAAAAAACAGAGTAAAATGGTATTTATAAGGGAGTCTCTACAATTGGCCGTTCGCTTATACTGTCACCGGCAACTGACCTTCGGCAAGTGCCCTATGTTCCCATAAAGGTTTCTTTCTCCCTCTCTTCAATTCAAGGCACTATCACATCCTCATCTATAGCATACAGGTCATTAGAACCAAGCTTACCTGAACGATAAGCCCTATGTGCATACAAAGGTATCTTTAATGGATCCTCCTTCTTTGGAATCCTCTATCGATCATGTATATGTGTATACAGCTCCGCAACAACTTCTTTTTTTTTTTTTTTTTAAACTCCATCAGTCCATTTATATAAAAAACAATGGTTTTCTCTTTAATTACCACAGTCCACATAAAGAAAAAAGGGATGTGGAGTTAATGGATAATAATTTGGAGGAAGTAATGTCCAAATTAGAGAAATTGCTCATAAAAGAGAGCAAGGTATGGTGGGAAATAGCCTTTCTGGAGAAGTATTGTTCAGAAGGTTTAGTACCAAAAGGTTTGAAAATTACCAAGGTACCTTCATTCAATGATGAGTCTCCCAATTTCTGAAATGAGTGGCAAAAGATTCTTGATGGATGCTCATATTCCCTCATGCAATTAATCATGGGGGAAAAAAGCAAGGTCCTGAAGAATCTGGAGGATGAGATCACCATTTTAAGATCACTCACTGAACCCTTTTCGGAACTTGCGGATTTCAAAGAAATGGAAGAAAGTATTGTTAGAAAGATGGAGAGGAATGAAAGGGAAATAAAAGATAAAAAACGTAAAAAATACTTTAGGGATGTGGAGGAAGCAAGAAATGGCCACAAAGATAGATCTTATAAACCTGAGGAAAGAAAGGAAAATAGGGAAGATGTAGATAATATACCAGGTAAACAGAATTATAGAAATAATCAAAGAAGAGGTCAGGAGAAATATCGTAATAATGAGAGAAGGGTAGAACAAACCAGACAGTATCAGAATTATAGGGGTCCAAACAGGAACCAATATGAGAAAGAAAGATACACATATGGAAATAGAAGGAATAGAAACTCAAATGTGGAAAAAGGGAAAGAGAGGATTTGGAGAGATGTAAGACATTGGGAAGATCAGGATCAAAGAAATAGCCAGGAAAGAGGACACTCCATCCCTGGGGAATATCGTAATCAGGACAGCTTAAGGTCTAGGAATCGTTTTTTAGGAATGAGCGAGAGAGGACAAAGGAAATGGAGGTGAATATAGAAAAATATAAGAAAAGGGGCAAAAGAGGGGGAAAATTTAAATCGCTAAATTCAAAAAGGAGAAGAAAAATGAAGGAGGTTAATTGCAGACCTGATAATGTATCTGAGAGTAGCAAGGATCAGGTAATAACCCCAGATTTAGCGATTACGAATGAAACCTCTAAAAGTAACACTCAGATATATAACCTGAGTGATCATAAATTGACATTACAAGAAGAGGAAGTCCTTAAAAAGGGTCTCAAATTCGCCCCATCCAACCGCTGTGATAAGTTTGACGTGTACGTCGATATAGAAAGGTTCGTTAGACGTCTAGCACTCAAAAGATATTTTGATGATAAACCTGAAGAGGCCATGCCACAAATTGAAGGGGAGGTTAGATTGAGACGTAAGTCTACTTTTTACCCTAGACATAAAAAGGGCAGTTTTGTTGAGGCCTTTGAAAAATCAGTTAAAAGTGATTTGGAGAGTATACGTCTGAAACCTAATAGGAGAATGAACCTTACTAAAGGGGAACGGAATGCAATTAAAACCCTTAGAGACAATAAGAATATAGTGGTTAAACCTGCCGATAAGGGGGGTAGTGTTGTAATAATGAATCTAGAGGACTATAATGCTGAAATTTTTAGACAATTACAAGATGGAGATACGTATAAAAAGTTAAAAGGAAATCCGGGTGTAAGCATTAAGGAAAAATTAGAAGTTTTTTTGGCCCTATATATGTCGAAAGGGGTGATAAAGAAAGAGGACAGCGAGTTTATGATGATTGAAAATCCATCTATACCTGTGCTTTACGTACTTCCAAAAATACATAAAAATAAAGAAAAACCACCCGGACGGCCAATAGTGGCTGGCACTAACTCCTCTTTGTCTAATCTATCATTATTTATAGATAAAATCTTACAACCTATAGTAAAATCCACACGGTCATACCTTAAGGATTCTATTGACACTATTAATAAACTTATGAAGGTGGAGTGGCAGCCTGGTTTCCTATTAGTTACAGCGGACGTAACATCGTTATACACGATCATAGAACATCAATATGGATTAGAGGCCACCAAGTTTTTCTTGGAAAAACATGGCATGAAGGAAGATATGATAGACTTCGTCTTAGATGGTACCTCCCTCATACTAATGAATAATTTTTTTTGGTTCCATGACTCGTTTTATTTACAGTTAACGGGTACAGCGATGGGCACCAGGCTGGCGCCCAGTTATAAGAATTTATTCATGGCCCTCTGGGAGGAGAATTCGGTATGGGGGGGGTCATCAGTGGGACGCCAGCCTGGTGTCCTGGTATCGATATATTGACGATGTTGTATTTGTGTGGGGGGGGAATCGTAGTTCCCTGGATACCTTCTGCACACATCTCAACAGTAATCATTATAATATTAAACTTTCATTTAATATAAGTGAAGTAGAAGTCAATTTTTTGGATCTGAAGATCCATGTAGATGGTGGTAAGATTAAAACCAGTAACTACGTGAAGGATACTGACTGTAATTCGTTCATTGAATTTACCAGCAACCATCATGCAAATTGGTTGCGTAGCATACCAATGAGCCAATTCCATCGTATCCGAAGGAATTGTACAGATATAGAGATGTATGAGCAACATGCGAATACTTTACAAGAGCAATTCTTAGAAAAGGGGTATGATCCTCGGGTGATAGAAAAGGCGAGAGAGACTGGAGCTGGTTTAGATCGAGCTGCTTGTTTGAATAAAACGAAAGATAAAAGCAACTCGGTGGTGAGATAACATTTATCACAGGTTACAATAGCCAATATAAACAAGTAGATAACATTGTGAGAAAACATTGGGATATTCTCGCTAGAGATCCAGCATTAGAGGGTCATATCTCCAAAAAACCTAGATTCGTATATAGGAAGGCAAAAAATCTGAGGGACAATGTTGTGAGCAGTGTGCTAGCCGTTCCAAAAATGCAGACTAGAATTAAATCCAAGGGATTCTACAGATGCGGCACATGTATGATGTGCCGTACCTGTAGAGATAAGAGGAGTAAAGTCACAGAGTATACATCAACACAGACTAAACAGATCTTCCCTATTAAAGACTTTTTGACCTGTTCAACTAAAAATGTTGTGTATTTACTCGAATGTGCCTGCGGGTCCCAGTATGTTGGACGTACCACCAGGGCCCTGAAAATACGTATGGCAGAGCACGTTCGAAACATTAAAAAAGGAATGGAGACGCATAATGTCTCTTTACATTTTAAGAATACACATAAATGTGACATTAACCAACTTGTCAGTTTTTGTGCAATTATGAACATAACCCCTAATTGGCGTAGGAAAGATGAGGAGGAAAGGTTGGCAAAGGCAGAGATGAGGAAAATTTTCGAACTCAAAACATTACATCCGAAGGGCCTCAATATGGACTTTGAGATGAAATGGTTCCTTAAATAATTTAATAAGAAATGTACCCCCGATGTTCAATATTCTAAGAGAAATATGAAATCTTGGGCATCTAGAGTTTGACATAGGGGATGAATAGGAGCACTTTTGATCTCATTGGAATGGTACTATATATGAAGCAGTTTGATAACAGAAGGTCAATATAATGAAATATTTATATGTGCATGTTTAGGGGATGTAATATAAGATAAACTGTTTGTGGTTATAATTGTGGGCATATGAGAAGGATATAACTAATGTGTATTTATTTCTTCCTGTATATCCAACTGGGGAGAGTGGAACAGCGGTTTGCGTTCCATATTGATGTATTGAACTTCCGGTTTGCGTTCCAAAAGCCGGATATGACGTATCGCAACTTTAGAAAAATCCCTTCAGTGTTTTCTGCTCACGATGGAGAAGCCGGATATGACGTATCGCAACTTTAGGAAAATCCCTTCGATGTCTGCGGCTCACGATGGAGAAGGGGGACATGACGTGGGCGCCTTGAATGCCGGAGGGGCGGTCCGTATCCATGACGATGCAGGAACATTGATTACAGTTGCCTGCGCTGAAAGGAAGTAACGGCCAGCGGACATGCAGTATCCATGACAACAGGAGGAAACAAATTGAAGGGGATTATGGGGAGTAAGAAAGGTGTATCTAGCTATAGTAGTATATGGACATATTAATCCAGGATTGGGGACATCTTTGCAATAGGGAGTAATGATTATGGAATTACAGCCGCTTTTTAGGTTTAACCAATTAAATATGAATTGAGGATTTTTATTACTGTTTTTTGGGATTATGAGTAATAGATTGGATGTATGCACTTATTATCTGATAAAGGATGTATACAAAAGGTTTTACAATTAATATCTGTATAGAAATATATGATTTTTTGTTTGGAGCAATCCTATTGGTTGACACTGTCATGTGATAGGGATAGTGGGTATAAAGGACCGAGAGGATCACTTCCAACATTACACCCTGAGGAAGGATTGACATCCGAAACGCGTTGGTGATTTGATGAGAAGACCCCAGGCCTGAACCAACCACTTACTTGGACACCTACTTGATTGGTTTTAACATCTTTTCCAGTAGTGGGTTGTACCCTACCCCCCATTCCAGCTTAGGGGTGTAAGTGGAAGCGGTCCTGCCTGTCCATAAATTGGGTACTTCTATATAAATTTTCTGTATGGAATTTTAAATCTCTTTTATGTGGACTGTGGTAATTAAAGAGAAAACCATTGTTTTTTATATAAATGGACTGATGGAGTTTAAAAAAAAAAAAAAAAAGAAGTTGTTGCAGAGCTGTATACACATATACATGATCGATAGAGGATTCCAAAGAAGGAGGATCCATTAAAGATACCTTTGTATGCACATAGGGCTTATCGTTCAGGTAAGCTTGGTTCTAATGACCTGTATGCTATAGATGAGGATGTGATAGTGCCTTGAATTGAAGAGAGGGAGAAAGAAACCTTTATGGGAACATAGGGCACTTGCCGAAGGTCAGTTGCCGGTGACAGTATAAGCGAACGGCCAATTGTAGAGACTCCCTTATAAATACCATTTTACTCTGTTTTTTTGAGGATCTTAAAACATAAGGATTCCAGATTTACTTAGCAGCGCTTGGAGATCGTCCACCAGTATATTGTTAGACTGCAAGCTTTGATTAGCTCACGAACCGGCACCTGATTTGAGATACATGCCGCCACTGCCGGAGACCAGACTGAGGGGCAGGAGAGGCTCGCGCTGTGATCTCCTCCCCTCAGACCCACAGAAGCAGCCAGAGCAGCAGCAGCGGTAGTGGTGAGCAGCACTGTGGGGGAATGTGTGTACCTGGTACTGAGGAGACATGTATGTATCTGGCACTGTGGGGGCATATGTGTATTTGGCACTGTGGGGGCATATGTGTATCTGGCACTGTTGGGACATGTGTGTACTTGGCACTGTGGGGGCATATCTGGCACTGTGGAGGCATATGTGTATCTGACACTATGGGGGCATATGTATATCTGGCACTGTGGGGGCATATTTGAATCTGGCACTGTGGGGGCATATCTGGCACTGTGGGAGCATATGTGTATCTGGCACTGTGGGGGCATATTTGTATCTGGCACTGTGGGAGCATATTTGGCACTGTGGTGGCATATTTGGCACTGTGGGGGCATATGTGTATCTGGCACTGCACTACTGGGGGCATATGTGTATCTGGCACTATTGGGGGCATATGTGTATCTGGCACATATGTGGCGGTACTAACAGCCTACTTCAATGAGTATGGTGCAGTCCTGTGGCAAGAGGAGTACATACATTAAAGATATGGGCAAGTTGAGGGGACTGTGGAACAATTGTTTAGCATATGAGTTTTCAGGTACTCTTACTGAAGATGCATCTGGCGATTCACCAATATCCTCTTCCTCGGCACCGCACTGCTCTCGGCAATGAAGAGAAAGATCTCTGGACTGGTTCCTGTTGGACGGTGAAGTACTGTTGGCTGGTCATAGTACCATAAATTTGTTTCATAGATGTCCTCAGTCCCCGCTCCTGACCTCTTAGACTGATCTGTCTTCTTATGTTCCTTCAGGAAAACAGTCCAGAGATTTTGTATCTTTCTTCTGACCCAATGCACCAATACCGCATCGTGAAAGGGCTTGCTGTATGCAGCGAGCTCCTCAAATTCCTGTGCGCTTGATCTTGTTGGCGTATTCTCTTGACTTTACAAGCCACAGGCATTCATTTTGCTTGTAGTGCTCAATAAACAAGATACACAGTGATTCCATGCATAGCAAACTCAAGTCCATATATAGACAGATGTATACAAAAGAAGGTTGATGCGCTCGCCACGCTGTGGGCTCAGTGGCTGTGGGTGTTGTGGACACCCACGCGTGGGAATAGGGCCTGTGGGTCAGCATTCTGTGTACTGGCATTGCGATTGTTCGGGATCCCAGCGTCAGCATGGTGACCACTGGTATCCCGAGCGCCGGTCACATGATCAAATCCCCATGAGAAGACACTAGCGGTAAATATGCATTTGGAGCACAGTAGCAAAATGGCATGTGAAAACCATCATCCATAACAATACAGCATGAGAATCTGTAACGGTAAATATGCATTTGGGTTAAAGTTGAAAAATGACAAACCCATGATAAGACAGTAGGAAATAATATGCATTTGGGGTACAGTTGCAAAGTCACATTTGAAAAGAAAACAGCATAGAAATAAAACAATTAGGAAAACACAAGTAAAAAAAGCTGTGGTACAATATGTGCATATATGGTTCTGCAAAACAAGGGTGGACACTAGCAGTATATGCTAACAATTATATCAGGGTGTGTCAGTACTGCAACAAAACATTGTGGGTGATCAGAGTATGCTGGGCCAAAAATACATCCTCTCTAGGCCTGACCAAACATTGGTGGACAGTGTGCAATAAAAATAAATACTAATTAGAAGATATAGGGTCTGATGCTGTGTCCACGCTCTTTAGCTCTCCTTGGCAGTACTGCAGCAAGATGGAGGGTGGGAGTGTCTGGGAAATGCCACTCAAATGATGGTGATCGAATGTTCCAGCATACAATGCATCATATGTACATAAAACATGGGTGGTCATTCCGAGTTGTTCGCTCTGTAATTTTCTTCGCATCGCAGCGATTTTCCGCTAATTGCGCATGCGCAATGTTCGCACTGCGACTGCGCCAAGTAAATTTGCTATGCAGTTAGGAATTTTACTCACGGCATTACAATGTTTTTTCTTCGTTCTGGGGATCGTAATGTGATTGACAGGAAGTGGGTGTTTCTGGGCGGAAACTGGCCGTTTTATGGGTGTGTGTGAAAAAACGCTGCCGTTTCTGGGAAAAACGCGGGAGTGGCTGGAGAAACGGGGGAGTGTCTGGGCGAACGCTGGGTGTGTTTGTGACGTCAAACCAGGAACAAAACTGACTGAACTGATCGCAGTGGCAGAGTAAGTCTCGAGCTACTCAGAAACTGCTAAGAAATTTCTATTCGCAATTTTGATAATCTTTCGTTCGCAATTTTGCTAAGCTAAGATTCACTCCCAGTAGGCGGCCGCTTAGCGTGTGCAATGCTGCTAAAAGCAGCTTGCGAGCGAACAACTCGGAATGAGGGCCATGGTACGATGTACATACGATTACGACGATGGATAATATGGGCTGCACATACTGTATGATCAGAGGATGCGACATTCGACCCACGGGAATGCGTATCGCATGGTAATCATACCCAAAACACATACAAAGTGCATACAATGCATCAAATGACGCAGCGAAATCGTACATTTGTACACGATAACATCCCAGTGTATTGCCAGCTTTAGAGTTAAGATAAGATACAGATGGAGTCTCCATTGTCTTATCCCCCCTAGTCGCAGGTGCGCACTCCTGGCGTGACTAGGCGATCTGTCCACCTAGTCACGCCGGGAGTGCACAGAGCCGCTTCCCATTGCAAGTGTTTCGCGCCCACCCGGAAGGAGACGCTCTCCATTAAAGTGAATGGGGCGCGTCTCTGTCCACTCACAACGTGCGCCTGGGCATGGCTTCATCTGTAGGTAGATCGTGAATAGATTGTAAATAGTGTAACCATGCCTAATAATGTAAAAGGGGGAGGGACCACTCCCTGTAGGCATGGTAAAGGGCATAGGTGCTGCCTAGTTTATTAAAACAGGGAAGGTTAGGGTTTATACCAGTGTATGCTATAATACAGTGGAAGGGGAATAAGCTGCTAGAATGTCCCCACGGCAGCATCATCCGCATGCCGTAGCCAGGGAGCAGGAGTCAGGAGCGGTTAGAGCGGAGGATAAAAAGGGGGCACTGGTGCGGCAGTTAGGGGGAGAGAGCTGAGAGCTGGTGAACAGTGTCAAGGCTGAAACACTGTACAGCGCCCGGCATCCTGAGAGAATGCGGCAGTATGGACCCGATGGCGACTGCGGTGTACAGGCAGCCTGGTATGTGAAGTCGGCGTGGGTGTGGGCGTGACTGTGGTACTTGGTGCCAGTGAGCAATGGATGTGGACGTTGTCAAATCATTGGATGGGGATGTGGGTGCGCAGCTATTTTTGGTGTCACCCCACTGAAGGGTGACACCTGGGTGCGGCCCGCACCCCCTGCATCCCACTTGTGACGCCGCTGCCTACCAGTGACACCTAATACATCCTAAGGGAAATTAAGGAACCAGGAGTACCCTGAAATCTGGGGTTGTACTTCCATTGAACTTGCATACAAGAAGTAAGGGCCTCAACAGTGCACTAATGTCACATTGAGTACCCGGGTCAATCCAACACTGTAATTTTGTTAAAAGTGTTTTTTGTAGTGCATGCAAGAGTTTTAATATAAAGGCCTAGGTAATAGAGTAGCTGAGGCACTCTATAGAGGTGTGTAAGTCGGACTGTTGATTCTGTGAATAAAAATTACCTGTTATTTAAGATATAATTGCCATACTTACCATTATTTGTTTGACGGAAACACTACCGAGGTGAAGGCGAAGTCACTGAATCGGTGAACCTAGAAGAGGAAAAGAGAACAGGTATATTAATAACGAAGGGAGTATATAGGTTGCCTTTCCCATATACCTTCTCACCATATTATAGGCTTACCCAAACGGGCATGAAATAAATAACTTAGTTTGGGTGGAGGCAAACTTTATTAGTATAGCCCAACTAATCTAGGCTAAGAGAGTATAAAAGACCTGACCTGGGGTCAAGACCAGCACGGGAGGGCTACAATAGATACTAGTACTTCATACTGTGGACCCATCTTTAGCTGGGTTGATAGTTATTTTGCCCAACGTTGCACCTCTGCCTTTTCTCTGTCCTACTCACCCACCATCTTCCTGTCTTGCTTTTATTTCTCTCTATCTCCCTATCACCATTACGGTATTTGTGGAGGTCCCTTTTGCTGGTTTTTGCTCATGTCTCATCTGCAGTGAAGCACTGGTATTCAGGCCAGTTATCTGGTGGGTGACAACGATGAGCCAGTGTCCTGTCTGTAGCACCTGTCCAGCGGGTGTCGGGTGCTGGTGGAGGGCAGAATCCTACTGGGAGCTTCTCTTTGCCTGCTTCACTTAGTTTATAGTGCAGGGGGTCCCAGAAAGTGACTGCCGAGGGGTCAGCATCTGATGGCGATTTTGTTGGGTGCCACTGTAGGGAGCTCTGGTTTCTCCCTCTGCCCCACGGCTCAGATGTTGATATGGAGTCCACCTTTTGGTTGTTGCCTCTACATCCTCATTATTTCAGGTTCATGGATATTTGGATAGACAATTATTTTTATCTGGATAGGTGCCTGCCCAAGAATTGCACTGGTGCATTACAATTAGGATGGGGGAGTGGGAGGTGGCCCAGGGCTGACAGGGACAGGCAGTGGGCGATGCCAGGGAGAGGCAAAAAGTGACAGGGATAGGGTGATGGAGAGAAGAGATTGACAAATATATTACAATTTACTTCCTGGGCAATGTGGGAAGGGTGGCTCCTCCTTGGCTATTAATGCCCGACGGTCACAACATCATGACATCAGATCCCCATCATCAGCGGCAAGTACAACCTAAATAGAGAGAGGAGAGCTGGGAGGAGAGGGGGCCACATCCCTTCCTCCTCCATTAGTCAGATCGCACTCATGGCCCAATTCCCTATGGATCGCTATTGAGGCTGAAACAGTACTTTTCACAAACCTGCTATTTCTAAAAATTGCATGTGAAGAGCCACCCAGAAAGGATAAAAGATGGCCACCAATGCGTTCGCAAATGAGTGTATGCATTTGCACAATCTCAATGTACACATTAAAAACGAGCTCAATTGACAGTTGCAGTTGACCCATGATTACTCAAATCAATGTGAATGCAGTTGCACCGGACACCATGTTTTTCAACGCAGCATTTGCAGATGATGACAGATACATGCCCCGAAAATGGCCATGACATGCCTGCATTTTCCCAACCAGTCCCCACAAATGCCATGTTGCCACCCACGAATAGTCACTTCCTGTCAATCAAATTGCATTGTCTTTAAAATTAAGATGCATATGCAGAGCGATCACATTATGACCTTTGTGCAAGCGCATTGCTTGTGCAGTGCATGGGCAGTCTGCCAATAATCACTCACTGCGTTCAATCTCACATTTGTAAACAGTAGTGAATCAGGCCCTCAGACAGCCGCTCAGCCTCAACTGCTCATTGTATATTACTGGAGAACTGGCAGCCTACGGTGCGGAGCAGGGACGGGAGGTGGTGGCATATTATGAGTCCATCTGATTTATTGTAATGCTGTTGGCCCCTCCACAGCGGCAGGTCCTGGTGCAATGCACCAGTTGCCCCTCCACTAGTTCTGCCTCTGATGCATCTAGGGCCTCATTCAGATCTGATCGCGGCAGCAAATTTGTTAGCTAATGGGCAAAACCATGTGCAACGCAAGTTGGACCACCCCTAAACAAACAGAAATTACTCCTTGAGAGTAAGACAACCTAATTGTTCTCGGCCTATGTTTACCCTCCACCTCCCTGCTCCTATCCAACCATAATGAGTCTCAAGTGTAAGATGCACCATTATGAAAATTATTATTTAAAAAATGAATACATATGGTATATGCATTCAACTATGTATAAGGCCCTATGCGTTTTCAGCTATGTTGGCAATTACTACCATTGTTTTTAATATCATATTTACAGTCTAGTATAGTATAATGGAAATTAACTTAATATTCTATGGTATAGTAGTACTGTGTTATAGCAACAAAGATATTAATAAATAAAAGACAAATACCAGTCATGGTATTACTAAAGAACTACAAAATTGCTATGACTCGTGTTTTCAATATAGTACTAGATTATGCCATTGAGCAACTCTGGAAGTGCTGTTTGGAAATGTATATCTGGTGCAAGAGTTATACCCTGAGGATATAAGGCATATGTAAAGGAAATGCTGGATTTATACTAATGCACTGACCTTGAGTCAGCTGAGTTTGTATACACTGTATACACTGTAATAGTCTTATCACTGAATGCAGTCACTTTAATCATAGTTTAGTCATTGCAGTTGTTGAATATAAGACACACATACAGTACAGAATACAACATTTTCCTGTCTGGTATCTTATAAAGTCACACAATTATAATTATACAGTTTAATAAAAGCATAATTCCTAAGGTTTATTCATAAAATTATAGAAAATAAATAAAACAAGGTTCCTTTACTTAATAGCGTACTTACTACATGGCAATATAACCTATATGGAAACAATACAAATATATAGTTGTTGTCAGCACATTACAAATCTATTGCCACATTTTTTTTTAAATAAATCATCATTGCGAGATTGTGAAGCAACACCTATGCAGTGTATACTATGCCTGAGAGGGGTGTCATAAAATTGATTTACATCCAATTGTAAATGAGCCTCAAGGCAGTTACATAGTTTGATACATATAAACTATTTATATTAGACCAGGAGCACAGGAAGGGAATTCGTTCTCATTTCCAGGACCCAAGCTCATCTAGAGGGCCTAGTGGGGGCCCGGTCCTGCCATGTAGGTATTGGAATTCCCGCTCCTACTGTAGGTGCTTGCCACTATAGAGAACACTGTAGTTTTATTGATAGGATCTAGCCACACGCCGGTCTTAGACCCTAGCCCCGCCCAGGCCTGTCAAATGTCTCAGCGGCACTTTATAACACAGCTCAAATCATAGTTGCCTCACTCATTTTGCAGGAGACTCCTTGAAATAGCAGCAATCTTCCCTGACTCCCTGAATAGACCAGCAATCTCCCTGATTGCAACTTATACCCATTATGCAGCTGTTACATTCTTGGGGGAAAAAATAAATCTGAGATATATATATTCCTATGGGATCATCAGTGCGATTTCCTTGCATTGGTTATAAGGCACAATGGGGCAGATTAATTAACCTGGAGAAGGGATAAAGAAGTGATAAGGCGGTGATACAGTAAGTAAAAGCTGATAACACACCAGCCAGTTAGCTTCTGTCATTTTTCAAATCCATAATGATTGGCTGGTGTGTTTTCACCTTACACTTAACATCTCTTTATCACTTCTCCAGGCTTAATACGTCTGCCCCAATGACAGTAGCGGATCTTGCCACGGGCAAGCAGTACTTTTGCCCGGGGCGCCGCCTTCCGGAGGGCGCCGCACCAGGGCAAGATCCGCTACTGGTGTGTGCCCCCTGCTGCCCGCTGCCCGCTGCCCCCAGCCGCTACTGCTGGGAAGGGAAACGCGTCTAGTTTCCCTTCCTGGAGAGGTCCTTTACTGTGCGGTGCGCGATGACGTCATCGCGCACTGCACATCAATTCAGCTGTACAGAGGGCGCCGCACCAGGGCAAGATCCGCTACTGGTGTGTGCCCCCTGCTGCCCGCTGCCCGCTGCCCCCAGCCGCTACTGCTGGGAAGGGAAACTAGACGCGTACGCGTCTAGTTTCCCTTCCTGGAGAGGTCCTTTACTGTGCGGTGCGCGATGACGTCATCGCGCACTGCACATCAATTCAGCTGTACAGAGGGCGCCGCACCAGGGCAAGATCCGCTACTGGTGTGTGCCCCCTGCTGCCCGCTGCCCGCTGCCCCCAGCCGCTACTGCTGGGAAGGGAAACTAGACGCGTACGCGTCTAGTTTCCCTTCCTGGAGAGGTCCTTTACTGTGCGGTGCGCGATGACGTCATCGCGCAACGCACAGCAAAGGTCCTCTCCACGAAGGGAACTAGACGCTACCACGCCCCCTGTACAAAGCCACGCCCCCTAAAGCCGCCCGGGGCGCCACAAGCCCCGGAGCCGGCCCTGCCCAATGATCCCTATGGCTACATGCATTTTAAATATGATTTTTCGTGGCCACTTAAACTATATGTAACTTCTTGTAAAACACAATACACAAACAAATCCTGAAAAATATCAGTGTCTTTTCTTCAACAAGTAGATTTTACTAACTCTGGGACTCATTTACATTTGGATGTAAGTAATTTTCATGACACGCCTCTCAGATGTAGCAGTACACATCCGTGCTGATAGGTGTTACTTTCACAATTCCCTGAAATGCTTTTTCAAAAGTAGGCAAGTATGTCTCAAATCTAGAGATGAGCTGGTCCAGTTCTCAGAGAACCGAACGTCACACTCAGAGCCTGGATCGAAGTCTGACTCGGGACTTCCCGCCAGACTCAGAAATCAGAGCGAGGCAAAAAAATCATCATCCCGCTGTCAGATTCTCGTGGGTTTTGGATTCCATATAAGCAGCCATGCGACGATGCCATTTTCACTCAGGACTTGGAGAGTGAGGGAGACAGACCTCTGTCTCTGTGGGTGGTGGCATTGGGTAGGGTCAGTGTGTGCTCTGTAGAGGTGCTGTTCCTGTCACTGTGGTGTGCCTGTGTGGTTAGCGGTGCTGTCCTGGCTGTCACTGGTGTTTCATATGCTGTTAGGGGTGCTGCAGCTGTACATGGCTATTGATGCTGTCCTGGCTGTCACTGTTGCACAGGGGGCAGGGACACTGTCCTCCTGTATGCTGTAAAGATTCAGGGGTGCAGTTGTTAAAATAAAAGTATACTGGTCCTGTATGCTGTAAAAATACAGAGGTGCTGGCCCAGTCTTGTATGCTGTAAAAATTCAGGGGTGCTGGTGTTAAAATATTATATTGGACCTGTATGCTGTAAAAATTCATGGGTGCAGTTGTTAAAATAAAAGCACACTGGTCCTGTATGCTGTATAAATAAAGGGGTGCTGCTATTAAAATATTACACTGGCCCTGTATGCTGTAAAAATTCAGGGGTGCTGGTGTTAAAATAAAATCACACTGGTCCTGTATGCTGTGAAAATACAGGGGTGCTGGCCAAGTCTTGTATGCTATAAAAATTCAGAGGTACTGGTGTTGTTAAAATAAAAGCACACTGGTACTGTATGCAGTAAAAATTCAGGGATGCTGCTGTTAAAATATTACAGTGGACATATATGCTGTAAAAATTCATGGGTGCTGCTGTTAAAATAAAAGCACACTGGTCCCATATGCTGTGAAAATACAGGGGTGCTAGCTCAGTCTTGTATGATGTAAAATTCAGAGGTGCTGCTGTTGTTAAAATAAAAGCACACTTGTCCTGTATGCAGTATAAATTCAGGGGTGCTTCTGGTAAAATATTACACTGGCCCTGTATGCTGTAAAAATTCAGGGGTGCTGTTGTTAAAATAATATTACACTGGTCTTGTATGCTGTCAAAATTCAGGGGTGCTTTTGTTAAAATAAAAGTACACTGGCCCTGTATGCTGTAAAATTTCAGGGGTGCAGCTGTAAAAATAAAAGTACACTGGTCCTGTATGCTGTTAAAATACGGGGTTCTGGCCCAGTCTAGTATGCTGTAAAAATTAAGTGGTGCTGCTGTTATTAAAATAAGAGCACACTGGTCCTGTATGCTGTAAAGATTCAGAGGTGCAGTAGTTAAAATAAAAGCACATTTGTCCTAAATGCTGTAAAAATACAGGGATGCTGCTGTTAAAATATTATACTGGCCCTGTATGTTGTAAAAAATATTCAGGGGTGCTATTGTTAAAATAATATTACACTGGCCTTGTATGCTGTCAAAATTCAGGGGTGCAGTTGTTAAAATAAAAGCACACTGGTCCTGTATGCTGTTAAAATACAGGGGTGCTGCTTTTCAAATAATATTACACTGGCCCTGTATGCTGTAAAAATTCAGGGGTGCTGTTGTTAAAATAATATTACACTGGCCCTGTATGCTGTAAAAATTCCGGGGTGCTGTTGTCAAAATAAAAGTACACTGGCCTTGTATGCTGTAAAAATGCAGAAGTGCTGAAGTTAAAATAAACGTACACTGGCCCTGTATGCTCTAAAAATTCAGGGGTGCAGTTGTTAAAATAATAGTACACTGGTCCTGTATGCTGTAAAAATACAGGGGTGCAGTTGTTAAAAAAAGCACACTGGTCCTGTATACTGTGAAAATACAGGGGTGCTGGCCCAGTCTTGAATGCTGTAAAAATTCAGGGGTGTTGCTGTTAAAATATTACACTGGCCCTGTATGCTGTATCCAAGAAGCAAAAATGTATAATCAGAAAAATTCAGAAGTGCTGTTGTTAAAATAAAAGCACACTGGTCCTGTATGCTGTAAAAATTCAGGGGTGCTGCTGTTAAAATAAAAGCACACTTGTCCTGTATGCTGTAAACATTCAGGGGTGCTGCTGTTAAAATATTACACTGGCCATGTATGCTGTATTCAAGAAACAAAAATTAATAATCGGGGAAAAAAAGAAATTATCTGACGAGAAACTTAAAATTGGCAATATGCCATTCACGACATGAAGTGGCAAGGAAAGGCTAAGGCCTTGGCCTATGTTCATGACTGGTGGCTCAGCTTCTCATGAGGATGGAAGCCCTACTCCCTCTTGAAAAAAAAAATAAGCTTGATAAAGCACAGGAAAAAACAACTGTGCGTTCAGAGATATCACAAATCCTCAAAGAGAGTCCAAGTGTGTCCGTGGTTGCAATGTCTAGGGCTGACCTTCCCAAGACTGTATGGAAAGAGGAGACTCATACTACCATTTGCGCGCTCCCTGCAAATGGTGGTAGGAACACCACCAGTCCAGTTGCTGATATTGAGATTGAGTATGTCACTGTAGACATACTCCAGGATGAGGAGGATATTGGTGTAGCTGGCACTGAGAAAGAAGTTGACGATGATGATTCTGATGGTGATGTTGTTTGTTTGAATAAGGCACCAGTGGAGACCGTTGTTGTCCATGGGATGAGAGAGCCCATTGTCATGACTGGGCAAAATACCAAAAAAGCCACCTCTTCGGTGTGGAATTATTTCTCCACAAATCCGGACAGCAGGTGTCAAGCCGTGTGTTTCCATTGTCAATCAGTAATAAGTAGGGATAAGGACATTAACCACCTCGGAACATCCTCCCTTATACGTCACCTGCAGATCATTCATTGGAAGTAATTTCAAGTTCAGAAACTTTGGGTAAGAGCGTAAGCAGTGCACTAACACCTAAATCCCTTCTCCCTGTTGTACCCAAGCTCCTGCATGCCACACCACCAACTCCCTCAACGTCAATTTAATCCTCAGTCAGGAATGTACGTAGTCCTGCAGGCCATGTCACTGGCATGACTGACGAGTCCTAACTCTCCTAACCAGGATTCCTCCAGAGGATCCTTGAGTGGTACGCCTACTTCTGCTGCCACTGCTGTTGTTGCTGATGGGAGTTGATTGTCACCCCAGAGGGGAAGTTGGAAGACCTTGTACTATTTCAACTAAGCAATTGACTGTCCAACAGTCCTTTGCGAGGAAGATGAAATATGACAGCAGTCATCCTGTTGCAAAGTGGATTACTGAGGCCTTGACAACTATGCTGGTGTTAAATGTGCGTCCGGTATCTGCCATTAGTGCAGTGGGATTTAGACAGTTGATGGACGTACTGTGTCCCCGGTACCAAATCCTATCTAGATTCCACTTCATTATGCAAGCGATTCCCGGACTGTACAGGGACATTAAGAAAAGTGTCCTCAGTGTCCTAAAAAATGCAGTTGTATCCAGTGTCCACTTAACCACGGACATGTGGACAAGTGGAGCAGGCCAAACTAAGGACTACAGGACTGTGACAGCCCATTGGGTAGATGTACTGCCTGCAGCAGCATCAACAGCAGCGGCACCCATAGCAGCATCTCACAAATGCCAACTCGTTCCTAGGCAGGCTACACTGTATATCACCAGTTTCTGTAAGAGGCACACTGCTGACAACCTCTTACGGAAACTGAGAGACATCATTGCACAATGGCTTACCCCACTTAGACTCTCCTGGGGATTTGTGATATCTGACAACGCCACCATTATTGTGCGTGCATTACATCTGGGCAATTTCTAGCACATTCCATGTTTTGCACATACAATTAATTTGGTGGTGTAGAAGTTTTTAAAAAATGACAGGAGCATGCAGGAGATGCTGTCTGTGGCCCGAAAAATTGTGGGCCTCTTTTGACATTCAGCGACTGCGTGCCGAAGACTGGAGCACCAGCAAACACTCCTGAACCTGCCCTGCCATCACTTGAAGCAAGAGGTGGTAACAAGGTGAAGTTCAACACTCTATATGCTTCAGAGGATGGAGGAGCAGCAAAAGGCCATTCAAGCCTATACATCCACCTACGATATAGGCAAAGGAGGGGGAATGCACCTGACTCAAGCGCAGTGGAGAATGATTTCCGAGTAGTGCAAGGTTCTCAAACCCTTCGAACTTGCCACACGTGAAGTCAGTTCAGACACTGCCAACTTGAGTCAGGTCATTCGCCTCATCAGGCTTTTGCAGAAGCAGCTGGAGAAATTGAAGGATGAGCTACAGTAAGACGAAGCAATTCCGCTAAGTATGTGGGACTTGTGGATGGAGCCCTTCATTTGCTTTGCCAGGATTCAAGGGTGGTCAATCTGTTGAATTCAGAGCACTACATTTTGGCCACCATGCTCGATCCTAGGTTTAAAGCCTACGTTGTATCTCTCTTTTCAGCAGGCACAAGTCTGCACAGGTGCAAAGACCTGCTGGTGTGAAATTTGTCAACTCAAACGGAATGTGACCCGTCAACAACTCCTCCATTTTATTCCGCAACGGGGGCTGCAAGAAAAAGGATAACATTTCCAAGCCTACCCACTGGCGGTGATGCAGGGCAGTCAGGAGCAAGTGCTGACATCTGTTCCAGACTGAAGGAGCTGCCAACGATTACTGACATGTCTACTGTCACTGCATATGATGCTGTCACCATTGAATGAATGGTGGAGGATTATATAGGTGACAGCATCCAAGTAGGCATGTCAGACAGTCCGTATGTATACTGGCAGGAAAAAGAGGCAATTTGGAGGCCCTTGCACAAACTGGCTTTATTTTACCTAAGTTGCCCCCCTCCAATGTGTACTCCGAAAGAGTGTTTAGTGCAGCCGGTCACCTTGTCAGTGATTGGTGTAGGAGGTTACTTCCACAAAATGTGGAGAAGATGATGTTCATCAAAATGTTCATCAAAATGAATTATAAATTCCTCCAGGAAGACCTTTACCAGCAATTGCCTCCAGAAATTACACAGGGACCTGTGATGGTGGATTCCAGAGGGGACAAATTAATACTCTGTGAGGATGAGGATGCAAACACTGAAAAGGGTGAGGAATCGGAGGATGAGGATGAGGATGAGGATGACATGTAGAGCCAGTTTGTGCAAGGAGAGATTAATTGCTTCTATTTTGGTGGGGGTAATAATTGCTTCTATTTTTGTGGGGACCCAAACAAATCAAACATTTCAGCCACAGTCGTGTGTCAGACCATGTCATTGAAATGATTGGTTTGTTAAAGTGTGCATGTCCTATATAAGGGTGGATGGGAGGACCCAAGGACAATTCCATCTTACACCTCTTTTTTTTCTTTGCATTATGTGCTCTTTGGGGCCTAGTTTTTAAAACTGCCATCCTGTCTGCCACTGCAGTGCTACTCCTAGGTGGGCCAGGTG
This sequence comes from Pseudophryne corroboree, assembly GCF_028390025.1. Taxonomy (NCBI): domain Eukaryota; kingdom Metazoa; phylum Chordata; class Amphibia; order Anura; family Myobatrachidae; genus Pseudophryne; species Pseudophryne corroboree. The sequence goes on from NC_086447.1 coordinate 140,455,195, forward strand.
TTTGTGCCGCCCACTTGTATCACTTAGCTCAGTCATCCAGCGACCTGGGTGCAACCTTTTGGCCTAAAAACATATTGTGAGGTGTGAGGTGTTCAGAATAGACTGGAAATGAGTGGAAATGAATGTTATTGAGGTTAATAATACCACAGGATCAAAATTACCCCAAAATTCAGTGATTTTCGCTATTTTTATGTTTTTTCAAAAATCATCCAGATCCAAAATCAAAACCTGAAAGGGTGGTTTTGGCAAAATCAATCCAGATCCGAAACACGAAACCAGAAAAGTGTACGCCGCACATCTCTACTCAAATCTAATAGGAGGCTATGCTTTGAACCAAGGGGGTCATTCCGAGTTGATCGCTCGCTAGCAACTTTTTGCAGCGATGCGATCAGATAGTTGCCGCCTATGGGGGAGTGTATTTTAGCTTTGGAAGTGTGCGAACGCTTTTGCAGCCGATGGCGCAAAAAAGTTTTTTGCAGTTTCTGAGTAGCTCTGGACTTACTCAGCCGCTGCGATCACTTCAGTCTTTTTGGCCCCGGAATTGACGTCAGAGACCCGCCCTGCAAACGCTTGGACACGACTGTGTTTTTGCAAAGACTCCCAGAAAACGGTCAGCTGACACCCACAAATGCCCTCTTTCTGTCAATCACCTTGCGATCGGCTGTGCGAATGGATTCTTTGTTAAATCCATTGCCCAGCACCGATCCTCTTTGTACCCATACAATGCGCCTGCGCAAGCGGTGCATAAGCGTGCGCAGTTTTGCCAAGAATTAACCTGATCGCAGCGCTGCAAAAAGTTGCTAGCTAGCGATCAACTCAGAATGACCCCCCAGGGACTTTGTAAATCATGAACCAAGTTTTAGAAACCATGCACAGTTGTCATACCAGAAAAAAAGATGCAATGTGAAATGGAGCATCTTAAATGATACCTGTAACTCTTTTCCTCCCACCAGGTTAAGTTTAATCATCACACATCTCTTGTAATATAGCACACGTTGCTTTGCACAGATCCCTTGTAATGCAGCATACACTCCCCCTGATTCCCTGTAAGGGTAGCACAAATCCACTGTAATGATGCACAAATCTCCAGGAGACAGCACACTTTGTTTTGCACAAACCACTTTTGATTTATCACACACTTTTGAGCGCAGAACTGTGTTACCATCAGTGTGCTGGGGAGCATCACCTACTATTTTATTGCACATATCGGGCCCGATTCAGGTTGGATTGCAATACTCGATCCAACCGCAAAAAATGATAAAGGGATGTGGGCGCATGCGAAGGGCCCATCCTGTGCATGCGACCACGGTTTCTGCGGGTCCCTGCTGAAAATGCGACCACCTCTGCCTGTCATTCAGGCTGAGGCATTCGCGGGGCGGCAACGCTCCATTTCTTGGGCGGAGATGGAGCATTGTGGGGGCTTGGCTTCAAAAGGGGTGTGTGGTGGCATGAACAGGGGGCATGGTGGGGGCATTATCAGGGTGGCTGCGTGATGTCATATGAAGCCGCTACGATCAGAAAAATGGCGGAGGGCCTCCTGCGGGTGCATCCAAGCAGACTATTATATACCACTTTACGTCCACTGGGATGGTAAAGTATGAACAACCTGGTTTCAATGAAAAAATCATGAAAAAAAACTTTTTGACCTGTTGACATTTCAATTGTCATTATTTTGACCTTCTTGGTTTTTTAAATGTCGGGATTTTGACCGTCGGTCAATGGTTGTCTGTATTTTGACCGTCAAGATTTTGGTTGTAGGTAAATTGACCGCATCCCGTTCAAGTCTTATCGCTGATACCCTTTGGTGTGCTGCGGGTAAAACCTTATTTGTTTTTCTTGTATAGAATAACCCATTCTTTTCATGTACCTGAAGGATATTGCTAGATTGATTGAGCAGCTACCATCTTATATTGTTTATCACAGATTGCCTGGTTCCAGGACACACAGGCAGGCAGCATAGCAGAACCACACCTCTAGATGCTTTCAGAAGACTGCCTAACATTTCATATACATTTTACTTGTGATTTGATTTGCATTATATTTTTGAATACAGCAGCAGAAAAGGCTTTATAAGCAGCATGCCATTGTTTCACTCTCTGTGTACAACTCCTGAGAACGTGACCTCGACATTCTGATGACAACGTATTAGAGCATGGGGAATAAACACAGGATCTCATATAATGATCTCATCACACCTGCTGTAATATTTACACAGTGTCCTCACCAGGTTCTTGTAAACATATTCATTACAGATAATAAGCTGCAATATTCAGAGCAAATTTCTGTTTTGCATTGGAAAAGACTGTTTCACAGAGTTTGCGACTAGACACAGGGGTCTATGTACTAAGCCTTGGAGATAAAGTGGATGGAGTTAAAGTACCAACCAAAACAGCCTGTAATATGGCAGTTAGGAGCTGATTGGCTGATACTTTATCTGCGTCCACTTTATCTCTCTTCAAGGCTTAGTACATAGACCCCTAAATGTCCTGAGGGTGTGTCGTGGGTGTTTAGGTGGAATTGCAGGCTACGCTGAATTGAACATATTCAAAGATCCGTCTCATTTTGGACAAATCTCTTGCACCATGTATAGGGTAAACCCTATTATACTGAAAACCAAACTAATCTGCCTAGTACTGGGATTAGTTGAAGATTTGGGAATGACGAGCATGCTCTGTAAGCCTGATATCACTACTCTGCTGTTGGAGTGCACTTCCTCTCCCACTGTCTAAGTCTTAGGGTTTGAATGTATCAAGCAATGAAAACAATGGAGAAGTTGCTGATAGCAACCAGTTGGCTATGAGGTAGTACTTATCAAGTGCTTGCAATCACTACCAACACCCTGTCCCATCAGCACCCAAACACAAACTCTCTCCTGAGATGGTAGGGGGTGGGTACTAATTACCTGGGCCAGGACTTGATCTTCTGCTATGGGGGACAAGGTTCCCCTGTGTGGCTGCCTGTTCCCCCTGTATAGATGTGAGGAGGAGGGTACACTATTGTGTCTGTTTGGCGGTGGGTGAACTTAAGAGGAAGTCTCTCCCCATTGGTGCAGGCTGCTGTGGGAGGGGACCTGCTCCCTGCATATCACATTCACATTCATCCTCCACATTCACCTCCACCACAGCAGCACCCAGACAGGGAGAGAGAGGACCGCAGCACATGCAGCCTGAGCTCCTTGATTTTTCTTGCGCATAAAGCAATCCTTGAGCAAGAGAGGAGTTTAGTATGCTGCCTTCAGGGCCTGCGCCCAAAGGCCATTGTCTTCTGTAGTTACGCCTCAGTCTGTTCTGCTTGCTTTTATTTATGTCCTCACACCCTTATACCATCTCTGCCACGTTCAGCGTCTTCCTTACACAGATGAGTGACAAGGCACAGCTTTACCACAAGATCAACACATTCATTCCCTACAGGTTTTCTTCTCCCTACTGACTGCATACTGTCAAAGTCAGAAAAATATCTCTACACACACTGCCATATTTGCACCTCATACTGGTCCGTGCTGCGCATGCGTACGCTCTCCCGTACGTGCGCATACTCACAGTCGCGGGCACCCGCAGGCGCATGGTATGCGTATTTACGGTAGAGTTTATGCGATCGTAGCGTGCGACTCAATCATTACATATTTTCACTAATAATGTATTTTGTAGATCATGGTCCCTTTGATAGATTCTGAATGTTTGGTTAATATAGAATGTTCATGAACAGAGAAATCCCTCTTTGTTTGATACGAAGGGTCAGACAGGAGTAATACAGTGGTGTCTAGTATCCATCGGAAGAATATTTAATTAGAAATATTCCGGTGTTGGTTTGAAGCAGATCAATCGCTCGTGCGAATAGTTATGGACATAAGAAGTTTATGAACATTTACTTTATTTGCACTTTATTACCCATGCGGCGGGAAACCCAGTTTCCCTCCCACCTGAGCAGTTGGAAATAGTCACAGCCCACCTGTATGAATCAACCTATGACCTTTTGTTATAATGCGAAGCCGAATTCCTGTGTCCAATGAACAATGAGATTGTAGGGACCATTGAATTGTATTGTGTGTGGGGCATAAATAGGCAGGCCGACCATATCCAGTTCACTCTCTTCAACGGTTCTCATTGCTGATAATCGGGAGCTGGATATCGAGGCACATGCGATCGTTTCCCCTTGTGCGTAAGTGTTTCTCCGCAACTATATTGATCTTCTTGTTATTGTGGGCCAATCTCTCTCAATCTCTCTCTCTCTCCTCTCTTTTTCCCTTATTTTCCCTTGATTGTATTGTATTGTATTGTATGGTATTTCCTGTGTAATTATCTGGTTAGTTAGTCTATGTTATATTGTAGTGTATGCTTTGTACTGTGATTCTTTTGCAAGTATAATAGTCATAATACATATAATAGGTTTTGGACCCTAAGCCCAGGTATCTGTGTATTTCTTATAGTGTTAAGTATTCCCTGAGCGTCGGTGACGCCCAAGCAGCTTTGTAGTTAATCAGGTTACACCAGGTTGCATTTACACTCTATCACCACACTAAGGTTTACTGTATATTTCGTTGTTAATGGTATAGATATAAAGGTTTAACGTCGTAAGCGTCTGCACCGCTGGAGATCTCCTCGTGGTCCCAAGCGTCCGCTACGCTATAGCGAATCGTTACGTTAGTCGGCAGCCAATAGCGTGCCTGCCTGTGATCTCTGGGCCGTAAGCGAACGTGACGCTTGAGCGTCTCGACTACGGTTGAGCGATCGTTACGCAACTGGCGTACCCTTACGGTACTTCTTACGTAGATAGCGTACAGTGTTCTTAGACCTCTTAAAGTGTTTTATATACGATAAATATTTAGCTTTATCAATTGGGGGCCGTCCAGTCCTTCACATATCTGCACTAGGTAATATCAGCAGACATTATCCATCAGCAAAGGGCGGGAGGTTGTATCCCTCGTAGTGCTGATGGGATAAGCGTCTGCTTCGCTTAGGTAAAGGGTGCTGAAGGAATCCGGGAACCGGAGGTAAGAGCAAAACGCTAGTGTCTTTTAAAACTGTTTATTTTTCTGTCTTGCACGCACACATATATATCTGCATTTCCTTTTCATTTGTGTATTTTCGTATGTCACTCTCCTGTTTGCCAGTTTATAGTTGATAAACGTGCTGAGAGAGATTTGCCGCTATTTCAATAGTTTGAGTAAAGGTAATATAGTTAAAGTGTAGACAAACACACAGTTTTTGCCTGGGAGATAAGGCGAAGTCAGTGTGGTGTGTGGTAGATGATCAAGGATCATCTACATTGATAAAAGTATAAATTGTGTTACGGTGGATCTTTGCTTTGCGCACACGTGTCTCTAACAAAGACTTGCGTACGCAATCCAAAGGCCGACGCACGCAGCATATATTACGCAACGGAGCGTCTGGGTACGCCCACGTAACTCAAACAACAGGCGATAAGTAGCGCAACGCAGTAAATAACGCAAAGCGATAAATAGCACAAATTGATTTCAGCTTTCCAAAACTTAGTTTAAATACCTTACTTTACTGCAACACCTCTGGGGAGAGCTATCAGACTACGGGAAATGATTTTTTTCTGATCAGAAAACTATAAGAATGATAGTGGGTTGAAAACGGTATGAGTGTATTGAATCCCGCTTTGTGGACTTTGTGATCTATGTGATAAAACGGTATTGAATCCCGCTTTGTGGACTTTGTGATCTGTGTGATCTATGAGCACGGCCTGAAGTGAAAACGTGCAACAGAGTGTGATAAAGTTTTCGTTGTATTACGCTCTGGCCAATGATCCTACCATTTATGGGCAACAAGTGTCTATAAGTGGTACGATTGGACCGCACGGTTGTATGTGTGACCAATAACGCAACGTGATATGAGGTCGTATATCCATGCGTAAATCTTGCCCTCATACGTGTTGTAGGGAGCACATGCAAGCGTGATTTGTGTAAAGAAAAAGGAAGGGAATTTTCTCAGGAAAATCTCTAAAGATAGGGCCTGCAACGGCTACACGTGTCTGCTAGAAGGCGGACCGGAGATACCCGGAGCAGAAGAAGTTCAGTGGAAGAGCTTTAAGGATTTCCAACGAAGTTCTGTGTTTGGTGCATTTTAGGAAGTTTTTCTGTGTTAGAAAGGTCCACAATGGCAGCCAAGTGCACAATACAGAGACGGTCGGAGGTCAGGATTCAGACTCCAGAGGCTTGCAGACCCCGAGGGTCTGCTCGGTTAGTAATGTGGAGGAGGTATGGTCCCCACACTGAGACCTTTTGTGATGAATGGACACGAATGACTGCGGGGGATAAGGCACCATTTCCCGGGATAGGTAGTTTTGACTTAGAGGTGTTGCATAATTTAAGGCGGAGGATCGGTCTCATAAAATCCTGGAAACAACGAGTTAAAAATGATGATTGTTTGCAGATATGGCTACAGGAAAGTGACATGCAGAGAAATGTAACTTACATACCTAACTTTCATCTTGAGAGGAGAGACATGGCAATGGAGGGGATTATGGTTGCGGAGAAAAGCACAAGGGTGAACAATAAAAACGCTCTTAGCAACTGTAGTATAGATGATAAGAATAAGTGTAATAAATGTAACAAAGATAATTGTAATACTGTTGAATGTACAACTATTAACCCATGCAAGTCGCACCCCATGTCAAACTTTCCTCAGGAACACCAACAAGAAAGTGAGCCCAGAACGATGTCGGCACCTCTTCCAGAAGCCATCACACAAGACATCCAGGTGGACGCGACCCAATCGGTAAAGACTGTAATCAAACCCCCTAATGGAGGGTCAGGTGAGGTCGTGTCCACAGGTACGTATGGTATTATACATTACGCACAAACAAATGTACCTCATATTGTAGAATCAATTCAGAATGACGTTACTGGACTTAATCCTGTCAGGGTAATTGCAGTACCAAATGGGAAAACTGACTCTTCAGGAGTCACCCCCGTCAGGAACATCGCCATGTACTGCCCCTTTTCCCGAACAGAATTAAGAACAATTCTGTCTGAATTTCCTGATCCCAGGAAAGACTTAGTTGCTTGTCAAAGATACATTAGAGTGCTAGGACATACTGCAGAGCCAAATAACAAAGATTGGAGGACAGTTTTGAGGGCATGTTTACCCCCCGATGTTGATTCATTGAAATTTATCGCTGATTGTAAGCTAGATGAGGAAGTGCCACTAACAAACGAGTATAACCAAGATAATGTAAAAAGAATCAATCTACAGTTGAAAGAATATTTTCCCACAGTAGTAAAATGGAATAAAATCTTTACAATAAAACAAAAAGAAGGTGAATCCGCATCAGAGTATTTTCACCGGGCTCTGCAGGATATGGCTAGGTACACGGGTATAGATGACATTGACACTAACGTACACCACAGAGAGGTAGCTGTGTCTGTATTAATGGACAGCTTAAAAGACACACTAAAAATCAGGGTACAAACCTCCATACCTCACTGGAGAGGCATCTCGGTGGCTGAATTAAGAGAGTCCGCTATCGAGCATGACCGCAATATCCAAAGAACCAGGGAAGCGCAGGGAGAACGGTTGATGGCGATGAGCATCCGAGCGTTTGAGGAGGCATCAAATCAACCAAGACCTCAGGTCATTGACACTTGGAGGAAACCAAGGATTTGTTATAATTGTAGAAGAGAAGGGCATTATGCCAGCAACTGTAATAACCCACATAAAGTCAGACCCCCTAGACCAAGAAATGAGCAAAGTTATAACACACAAAATTATAATCAGGGATCATATAGGAAAAATTTTGGCCCACACCCATAATGTGCAGTCAGGAAAGGTGATCATTAGGACTGATGGTAAGCCTGAGGTTATAGTTAATAAATTGGGAGGTCATTCCCTGAAAACACAGGAATGACCGGGTGAAACGTTGTAAATGTATCTGTGAAATGTTTCGTTTTCTCTCTCCCCATCTCTGACGATTATTGGTAGGATTCAAACATTGCATACATACTTGGTCTTTGCAGAAGTCTACCAAACCCCAGCATGACCTATCCGCACCAATGTATTCTGGCCAGATACAGACAATGGAATATGGAAGTGCTGGGGGGAGGGACTGCGCAAGGAAACCATTGGACATGTAGATATGACAGCCTGATGATCTGACAGTGTTTTGAAATGTTTGAAAAATGTTTTTTTTTTCTCTTTTCCTATAGATGGCTATTGTTGATTTAAGTAATATACACATGCACATAAATTGTTCTCTCTCTTTGTTTTTTTTGCTGTTGTTGTTTTCTCTCTCTTCTCACTCATGCTTTCATGTTTTAAAGATGGTATGTCACCCATCAGTTAGACAAATGGTAATGCAAGATTTTTGCTCCTTACAGAAAGATCGCTGGTTTGGAGGGAATATTGCATCACCAGAATGTTCGTTTGGAAGACTGAGAGACAGCACCTTTGAGAAGACAGCAGAACAAGAAGAACAACAAGACGAGAGAACTAATTATCGTAACAAGTTTCTCTCCCCCTCAAACTGATTTTCTGTACCCCCATTACAAATTTCTTCTTTTCTCCTCCTGTAAGATGGACTTGCCCCAAGAGACTGTGATCTGGATTTTCCTGTTGACCATGATGTTGACCAGAGCAGTCTGTTCCGGTGAGAGTATCAGTGAGGTCGTGAAAGGATCCAGAAAGGTCCTGATGATAAAGATGGAGGTGTAAATTTCCAATAGCAACCCAATCACCAAGCAAAGGCGAGTACCGGAAACGATCTAGCAGCCATGTTATTTGTAAACATTTTTCTTTTAAGGATTATTAGCTGAAGAAAACTGTATCTGTAGGCTCTGTGATAATGTCATTGAGGATGGGTGTATTAAGAAATGCCAATCCAGTTTTAATATCCATATGGACCGGCATCCCTTGAGTGACTATCACTCTTTAGTGGGTAGTGTGCTTAATAAAACAGATTGTTGGGTATGCTCTCAAGTACCTCAGGGTCATAGCAAATCAGGGCTAGTACCATTTCCTTTAACGATAGAGGAGGTACTTGAGTTAAATGGTGGGAGACCGGTGGACCGGAGGTTTAATATCTCCAGCCCTCCTAGTTTGAAGCTCCACCAATACCATGTGGATAGGTCCCTATTATGTTTCAACATCTCCAATCCCCGAAAGCCGGGAAATTGGGAAGTGTCATGGAGTAACCAAACCATGACCTTTTCGCATAGAGCAGATAGAATGCCTACAGATACAGAGCTTGTACGCCACATAGCCAGTAGAGGAAAATCTTTCCGGTATAGGTCTACCTTAGGAAATAGGATTACTAAAGTTGGAGAGGTATCACCAGGATACTGTGCACATATCGTACAACCTGATACGTGTACTAAGCAGCTGGAAGAATTAGGGTTAGGAGATTTCACATGGAAGGTGTGTAATATGGTTATGTCCTACTCCGTCCCATATGTTCTCCCCGATGATGCATATTTCATATGCGGGAGAAAGGCGTACAAGTGGCTTGCCCCAAACTCTGAAGGATTGTGTTATATTGGAAAAGTATTGCCTGAAGTAATGACTGTATCACATGACAAAATGAAAGACATACACCGTGGTGCCCAAGCTCCTTATACTCACACCCATTACGAGCACGTTGTTAAAAGGCACCTGATAGAGAAGACAGAGCATCCGGCCTCTGATCTGATAAGTGAATCCACCGGGATTCAATTCTTAATCGCGTTAGATTTCACCCGCACCGCTAGAGGAGTGCTGAATTATAAATACATATCGGTGCTCGCAAATTTGTTAGACAATATCACTGAAATGTATGATGACACGTTTAGGTATACTGGAAGGGAACTTCAAGCTTATAAAACAGAACTGGTGCAGCATAGAATGGTTCTCAATTACCTCACAGCAGTGACAGGCGGATATTGTGTCACACTGGCAACACAATACGGCGTGAAATGTTGCACATATATTACAAATAGCACCGAGGATCCGGTCGAGGTCATAGACCAAAAGATGGACGATATTCTCCAATTGAAGTGGGAATTTCGCAGGAGACACAATCTCACTCTTGCTGCTGTAGGTAATGAGCTGACTGGTTGGGTGTCATGGTTGAACCCGCGAAATTGGTTTTCTGGTTTAGGAGACTGGGCTCAAGGAGTCATAATGGATGTTGGGAAGTTTCTCCTATGTATCTTAGGTGTTGTCATATCGATTGGATTGATATTTAGATGTGGTCAGGCTTTAATGAAGTGCAATCATCGTACTAGGGTAATGAGTTTAAGGAGTGAGGAAACTGTAATTAACCTGGACTTGATTTATGACCCAAATGTAGAAACAATGATGTGATGAAAATGCGATTTCTACGGTCCGTTTCTTTCACCTGTTTTTCTGTTTTTCTCCAAGATAAAAAGACCCCCTTGGACGAGGAAGTTGACAAGACACTATACAGACAACGGATTGACCAAAGAAGAAGTTTTGACCACTTTAGATACGGACATTTGATGAACTTTGCCATGGATCCCCAGTTTCCCTAGAATTCTTAAACTCACGCTAGCCCAACATTTTTGTAAATCTATTGGCCTTGACAAAGCTTTTTGCTCGCACCTAATGGGCAAAACAGCGCAAAGAAGACGACTTTCAACTGATACCGAACAAAACTTCAACCGACAGATGTACATTAACCTGACATAGAATACCACTGCATTTTCCATAAGTGTTCTTTATCTTCATCTCTACAACCCTCAGGTAATAACACACATAGTCGATAGGAAATACAGGCACAGATATCAGCAACCACATACCTCCCCTATTCATGTATCATCAACTAAAATGTGCTTCCCCATTTTGTTACAACCAAAACCGAAAAGAGCTCGGTAAAGTTTGACAGCCCATCCACAGACCCGTACCACGGGATAAGAAGGAATTCAAATGTATACTTCGCAATACCTCGAAGCTTGATTTACAACACGTACGGCACGATGATACATGACCCCCCAAACATGGACTCATACACACACGCTTCTGCTATCTCACTAGGTCATACCCTCTTCCCACCTACTCCTCACTCCTCCCTTACCCAACCATGGAAATGAATTAACCCCTGACATATATTTTTCTCCTTTTGAAATGTTTTAGAAGGTGGCAGTTATTATTGACTGCCAAAGGGTGGACTGTCAAAGTCAGAAAAATATCTCTACACACACTGCCATATTTGCACCTCATACTGGTCCGTGCTGCGCATGCGTACGCTCTCCCGTACGTGCGCATACTCACAGTCGCGGGCACCCACAGGCGCATGGTATGCGTATTTACGGTAGAGTTTATGCGATCGTAGCGTGCGACTCAATCATTACATATTTTCACTAATAATGTATTTTGTAGATCATGGTCCCTTTGATAGATTCTGAAAGTTTGGTTAATATAGAATGTTCATGAACAGAGAAATCCCTCTTTGTTTGATACGAAGGGTCAGACAGGAGTAATACAGTGGTGTCTAGTATCCATCGGAAGAATATTTAATTAGAAATATTCCGGTGTTGGTTTGAAGCAGATCAATCGCTCGTGCGAATAGTTATGGACATAAGAAGTTTATGAACATTTACTTTATTTGCACTTTATTACCCATGCGGCGGGAAACCCAGTTTCCCTCCCACCTGAGCAGTTGGAAATAGTCACAGCCCACCTGTATGAATCAACCTATGACCTTTTGTTATAATGCGAAGCCGAATTCCTGTGTCCAATGAACAATGAGATTGTAGGGACCATTGAATTGTATTGTGTGTGGGGCATAAATAGGCAGGCCGACCATATCCAGTTCACTCTCTTCAACGGTTCTCATTGCTGATAATCGGGAGCTGGATATCGAGGCGCATGCGATCGTTTCCCCTTGTGCGTAAGTGTTTCTCCGCAACTATATTGATCTTCTTGTTATTGTGGGCCAATCTCTCTCAATCTCTCTCTCTCTCCTCTCTTTTTCCCTTATTTTCCCTTGATTGTATTGTATTGTATTGTATGGTATTTCCTGTGTAATTATCTGGTTAGTTAGTCTATGTTATATTGTAGTGTATGCTTTGTACTGTGATTCTTTTGCAAGTATAATAGTCATAATACATATAATAGGTTTTGGACCCTAAGCCCAGGTATCTGTGTATTTCTTATAGTGTTAAGTATTCCCTGAGCGTCGGTGACGCCCAAGCTGCTTTGTAGTTAATCAGGTTACACCAGGTTGCATTTACACTCTATCACCACACTAAGGTTTACTGTATATTTCGTTGTTAATGGTATAGATATAAAGGTTTAACGTCGTAAGCGTCTGCACCGCTGGAGATCTCCTCGTGGTCCCAAGCGTCCGCTACGCTATAGCGAATCATTACGTTAGTCGGCAGCCAATAGCGTGCCTGCCTGTGATCTCTGGGCCGTAAGCGAACGTGACGCTTGAGCGTATCGACTACGGTTGAGCGATCGTTACGCAACTGGCGTACCCTTACGGTACTTCTTACGTAGATAACGTACAGTGTTCTTAGACCTCTTAAAGTGTTTTATATACGATAAATATTTAGCTTTATCAATACCTAGGGACAAAAAAAAAACAATAATATGAGAAAATGTAAACCAATAAGGTGCTCTGACCTATGTAAGCATACCATAACAAAACATACAGGAAAACCTGCATAAAACGTTGTTTTTCAATTTTGAAAGTACAGAAAGCATTTATTAGGAAGTCAGCCATTCACAGAGTTAAGGCCCGTATTCACAGGCAGATGTGGCCAGAGATGTGCTCTGAGCGAACCGCTCAGCAGACATCTATCTTCCCGCTCAGCACAGCGCAATGTGTGCTGAGCGTGCGAGGGTGGACGGGGGGCCGCTCATTTCACCCAGCGGGTGAAATGAGCTACCTGCTAGATTGAGCCTGCATGCAGGCCAATCTAGCACCAGCACCAGCGATAGCGACGCACATGGCCGCGCATCGCTATCGTTGTGGGGGGTACACACGGACAGCTCATGCTTAAAATCTAAGCAATCTAGTCAGATTGCTTAGATTATCGCTCCGTGAGTACCCCCCTTTACTATAGATCTTTTGTTTTTTCAAGATCAGAAGCAAGCAACTGTCCTATTTTTCTGTGAGTGGAAATAACAACTAGCTGTTCTACCTGTTCTTCGCACAGGAGTTTCTGATTTTCACGGTTGTAAATATAAATGAGTGTTAAAAATTTGGTAAATCTATACAAATGTACATTTGAGACATCTTAAAGTAGGTAAATAATAATCCATGGTTCTTGGCATTACCCGAGGAGCACCCGTAGCAGAAACAGTAAAAAGTGACAGGAACATTTTTGTAGTTTATTAAATTCTATACACTGGAGGTGCAATCCAAATTTTGATCTGATTGTCCATTTGGGAATTATCGATCACACAACGCAAGTCACGCATTGGTAATGATGTCATTATGTCAACCCCATTTTCATCCTCTTAGGGGAGGTTTATTAAAATTATAATTACATAGTTTTCCTATTACCCACCTGAAGAATACCTATGTTACATTTCAGCTTCCTAACATATCGGGAAGTATGAGGATTAGTGATGACGTCAGTCAGTTAGTCAGTGAGTGAGTGAGTGAGTGAGTGAGTGAGTGAGTGAGTGAGGGCTTTTGCATTTATATATATTAATAAAAAATATATACATATAATAATAATTCTATTTTCTGTACATTGATTTACACAGTTAACTAGAAATTATTGTTTTAAATGTATATGTGAAGTTAAGAAAATATTTTAAAAGACAGTATTTAGTAGTGATGAGCGGGTTCGGTTCCTCGGAAACCGAACCCCCCCGAACTTCACCCATTTTACACGGGATTCTCCTGTATGGCTCGGTTAACCCGAGAGCGCCCGAACGTCATCATCCGGCTGTCGGATTCTCGCGAGATTCGGATTCTATATAAGCAGCCGCGCGTCGCCGCCATTTTCACTCGTGCATTGGAAATGTTAGGGAGAGGACGTGGCTGGTGTCCTCTCCGTTTATTAATAATATTTGTGCTTATTGCTTAATTGTGGGGACTGGGGAGCAGCTGTATTATATAGGAGGAGTACAGTGCAGAGTTTTGCTGACAGTGACCACCAGGAGATGAGCGCCGGAAATTTTTCGGGTTTTGTGTTTTGGTTTTGGGTTCGGTTCCGCGGCCGTGTTTTGGGTTCGACCGCGTTTTGGCAAAACCTCATCGAATTTTTTTTGTCGGATTCGGGTGTGTTTTGGATTCGGGTGTTTTTTTTAAAAAACACTAAAAAACAGCTTAAATCATAGAATTTGGGGGTCATTTTGATCCCAAAGTATTATTAACCTCAAAAACCATAATTTCCACTCATTTTCAGTCTATTCTGAATACCTCACACCTCACAATATTATTTTTAGTCCTAAAATTTGCACCTAGGTCGCTGGATGACTAAGCTAAGCGACCCTAGTGGCCGACACAAACACCGTGCCCATCTAGGAGTGGCACTGCAGTGTCACGCAGGATGGCCCTTCCAAAAAACACTCCCCAAACAGCACATGACGCAAAGAAAAAAAGAGGCGCAATGAGGTAGCTGTGTGAGTAAGATAAGCGACCCTAGTGGCCGACACAAACACCGGGCCAATCTAGGAGTGGCACTGCAGTGTCACGCAGGATGGCCCTTCCAAAAAACCCTCCCCAAACAGCACATGACGCAAAGAAAAAAAGAGGCGCAATGAGGTAGCTGCGTGAGTAAGATAAGCGACCCTAGTGGCCGACACAAACACCGGGCCCATCTAGGAGTGGCACTGCAGTGTCACGCAGGATGGCCCTTCCAAAAAACCCTCCCCAAACAGCACATGACGCAAAGAAAAAAAGAGGCGCAATGAGGTAGCTGTGTGAGTAAGATAAGCAACCCTAGTGGCCGACACAAACACCGGGCCCATCTAGGAGTGGCACTGCAGTGTCACGCAGGATGGCCCTTCCAAAAAACCCTCCCCAAACAGCACATGATGCAAAGAAAAAAAGAGGCGCAATGAGGTAGCTGTGTGAGTAAGATAAGCGACCCTAGTGGCCGACACAAACACCGGGCCCATCTAGGAGTGGCACTGCAGTGTCACGCAGGATGGCCCTTCCAAAAAACCCTCCCCAAACAGCACATGACGCAAAGAAAAAAAGAGGCGCAATGAGGTAGCTGTGTGAGTAAGATAAGCGACCCTAGTGGCCGACACAAACACCGGGCCCATCTAGGAGTGGCACTGCAGTGTCACGCAGGATGGCCCTTCCAAAAAACCCTCCCCAAACAGCACATGACGCAAAGAAAAAAATAGGCGCAATGAGGTAGCTGTGTGAGTAAGATAAGCGACCCTAGTGGCCGACACAAACACCGGGCCCATCTAGGAGTGGCACTGCAGTGTCACGCAGGATGGCCCTTCCAAAAAACATTCCACAAACAGCACATGACGCAAAGAAAAATTAAAGAAAAAAGAGGTGCAAGATGGAATTGTCCTTGGGCCCTCCCACCCACCCTTATGTTGTATAAACAGGACATGCACACTTTAACCAACCCATCATTTCAGTGACAGGGTCTGCCACACGACTGTGACTGAAATGACGGGTTGGTTTGGACCCCCACCAAAAAAGAAGCAATTAATCTCTCCTTGCACAAACTGGCTCTACAGAGGCAAGATGTCCACCTCATCATCATCCTCCGATATATCACCGTGTACATCCCCCTCCTCACAGATTATCAATTCGTCCCCACTGGAATCCACCATCTCAGCTCCCTGTGTACTTTGTGGAGGCAATTGCTGCTGGTCAATGTCTCCACGGAGGAATTGATTATAATTCATTTTAATGAACATCATCTTCTCCACATTTTCTGGATGTAACCTCGTACGCCGATTGCTGACAAGGTGAGCGGCGGCACTAAACACTCTTTCGGAGTACACACTTGTGGGAGGGCAACTTAGGTAGAATAAAGCCAGTTTGTGCAAGGGCCTCCAAATTGCCTCTTTTTCCTGCCAGTATAAGTACGGACTGTGTGACGTGCCTACTTGGATGCGGTCACTCATATAATCCTCCACCATTCTTTCAATGGTGAGAGAATCATATGCAGTGACAGTAGACGACATGTCCGTAATCGTTGTCAGGTCCTTCAGTCCGGACCAGATGTCAGCATCAGCAGTCGCTCCAGACTGCCCTGCATCACCGCCAGCAGGTGGGCTCGTAATTCTGAGCCTTTTCCTCGCACCCCCAGTTGCGGGAGAATGTGAAGGAGGAGATGTTGACAGGTCGCGTTCCGTTTGACTTGACAATTTTCTCACCAGCAGGTCTTTCAACCCCAGCAGACTTGTGTCTGCCGGAAAGAGAGATCCAAGGTAGGCTTTAAATCTAGGATCGAGCACGGTGGCCAAAATGTAGTGCTCTGATTTCAACAGATTGACCACCCGTGAATCCTTGTTAAGCAAATTAAGGGCTCCATCCACAAGTCCCACATGCCTAGCGGAATCGCTCCGTGTTAGCTCCTCCTTCAATGTCTCCACCTTCTTCTGCAAAAGCCTGATGAGGGGAATGACCTGACTCAGGCTGGCAGTGTCTGAACTGACTTCACGTGTGGCAAGTTCAAAGGGCATCAGAACCTTGCACAACGTTGAAATCATTCTCCACTGCGCTTGAGACAGGTGCATTCCACCTCCTATATCGTGCTCAATTGTATAGGCTTGAATGGCCTTTTGCTGCTCCTCCAACCTCTGAAGCATATAGAGGGTTGAATTCCACCTCGTTACCACTTCTTGCTTCAGATGATGGCAGGGCAGGTTCAGTAGTTTTTGGTGGTGCTCCAGTCTTCTGTACGTGGTGCCTGTACGCCGAAAGTGTCCCGCAATTCTTCTGGCCACCGACAGCATCTCTTGCACGCCCCTGTCGTTTTTTAAAAAATTCTGCACCACCAAATTCAAGGTATGTGCAAAACATGGGACGTGCTGGAATTTGCCCATATTTAATGCACACACAATATTGCTGGCGTTGTCCGATGCCACAAATCCACAGGAGAGTCCAATTGGGGTAAGCCATTCCGCGATGATCTTCCTCAGTTGCCGTAAGAGGTTTTCAGCTGTGTGCGTATTCTGGAAAGCGGTGATACAAAGCGTAGCCTGCCTAGGAAAGAGTTGGCATTTGCGAGATGCTGCTACTGGTGCCGCCGCTGCTGTTCTTGCGGCGGGAGTCCATACATCTACCCAGTGGGCTGTCACAGTCATATAGTCCTGACCCTGCCCTGCTCCACTTGTCCACATGTCCGTGGTTAAGTGGACATTGGGTACAGCTGCATTTTTTAGGACACTGGTGAGTCTTTTTCTGAGGTCTGTGTACATTTTCGGTATCGCCTGCCTAGAGAAGTGGAACCTAGATGGTATTTGGTAACGGGGGCACACTACCTCAAGAAATTGTGTAGTTCCCTGTGAACTAACGGCGTCTAACACCAACATAGTTGTCAAGGCCTCAGTTATCCGCTTTGCAGCAGGATGACTGCTGTGATATTTAATCTTCCTCGCAAAGGACTGTTGGACAGTCAATTGCTTACTGGAAGTAGTACAAGTGGTCTTCCGACTTCCCCTCTGGGATGACCATCGACTCCCAGCAGCAACAACAGCAGCGCCAGCAGCAGTAGGCGTTACACGCAAGGATGCATCGGAGGAATCCCAGGCAGGAGAGGACTCGTCAGAATTGCCAGTGACATGGCCTGCAGGACTATTGGCATTCCTGGGGAAGGAGGAAATTGACACTGAGGGAGTTGGTGGGGTGGTTTGCGTGAGCTTGGTTACAAGAGGAAGGGTTTTACTGGTCAGTGGACTGCTTCCGCTGTCGCCCAAAGTTTTTGAACTTGTCACTGACTTATTATGAATGCGCTGCAGGTGACGTATAAGGGAGGATGTTCCGAGGTGGTTAACGTCCTTACCCCTACTTATTACAGCTTGACAAAGGCAACACACGGCTTGACACCTGTTGTCCGCTTTTCTGTTGAAATACCTCCACACTGAAGAGCTGATTTTTTTGGTATTTTCACCAGGCATGTCAACGGCCATATTCCTCCCACGGACAACAGGTGTCTCCCCGGGTGCCTGACTTAAACAAACCACCTCACCATCAGAATCCTCCTGGTCAATTTCCTCCCCAGCGCCAGCAACACCCATATCCTCCTCATCCTGGTGTACTTCAACACTGACATCTTCAATCTGACTATCAGGAACTGGACTGCGGGTGCTCCTTCCAGCACTTGCAGGGGGCGTGCAAATGGTGGAAGGCGCATGCTCTTCATGTCCAGTGTTGGGAAGGTCAGGCATCGCAACCGACACAATTGGACTCTCCTTGTGGATTTGGGATTTCGAAGAACGCACAGTACTTTGCGGTGCTTTTGCCAGCTTGAGTCTTTTCAGTTTTCTAGCGAGAGGCTGAGTGCTTCCATCCTCATGTGAAGCTGAACCACTAGCCATGAACATAGGCCAGGGCCTCAGCCGTTCCTTGCCACTCCGTGTGGTAAATGGCATATTGGCAAGTTTACGCTTCTCCTCCGACAATTTTATTTTAGGTTTTGGAGTCCTTTTTTTACTGATATTTGGTGTTTTGGATTTGACATGCTCTGTTCTATGACATTGGGCATCGGCCTTGGCAGACGACGTTGCTGGCATTTCATCGTCTCGGCCATGACTAGTGGCAGCAGCTTCAGCACGAGGTGGAAGTGGATCTTGATCTTTCCCTAATTTTGGAACCTCAACATTTTTGTTCTCCATATTTTAATAGGCACAACTAAAAGGCACCTCAGGTAAACAATGGAGATGGATGGATACTAGTATACTTATGGATGGACTGCCGAGTGCCGACACAGAGGTAGCTACAGCCGTGGACTACCGTACTGTGTCTGCTGCTAATATAGACTGGATGATTGATAATGAGATGAAATCAATATATATATGTATGTATATATATATAATATCACTAGTACTGCAGCCGGACAGGTAGATAATATATTTATTAGGTAATGATGACTGATGACGGACCTGCTGGACACTGTCAGCTCAGCAGCACCGCAGACTGCTACAGTAAGCTACTATACTCTATAGTAGTATGTACAAAGAAGAAAGAAAAAAAAAACCACGGGTAGGTGGTATACAATTATGGATGGACTGCCGAGTGCCGACACAGAGGTAGCTACAGCCGTGGACTAACGTACTGTGTCTGCTGCTAATATAGACTGGATGATTGATAATGAGATGAAATCAATATATATATGTATGTATATATAATATCACTAGTACTG
Source organism: Pseudophryne corroboree (assembly GCF_028390025.1). Taxonomy (NCBI): domain Eukaryota; kingdom Metazoa; phylum Chordata; class Amphibia; order Anura; family Myobatrachidae; genus Pseudophryne; species Pseudophryne corroboree. The sequence goes on from NC_086447.1 coordinate 140,474,450, forward strand.
CAGCCGGACAGGTAGATAATATATTTATTAGGTAATGATGACTGATGACGGACCTGCTGGACACTGTCAGCTCAGCAGCACCGCAGACTGCTACAGTAAGCTACTATACTCTATAGTAGTATGTACAAAGAAGAAAGAAAAAAAAAAACCACGGGTAGGTGGTATACAATTATGGATGGACTGCCGAGTGCCGACACAGAGGTAGCTACAGCCGTGGACTAACGTACTGTGTCTGCTGCTAATATAGACTGGATGATTGATAATGAGATGAAATCAATATATATATGTATGTATATATAATATCACTAGTACTGCAGCCGGACAGGTAGATAATATATTTATTAGGTAATGATGACTGATGACGGACCTGCTGGACACTGTCAGCTCAGCAGCACCGCAGACTGCTACAGTAAGCTACTATACTATAGTAGTATGTACAAAGAAGAAAGAAAAAAAAAACCACGGGTAGGTGGTATACAATTATGGATGGACTGCCGAGTGCCGACACAGAGGTAGCTACAGCCGTGGACTAACGTACTGTGTCTGCTGCTAATATAGACTGGATGATTGATAATGAGATGAAATCAATATATATATATATGTATGTATATATAATATCACTAGTACTGCAGCCGGACAGGTAGATAATATATTTATTAGGTAATGATGACTGATGACGGACCTGCTGGACACTGTCAGCTCAGCAGCACCGCAGACTGCTACAGTAAGCTACTATACTATAGTAGTATGTACAAAGAAGAAAGAAAAAAAAAAACCACGGGTAGGTGGTATACAATTATGGATGGACTGCCGAGTGCCGACACAGAGGTAGCTACAGCCGTGGACTAACGTACTGTGTCTGCTGCTAATATAGACTGGATGATTGATAATGAGATGAAATCAATATATATATATATGTATGTATATATAATATCACTAGTACTGCAGCCGGACAGGTAGATAATATATTTATTAGGTAATGATGACTGATGACGGACCTGCTGGACACTGTCAGCTCAGCAGCACCGCAGACTGCTACAGTAAGCTACTATACTATAGTAGTATGTACAAAGAAGAAAGAAAAAAAAAAACCACGGGTAGGTGGTATACAATTATGGATGGACTGCCGAGTGCCGACACAGAGGTAGCTACAGCCGTGGACTAACGTACTGTGTCTGCTGCTAATATAGACTGGATGATTGATAATGAGATGAAATCAATATATATATGTATGTATATATATATAATATCACTAGTACTGCAGCCGGACAGGTAGATAATACATTTATTAGGTAATGATGACTGATGACGGACCTGCTGGACACTGTCAGCTCAGCAGCACCGCAGACTGCTACAGTAAGCTACTATACTCTATAGTAGTATGTACAAAGAAGAAAGAAAAAAAAAAACCACGGGTAGGTGGTATACAATTATGGATGGACTGCCGAGTGCCGACACAGAGGTAGCTACAGCCGTGGACTAACGTACTGTGTCTGCTGCTAATATAGAGTCTAGACTGGATGATAAATTATTGATAATGAGATGAAATCAATATAATATCACTAGTACTGCAGCCGGACAGGTACTATGTATATTTATTATGTAATGACTGATGACGGACCTGCTGGACACTGTCAGGTCAGCACAGCACCGCAGACTGCTACAGTAAGCTACTATAGTAGTATGTATAAAGAAGAATGAAAAAAAAAAAACCACGGGTAGGTGGTATACAATATTATATATATATATATTATATACAATTATATATATATATATATATATATATATATTAAACTGGTGGTGATTGATTATTAAACTGGTGGTCACTTCAGGTCACGTTGCAACTTGCAACTAGTACTCCGAGGCCTAAGCAGACAATCACAAAATATATTATTATACTGGTGGTCAGTGTGGTCACAACAATGGCAGTGTGGCACTGACTCTGGCAGCAAAAGTGTGCACTGTACGTTATATGTACTCCTAAGTCCTGCTCTCAGACTCTAACTGCTCCCCACTGTCAGTGTCTCCCCCACAAGTCAGATAATACACTTACAGTCACACTATCTATTATCTAATCTATAAATATCACTTCAGCAAGTAGTATAGTAGTATACAGTATAGTAGTACTCCTCCTAATAATGCTCCCCAAAATACTGTGTCTCTCTCTTCTCTAAACGGAGAGGACGCCAGCCACGTCCTCTCCCTATGACTCTCAATGCACGTGTGAAAATGGCGGCGACGCGCGGCTCCTTATATAGAATCCGAGTCTCGCGATAGAATCCGAGCCTCGCGAGAATCCGACAGCTTGATGATGACGTTCGGGCGCGCTCGGGTTAGCCGAGCAAGGCGGGAAGATCCGAGCCTGCTCGGACCCGTGTAAAAAACCTGAAGTTCGGGCGGGTTCGGATTCAGAGGAACCGAACCCGCTCATCTCTAACCAGTATACGTTGTCTGCCTGAAAAACACTCCATATCTGTGCTCAGTGTGCTGCATATATCTGTGCTCACACTGCTTAATTGTGGGGACTGGGGAGCAGCTGTATTATATAGGAGGAGTACAGTGCAGAGTTTTGCTGACAGTGACCACCAGTATACGTTGTCTGCCTGAAAAACACTCCATATCTGTGCTCAGTGTGCTGCATATATCTGTGCTCACACTGCTTTATTGTGGGCACTGGGGACCACCAGTATATTATATAGGAGGAGTACAGTGCAGAGTTTTGCTGACCAGTGACCACCAGTATACGTTGTCTGCCTGAAAAACACTCCATATCTGTGCTCAGTGTGCTGCATATATCTGTGCTCACACTGCTTAATTGTGGGGACTGGGGAGCAGCTGTATTATATAGGTGGAGTACAGTGCAGAGTTTTGCTGACAGTGACCACCAGTATACGTTGTCTGCCTGAAAAACACTCCATATCTGTGCTCAGTGTGCTGCATATATCTGTGCTCACACTGCTTTATTGTGGGCACTGGGGACCACCAGTATGTTATATAGGAGGAGTACAGTGCAGAGTTTTGCTGACCAGTGACCACCAGTATACGTTGTCTGCCTGAAAAACACTCCATATCTGTGCTCAGTGTGCTGCATATATCTGTGTACACACTGCTTAATTGTGGACACTGGGGAGCAGCTGTATTATATAGGAGGACTACAGTGCAGAGTTTTGCTGACAGTGACCACCAGTATATATAGCAGTACGGTACGGAAGGCCACTGCTCTACCTACCTCTGTGTCGTCAAGTATACTATCCATCCATACCTGTGGTGCATTTCAGTTGTGCGCAGTATATAGTAGTAGGCAATTGCTATTGATACTGGCATATAATTCCACACATTAAAAAATGGAGAACAAAAATGTGGAGGTTAAAATAGGGAAAGATCAAGATCCACTTCCACCTCGTGCTGAAGCTGCTGCCACTAGTCATGGCCGAGACAATGAAATGCCAACAACGTCGTCTGCCAAGGCCGATGCCCAATGTCATAGTAGAGAGCATGTAAAATCCAAGAAACAAAAGTTCAGTAAAATGACCCAAAAATCAAAATTGAAAGCGTCTGATGAGAAGCGTAAACTTGCCAATATGCCATTTACGGCACGGAGTGGCAACGAACGGCTGAGGCCCTGGCCTAAGTTCATGGCTAGTGGTTCAGCTTCACATGAGGATGGAAGCACTCATCCTCTCGCTAGAAAACTGCAGTGCCACTCCTAGATGGGCCAGGTGTTTGTGTCGGCTACTTGGGTCGCTTAGCTTAGTCACACAGCGACCTTGGTGCACCTCTTTTTTCTTTGCATCATGTGCTGTTTGGGGACAATTTTTTTGAAGAGCCATCCTGTCTGACACGGCAGTGCCACTCCTAGATGGGCCAGGTGTTTGTGTTGGCCACTTGTGTCGCTGTTACGTTCCTGATGCTCAGAACTGGAGAGATGTTGCGAGGTGAGTTCAGAGCACCAGGACGCGACGCTGAACTAAGGAGTGGTACGAGAATAGCCCCTAGCACCCTACCTCCGTTGTTTTACCCGTGTGGTCAATTAACGCCTGAGTGACTATGGTTTCTTGGGCCCACGGCAGCCGCGTTTGAAGGGCAGATTAGGTCTGCCCAACTCCGATGCCCCCAGGTCTTAGCGTGAGACAAAGCGTGAACCGAGACAGGATAATAACAAGGGGACCTCTGACTAAAACAAACAAAAGCTAGGGGCTACTAACTACCCTGAAACTAAATATATGTGCGGCACGCCGCCAAAGGAAAAGAACAACAAAAGATACCACTGTCCGTTTCCCCACACGGCACCGCCGAGTTCTGGGGAGGACAGTGAAAAGCGGAAACCTCCGCAAAAAACCACCAACATAAAGGTAATACAAGGATTAAGCGGCCTAGGCCGCAACTCGCGGCAGAAGCCGCTACTCACAAACCGGGAGAGAACCCCAAGTAACGAGAACCCACGGATGACTGCAACAGGTTCGTTTTGGACAGGAAGGATTCCCAGGACCGGCTTCAGAACTCCAGGACACGGGAGCACAGGGAGCAGGATCGACCAGATACAGCTAAACCAGGAACAGACGTTACCAGGCAGGAACAGCATACAGGAAGCTATCACCGGCGTCTGTGCCAGGTAGTGAGGGAGAATTTAACAGGGAACCCTCCAATAGCTGCAACGAAGCATGATTAGTAATGCCGTGCAGCTGCCCTGCTGCACGACCAGAGCTAACAGGTGTAATGATTGGCAGGAAGCAACGGGGAACGCGGTAGTCAGTGGTGTCCCCGTTGCTAAGGGTCCGGCGGCTAAGCGCGCACGGCGTCCTAGCGTTGCTAGGGACCCAGCGGCTCAGCGCGCATGGCGTCCTAGCGTTGCTAGGGACCCGGCGGCTCAGCGCGCACGGCATCCCAGCGTTGCTAGGCGCCGGGCGGGCAGGGAAGGAGGTGCGGCGGCCATGAGCGTCGCTCGGAAACAGACCGAGCGGTGCCGTGGACCGCGGCACCTAACAGTACCCCCCCTTGAGAAGGGGTTAAAGAACCCCTAAAGCCGGGTTTCTGAGGAAATTCCTGAAAGAATAATCTCTTAAGTTTAGGGGCATGTAGATCCTTATCCAGGACCCAAGACCTTTCCTCCGGACCATAGCCTTTCCAGTAAACCAAAAAATAAAGCCGGCCCCGAGAAACCTTGGAATCTAAAACCTTCTCCACCAAGAACTCTTGTTGCCCCTGAACATCCACCGGAGGTCTACCCTGGGAAGTCTTCCGAGGGAATCTCCTGGAAGAAACATACTGCTTCAGAAGGGAACAGTGAAAACTATTGCCAATTTTAAGTGATTTAGGCAAGCATAGCCGAAAGGCAACTGGGTTGACCTTCTTAACGATAAGGAACGGTCCAATAAATTTTGGTCCCAATCTAGCCGAGGGTTGTCGGAGCTTGATGTTGCGGGTTGACAACCACACCTTATCTCCCACCTTAAAAGTGCAGGGGCGTCGGAACCTATCAGAATTTTTTTTTTCTCGGAAGGCAGCCTTCTTAAGGGCAAGGTGCACCTTTTTCCAAATCATTCTGAGATGGGAAGTTAAGGTCAACGAGGAGACTGGAAAATGAGGGTAAAAAGAATTGGCTCTAGGATGAAAGCCCAAGACCGAAAAGAATGGGGACTCCTTGGTGGAAGAATGACAAGAGTTATTATAGGCAAACTCGGCCAAAGGAAGAAATTCAGACCACTCATTCTGAAGTTTGGCCGAATATAACCGTAAATACTGTTTTAACGACTGATTAACACGTTCAGTCTGTCCGTTAGACTGTGGATGGTACCCAGATGTTAAAGAGATATTCATATTTAGTGAGGCACAAAAACGTTTCCAGAAACGGGCGATGAATTGCGGTCCCCGATCAGAGACAATATCCCTGGGTAAACCATGGAGCCTGAACACATGGCGGAGAAACAAAACTGCCAACCCTTGAGCAGAGGGTAATCGGGGGAAGAGCAATGAAGTGGGCCATCTTACTAAAACGGTCTACTACCACCCAAATGATTTGAAATCCGGCTGAAAGAGGAAGGTCCACCACGAAATCCATGGATATATGTGACCATGGCCTGAGAGGAACGGTCAAAGGTATGAGTTGCCCGACCGGCAACGACCGAGATACCTTGTGCTGAGCACAAACCTGACAGGAACGGACAAATTCCCTTACATCTTTAGAAAGATTAGGCCACCACACTGAGCGAGAGACTAACTCGAAGGTCTTAGTGATACCCGGATGACCAGAAACTTTGTTATCATGAAACTCAGCTAGAACAGTGCCTCTCAGATATTCAGGGATGAAGAGACGATCTGCAGGAGTAACTTTGGGAGCCTGCTGCTGAAGCTGGACTAGCTGTGTATATAAATCCTGTGTGAGGCCTGCCCGGATGACAGACGATGGAACTATGGGGGTAGTAGCCGGATGGTTATTGTGAACCGGAAGAAAACAACGTGACATGGCATCAGCTTTCGTATTCTTGGAACCGGGCCTGAAGGTGATAATAAACCTGAAACGAGTAAAAAACAGCTCCCAACGTGCCTGTCGGGCATTAAGCCGTTTAGCAGACTCAATATACTGCAGGTTCTTGTGGTCAGTAAACACCGTAATGGTATGCCTAGCTCCTTCCAGCCAATGCCTCCACTCCTCGAAAGCCCATTTAACTGCCAACAATTCTCGATTACCAACATCATAGTTGGATTCTGCGGAGGAGAATTTCCTGGACATGAAGGCACATGGGTGTAATTCCTGAGACTCCGGTTCTTCCTGAGAAAGGATAGCCCCCACTCCAACCTCTGAGGCATCTACCTCGACAATAAAGGGGAACTCCGGGTTAGGGTGTCTGAGTACTGGAGCTGAAACAAAGGCCTGCTTTAAGGACAGAAAGGCAGACTTGGCTTCAGGCGACCAATTGGAAGGGTCCGCTCCTTTTTTAGTCAATGCTACTATAGGAGCAACCAAATCAGAGAAGGTATGAATAAAACGCCTATAGTAATTTGCAAACCCTAAAAAGCGCTGAATTGCTTTTAAGTTCGTGGGTTGTGCCCAATTTAGGATGGCGTGGAGTTTCTTAGGTTCCATGAAAAACCCCTTTGGAGAAATAATATACCCCAGGAAGGACACTTCTGTGATATGGAAATCACATTTCTCCAGTTTGGCGTATAAATGATTTTCCCGTAATTTCTGAAGGACCAGTCGCACATGGGTAATATGTTGTTCAAAAGACTCAGAGTAAATCAAAATGTCATCTAAATAAACGACTACAAACTTTCCAAGAAAGTCACGAAGGACGTCGTTAATGAGATCTTGAAATACCGCAGGAGCATTTGACAGCCCAAGCGGCATCACCAGGTATTCATAATGTCCTGACTGTGTGCTGTAAGCCGTCTTCCACTCATCCCCAGATCTTATTCGGATGAGATTGTAAGCCCCTCTAAGATCGATCTTGGAGAAGATAACGGCAGACCGGAGCTGATCAAAGAGTACTGAAATCAATGGCAAGGGGTAGGTGTTTTTAACAGAAATTTTATTCAGAGCCCAAAAATCAATACATGGTCTGAGCGACCCATCTTTTTTCTCAACAAAAAAGAACCCTGCACTCAATAGAGATTTCGAGGGTCTAATGAAGCCTTTTTTTAGGCTCTCCTGCACATAATCATTCATTGCCGTGGTTTCCGGCCCAGACAGGGCATAAAGTCTCCCCTTAGGTAAAGAGGCACCAGGAACTAAATCATTAGCACAGTCATAGGACCGATGAGGAGGCAGAATATCCGCATTACCCTTGGAGAAAACGTCGGCAAAGTCCTGATATTCCAAAGGAATAAGTTCTGGGGTGACGGCCGCAACCTGGACTGGACGGGAAATACACTCCTTAACACAAATGGGACCCCATCGGGAAATCTCCCCAGACCGCCAATCTATGGTGGGATTATGAAAGGCAAGCCAGGGGTGACCCAAAACTACGGGGACAGCCGGACAATGAGTAAGGTAAAATTCGATTTTCTCTGAATGTAGGGCCCCTACTGTCAGTTGTACTGGAGGTGTGCGGTGAGTGATAACCCCATTAGAAAGCGGACCACCATCCAAGCCGTGCATGGTGATACATTTATCCAAAGGTATCTGTGGAACGCCTAAAGCCTGAGCCCAACCAAGATCCATGAAATTTCCCGCAGCTCCACCGTCGACGAAGGCCGACACCAACGAACTGAGGCTACCAAAGGAAATTTTTACAGGAACTAATAAGGAATCGTTAGAGGAGATTAACTGCAGACCCAAGTGAACCCCCTCACTACTCACTTGGTCAGAGCGTTTCCCTGCTTATTCGGGCAATTACGTGCGATATGTCCCTTGCCACCACAATACAAGCAAAGACCAGAATTTAGCCTTCTGGTTCTTTCCTCTGGGGACAGCCGGGAGAGACCCATTTGCATGGGCTCCTCGACGTCCTCAGGGAAAGTATATACACATGGACTAGGCCTGAAACTAGCTCCTCTTTCAGCCCTCCGCTCACGGAGACGACGATCAATTTTAATAGCGAGCTCCATGAGTTTGTCTAGAGTCTCAGGAGTGGGGTACTGAAGGAAAATGTCTTTAATAACTTCAGACAAACCGAGGCGAAACTGACTGCGCAGGGCCGGGTCATTCCAGCCACAGTCGTTCGACCAACGGCGAAACTCGGTACAATACGCCTCAGCTGGGTTTTTTCCTTGCTTAAGTGCACGCAGGTGGCTCTCAGCTGATGCTTCTCTATCAGGGTCATCATACAAAAGGCCTAAGGATTTAAAAAAGGCATCCACCGATAGCAAGGCAACATCATCCGCTTTTAGCCCAAAAGCCCAGGTCTGTGGATCACCTTGTAATAATGACATCACAATCCCGACCCGTTTAGACTCAGTACCAGAGGAACGGGGCCTTAAATGAAAATAAAGCTTACAAGCTTCCTTAAAATTAAAAAAATCCTTTCGGTTACCCGAAAAACGGTCGGGTAAATGCATTTTTGGTTCTGGAATCATACTCGGGAAGGCTCGCAAAATATCTTCCTGCGATCTCACCCGAAGAGTAAGATCCTGAACCATCTGAGTTAATTCCTGAATCTGGTTGGCCAAAAGCTGGCTGGGATTTGGACCTAAAACTGCCGGATTCATGAGGCCGAATTTCTAAGCCCACCAAATACAAAACAACTTTTTTTTTTTTGTGTTGTTTATTTTTGTGGCCGGTGATAATGTTACGTTCCTGATGCTCAGAACTGGAGATATGTTGCGAGGTGAGATCAGAGCACCAGGACGCGACGCTGAACTAAGGAGTGGTACGAGAATAGCCCCTAGCACCCTACCTCCGTTGTCTTACCCGTGTGGTCAATTCACGCCTGAGTGACTATGGTTTCTTGGGCCCACGGCAGCCGCGTTTGAAGGGCGGATTAGGTCTGCCCAACTCCGATGCCCCCAGGTCTTAGCGTGAGACAAAGCGTGAACCGAGACAGGATAATAACAAGGGGACCTCTGACTAAAACAAACAAAAGCTAGGGGCTACTAACTACCCTGAAACTAAATATATGTGCGGCACGCCGCCAAAGGAAAAGAACAACAAAAGATACCACTGTCCGTTTCCCCACACGGCACCGCCGAGTTCTGGGGAGGACAGTGAAAAGCGGAAACCTCCGCAAAAAACCACCAACATAAAGGTAATACAAGGATTAAGCGGCCTAGGCCGCAACTCGCGGCAGAAGCCGCTACTCACAAACCGGGAGAGAACCCCAAGTAATGAGAACCCACGGATGACTGCAACAGGTTCGTTTTGGACAGGAAGGATTCCCAGGACCGGCTTCAGAACTCCAGGACACGGGAGCACAGGGAGCAGGATCGACCAGATACAGCTAAACCAGGAACAGACGTTACCAGGCAGGAACAGCATACAGGAAGCTATCACCGGCATCTTTGCCAGGTAGTGAGGGAGAATTTAACAGGGAACCCTTCAATAGCTGCAACGAAGCCTGATTAGTAATGTCGTGCAGCTGCCCTGCTGCACGACCAGATCTAACAGGTGTAATGATTGGCAGGAAGCAACGGGGAACGCGGTAGTCAGTGGCGTCCCCGTTGCTAGGGACCCGGCGGCTCAGCGCGCACGGCATCCTAGCGTTGCTAGGGACCCGGCGGCTCAGCGCGCACGGCGTTCCAGCGTTGCTAGGTGCCGGCCGGGCAGGGAAGGAGGTGCGGCGGCCGTGAGCGTCGCTCGGAAGCAGACCGAGCGGCGCCGTGGACCGCGGCACCTAACAGTCGCTTAGCTTAGTCACACAGTGACCTTGGTGCGCCTCTTTTTTTCTTTGCATCATGTGCTGTTTGGGGACAATTTTTTTGAAGTGCCATCCTGTCTGACACTGTAATGCCACTCCTAGATGGGCCAGGTGTTTGTGTCGGCCACTTGTGTCGCTTAGCTTAGTCACACAGCGACCTTGGTGCACCTCTTTTTTTCTTTGCATCATGTGCTGTTTGGGGACAATTTTTTTGAAGTGTCATCCTGTCTGACACTGCAGTGCCACTCCTAGATGGGCCAGGTGTTTGTGTCGGCCACTTCTGTCGCTTAGCTTAGCCATCCAGCGACCTCTGTGCAAATTTTAGGACTAAAAATATTATTGTGAGTTGTGAGGTGTTCAGAATAGACTGAAAATGAGTGGGAATTATGGTTATTGCGGTTAATAATACTATGGGATCAAAATGACCCCCAAATTCTATGATTTAAGCTGTTTTTGAGGGTTTTTTGTAAAAAAACACCCGAATCCAAAACACACCCGAATCCGACAAAAATTTTCAAGGAGGTTTTGCCAAAACGCGTCCGAATCCAAAACACGGCCGCGGAACCGAATCCAAAACCAAAACCCAAAACCCGAAAAATTTCCGGTGCACATCACTAGTATTTAGCAAGGCTTAGCTCTTTCTAATTACGGCATGTAAATTATAGAACCTCGATCTGGCTAAAATGTATAACAATTTCAATCACCTTTGACCATGGACGGATTGGCCTATGGGGTTACCGGGAAGGATCCCGGGAGGCCGACCGTACTGCAGGGCCGATTGCCGCACGTGGCTCCGCCCCCCGCATAGCGCGTCCCTCAGCACTATATCTGACAGCCGCCAGAATCTATCAGAGGCCACAGCTTGGAGGAGCTCTGACACTGGATAATCTGTCATCTCACGTGACAGAGCTCCTCCAGTCACCAGTAACAGTTCCTGGCAGCCGCACAGCTGTGCACACATGGTGAGTCTGTCTCCTCGGTAGCGTCTAGTCTCTAACCCTGTCTCCTCTCCTGCTCTCTCTGCTACACTCCTGACCCCTTCTCACACACATTCCACCCCCATCTGTTCCCTCCCCCACCGGCGGCACCCCCCATCCCCCACTCGCGGTATCCCCTCCCCCACCCGTGGCACCTCCCTCCCCCACTCGCGGCACCCCCTCCCCCACCTGCAGTATAATATGAGTTATGTATGTCGATGTGCGCTATAATGTGAGTAACGGTTGTCGCCGTGCTCTGTAACGTGACGCTGCTGTGCGCTGTAATGTGACCCCACTGTGCGCTGTAATGTGACCCCACTGTGCGCTGTAATGTGAGTAACGGTTGTCGCTGTGCGCTGTAATATGACACCGCTGTGTGCTGTAATGTGACGCCACTGTGCGCTGTACTGTGAGTAACGGTTGTCGCTGTGCGCTGTAATGTGACATAGCTGTGCGCTGTAATGTGAGTAACGGTTGTCGCTCTGCACTGTAATGTGATGCCGCTGTGCACTGTAATGTAACGGTTGTTGCTGTGCGCTGTTATGTGACGCAGCTGTGCGCAGTAATGTGAGTAACGGTTGTCGCTGTGCGCTGTAATGTGACCCATCTGTGTGCTGTAATGTGATGCCGATGTGCACAGTAATGTGAGTAACGAATGTCGCTGTGCGCTGTAATGTGACGCAGCTGTGCGCTGTAATGTGGCGCCGATGTGTGTAGTAATGTGAGTAACGAATGTCGCTGTGTGCTGTAATGTGACGCAGCTGTGCGCTGTAATGTGACGCCGATGTGTGCAGTAATGTAACAAATGTCGCTGTGCACTGTAATGTGACGCCGATGTGCGCAGTAATGTGAGTAACGAATGTTGCTGTGCGCTGTATGTGACGCAGCTGTGCGTTGTAATGTGACGCCGATATGCACAGTAATGTGAGTAACGAATGTCGCTGTGTGCTGTAATGTGAGTAACGGTTGTCGCTGTTCGCTGTAAAGTGACACCGCTGTGCGCTGTAATGTGAGTAACGGTTGTCGCTGTGTGCTGTTATGTGACGCTGCTATGCGCTGTAATGTGAGTAACGTATGTGTATGTGCGCTATAATGTGACGCCGCTGTGTGCTCTAATGTGACACTGCTGTGCGCTGTAATGTGACGCCACTGTGCACTGTAATGTGAGTAACGGTTGTTGCTGTGCGCTGTAATGCGAAGCCTGCTGTGCGCTTTAATGTGAGTAACATTTGTCGCTGTGCGATTTAATGTGATACGCTGTGCGCTTTAATGTGATGCCCGCTGTGCGCTGTAATGTGAGTAATGGTTGTCGCTGTGCGCTATAATGTGATGAACTGTGTTCAGTAATGTGAACAACGGACATCGCTGTGTGCTGTAATGTGATGCCGCTGTGCACTGTAATGTGAGTAATAGACGTCGCTGGGTGTTGTTATGTGATGCCGCTGTGTGCTGTAATGTGATGCCGCTGTGCGCTGTAATGTGAGTAATGGACGTTGCAGTGTGCTGTAATGTGACGCCACTGTGCACTGTAATGTGAGTAACTGTTGTCGCTGTGCACTGTAATGTGATGCCACTGTGCGCTGTAATATGACACAGCTGTGTGCTGTAATGTGACGCAGCTGTGCGCTGTAATGTGAGTAACAGACGTCGCTGGGTGTTGTAATGTGATGCCGCTGCGTGCTGTAATGTGAGTAATGGATGTCGCAGTGTGCTGTAATGTGACGCCACTGTGCACTGTAATGTGACACCACTGTGCGCTATAATGTGACGCCACCGTGCGCTGTAATGTGAGTAATGGTTGTCGCTATGTGCTGTAATGTGACGCCACTGTGCGCTGTAATATGACACCGCTGTGTGCTGTAATGTGACGCAGCTGTGCACTGTAATGTGAGTAACGGTTGTCGATGTGCGTTGTAATGTGAGTAACGGTTGTCGCTGTGCGCTTTAATGTGAGTAACGGTTGTCGCTCTGCACTGTAATGTGATGCCGCTGTGCGCTGTAATGTGAGTAACGGTTGTCGCTGTGCGCTGTAATGGGACACAGCTGTGCGCTGTAATGTGACGCCGATGTGCGCAGTAATGTGAGTAACGGTTGTCGCTGTGCGCTGTAATGTGACGCAGCTGTGTGCTGTAATGTGACGCCGATGTACGCAGTAATGTGAGTAACAAATGTCGCTGTGCGCTGTAATGTGACGCCAATGTGCGCAGTAATGTGAGTAACGAATGTCGCTGTGTGCTGTAATGTGAGTAACGGTTGTCACTGTGCGCTGTAATGTGACGCCGTTGTGTGCTGTAATGTGAGTAACGGTTGTCACTGTGCGCTGTAATGTGACGCTGCTGTGCACTGTAATGTGAGTAACGTATGTGGATGTGCGCTGTAATGTGATGCTCTGTAATTTGACGCCGCTGTGCACTGTAATGTGAGTAACGTATGTGGATGTGCGCTGTAATGTGATGCGCTGTAATGTGACGCCGCTGTGCACTGTAATGTGAGTAACGTATGTGGATGTGCGCTGTAATGTGACGCCGCTGTGTGCTCTAATGTGAAGCTGCTGTGCGCTGTAATGTGACACCACTGTGCGCTGTAATGTGAGTAATGGTTGTTGCTGTGCGCTGTAATGTGAAGCCTGCTGTGCACTTTAATGTGAGTAACGTTTGTCGCTGTGCGCTTTAATGTGATGCGCTGTGTGCTTTAATGTGACGCCCGCTGTGCGCTGTAATGTAACGGTTGTCGCTGTGCGCTTTAATGTGATACACTGTGTTCTGTAATGTGAACAACGGACATCGCTGGGTGTTGTAATGTGATGCCGCTGTGTGCTGTAATGTGACACCGCTGTGCGCTTTAATGTGATGCCACTGTGCGCTGTAATGTGAGTAATGGATGTCGATGGGCGTTGTAATGTGACGCCACTGTGCACTGTAATGTGACACCGCTGTGCGCTATAATGTGACGCCACTGTGCACTTTAATGTGACGCCACCGTGTGCTGTAATGTGAGTAATGGACGCCGATGGGCGTTATAATGTGATGCCACTGTGCACTGTAATGTGACACCGCTGTGCGCTATAATGTGACGCCACTGTGCACTGTAATGTGACGCCACTGTGCACTGTAATGTGAGTAACGGATGCTGCTGGGCGGTGTAATGTGATGCCGCTGTACGCTGTAATGTGAATAACAGACGCTGCTGTGTGGTGTATTGTGAATTGGAACTATTCTGTGGCCACAACCCCATATTTTTTGCCACGCACCTTTGGTGCGCCCTGTCAATATTTTGGTTATGTGGTTACCCTGAGGCTGCAACATATGTGTTACTGGATAGGATATCCTATTCATTACAGCCCAGTGAATTACAGGTCATCGGTGCAGAAGAATGTTGGCCATACACTAGGTACGAATACACAATATTGACGCGTGGATTGACCCATTGCATGTTTTATGTGCGATTACGATGTGATGCGTGTCCCCGTGTGTCACACGTCGCATCAACTGATCATTTGTGCTGCACATATGATCAGTCGATCTGGGTGGGGGTCAATTGCAGATCATACGATAGATCGTAAGGTGCATAAGCAACTTACGATCTATCGTACGTCAGGGAGCGGAGGAGGTCGTCGGACAACACGCATCTAATGCGAGTCGTACTAATATATGGCCAGCAGAAGAGTATTTTATTATAAATTTAATGGGATTCTTTTAGTTTACTTTTAGTTTACTTAAAGCAGATGACAAATGAGTACACAATTTGAATTTCCTGCATAGGATCTTAGATTTTATAATACATACACTTACAGGTGCAGGTCTGGAGGCACATGAAATACAATGTTTAAATTCTAAGGCACAGTAGAAGTGCTGCCCCCCAGGGCCCTTTCGTGATGGCACTGCTCGCAACCCATATTTATGGCCCTGTGTACTGATCCCGCCTACTTTAGTGTTGGTTCCACCTACCATTAATTTGGTGTCGCCCACATGGGGCCACTTCTAGAAATTTTTCCAGGGCCACTTTTAGTTCCCAATCCGCCCCTGCCTTTGACTATTGTATTTCAAAACTGCTTTATTTAATAGTGGTGCCTAAACATAAAGACTTATTAAATTATTCTATTATTAATTGTGCACAGAAAGATGAATAAGGAAAATATGTTAGTCATCACAGACCATGTCAGTGTCAAGTTAAGCTTTGCAGACACGTTGAGACCTCAGTACCTGAACAAATGAAACCATAGACTGGACACTTAGTCATACAGGGAGACAGAGGGAATCAGACAGAAAGTGTTGGTTTAGTCCCCTGTGGATGATTCAGAGCAGGTAAAGTAATGATTCATGTTTTTGTAACCCTGGGGAATACAGTGAAAAGCTCACAGCCAGGCGCCATAGTTAAGAAAAAAATACTACACAAAATACCCGAGGGAAAAGGATGATAAGAGGTTCCTGGAAAACGATGTAATCGCTTGCAATATTCACCAAGGAAATTACTATTCCTTATAAACAACACTGTGCATCACTACTGCCTATGAGCAAATCAGAATGAGGTCAATGAGCAACAAACTACTGGTAATATTCTTGCTGTATACTAATCAACTTTTTTTGAAATGTGCATTTTTATTCAAAAGCAAATATTTGCAACCAGACTAATCATTTTTATTAAGACAAAAAATTAAAATACAGTATGTTAAAGCACATGCGATTATACAAAGAATTAAATACATTTTGAAAATGATACAACAGCAGGTAAAGCTTACATACGGATGCATTTTGCATATATAAATTATGGTTGTGGTAATGGTTTAATCAATTTTGACTGCATACGAGTGATCTAATCCTGATTATACTTATTGTAATTTGCACATACTGTACTTGCCAATGCCGGGAGGGGCAGCCAGGTCAGCGCAACATAAAATGTGTCATTAGCATAAGTGGGTGGTGCAGGGGCGTGGAGGTGCGATCATGTCATCACTGCCCCGCCCCAGCTATACAATGGCCAGATTACTGACATTATAATGCAGGGGATGGGGCTACAATGATGCAAAACAGTGCAAAACACATCATCAGCCTACACAGACCGGCCACTGTCATTCGTCGACTGCTGCAGAGGGGGATAGGTGTGAGAAGTGGAGGCAGGCTCCTTTAGACTTGCCAAATTTTCTGGATGGCTGGGATTGCCACCCCATTTTTGGGAGAGTAGGCAAGTATGAATTTGTATATGTCTTGGAGATTAGCAATGGCCACATTCAGTTTTATAATATGATGTTCCCGGTTGGTACAGTTTGCTATGAACTGAAATATTGGGTTTTGGCTCAAGCTGTCGAGAGTGACAATTTTTGTTTCTACTTTTTTTCTACAAGTCCCTTCTTATAAAAGGGTGTGGCTCCTTAATAGTCTGGTGATTACCTGTAATAATAACCCAGTGCCGTAACTAGACATTTTAGCGCTGTGTGCAAAAATCAGCATCAGCGCCCCCCCTTACACAAAACAAGGCAAGTGCGCAGCATAGGCGCGCTGCAAAAATATAGGGGCGTGGCTTCACTTGGAAGGGGCATGGCCACATGGCTCCCTTTTACACATTACGGCAGGCAAAGCTCCCTTTTACAGATTATGGCAGGCATAGCTCCCTTTTTACACATTTAGGCAGCCAGAGTCCCACTGTTTACACATTATGACAGGCAGAGTCACTTTTTTTTTACACATTATTGCAGCAGAGCCTCCCTTTTTAATACATTAAGCAGGCAGAGTCCAGGTTTTTTATCCACATTAGGCAGGCAGAGTCCCCCCTTTTTACACATCACAGCAGCAGAGTCCCCCTTTTTACACATTAAGCAGTCAGAGTCCCCTTTTACACATTAAGCAGGCAGAGTCCCCTTTTTATACATTAAGCAGGCAGAGTCCCCTTTTTACACATTAAGCAGGCAGAGTCCCCTTTTTACATATTAGGCAGCAGAGTCCCCCTTTTTACGAGAAAGATAATTATACTTACCTGCTGTGGCCATCCGGCATGCCTCTCATCTTCCCACCCTGCAATGTGCTCTTCACAGTGCTGGGCATTGTGGGTGGGCAGGGGGCAGGCTGGGAGAGACATTATCTCTAGGTGACATGTATGTGAGGTGTTAGGTGACATGTATGTAGGGTTACCACCTCATTCCTTTAATTCTGGACACATATTAATTACACAGGTTCTGTGGCTGGCTGACTTCAAGACTCCATTTCACCTGGTTTTAATCAGCCACAGAACCTGTGTAATTAATGTTTCCAGAATTAAAGGGATGAGGTGGTAACCCTACATGTATGTGAGGTATTAGGTGACATGTGAGGAGTAAGGTGACATGTATGTGAGGTGTAAGGTGACATGTATATGAGGTGTAATGTGACATGTATGTGAGGTGTAAGGTGACATGTATGTGAGGTATTAGGTGACATGTGAGGTGTAAGATGACATGTATGTGAGGTATTAGGTGACATGTGAGGTATTAGTTAACATGTGAGGTGTAAGGTCACATGTATGTGAGGTGTAAGGTGACATGTATGTGAGGTGTAAGGTGACATGTGAGGTGTAAGGTGAAATGTATGTGAGGTGTAAGGTGAAATGTATGTGAGGTGCAAGGTGACATGTATTTGAGGTATTGGGTGACACGTGCGGTGTAAGTTGACATGTATGTGAGGTGTAAGGTGACTTGTATGTGAGGTGTAACAGGTGTATACTTTCATTACTGCAACTAGAGAACATAGCACAGCTTGCAGGAGAACATCACAACACATGCTGCAGTCACTCAAGTGGCATCCTGCCTTGTACTCCTCCCCCACATCCATGCATGTACACCCGGCACTCTCACACCGACATCAATCACTTGCACTGCACGCCAAGGCATCTGCCAACAACTGGGCCGCACTGACTCTACACATGCACATACCCCCGCTCACCCTTATCAGCAGCGCCCGGAGCTGAGTGGCCGGACAGTGAGTGGGGAGGGGGTAACGCCCAGTGCACACTATACAGGCGGGTGGGAGGCAGTGGGTATTGACACTTTATAGAGCGGCCTGTAATTTGTATAGTGTGTGCACTCGCCGCTCATCTGCAGAGGGTCTGAGCGCACACCACATACAGGTCAGCGGCGCAGCAGCATTGGGCAACGAGAAGCGGTGACTAGTGATGATGGACACTTGAAAGAGCAGCCGTGCGAGTGGTGCTGCCAGATGGTGCGCCCACAGTGCATATGCACTGTGGGCAAGGCACCATTGGCATACATCTAGTTACGGTCCTGTAATAACCCTCTGCATTGCAGAAAATAATACCTTTCCCAGAGATGGAAAAGGCTTTTTAGGTGTTATATCTCCCCAATGCAAGCATGTGTGCACTTGTGGGCAGTGTCGGGCTGGGGCATGAAGGCCCACCGGGGGAATGCAGTGGTAGGAGCCCAAGTTTAGGAGTATGGCTGGTCTCTAGTTGGGGCGAATAGTCTAGTCACATATATATATATATATATATATATAGTATTTACTGCTAGTGCATTCATGATAACTGGGTTATCAGATGTTTGGGGCACCTGCATGGCAGCTCTGGCTACTGCAGTCGGAACTCAGCTTCAATCATGCAGCTCAATATGCAGCCGCCAGCGGGGAACAGATGTTGTGGGCAGCAGCAGTGGGCTGGGGCCCTTGATGGTACAATTTTAGCGATCCAGTTCTGCCTGCTGCAGGAGGCCAGCAGAGTGGCATCGGATGCTCCCTGGACCACTGTCACTCTGTGCTCTAACACTATAGAAGCAGCCGGGCAGCTCCATCATTGTGTGTCACGTGAATCCATGATGTCAGGCTGCACACCACTATAACTGCTGTCAAAGAGCATCTGAGACAACAGTAAACAAAGTTTTCTGGCTATGTGGGGTGAGACTGTTAGGTGGACATAAGGGGGGCAGAGGGACTGCAAGGTGGAAATTGAGGAATTGGGGGCCTGCAAGGTGGACCTTAGTGTTTTGTTTATCCAGTATTTGGGTTAATTTATCTGTTAATTCACTTGTTATCTGTGTGTGTAGTTCCATTGTATTGTGCAGAAACCCTGTACAATAGTCACTTACTGTACTTGTTCTGATCCAGCGCTAACAAGGTGACATGCACTATTTAATAAAAATAAAGCAGCTTCATGTGGTGCTGCATGATGGGTACTGTGCTGGGAAAGAGGTACTGAGTCAGCCTGGCAATAACTAGGTGTGTGCCAGTGGTGTCTGGCACACAGCGCATATGCATTGTGGGCACAGGATGTCCGGCAACACCCGCAAGTCTGCGCCACCTTGTGTGTCCACGCTAGTTAACTGCAGCACCAGGCTACCTGTAACACTGCTACATAGAACAGTAGCCGGGTAGCGCTGTAGCTTGTGTCCACATGCTCTGCCCCTCCTGGTTTCCCACTGTGTAGTTGTATCATTATAAGGTAAAGTTGTGTGCTCCAGGGGGAGAGGCATCAGAAACACACATACACATACACACTGGCATAATGTGTATCGGGGCTCTACTGTGGTATAATGTGTATTATGGCCTCTGCTGTGGTGTAATGTGTATAAGGGGTATTACTGTGTGGTGTATTGTGAATAATGGACACTACTGTGCCATGTAATATGAATCAGTACTATTCTGTGGCCATGCACCTTTCCCATAAAGTCATGCCCCTATATTTTGGGTGTGCACCTTTGGCACACACTGTCCCTATTTTCAATATGGTGGGAGAGGGGGCAACAATTCTTTTTCTGGCACAGGGCACCAAAATGTCTAGTTACGGCACTGTGGGTCAGAGGCAGAATTAAGAGCAGTGCAGATGGTGCCCACCACAATTAAGGTGGTGGCAATATCTGCTACATGGCACCAACGAAAATCTTGCCTAGGGCATCAAATTGGTTAGGTCCAGCTCTGTAGGCGAGAATACTGTGTTAATGCTATCAGTAGCTTATTTAAATATGTGCCTAATACAGTGGTTTTTATGCCAGCTTTTATGTAGCAGCATGTGCCAAAGGTTTTGCAACATTTGTTACTTTTTTCTTTTTAAGACATGTGTTTATTGAAGCATCACATGTAATACAAAGCATACTTCACAATAGTGCAGTAACAATGAACAATGACACCAGTAGAACATAAAATAAGAAAAGTGCTATCTTGACATTAATAGTACAGTAACAATGTCCCTAGCAGATAACAAAGACAATAAAATTGCCATCTTTAACTATAACAGAATCCTTGCAGGAGACATGTAGTGGCATTGAAAAATACAATGGCTGGTGGAACAAGAAGTAAAGCACCATACTGTTCAAATAACAAGTATCAAACATAAAAACAAACAACAACAAAAATGCAACCAAAAGGGGTTTCGTCTCTTGCCTCTTACCTGTATTACCAAGATTATATAAGCTTCCTGATCCATGCAGCAACATCACCTCATTGGTGCAAGTGCCTGTAATTCACCGTCAAGAAAATCTTTACAATAAAGTTAGGATTCACGTACTGTATATATACAGTATCTCACATACACTCTGTAGGGCATAAATGTATTTTATTTGTGTTATTTACTCCCAAGCAGACTGCTGCAGTAGCCATTCTATGGAGAATCGAGTGATTTGTTGGATGGCTAAAGTGTTTGTTTATGTAAATTTTTACTTTTTAGGGGTGTATTCAATTGCTGTCGGAAGCTACCGTCTTGTCGGAAAGATTGTAGCTTCCGACAGATTTCGGTCGGAAAGGGTTACGACCTATTCAATATGAGCTTTTTTTTCCCAACAAGTCGGAAATCACGTGGATCGGCAGAAAAGCCGCCGATCCGTGTGCTTCTGTCAGAAATGGGGCAAAATCCGACAGGATTTGGCCCTGTTTCCGCCAACCTCAATTCCGACTTTTAAAAAGGTCGGATTGAGGTGAGGAGATGGGGGAGCAGGGCGAGGGAGGGAGAGAGAGGGGCATCTGGAGCCGCGGGCGCTGGAAGACACGGCTCCTCTCTGATGTCCTCCCGGCCAGGCACCTCTCTCCCGGCAGCTCTCCCCTGCAGGCACTGAGTGCGGCTGTGTGTCTGTCTCCAGCAGCTCCCTGTGATCTCACACGCGGGGAGCTGCTGACAGCTGCAGCACAGACGGGAGGGAACGGACAAATCTGACTGTCGGATTTGGTCGTTCCCTCCCATCTGTGCATTGAATAGGCCTTGTCGGATCCATTCCAACAAATGCATGTCGGAATGGATTCGACACAAACTGAATATACCCCTTAGACTTCATGTTTTTTGTGTTTTTTTTTTTTTTACAATCACTTCCTTCACTAATGATTATATGAAGAATAATTCTACTTCCTTCATTGACATGAGCTAAAGAGATTATTATACATACTACAGGCTACAATTTCTATTTCTCAGCACATGGTTTATGTCAAGGTTTTAGGTAAGGGCATCTTCACCTTCAATAAGCCAATCACTGGACTTTATATTTAATATAACAATGAGACTCTATGGCATCTTCAGACTAGGGGGTAAATTTACTAAGGTCCCGATTTTGACCGAGATGCCGTTTTTTCATCAAAGTGTCATCTCGGTAATTTACTAAGCAATAATCACGGCAGTGATGAGGGCATTCGTAATTTTTTGGAAGTCCAACAAAAAAATTACGAATGAATACACCATCGGTCAAAATGCGGCTGTTTAACTATGAATCTCGGTAATTTACTAAGAAGTGCAAAGCAAAAAAAAAACAAACACTGCCGTGAAAAATTACAACTCGTAAAAAAGTGCTTAAAAAAAACAGACCTGCTTTTTTTTACCGTGATTGGATAGGCATGCACGGATCCATGAGATCCGTGCATGTATATCAGTGGGAAGGGGTGGGAAAGTGATTATTTTCTCAAAAAAAATTGCGTGGGGTCCCCCCTCCTAAGCATAACCAGCCTCGGGCTCTTTGAGCCGATCCTGGTTGCAAAAATATGGGGAAAAAATGACAGGGGTTCCCCCATATTTAAGCAACCAGCATCGGGCTCTGCGCCTGGTCCTGGTTCCAAAAATACGGGGGACAAAAAGAGTAGGGGTCCCCCGTATTTTTAAAACCAGCACCGGGCTCCACTAGCTGGACAGATAATGCCACAGCCGGGGGTCACTTTTATATAGTGCCCTGCGGCCGTGGCATCAAAAATCCAACTAGTCACCCCTGGCCGGGGTACCCTGGGGGAGTGGGGACCCCTTCAATCAAGGGGTCCCCCCCCCAGCCACCCAAGGGCCAGGGGTGAAGCCCGAGGCTGTCCCCCCCATCCAATGGGCTGCGGATGGGGGGGCTGATAGCCTTTTGTGATAATGAAAATATATTGTTTTTAGTAGCAGTACTACAAGGCCCAGCAAGCCTCCCCGGCATGCTGGTACTTGGAGAACCACAAGTACCAGCATGCGGCGGAAAAACGGGCCCGCTGGTACCTGTAGTACTACTACTAAAAAAATACCCAAAAAAAGACAAGACACACACACCTTGAAAGTAAAGATTTATTACATACATGCACACAAACATACAAACATACTTACCTTATGTTCACACGCAGGTCGGTCCTCTTCTCCAGTAGAATCCAAGGGGTACCTGTTGAATAAATTACACTCACCAGATCCAGGGTCCCAGGGTCCTCGTCGCATCCATGTGTAATCCACGTACTTGAATAAAATAACAAAACGGATACCCGAGCCACGAACTGAAAGGGGCCCCATGTTTTCACATGGGACTCCTTTCCCCGAATGCCAGAAACCCACTCTGACTTCTGTCTAAGTGGGTTTCTTCAGCCAATCAGGGAGCGCCACGTTGTAGCACTCTCCTGATCGGCTGTGTGCTCCTGTACTGTATGACAGGCAGCACACGGCAGTGTTACAATGTAGCGCCTATGCGCTCCATTGTAACCAATGGTGGGAACTTTCTGCTCAGCGGTGACGTCACTTTAGGTCAACCGCAGGGCAGAAAGTTCCCACCATTAATTTATAAATATAAGGAAAAGAGATAATACAGCTGCGCCCGGGATTAACAGAGAATATAATGAACCATAGTTAATCAATTAATTGCACATGCAAATACAGGCCACCGAGTGTCAGATCAATTGAGCCCAATCAATATTGCACATAAATGTTTTAATATATAACAAAATAAAATTATATTTAAAATATACTGTGCACAGTATCAAATTAATAATGCTTTAAAAAAGCAAAAAAAGAGAACATATAAAACATAAATCATAAAAGTGTGTCCAATTATGAACACAATAATGTAGCATATAGGTATCTCAGACCTGTCTCAATTAAGAAACGTAGTCATTGAAAAACACTGTTGCGCAATTAATTTAAACAGTAACTAAGATATCAGTTTAGAGTCCACAATAATGTATGGTGATTACTTAATTTGAACAGATATCTCAGTTCTTCAAGTCCATATGGTATATAACTATTATTGTGATAAATACCGTTCGTGCAAAAGGAACTATAATATGAAATGCTTGTTCTCTAAGACAGGTACGTGTGGCGTCCCACCGTAAAGTTACCTGATATAGTTGTGAAATAGGAACCGGTGTTTGGATTAAGCGCACCTCATGTAGCTGCTGGATTGATTGGCAATATTGAGACCGCTGATCCTTGGTTGAATAACAGGAAGAAAGGTGCAGATAGTAACCGCCAGACCGCGCTGGCTTAGATGATCACCTCGTGATGCTCTTACCGGCAAACCCGTCCTGCGGATAGTGCAGATAGTGACCGCCAGACTGCGCTGGCTTGGATGATCACCTCGCAGTGCTCTTACCGGAAAAACCCGTCCTGTAGCGAGAGGGAGCCGAGCTGGAGTTATATCACCTCACGCAGACCCGCCGGGTCAGATGGAATAATGTGACCGATGTACTGCAGCGGAGGTCGGCTGGCTGTGTCTCATAGGCACCAATCAAAAATTTTCGGGTCGGTTCAAACCTCTGAGTACCTCACTTACATGTCCGGTAGATATTCTCCACATGTAAAGGTATCTTTAATAAACAAGTAAATACGGTTTGACCTTGTTTGTGGGGTAACAATGGGGGTATCGGGAGATGATGTTAAAAAACTCCAATACACGAGGGTAGTCCGGAATCCCCTCTGTAGAACAGAAACCCCCTATGTACCTTAAGCTGGTCAAAACTTGTTTAAAAATATGAAATCCACTCTCAGCATGCACCAACGCCGTTTCAACCGTATAGGTCTTTCTCAAGGTGTATGTGCTGAGTGTGGAAGAAGGCTATTTAACCT
Source organism: Pseudophryne corroboree (assembly GCF_028390025.1). Classification (NCBI taxonomy): domain Eukaryota; kingdom Metazoa; phylum Chordata; class Amphibia; order Anura; family Myobatrachidae; genus Pseudophryne; species Pseudophryne corroboree. The sequence goes on from NC_086447.1 coordinate 140,498,961, forward strand.
ATGTGACAGGAAATGGAAGTTTTGCAATGCATGATGGTTAAAAAATAAAAAACGATGTATAGATTGAGTATTGGTGGTGATTAATATATTGATGGGGCAGTGCTTATCAATTTTAACTTATAAATAAATTCATAAAAATGGAAGCTATTAATGAAAGGGACATGATTTAGCTGTAAAAACAGTAAATACGCTGGACCGGAAGTAACCCTGGTCCGCGTTGCGTTCCAAATGAACCGGAAGTAGGGCCATGCGTTCCACACGGCCGGAATATCGTGTGTAAATGGTAAATGCGCTGAACCGGAAGTTCATAGCTTCCATTTTTATGAAGTTATTTACAAGGCACATACACCTTGAGAAAGACCTATACGGTTGAAACGGCGTTGGTGCATGCTGAGAGTGGATTTCATATTTTTAAACAAGTTGTTACCCCACAAACAAGGTCAAACCGTATTTACTTGTTTATTTTATTGGCTTTTGTCAAATAAAAACTTTTTTCTTTTAAATCGACTTCGTTGGACCATTCTTAAAGATACCTTTACATGTGGAGAATATCTACCGGACATGTAAGTGAGGTACGCTGTACCTAAATGTATTGACCAGATAAAGATACCGTTATATGTCTGTTCCTACTTTACCACATGTGAGTTTCGGTACGTCTTGGACTCTGAGAAAATTGGTGGCGAGATTCTATCCTTTCTGCTATCAAGCCCCCCATTCACTAGGGCCTCATTTTCTGGACACCATTTAATAAGACATTTCTCTACTAATTTTACTACACATTGGTTCTCTTCTAATATTTTGTTTTACATATCGATTGAGGACTTTTGAGGATTTAAACCTTAGACGGATGACTGATTGAGATCATTTTGAAGAACCCTTAAGTATTGCCGCAACTTTGATTATTATTTTATCTATTCAATGTTTTTTTGATATTTTATGATGTTCATTGCCTCCGAACTTTCTTTTTAATTTTGGGCGCCTTTGATCACACTCCCTCACCCTTTTTCTGTATGAAATAAATCCTGCCCATGAGTTCTAGAGAACTGTTTTATTTACATGGTGAGTTTTTGCTCATGTGAACTAAATTATTAAAGGAGAATTTCATTTCACTCATATTATCCTTACTTGGATGACCAGCTGATGTCTGATGAGGAATGAAACCATTTTACCACTTGATTTGTTGAACTTTTGACTATACTGAACAGCAGTATTTTAATTATAAGGATTGGCTATAGTGTAAAATCAAGACAAATTGAATGCATTTGATATAGGCCTGGATTTTTAATCACCTGTTGGGTTATTCAATTAATTCAAATTAGAAATGAGCAAAATGTACAAAACTGTTCTACAGAAAACTCTCTTTATTCTGCCTCTGAGTAGGGAATTTCCTTGATTCTCTAGTACAATTTGGATTTGTACTCCACAAGGAATTCTTTGCTCCTGCCTAACCCAGAGACACTGAGGGTTCGGTTTGGCCTGGATGCTGGGGGCAGTCATTGAAGGGGGTATGGCTACATCACTTTATTGTGTACCTACCTACCTACTGTATGGTGCATACAAAAGCATAGCATGGTGGATAGAGGATCGGGAACAGGTAATCTGTACTCACTCCTCCTTCTTGGCACCCCTGCCCATTTACACAATATAGCATAATTAAGTGACCATTATCATCTCTGCTGCAACATTTTTACATATCAGTGCAAATCTGTGAATCCATCTGAGACTGTGTAAAAAGGACACCCGAAGCAAGTGGCTGTGGCATTTCCTTTTTACTAAATTCTGTTCTGCTTCATCTGCGACTTTGTACATACATATGTAACACCAATTATTGTGCCATAAAAACCACAGTCTCTTGTACACTGTAACCTGCCTTTTGCTCCATTTGTGATGTAACTAAGATGCTAACTTTTAAAGAAATACATTTATATGGTACACTACTCTTCTTGCAATATACAATACAAGAAAAATGGTGTGGCCTGGGCGCCCTCTTTCCGTGGTTTATACCAAATCAATGGATTTAAAATACACAAATTTAAAACAGGTGCACATGAATCACCTTTTGAATGACAGTGTGATAAATATAGCAAATGTTTAAAATCAAGATGAAGATTTAATATAGTAACAAGTGCAAAAAGACAATAACAATGTATCAAAACAGTAGGATAAAACAAGAGCGTACCAAATAGGTAGCTAAGGAGCCGCAGGTGGTATAATGTGGCAGGGTGGTCCGGACTTCACCCTGCTCTGGCTCCCAAGCTTACCAACGATAGTCCTGGTCCCAATACGCCAGTGTCCAGTAGCCAATGCGTTTCGAGATGTAAAATCTCTTCCTCAGGGCTTTACAGTGCCCAACGAGTTCCTCCACCCTCCATTTTTTCCTTTTTTTACACTTCTTGCAATGTCTATTTTGTGCCAGGTATCACGCATAATAAAGCATATGGACAACCAGTAAGTGAGGGCACATCGGTAAGTGCGGAGGACAGGGGAGAAAATGAAGATGGAAAGTAAGTGAAAAAGAGATAAATCAAAAGGGGCCTAATTGGCCCATTATACATGGGGGAATTTATACATGTTTTATGTAATGATTAGGTGCTTCTTAGGACCACCTGATATTCAGCAAACTCCAAAAACTGCAAGTTTTCTGAGTTTGCTTTCAAGAATCATTGTCATCTTCCGATGAATCTGATTCTCTGTGCTCTTCTCCTTCTTATGGGGTTGCAAAGAGGGATCTGAGTGAATCAATACTGAATTGCTCCAGTAATTATTTATTCACCTCCACAACTCAAGGTGAGTTGAATAATGAATAGGCCTCAAAGTGAGAAGAAGGAGTAAAGAGGATAGACTAACAGAGGAGATAATGAAGTGAGAAAAGAGGATAGGGAGTAAGGAGAGAGGGAGAGAGACACTTATCTTGGGTGTGTTTGTGTAAGTTGACTGTTGTGGCAAGTGACAATAATCACTTGAGAATTGAGAAAGCAAGATTTACCAGAACATCTAACCTGATAAGAGCTACAGATGTATTTGTTTGTATTTTTTCCCATGAAAATGCATTTTAATTTTAATATTTATTGCAAAAAGATACACAAGCAGCTTCTGCTGATTAAAATGATATGCAGCATTTCCGGTGGGCGGGGCATCTGGAATGGCTGCTTTTGAGCTTCTCTCCCGATGGAGGCATCTATAATCTAAAAGCATCCCCGCATAGCCCAAATGGAGAGGACTCTCTACATACCTCTATCGTGTCGGGAGTTGTTATATCCACCGGAGTCTGGCAACGGAACTTAGTGGCCCGCATGTCCACCATTTCTTTGGCGCAAAACCTGGCATGGTGGTCGTAACGCTCGAGCTGAAGCTTCCTGTACTGATGCACTCTAACTATCAGTATTCCCACCTGCCTCCCCAGCAACAGACTCTACTTTTGTCACTTGGTACTGAGTCTACCTGAATTACCCACTCACACCACTTACTGGACCCTCGGGGAGCCGCTGTGTCTGAACCTCCATCTTCCCTCGTATGGCGGTGCTGTGCTGCTTCTTGCTTCTCGCTCTCCCTGCCTAAGCTTGCTAAGTGTCTGGTGGCTGGAGTGGGGAGAACTTCATCCCCTCTTTGCCGGCTGCACTGGGTCGCTCCTCGGATTTACCCACCTGTGCCTGTGTGGGGCTTGGCAACGAGCTCCTGGGTGGGCTGCAGTAAAGGGTCCCCCATTCTCTTCCTGCCGGCTCTGATATGCTGCATCCTGGACTCACACCTGCTTGCCAATAATAGCTTTATGCCGGGCGGCTGGACAGCTGGTGGGCTATAGTGATGGGAGGAGCCCAGCGGGGTCAGAGACTTCATTCTCTCTTCACCTGTTGAGCTTAATTGCCTCCTAGGCCTGACCCCCGCTGATGGCTGGATCCCCGGTGGGCTAAGTGAAGAGACCTCCATCCTATGTCTGCCGGCTGTGTGGAGCCACCTCACGTACCCACCCGCCTACCCTGGATCCATGGTGAGCTGATGGAGCTGCTCCTCACCGCCGCTTAGACTTTCCACCTGCCGCCTATTAGACTCTCCCTCCTATATCTCTATGAAGTCCGGCGGGTTGCGGAGGACACTGCTGCGTGGGAGCTGTGGTTTCATCCTGCTGGCAGACTTGTATCCAGAGCCTCCTCATCACCCCTATTGCTGGCAGAACTATCCTCTCCGACTGGTGTGGTGTCCCCTCCATATCCAGGACACCTGTGCACACACTGTTTGATGGGCCATTGAGATGTTTCCCATGCTGTCTACCCTGCTTCTACGTGGGAGTTGATTACCCCATCTTGCCTGGCATCCATTGGCGTTTCACATCCCAGTAACTGGGGGGCTACCACTATCTCCGGAGAGACCTGATGACCCAGCTGCAACTCCCCCCCCATGGTACTAACGATGTCTGTGATTCTTATTTTATTTATTCTAACTCCCTAATTGTTCTCTTTTCTCTCCTCACTTTGTACCATTCCTCCCTATTGTGTCAGTATTATCTTACCTATGCAACCATCCCCTCCCTCTCCATACCTGCCTTACCCTGACCCCCCCCCCTGCTCTTCTCTCTAAGATTTATACCAGTTTTCTCTTCATTGGGGATGTCGAAGTCAAAAATATTACATACGAACTACATACAAACTCCAAACACATGGGGGCTTAGTCCACAATATCACGTACTTAATAATGCACAGTACAGATACTGCTGTGGTCTACCAGCTAAGGATGGATGCATCTAGATGCTGCTGAACCACAAGCCTTTTGTTTTTTTGTGTGTTATCAGTAAGGCGCTGATATGAAATTCAAGGGACAATACATTTCTTTGTTGTGTGAGTGTGACAAAAAACGCACAATATTTGAAATTCTACAGCATAATTTTATTGTTGCTAAACAAAGTTCAAATAAGTCATATTGTGATTGATTCAGATTGGATTGTTTATCTGTTAAGTAAATTTAAAGAGCATTTAAAAGTTGGTGCATAGGTAAGATATAGCTGTGTTAGCATGCTGAGGCCTATTCACAAACTGCTAACGTAGGCCTGAAGTAGCAAAGCTTTGTTCACACTGAAAAAGCATGTGGAATCGTTGTTACCATGCAGTGGGAATTATCTATTAGGGCAACTTCCAGTGATTGTGTAAATTGGGATTTATTTGTGACAAAAGAGCTTGCCGCATGGTATTCTGGCCGCATGGTGTGACCACCATTTTGTCCATGCACATGGCTTGGGAAGGGGGAGGAGCAGTGGCCATTTTACGTAAGGCCACTCTCTATCCACTTAGCTAACAGCTGACTTTCAGTGTGTTTAACAATCTGTTTCTTTTGTCACAAATAAACAATATATATGTACAAATCCAACACCATTTAAAAGCTACCAATGAATTTAACTAACCCATGCCATAGTCAATTATAAATAGTGTTTCAATTGGGCCTAGCGAGAGTTAATAGTGAGATAAATACTTGGCTTAATGTAAGAATTACACACAGATGAAGAGTTTTTTTTCCAGGATTTGTTAACCCTATGCTTGCTCAATTGAAATGTTAATGAACCTGTTCAATCACTCTCCTGAACAACAAGCACGTGAACATCTGTTGATATGCAAATTAGAGGCTCTGTAGAAACTACATTCATTCAGTATGTGTGTATGAATACATGTGCTGTGTGAGGGGTTACATAGAAGTGTAATAAATAATGTGTGTGTATATATATATATATATATATATATATATACTTACTAAAAGGATATATGTATATTTATATCAGTATATATTCTGCAAGATAGCTATCCAATCTGAATCATAGCATTTAAATTATAGTCAATAGCCATATTATATTGAAGTGATTTCAAATTGTTTGTTAAAGTGTTTTTTGTTAATGAAAATTCACAAAATATTTGCATTTCATAAGTGAAGCTCCTTTCCTGTCTAAAGGTTTAGGATCACATAGCAGAAGCTTTCCGGCTGGGGACTTCCGGTGCTCAATGGGAATGTGGAAGCATTTATCTAATGACTACAATGCAATACAAATAGTGTTGTTTTTTTATTGTATTGCTAGAGTTGGGTAACAGAGTGTGGCAAGCTGCATGCAAAGGTACGCAGCGATACACATCTGCGTATGCAAGTATACACGTGTCATAGTACAATAGTACGTGGACGCATATATAGCGATGCACAGGTACACACGTGAACGTACAGGCAGGAAATGTGAGTGTGTATTTACGCAAGCGGAAGTTAGCCGCGTAATAGAAATTGATTGTTAAGGTGGGATAAAACACATTTTAACAAGTAACTATCCTATTTTACAGAACATTACTATAATACTTTGTTTAAAGTGCAATACCTTTAAGGGGATGTTATCAATCAGTGGTAAATTACTTTTTTTTCTGTACAGAAAACCTAAAAGTGTGGGTGTTGAAAGTAAGTGTGAGTGGATTGAACCAGGACGAAGCCGGATCTCGTCGGTGAGGCACTGAGTTAGCAGAGGCTCGGTGGCATGAAGGTTAGTGACCTTACGTATTTATTGGTATTGAGGGCACATAGTGTGTGTGTTTTTAAAGGAAAAACGTGCGGAGGAGCGTATATATTGACCAAAGGGTTGGTGTTTCGCTCCGGCTGTGGAGCGCAGCTTGTGAATTCGACTCCCGTGATCGTAGGGCGTATGGATAACAAGTATCTATAAGCTGTGTGATTGGACTGCATGTCTGTGTGCGTAATATGCGGCGCAACCTGATACCATTTGCGTAATTACGCACAATTGCGTCATCATACGTGCTGTGTTAGCATACACAGATGTGATTTGTGTAAAGAAAAGTAAGTTTCGCTGACTCTCTCTCAGGAAACATTCCAACAGACTTTCAACCTCCACTGAAAAAGGTGCTGTATTAATTCTGTTAATGCTTCTTACTTCCAGTGCAGGGGTCTGTTAGGATCCTCAACTGGGTACGCAGGGGTCACTAATGGAGTAAGTCATGGTACATTCCAGCGGAGAAGGAGTGGGTGAAAAGCGCTCCAATAAACTTTTCACCGTCGTCTCGTGTTGGCCATTTGGTGATCGTGTTAAAAGGCCCACGAAGGAAGCCAGATGTGCATGCAAGAGGCATTCAGGAGCCATGGTTCAGGCTGAGGAGCAGAGGCCAAGCGGGTCCGCTCGGTATAATATGTGTGGGAAGTATGGTCCACACACAGAGGCTTTTTGTAATGATTGAGTACTTATGAATGGTGGAATATCATTTCCAGTGATTGGTGGTTTTGATCCTGAGGTATTGCAGGTAATATGAAAACAAGTATGTTTAACCAAAGTCATATAAGACAAGAACGAAAAACATAATAACTGTTTGAACTCGTAGCAACAATAAATAAGAAAAAAAAGAGAAAGCAAGTACACCGCCATATGTGGATGTGGAAGCAGTTACAGCCAGCATACAAACTAAAGAAATTTTGAAAAATAAAAATATGAATGTAACCTATATATGTACTAATTAATGTCAAAGTTTTATTTAGGAGGAGAAGGTGAATTGACTGGTTTCAGCCATTTCTCATGCACTAAGAGGAGTAGTATCCAACTGGTAAACGAGGAGCTGTAGCCTGCAGGGGAAGAGGCTGTGACTAGTGGAACTGGTAAGTATAGAGCCATTCAAGTACATATATAGCCAAAAATAAAATAAAAAAACAAGAAAGTAATGTAATAAATGGAGAATATCCTGTCCGCACATTAGTATTTCCCAGTAGGAAAGCGGACAGAGATCGAGTAACCCCCGGGTATTTATTTTTAATTACCACATAAGAAGTATTCATTTCTAGGAATGCACTTGTCTAGATAAGCTCGGAAATGTTTGTTGGACCATGTACAGACCCTTAATACGGAATGAGAAGGATTGAATGAATACTTTGCATGACCTAGAAGCTTGTTTTTTTTGCAGTACTACAAAATTCTCCATCAGGACAAGATCACTGGTAAACACTAATACGGCAAATGGGAGGAATGAGAGAAGTGCAACATTACCCTTTGACAAAACCTGATAAAGTTACCATTGGGCCTCTATGATGCTAAACCCTTTTCTTTTTTTTTCCTAGCAGCAGTGGGCCCTGACTAACTTAATCGACAGAGATTTTGTTATGTAAATTGAAATGTGAAATACATATATTATACTCCTGCTCAGGAAGTGCAAGGTATGTTAGATACTCCTCAAAGACTAATGTTGCATTCCACTGTTCTAGATTCATGTCCATCACAGTTAGAGGAAATTATCTCAAGATACCGGGTTCCCTATGAACTTAGGATGGACAGGACACTGGATTGATGGCTGAGGTAGTCCCAGTAGTGACACAGCAAGCACAAGCTTTAAGGGGGGTAGACCAAGTAGTTAATCAATTCCCTGTAGTGCCCAATCCAGTTGTCATTTTCATAAAATCTTCTCCACCTCTACAAACTTATCTGTCAGCAACCTCTATTTTGTTTTCCTTCACAGTTTTCTCTTCATCTTTTGCATTCACAAAGGGTGTACAATACATGGACCAGATTCTCCCAAGGTTTCAAGTGACAGCCTGAGTATTTTCTCCCAAGCCCTACATGACTGTTTACAGTCCTTTCAGTCTGAGAATGGGTCAGTGCTGATACAATATATTGATGACTTGTTGTTGTGCGCTGATTCATGTGAGTCATCCCTGGCAGATACGAAGCAGTTTCTGTTTCTTCTCTTCCAGACAGGACACCAGGTACATGATTTGACAGTTCATACACCACATGCCGTATTGGTCCTTCAAAGTTCTGCTCGAACCCGGTACATCTCATCAGCACGATGGCACCAGTATATTACTGCAGTGTGCCTTGTAATGCACAAAGTGTGGAGGATGAGAATACTGGTGAAGGGAAATTTTGTATAGACACTGATATGCATGATGGTATGGAATATCTGAATCAGACCTTACTACGAGACCAGACATAAGTGACAGCCCATTGGTGAACGTAGACCTGATATTTTTTTTACTTTTCTCCCTAGAGATGTTTTTTCTTTTCTTTTTTTTGAGTGAAGCTTATGGTACTCTACATTTGCAAACACACAACAGTTAAATTAAGATGCTGCAAATTTGTGTTCCCTACAGGAGAAGGCAGTCTGGAAGGCAAAGGGGTATGGTCAGGAGTCCTCAGGACTCTGGAGAGATGGACAAGGTAAGCCAGTGGCCCCCAGGACGTATCTCCCAGGCCTAGCTGAGTCTGACTCACCTAGGGTAAGGAAGGTATGTGCAAATTGGTAAGAGCTTACTGGCATGTACCAGGGTTCTCTTCTCAGGCAAGTAAGAAAGCAATGACGTCTTACTTGCTTGAGGAAGAATATTGGTAAGGTAGTACTAACAGAGCAATCCCATACTCCTCCTACAGACGGACCTTTTCAGGTAATACAAATTGACTTCGTACAGTTAACACCCTGTAGGAATCTGAAATATATATTGGTGTACACTGATGTTTTCTCAAACTGAGTAGAGGCATTTCCTGTCGCCACAAATACTGCTGTGTTTACTGCAAAGAAAATTGTGCAGAAAGTTGTGTGTAGACATGGTATCCTTAGGAGTAGGAGCAAAGTGATAGCTTGAAACTGTCCTATTGTGGTCATAGACACTGCCACTAGTGTTATGTAGCATTGAAACCGCTCCCAGATCCCCACTTAACAAATCACCCTCTTTGAAAATTGTTTTGTTTTTTTGGAAGACAACCTCATGTCATGATCAATCCGCACCATGATCAGAAATACACCAATGAGGTGACAGTACAGTACCTTATCGAAATGAGCAAGCATTTGAGAACTTAACAAAAGAACTTGAAACTGTTTATTCCTGGTATGCCAACTACTAACTGTCTTGATTGTGAACCAAGAGACTGTGTGATTGTTCTTACTCTCAGGTTTCCTAATAGACAGGTGGGAAGGACCATACCAAGTTTTGTTGACAGCACGATCCCAGTGAAAGTAGCCGAGAGAGAGACTTGGGTCCACAATTCCCATCGCAGGAAGGTCAGTAGTCCGGAAGGAACTTGTAAAGGGAGTGAGATCGCAGAAGTATCACCCGAGAGTCTGTTACGTGAAGACTGAGAGGTGGCACTGTTGAACACTACCTGAGCATACTAAAGGATTACAGAAAGACCAGTCGTAGTGATGGATTTGCTATAAGCAAGATTTGTTATTATTATTATTATTATTATCCTTTATTTATATGGCGCCACAAGGGTTCCGCAGCACCCAATTACAGAGTACATAAACAAATAATCAAGCAGGAAAACAGCAACTTACAGTTGACAATATAGGACAAGTACAGGGTAAATAAACATAGCTACATCAGCAGATGACACTGGAATAAGTATCAGGTGGGAGAAGACTGCTAGATTTGGTGCAGTTGAAGATTATTAAAGTAAGAAAAGAATAAGCACATGAGGGAAGAGAGCCCTGCTCATGAGAGCTTACATTCTAAAGGGGAGGGTAGACAGACAGGGGTGAGACAGATGGCGTACATAGAGAGCGTGGAACAGAGGTTTAGGATGAGATTTGTCTGGGTTTAATGAAGAAGTGGTTCTTGAGAGCCCGTTTGAAGTTTTGTAGAGAGGTGGAGAGTCTGAGGGGGAGAGGTAGGGAATTCCAGAGAAGTGGTGCAGCACGTGAAAAATCTTGGAGGTAGGAGTGGGAGGAAGAGTCGACGTGCATTAGCAGAGCGAAGAGGACGTGTGGGAGTGTAAAGGGAGATAAGGTCAGAGATGTAGATGGGAGAGGAGTGGGTGAGTGCTTTGTAAGCAAGTGTGAGAAGCTTGAAATGGATTCTGAAAGGGAAGGGGAGTCAGTGAAGGTCTAGTAAGAGAGGAGAGGTGGACGTAGTGTGTTTGGTGAGGAAGATGAGCTGGGCAGCAGCATTGAGTATAGATTGGAGTGGAGAGAGGTATTTGTCAGGAATGCCAGTTAGGCATTTGTTCTATCTTTTTTTTTCCTTTGACAAACATTTTTTTTCAGCACATTCTATTTTTGTGAGGTCTCATGAGGAGTCGAGTGTGGGACTGGAACTGGTTCTGGAGAAAGGAGTGATGTTTTTATAGGATCCCAGGATCAGCCTATCACTTTGCTAAAGCCAGAGAAAATCAAAGGACTAGTAGTTACGGAGTTCAGAGGTAACGTGATAGGCTATTGTCTGAAGAATACTGTATTTTGTAGTTATTGTGACCCCATAATTGAAGATGAGTGCATCCAGAGATGTCAGTCTAGCAATAAGGCAGCATTTGACAGACATCCCTTGAGTGATTACCACTCACTAGTGGGTAAGGTTTTAAACCAAATAGAATGTTGGATGTTCTCACAGGTACCTCTAAGACAAAATAATGCAGGATTAGTGCCATATTCTTTAGAGTTAGCTGAGGTACTTGAATTACATGGAGGGGGGGGGGACTGGTGGACAAAGAATATAATATAACTAGACCCCCTAGTCTTAAGATCCACCAGTACCATAGATAAATCCCTGGTATGTTTAGATTTCACCAATTTCAAGAAATCAAGAAATTGGGAGGTAATCAGGAACAATCAGACAATGGCTCATTCACACATAGCAAAGAGCTCATTAATATATGTGGAAGAAAAGTTTATGAATGGCTCTCCCCGAACTCCGAAGGTTTATGTTATCTAGGAAAGACACTACCTGAAATAATAACCCTTGTTCAATGATGAAACAGACCTAGCATGCGATCCAGAAGTGGAAACAATGTTCAGGGAGTGATAGGAATATATACCATGATAATTTTATATGTCTCTCACGATTTGTTTGTTTTCTCCCTCTACCCAGCAAAACCTCTATCGAATCTGAACATCAGTGTGCAAAGACATAGCTGCATGTATGTGTGCAAAGTTCGTTCAAATCAGACATCATAGGCCATAGCACTGTCCCAGCATACTCTATAAGTTGAATGTCGTCCCACACCCAACCAGTGGTCACGTGACCGCCGAGTGCATATAGAGAATGTCTCGTCCTCCTCCCTGTCTTCCCCAAATATAGTCAATGTTTGATTTGTGAATTGAATACATACGTGTGTCTAAGTCACCGATTATGTGTTTGAAATATTTTTTTGTAATTATGTTTAGTGTGACAGTTATGACAGTTATTGTCTACTGTCAAAGGGTGGACTGTCGAAGTCAAAAATATTACTTACACACCACATACAAACTCCAAACAGATGGGTCTCTGTGCGTATGCATACACGCAGCATGCACAGTGATATATGGTAGCATACACGTTCACACGGACAAGCCATAAAGATATATTCAACACATATTTCATACAACACATAAATTACACATAGACAAAAAATTTCAAGCACTAGACATCATAATGTATTTATATAAGCGAGTTATAACATCAGATATATATATGTATTATTGGAATGGAACAAGTTAAACATATCATGCTTAGTGTCAAAATGATCAAGGGAATGATTGTGTTAATTTGATAGGGTGCTTAGCTTGTAGCACATTGCAATGATTAGTTATGATTAAATGTATGGATATGAAACCACAATTCTAAAGTGAACAAAAGAATCTCCTGAAAGACGGCATGGCTAATCCCTATGATGGCATCTTCAAGACTGGACATTGCTTGCATATGAACTGACCAATGATACATCATGAATGAGAGATCTCCCTCCCCTGGACCATTAATAGAAGTCTCAGTCCCAAACATGTTCTTCCCCCAATACACAGGATATAGGTATTTCCCCTCACCTAAGAAGTTCTGTTTTTTGTTGCTTTTGGAGCAGATTCAAAGATGGAGCAGACTGTGCATTGAGAGACAGGGTGAAGTATGCTGGCTGTAATTGATCCTAATGTATCTTCAACTGCTTCTTGTGTAATTGTAACTCTGTAACCATATACTGTATATATACTGTACATATGTTATATTGTATGCATACCCTTTTAATATCAAATATATACATCTCTGAGTGTTGGACCTCAGTAATACAATGTGTGCGAGTGCTGGTTTTCTCTTGAGGGATGTAGTGTTTGCGACATACAGCGCACTTTTATCATATATGGTAATAAGATGCGCCTTGCGTACGCAGCATATATTAATCCTGGCATTTTAAATATTTATTAGAAATAAATCAGAATTAACAGGGGTTTATAATAATCACCCCATATCCATCTGCGTGACAGCCATACAGCAGCTCTCCTTTTGGTTACTATACTTATATATGCAACATTATTGAAGTAACACACGTTTACTACTGCCTTTCATAATAGACCTGTTGGATTGTATTGCAAAGTTGAATTACCACATATTCTGTATTGCTGTTTTGAGACCACTTACTGCCCTGCTTCCCTGTTTTGTACTAGATAGCTGTGCATCTTGCAGTCATATATGCCATCTAGTGGTCACTTAGTAAGTTACATGTGCTACCTCATTATAAGGTTATTGTAGCTCTTGGGCTGTAACATTTCATTCTTTGGGTTAAAGTGCTTTATGTACTTCATACACTAATACTTGAACAATTTTACAGATTGTCACTTCTAAAGGGTATTACTCCAGCTAGTAATTTATTTATGCACTGGGAAAACACTTGTCGCTCATATTGTGAGTTTTGCAAATTCTTAGTACTACATACCTGACTACTTTACACTGATGTACCTCTTTTGTCCTTTTTCTTTTTTCTTTTCTTTTTTATTATTTTATCTTATCTACCACTGGCTAAACTACTTTAAAGTTTTTCTCATTACTTCTGTCAAATATTCAACTGTCAGGTTCTTGGAAAAAAAAAAATTTGCCCATTGTCATTAGTATTTCTTTTACGTACAGATGCACTAACCTTGATTAGCCTGACAATTTGTAAAATTCATTGTAATACAACAGGGATTTTCTGTGACTATTATAATACTGTGGTTATAGGACTTCCTACTTTACATACTGAGTTATCTGTTTTATATACTTAACTTCCGCATTCTCAACAGTACTTCATTTGGAATTACTTATTTTCTCACATACCCCCACTATATTTTGTGACAAGTGCCACCCTCCACTGGTTTAGGATCCTCCAAGGTTTAAAACCTAGGATCGACAGTTGTTACATTGGGTTCTGTCACAAGTCTTTCAACCAGCCCTATTGTTGACTAGGCAATATTGAGGTGCTTTAGCTTACAGTTCTAAGTTCTCCACCCTGATACGTTGCACTATGTGATTTAGGATGTTAGTCTGATAGAAAGGGGGGCTAAGGGTTATTTATCTGTGATAACATGTGATCCCACTATAGTCTCTAAGGGTTAACTTTGCTTTTATTTACTGGTTCTAGACTGAGCAATTTATGTAATTTATTCTTACTGACAGGCCCTGGGTAGGGCATGGATAAATTTGTTGACAAACTAACGGTATCACATCAGTCTCCTTCCACCTCTGACATGGTGAGAAACAGAAACAAGGGCGATAAGAGCGTCCCTTCACAATCTGCATCTGCTTCAGGGGACTCACAAGATTCCCATACATCTACCACCCTGCAGGTAATACCTGTAGAATCTCTTCCATTGGCTGATATGGGGAAAGAAATGTCCAAAATATTTTTTGCCTCTTCTTAACAAGCCCCTGGAGGACTTAAACACTAAATTGGATGCTGCATTGGCTAGTCTTGATTCCCATTCCACATGCCTAGACAACTTAGAACAAAGAACTAGCGATGTAGTGGACTCCCTACATACAGTTCAACAACAGTTCAACAACAAGGTCACTCGCAGTTCAATGTTGTTAAAGCCCTCCAAGAAAAAATAGCTGATTTGGAGAACCGCAACATGTGGAGTATATAGGTGTCCCGGAGTCAATTCCTGACTCTCAATTAGTAGATTTCCTATGCATTGATCTCCCTTCAGCTATGGGCTTTAGTGGAGATTTCCCCACACCTCAGATTGAAAGAGCCCATAGAGTTGGCCCAGCCCAAAGAAATTCTCAGGTCAGATCTAGACTGGTTGTGGCCAAATTCTTAGATTACAGGGTTAAGGAAAAAGATTCTAGCTCAATATCGTAGATCACAGCTTCTTATAGTTAAAGATTACAGAATTTTAGTTTTCCAATAATTCTCAGCAACTGTCTCCAAAAAATGAAAAGCATTTTTGGAGATTTGTTGTTTCCTCCATGACCACGACAGACATTTTGCCTTACTTTACCCAGCAAAACTCTGAATAATGATAGATTGTCAGCCATTATATTTAGACGATCCTCAATTGGTGAAACGTCAGCTAATGACTTCTCGCTCACCACCTCAGTCTCCTAGATCCCCATAACTTAGGAGGGATATGACCCTGCTAGTTAGATACTCTACTCTCTTTTATAATAAGTCACATGACTAGCATAATAACTTTTAATTCTGTCTGATATATTTAGGACAATCATATTGACCCCTAGGTTCTCTATTACCTTGCTATGTGATGTTCACGGAGGTTGTTGTCCCTAATGCCTGGCCTAGAGAAACTTCTAGACCTAGTAGTCTCATGTGGCCTTGGGTCAAGATGTCCACTTTTCACTGAATTCATGTTTACAGATTGTCAGAAACATATTGATACTAGTTTCTTTCCTCTTTATCCTCCCTCTAGGCCCCCCTTTCTCCTTCTAATTTGTTTGTTTTAGTGGCCTCAGACAGCTTAAATGCTGTGTGGCCCTTGAATATTTTGTTAAAGTTATAGGAAAATTCAAAAAGGTGTTGATTTGAATGGATATGTATATGTATTGTTAAGGTTCAAAAAGGTGTTGATGTAAATGGATATGTATATGTATTGTTCAGGATGTGTGGCATTCACTCCCAAGGTACCAGCTTTGTACCCTGGGACCGTACTAGCTCGCACTCTTTTACACTATGAAGCCTTATCACCTTTTTCTCCAATGTATTTGATTCCTGCATCTAGTCAGTTACCCCGAGAGGGTTTGGGTTAGCCATGTCGCTTGGTGAAAGTTCTACAGCCACTGCCCCGACCCACTTACGCCTTTTATCATGGAACGTGGGTGGAGCTAATAGTCCAATTTAATGCAAATGAATTATTACTCACCTCCGTAAATTTAATTCTGATATAATGGTTAACCAAGAAACCCATTGGAAAATTAGGGAGGGTTCTTCTCTTCGTGCCCCTTGGTTAGGTCAATGTATTGATGCATCCTACCATATGAAGTCCAGAGGTGTCGCCTTACTAATACGCAGATCACTGCCATTCACCATTTTGAATCAGTTTATCGATTTGGAAGGGAGATATATAATCCTGGACATAAACATTCACAGCTCTAAATATACTTTGGTTAATATCTACGCACCACATGTTGACACACATTCCTTTTTTAATAATTTATTACAAATTCTTAACCAAAGAGAAAACTGTCCTTTAATAATTGGCGGTGATTTTAACACAGTTGTGAATCCCAGGTTAGACAAATCTCCTCCAGCCACTAATCCACACTCTTCTCAATGGGGGGGGTTATTTGACATTTACTACATCGCTCCAATTGTCAGACCTGTGGCGACTGCTCAACCCCTCGTATAAGTCATATACATTTCATTCGGAAGTTCATAGATCTTTCTCAAGAATAGATTACTTTATGATCTCTGACATTCTTATGACCCATCTTTTTAATACAAAACTACATGACATTGTTATTTCGGACCATGCTCCCATATCTATTGCACTAAATCTTGGGTTTGCCCCTTCGTCAGATAGACTTTAGATATTTCCGTATCATTTAACTTCAAGATTTCAAACTTTTTTTAAATGCACGATGGGCGGAATTCACCAATGAGAAAATTGAGCATTGGGATTCTCCACTCTTCTGGGAATCTTCAAAGACGGTGATGAGGGGCACATTGTAAGTTATGTAGCTATAAAAAGGAAGGAATCAGTGGCCACATATAATGCCAGAAGTTTCATCCAGCTTTGCTACATATTCCTCAACCCCAGATGATAATACTTGGAATCATATAAAAAAGCTAGGCAGATATTAGAGAATTTTGTTATTACTCAGGCCAAAAACTCACTGGAAATAACTAAACACAAATACTATAGGTGGGGAAATAAGGCCGGTAGACTCTTGGCAACCATGTCACATCCTTGGAAAACTAGGACTCATATTGTAGCTATTGAAAATCCCCATACCCGTACACTTGTCATGAACTCTAAACAAATTTTAAACCTATTCCATGATTATTACGGAAACCTGTATGTGAATCAGGCGATAGATTCAGATTTGCAAAATTGCATTCTTCAAGAGGCTCACCTCCCAAAACTAATACAGGCCCAAAGAGACCAACTTAGTGGAGGAATTACCTTAGAAGAAATTTCCCAGGTTATCAAGAGGCTAGCACCTCACAAAAGCCCCAGTCCCAGATGGCCTGTTGGGAGATTACTACAAAATCCTTCATGATAATATCCTCCCGACCTTACATGAGCTCTATCAGGCCATCTATAGGAACTCCCCTAATTACCCATCATTTAACGAATCGCATACAATCTTAATACCTAAACCGGACAGGGATCCCCAACTGTTAGGGTCTTATAGAACCCCAACACTACTGACTGTTGATTTTAAAATCTTATCTAAAATCATGGCTAACCAGTTGCAACAAATTTTGCCAAACCTACTTACTGACCATCAACTTGGTTTTGTAGCAGGTAGACACTCGGTTCGCACCATTAGATATGCGATAGCAGCAACCATTTCCTCTCTTCAATTGCCCAGCTCAAACAATATGCTTCTCAGTGTAGATACTCACAAAGCATTTGATACAGTGCTTTGGACACATTTGTTCTCTATATTGGAACATAGGGACTTTGATTCGGATTTCAGAAGATTCATTTCCTTTTTTTTATCATTCTCCTACTACTTTGCTCTTGGTTAATGGGTTGAAAAGTAATGTATTGACACTTCACAGAGGCACTCGTCAGAGGTGCCCTCTTTCTCCCCTTCTCTTAAATCTGTCACTTGATCCTCTATTGCGGATTCTTCAAAACTGGGCACAATTCCAGGGCGTGCGTATTGGATCGTGTGAAATAAAAATATCGGCCTTCACGGATGATCTTCTATTATATATTAATAACCCCCGTGAAGCAGTCCCTCATATTTTAGACAAAATTAACTCTTATGGTGGCGTATCTGGATTGGTTATTAATGTAGACAAATCATAGAAACATATAATTTGATGGCAGATAAAAACCACTTGGCCCATCTAGTCTGCCCTTTTCTTAACCATATTTTTATCTCAAAACTTATTTGATCCTTATTTCTTTGTAAGGATATCCTTCTGAATGTTTAAATTGCTCTACTGTCTAAGCCTCGACCACCTCTGATGGGAGGATATTCCACTTGTCCACTACCCTTTCTGTAAAGTAATTTTTCCTCAAATTTCCCCTGAACCTCCCCCCTCCAGTGCATGTCCTCATGTCCTATTGCTTCTCTTCATTTGGAGAATGTTTCCCTCCTGGACTTTGTTAAAACCCTTGATATATTTGAAAGTTTCTATCATGTCACCCCTTTCCCTTCTCTGCTCCAAACTATACATACTGATTTTTTTAGTCTTTCTGGGTATGTTTTGAGATGTAGGCCATGCACCATTTTAGTTGCCCTTCTTTTTACAGTCTCTAATGTATTAATATCCTTTTGAAGATATGGCCTCCAGAACTGAACACAGTATTCTAGATGAAGCCGTACCAATGACCTATACAATGGCATTATTACTTCTTTCTGCTGCTGATTCCTCTCCCAATGCAGCCAAGCATCTGACTAGCCTTCCTCAATGCTTTGTTACATTGCTTACCTGTCTTTAAATCACCTGAAGTAGTGACTCCTAGATCCCCGTTCCTCCTCAGTAGTTTCCAGTATAGTGCCATTAATACTATATTGGAAACTACTGGATTTTTGAGACCCAAGTGCATGATTTAGCATTTTTTGGCATTAAACTGTTATTGCCACACTCTTGATAATTCCTCTAGTTTACCTAGAGTCCTCAGTCATTTGTTTTACCTCACCTGGTGTGTCTACCCTGTTTCATACCTTTGTGTCATCTGCAAAAAGGCATACTTTCCCTTTAATGCCATTTGCAATGTCACCATAAAGATATTAAAAAGCACTGGTCCAAGTACAGATCCCTGAGGTACTCCACTGGTAACATTTCCCTCCTGTGAATGCACTCCATTTACCACAACTTTCTGTTTTCTATCCTGAAACCGAGATCTTATCCATTCAATAATCCTAGTATCCAATCCAAAACTTCCAAGTTTATTTAGGAGTGTGATGTGGAACAGTGTCAAATGCCTTACTAAGGTCTAGATAAGCTATATCCACAGCTCCACCTTTATCCATCACTTTAATAACACAGTCAAAAAAGTCAATAAGATTTGTTTGACATGATCTCCCCCCAGTGAATCCATGCTGTTTGGGATCCTGTAAATTGCTGGATTTGAGATAATCTACAACTCTTTCTTTTAAGAGTGTTTCCATCAATTTCCCTACAACTGATGTAAGACTCACTGGTTTGTAGTTGGAATGTTGTTGGGCCCGGGTAGGTCTATTCCGCAGTGAAGTAATTTGAGTCCCATAAAATAGACTTCCTCTTCTTTAACTTATTTGGGTATAACTTTAACTAGAAACCCTTCTGATTTATATAAATACAGTATCACCAAGGCGATTCAAAATATCTCTAATGAGTTAAGGGGCTGGATAAAATTGAACTCTTTCTTATCTGGGGAGAGCAAACTTGATCAAAATGATCACTTTTCCTATATTACTCTACTTATTACAGTTTCTTCCTCTGCTATTCACCCGAAGAGATGTAAACTATATTAATAGTCTAGTTCAATCTTTCATATGAGGAAAGAGGCCTCGTATTAGTTTACTCAAACTGTGCCTGACTAGAGCTAATGGAGGAATGAATTTTCCAGATGTGGTGCGGTATAGTCATGCAGCCCATTTAAGATATTTATTTGACTGGATACATGGCACTAATATATATGCAAATACATTACTCGAATCTCAATTATCAGGTGATTCAAATACGGCTAGTTTTCTTCACACTTGTGATCAGGCTATCACGCTTATTCTTCAAGACAATCCTCTTCTCTGGAGTACAAGAAAAGTCTGGCACATTTTGAGATACAAAAATGGGTTTAATGCATATTTCTCCATACACCCCCCCCCCCCCTTCTGCAAGAACCCAGGCTTTCAAGGCGGTATGTCAGCTCACCCCTTCACTTTATGGTGACTAGGAGCGATCATTTCCATTGATCACTTAGTTCATTTGAAAGATAAAAGGCCTCTCACATTTATAGAAGCAGTGGCTAGGTTTAAAATACTCCAATCTTATCCAGTGGCATTTTTACAAGCACAACACTATATCTCAACTGTGCTGAGGGAGCTTAAAGGTCTAGACTGGGATAACCCTTTATATACTCTCATTCATCAAGTATCTCCTCAAAAAAAGGTGATTTCCTCTCACTATCTATTCCTGGGAAACCCTATTGATCACATCGCCTCACAATCAAGGATGGGTCAGTGGTTATTCCACTCTGCAACTCTCTTGACTCAGGACCTTTTACGATTTCTTAATGTTTCTTGCAAACTTTTATCTTCTAGTATGTACCAGGAACTGTTTTACAACATAAACACAGAACTTATCTTTATCCTAATAGACAGTTTCTCATGGGCTTAATCCCATCAGATATTTGTCCCAAATGTACTCGAGATCTTGCAAATTTATACCACTGCTTTTGGGACTGTCCAATAATTAGAGGCTTTTGGACTAGAGTCAAATGTGATGCAGAAACTGCACTAATTAATTATGTCCCTCTTTTCCCTGAGTGGGCTATTTTTGGGTTCCCCGCAAAATCTCAATGCATTACTAAGGGAGGAAATAAGCTGCTTTTAGCCATAAGATCAGCAGCTAAAAAAACAATATTGCAAAATTGGATACATCACAACCCTCCGTCTTTTCCCCTATATAAAGAAAAAGTACTTAACATTTTTAGAATGGACTGGGTGGAAACCATGTTTGAAAAAGAAAAACGGGTTGGTCTGTTCTTTGTTGTCTGGAAAAGTTACATTGCAACACAAACTGTCTCAGTATGCAAAGGAATCCACAGAAGCCTAAATCTGACTTTGTAGTATGGATTACGTATCCTGGAAGGAGATCCTCCCATTGCTCTTGACTAATTTGCCCCCCTGAATTTTATATTTTATTGAATTTAATATGGACTTGTGTATTTTATACTTTGAGAATACTACATTCCGTTTCATTACTCTCTTTACTATCAGTTGATAAGTTATGACTGACACTGCACGGAAATATATGTTATATTCATACTTTATTGAATTAGCTATGTACATACATGTCTTGTGAATGATGTATTTTTATTCATGCTTCATTAAAAAAAAATATATGCAGCATAACTCTATTCTGTGTATAAATGCGGCTGTATCTACATCTGAAATGCCATGTTACAGTGTTTTCCAGGAAAACACTGTAGCATAGTATTTTGTATGCAAATATAGTCACAGTTGCACACAGAATATAGGCATGCTGCCTATCATTTTAAGCAGCAGATGGTGCCTGTGCATCCTTTTCCATTACTTTGCGACTAAGATGCATTTTCATGGAAAAAAAATTTTTTAATGGGAACTGCAGAACTATAAACATGTAAGCATCCTGGATCACTGAGGCTAAGAATTACCAAATGATCAGGCAAGTAGTGCTTGGACTCAATGAATGCAATAAAAAATTGATCTTTGTGGGGGCAGAAAGAAACACATAAAAGTCCAGGCACAAGGAACCTGATTCAGAAGCCACCATCTATGAAAGTTTATTCTTGCAGTTGGCTTTAGCACAATGACCAGATAGTGGCATTACATATCTCTCTATGGGTGGGTTCAAGATGCCCAATAAGTCATCCTCTTTCTGGAAGAACGTTTACTATGAAGCATAGTACCCACAATAAAGCATCTTGACTCCTCCAAATACTTACTCGCCGAGTTGGAATCTGAATCAAATGTCAGGGATTTTCTTTTTGTCCAACAGCATTGATATTACACATATAATCCCATTGGAGTCTGGACTTGCTTGTTTTTGTGACAGGTACAAGAGGGAGGGGAGAATAACCAATATACAGGTTTGTGGTTTTTTTGTTTATTGTACAAACTTAGAAGAGAATCAGTATTCTTTCTCAAAGATATACAGTAGTAAAGAGTTTGGCAGTGGGAGCTGCCTCTCAATGACCTTGGGAGCTGCCTTTATTGTACTTACCACCTTGGAGTCAGCTAGCAAATGGGCTTGTGGTTTTTCTAAAATTATCTGGAATATCCTCTTGCAGAATGAATTTCTGCATGACTGTGAGAGGATGACCTGATACCCATAAATATAAACACAATATATTTCTCATATGCTCCTTGCGTTAACCTGTAAAAATATAAGAACATAAAATATAAGACTAGTATTCGTGATACCAGAAGCAGGGACACATTGGTGGTGTTCATCAGAAACCCATTTTGGCTTTGTTGAATATGGGATGCAGGTTGCACTCTTCTGTATTGGTGCCCAGAGTTGAACACTTGGTTTAGCCGCAAATAGCGGCTAATTCTGACCAGAGTCTTGGTTAGGGCACCCAAACTCCCGACTCCCCTCAGGAGGCTGCAAGAAGAAATGCTAACCTTGCAGCTAATGGGCATCTAAAATCTAAATGGAGCAAAAATTGAAATACTCAATTTGTGGCCCTAATGGTAGGTGCAGGGGAAACTATTGAATCGATATACCGTACTGTATGAATTAACTTAAATGAAACCTTATGTACAGGAAAGTCTATATGCAATTAACCAATCATATTGTAGATACACTTGTAAACAGATATAACTAATCGAAATATGGTATAGGTTGATTCCCCCATATCTGAAATTCTGAAAACCAAGTGTTCTGAAAACCAAAAATATTGTCAGCACAACTTTGTGAAACATTTGCTCTCTGATTGTTCAATGCACACAAACTTTTTCATGCACAAAATTATTAAAATTAATGTATAAACTTCCCTTCAGGCTATGTTTATAAGGTGTATAGGAAACATAAATACATTTTGTTTTTAGACTCGGGTCCTAGTCTCAAGATATCTCATTATTATATGGGCATAATGAATGGTGTAATGGTTAGCATTACTACTTCACAGCATTGAGGTCATGGGTTCAATTCCCACCACGGCATTGTGTGGAGTTTGTATACTCTCCCCGTACTTGCGTGGGTTTCCTCCGGGTACTCCGGTTTCCTCCCACAATCCAAAAATATACTGGTAGGTTAATTGTCTCCCATGTGTGTGCATGTGGTAAGCAGTACAAACTGTAAACTCCACTGGGGTAGGGACTTACAGTATGTGAATGGCCAAACTATTCTCTGTAAAGTGCTGCGGAATATGTGTGCACTATATAAATAACTGGTAATAATAATAAATAAATATGCAAACATTCCAAAATTGGAAATATTCTTTATATCCAATCCAACATACTTCTGTGCACAATGAAGCAAAACACAATTCTACACATGTGATATGGACTGAATTTGAAAAAAGCCTTATACAGTAAATCTGTATGTTGTAAATATTTTGTACTGTATGTCTCATTTATCTTTTACACAATGTTGTAACCTTTATACCGTATTACAGTAATTAATCTTCTCAAACGCATAGCTAATATTGAGTACATTTTTGACTACTCAGGGGTAAATTTACTAAGGTGGGAGTTTTTTTTAGAACTGGTGATGTTGCTCATAGCTCGGATACAAAGAATGGAAGAAATCCTACCGCACCCTCTGGATTGCTGCGATGGGTGTGTAGAGGGAGATGTCACACGATCTCCAAAAGGACATGTACAAGAGAGACAGTACTACCACCTATACGCGCTATCCAACACAATACATGAAATATGCAGTAAAAGGTGTACCAACAATGTAATGTCAATGGTAAATATCCCAAATGGTGTGAAAATATATTATGTAATCCTGTGGGATGGCTAATCCAAAGGAGAATGTCTTTGAGAGCAAAAAAAGTACAACGGGGTACACACCGTACTCACGTTGACACAAGGTGATCAATGCTCATAAGGGTTTCTTTTTCAGTCGAGATTCCGTTTGATAGATGTCTGTTGAACGGGGCCTCTTCAAACTGGTATACAATCTCCCAGAAATACAAACAGTAAGTGTCAACGTGAGTGCGGTGTGTACTCTCAAGGACATTCTCCTTTTGATTACCCATCCCACAGGATTACATAATATATTTTCACACCATTTGGGATATTTACCATTGACATTACATTATTTGTACACCTTTTACTGCATATTTCATGTATTGTGTTGGATAGTGCGTATAGGTGGTAGTACTTTCTCTCTTGTACATGTTGCTCATAGCAACCAATCAGATTCTACTTAACATTTATTTAGCTGCTTCTTGAAATCTGATTGGTTGCTATAGGAATAATCACCAGTTCTAATAAGCTCCTTATTAAATGTACCCATCAGTGTCCAAATTAGAATAGTTTAAACATGTTTTAATAGTTAGATAATTTTGTTAAGTGCTGTATACCTTAGTTAATGTTTAACCACCATCTACAATTCAGATTTGTTCTTTGCATGAAATGTATTCCCTTTACTGTCAGCATTAAGCATTAAGTACTCACCTGATAACAGATGAAATGGCCAAAGGACAAAAGAACATGAAACCAACTACGTTATAAGAATACATGATTTTCATGAATAACTCTCATAGAGAATAATCTCCATACAGTATGACTTAAATGGACACATACTTAAACACAGTTCCAGCACAGACATGTTAATAGGATCCATTACGTTTGAACATTTATTACATTTTTGATTGATGTTTTAATTTTCTAAGTTGGTTAAATGTTCTATGGTTAATTACTTTTTCTGGTACTGTAATATACCCCATCCACATCTTAACATGTTTATAGATCTATAACTCCAAAGTGATTCTACCCATTAGCACTTTACAGTTCTCTGTTATAGGCTTGTCAAATCCATCTGCAGCAAAGAATTTCAAATAGATAGGGAAATATAAGATACTAAAGTGTAACAGGAACGTAAATAAAAAGGTAGCTTTTGAAATATTGTAATATGATTATTGATGGTGTGTTGGAAAATAAAATGTAAGTATTAGCCTAATATAACTCACTATTTTTTTCTTCAAATCTCTAAACAGCTTCAGTTGAGTTTTTAGGTTGATGAAATGTCATTCAATGCTTACCTGTGTAATTTCCATGTAAAACAAAAATAAACAAGTCTTTCTCCATGGAGCCATTGTGGTAGCTTAATAATAATAATAATAGTAATAATAATAATATTGATCTTCACCAGTGTGAAGAAGTTAGAAACTTTTTTTCTTTCCAGTGACAGCTCCTCCCCCGCAGACTCTTTTTCACAAATGGTTTTCTCACTAAACACTCCTCCAAAGACCAGAGCTAAATACCTTATATCTTTTACTGCTGTAAAGGTCCTCATGATTAAACTAAAGTAGTGAAGTTTTGGTATTAGGTCATAGTATTAGCTATTAGGTTGGGGGCTGCTAAATCCTCTGTAACTGTTTAAGAAAAAATAGATATAAATTATAATTCTGTTCATATTGTGAGATGAAAGAATGGCTGTAGTATGGTATGCTGGCGTCCGGGGTCTTGGCGGCCAGCATACTGGCGCCGGAATCCTGGCCTCCAGCAGACTGACAGCTGGGCGAGCGCAAATGAGCCAAATGAGCGCAAATGAGCCCCTTGCGGGCTCGCTGCACTCGCCATGCTGCTGGCGTGGTGGCACGACGCTATCTATTCTCCCTCCAGGGGGGTCATGGACCCCCAATAGGGAGAAAAGGTGTTGGTATTCTGGGTGTTGGTATTCCAGCTCCGGTATACTGTGCGCCAGGATCCCAACAGCTGGAAAAGTAAATACCACCCGAAAGAATGGGAGTCATTCAGATCTGATTGCTGCTGTGCATTTTCGCACAGCGGGCAATCAGGTACTAACCCCGCATGCGTATGTAACGCAATGCACATGTGCGTTGGACAGCATCAAAGGGCATCACCGGCCAGCGACCAGATGGTGCAAAAAATCCGATTGCATGGGCATTCGCAAGGTGACTGACAGGAGGAAGCCATTTGAGGGTGGTAACTGACCATTTACTGGGAATGTCCGTAACAACGCAGGCGTTCGCAAGTGTTTTCAGGGAGGGTGTCTGACGTCAGCTCCGTCCCCAATCAGCCTGATGTGATCGCACTCTAGGAGTAAGTCCTGGGCTGCGCAGAGACTGCACAAAGTGGATTTTAGCAGCTCAGCGTACACATGAGATCGCACACTTGCACAATGAATATACACTCCCCCTGGAGGCGGTGAATATTTGAATGCAGGACAGCAAAATTAGCAGCCCAGCGATCAGATCTGAACGACCCCCAATATACTGTACCGAAAGTTTTTACTTTATGCTGGCTGGAAGTACTGTAATCAACTTGATATCTCTAGCCCCACAACGCAAAGATTCTCTAGAAGTAAAAAGTCTAAACCAAAAATAATCTCTGTTAATATTAATTGCTTCTAATGCAAAGTATTTCATTTCTATTCTACGTATGTGGTGGGATTGATCTAAAGTTCAAAGATTCTGAAAAATATATTCTAAATGTAATCCCTGTTAATATTTTTTTTAAAATCTAACATATTTCCTTCTTCCTTGTTTTACAATAAATAGCCGCAAACACGATGATAAATTTATTAGACGCATTCTTTTTTTTTTTTGCAAACAATTTAGATTTTTATTAATACAAATAAATAAGTACAAAAGCCACCCAAACAATAGTGGCCACTGAATGTGGTCACAATAAGATGGGGGAGGAGGGGGGAATGTAATAGGGTGTGAGAATCAGAAAGTGAGAGATTTTGGGAGATTTCTCCAGTTTTTTTAAAGTGGCAATCATTTACGTGGCAAAATAGATCTGATTTTGCCATGTAAATTATTGCCACATTAAAAAAATCAGGAGAAATCTCCCAAAATCTCTCACTTTCTGATTCTCACACCCTCTTACATTCCTCCCACAGTTATAGAAAGTAGCATAGAACAATGAATAACCACAAACAAAGTAGGAATTTGGGACATCATAAGACATTTATAATACTGTAGCTGAAGAAGTGATCAAAGAAAACTTTGATTACTTCTTCAGCTAGAGTATTATCAATGTATTATAGTATAATAAAAGGGTATCTGCAATAGGTACATAGACAAAAGGTATACAAAAAGATGTATGCTACATACTGTAAATAACAAATTTCAATAACAAACACCACCCACCCCCTAGGCCTCAGTGCAACTAATAGTATCATTCTAAAGTACAAAGTAAGAACCATGTTGTAGTTTCAAACAATTTGGGCTTGGGTATCGGAATCAAGCAAATCGATGTACACACTCCATTTTTCATTATCTGGTAGCTTACCCTGCCAGTTTAAATACAGTAACTGTAATAAAGCCATTTTGACTGCTGCTAAGAAAGGATGCCTAGACACTATCCAGTTGCGTAAATTAATTTTCTTAGCTACCATCACAGTGAGTGTCAGAAATGGGATGAGTTCCGTACGTCTACCCTGTAAATCCCAATTGGCAAAGTTTGCGCATCGCATTGCCAAGGGATGAAGCTTGCAATCTTCATTAATAAACAGCATAACCTTCCCCCAAAACGTTCTAATTCCCAAATACAGTATTATGGAAAAAGGATACATTTAAAAAGCTGGCACTTCAGGCAAGCACCTGATTTACCAAGGATCATATGCAATTTTTGAGTTAAGAATAAAAGTGCAGTGTTTTTATATGGACTTCCTGCAAAAGTGGGTGAAAACCTGGGATCCAGTGATCATCAAGCAGTATGGTTCAGCATTAAGACAGAGACTGACTCGTCCCATACAAAAACAAAGGTGTTGGATTTTAGGAAGGCTGATTTTGTAGGGATGGGAAAATGTGTTAGGATTCTTTGGCAGAGTGGAGGAACTTGGAAACAGTGCAGGAGAGATGGGAAACATTAAAATGTGCAATATTGAAGGCAACAGACCTTTGTATCAAAACTGTTAGGAAAAACACAAGGAAAAGGAAGCCAGTGTGGTTTGCAAAAGAAGTAGCAAATATTGTGAGAGCAAAAAAGATGGCTTTTAGGAAATATAAGCAGACACAAAATAATGAAGACAAAAAGATATATCTTGTTAGACAGAAGGAGACAAAGAAGGTAATCAGATGTGCAAAGGCACAAGCTGAGGAGAAAATGGCCCAGTCAGTGGGTAAAGGAGGCAAAACGTTTTTTAGGTATATAAGCGAAAGGAGAAAAACAAAAGGCGGAATTATAAAACTAAAGACGGACACTGGGAGTCTTGTTGAAGGAGACAATTTAATAGCAGATCATCTTAATGATTATTTTTGCTCAGTATTTACTACTGAAAGAGAGGGGAAGGGGCCACAGTTAAGTTGCAGGGATATTCAGGAAAATGAAACAAGTACATTTACAGAGGAGAAGGTCCTAACAGAACTCTCAAAGCTGAAAGTGGACAAATCTATGGGGCCAGATGGGATACATGCAAGGATACTAAAAGAACTTAAAGAGGTGCTGGTAGCACCATTGACAGAATTATTCAACCAGTCATTAGCTACAGGAGTAATTCCAGGGGACTGGAAGAGAGCAAACGTAGTCCCACTGCACAAAAGTGGAAGCAAGGAAGAGGCAAACAACTACAGACCAGTGAGTCTTACATCAGTAGTAGGGAAATTGATGGAAACACTCTTAAAAGAAAGAGTTGTAGATTATCTCAAATACGGCAATTTACTGGATCCCAAACAGCATGGATTCACTGGGGGGAGATCATGTCAAACAAATCTTATTGACTTTTTTGATTGTGTGACTAAAGTGATGGATAAAGGTGGAGCCATGGATATAGCTTATCTAGACTTTAGTAAGGCTTTTGACACAGTTCCACATCGCAGACTGCTAAATAAACTTGAAAGTTTGGGATTGGATATTAGGATTATTGAATGGATAAGATCTTGGTTGAAGGATAGAAAACAGAAAGTTGTGGTAAATGGAGTGCATTCACAGGAGGGAAATGTTACCAGTGGAGTACCCCAGGGATCTATACTTGGACCAGTGCTTTTTAATATCTTTATTGGTGACATTGCAAATGGCATTAAAGGGAAAGTATGCCTTTTTGCAGATGACACAAAGGTATGCAACAGGGTAGACACACCAGGTGGGGTAAAACAAATGATTGAGGATCTAGGTAGACTAGAGGAATGGTCAAGAGTCTGGCAATTACAGTTTAATGCCAAAAAATTTAAAATCATGCACTTGGGTCTCAAAAATCCTAAAGCTAAATACAGTATTAATGGCACTATACTGGAAACTACTGAGGAGGAAAGGGATCTAGGAGTCACTATTTCAGATGACTTAAAGGCAGGTAAGCAATGTAACAAGGCAATGAGAAAGGCTAGTCAGATGCTTGGCTGCATTGGGAGAGGAATCAGCAGCAGAAAGAAAGAAGTAATAATGCCACTGTATAGGTCATTGGTACGGCCTCATCTAGAATACTGTATTCAGTTCTGGAGGCCCTATCTTCAAAAGGATATTAATACATTAGAAACTGTACAAAGGAGGGCAACTAAAATGGTGCATGGCCTACATCACAAAACATACCCAGAAAGACTAAGAAATCTCAATATGTATAGTTTGGAGCAGAGAAGGGAAAAGGGGGACATGATAGAAACTTTCAAATATATCAAGGGTTTTAACAAAGTCCAGGAGGGAAACATTCTCCAAATGAAGAGAAGCAATAGGGCACGAGGACATGCACTGAGACTGGAGGGGGGGAGGTTCAGGGGAAATTTGCGGAAAAATTATTTCACAGAAAGGGTAGTGGACAAGTGGAATAGCCTCCCATCAGAGGTGGTAGAGGCTAAGACAGTAGAGCAATTTAAACATGCATGGGATAGACATAAGGATATCCTTACAAAGAAATAAGGATCAAATAAGGTTAGAGATACAAATAATATAAAAAAAAAAAAAAGGGGCAGACTAGATGGGCCAAGTGGTTCTTATCTGCCGACAAATCTATGTTTCTATGTTTCTATGTTTCTATAACATGGTACAAATCAGAATTGTAATAGTTTTCTCCATATGTTTCAATAATACAGGTGGAGGTAATTTGTGGAATACACATACTCCCGCGTTTTTCCCTGAAACGGCAGTGTTTTTTCACACACACCCATAAAATGGCAAGTTTCCGCCCAGAAACACCCACTTCCTGTCAATCACACTCCGATCACCAGAACAAAGAAAAAACATTGTAATGCTGTGAGTAAAATACCAAACTTCTTAGCAAATTTACTTGGCGCAGCCGCAGTGCGAACATTGCGCATGCGCAGTTTGCGGAAAATCGCTGCGATGCGATGAAAAATAACGAGCGAACAACTCGGAATGAGGGCCATAGTGCGCATGCGCTAAGCATTTTAGCACAAAACTTAGTAGATTTACTCACATCCGAACTAAGAATTTCCATCGTTGAAGTGATCGGAGTGTGATTGACAGGAAGTGGGTGTTTCTGGGCGGAAACTGACTGTTTTCTGGGAGTGTGCGGAAAAACGCAGGCATGCCAGGATAAAACGTGGGAGTGTCTTGAGAAATGGGGAAGTGGCTGGCCGAACGCAGGGCGTGTTTGTGACGTCAAACCAGGAACGAAACGGGCTGAGCTGATCGCAATGTAGGAGTAAGTCTCGAGCTACTCAGAAACTGCTAAGAATTTTCTATTCGCAATTCTGCTAATCTTTCGTTCGCAATTCTGCTAAGCTAAGATACACTCCCAGAGGGCGGCGGCCTAGCGTGTGCAATGCTGCTAAAATCTGCTAGCGAGCGAACAACTCAGAATGACCCCCATTGTGTAACCTGAATAAATCTATAGAAATCTTTAGCAGATAGGGTATACCGAGCGCTGATCCTTTGAAACATGAGAATGTTGCGCCCGGATCATAAATGTCATTAATAGCCACTATCCCCTTTTACCGCCATCTGGAAATTCCAACATTATCCAGGCCTGGCTGAAAAGAAGGGTTGCCCCACAGGGTGGCATATTTAGAGAACAATTGTCTATGTTTTAGCTTTCAAATAATGGTTAACCAAGTGGCATAAGCATCATAAAACAATAGATTAGACAGTGCATGCTGTGGCAACATTATTGTACACACACTTTTAATGGTTTCCTGTCATATAGTAGTGTCATTTGATAGAGTTATGATAGACCGATTATGGACATGCAGACATTCCAGTGAGTCTGGCCATATTTTTTAAGTTGCAATCATTTAAAAGGCCAAATCAATCTAGTTTTGCCGTATAAATGATTGCCGCTCTTAAAATATGGCCAGACTCACCAGAGTCTAGTTTTCAAGAGACCCTTTCAACTTTTTTAAATGTGGTCTTCCTTGGTGCTGTTACATTACCTCTTTCCATTTAATACTTTACTGTATTTAACATGTATCATAATGATCTAGCTTTGGATCTAGGTTAGCAATTCAGAATAATCTTATATATGTTGCTCAACCTTTACTGAAAAACATTTTGATTTACATGGTTTGTTTTTATATGTCTTCTGTTTCTGGATGATTAAGGGGCCATGTCTTATAACTGTGCACACGCGGATAATGACATACCTTAAGACATTACATTGCAAGCCTTTCTCTTAATACAAAGAATCATTAGAAAAACCCACCAATCATATACTGTATGTGAAAAAAAAATATTGCCATTTCAGTAATTCAGATCCTCATCAAACACCATATTCTACTCTCAGACAGACAACATACAGTCTTGTATAAAAATGAAGGCACATACAGTATGTGTAGTTGCAGCATATGACATCATTTTAATCCTATTTGTCTGGGTGTTGCTCAAAGAGAAGTATTCCAAGGCTAATGACATAGTGGTAAAATATCACAGATTGCCTAGAGGGTTGGGGGTATATAGATCAATACATGTTATGTTTCTGAACACAGGTTTCAGATTGAGGAAAATGCACTAGGATATAGGTTGTCAGACATCATGCCTGGTTTAGATAATAGGGTCAGGTAGGCTTCATTATATGCAACAATGTGAGAGAAATGGAGTTCACTAGCAATCACGCTTTCTCACTTCAAATTGTAAAGGTTATTGATGTTATACAATTCAGTTTTCTATAATGTACCAGAGCAGTCAAAAAGTTTACTACTATATAACAGGAATGTTTAGTCATCTAGTAATACATGAATGTTGTATATATATATATATATATATATATATATTTTTTTTTTATATATATATATATATATATATATATATATATAAAATATATATACTGTATACATATAAGCACTTTTGCAGGTCACTCCCTCTGCTCAAAATAGCTGGCTCTGGTGCCTTCCTTTTTTATTATTTATTATTTATTACCAGCTATTTATATAGCGCACACATATTCCGCAGCGCTGTACAGAGAATATTTGCCCATTCACATCAGTCCCTGCCCCAGTGGAGCTTACATTCTATATTCCCTACCACATGTACACAGACACATTCACGCTTGAGGGTCAATACCCACTAATAAATCATCCATAATATAGGTGGCATTGAAATACCCATATAGGGTATATTTAATGTATGTGACGTTTCGGGGAACGTATCCTCTTCCTCAAGACATAGCAAACCAGTGAATAAACAGGTGTATAAATAGTTACTAAAAAATTACTTACCCCAGAGAAAACTCCGCCCTTTCTTAGTTGATTCCGTGATCCCGCCGCTCAAGGCCCTGTAGTGAGCACTTGCGGTTGCTGCAGGTCCATCGCGCCGGAAGACACGTCATGCGGCCAGACCCGGGACCAGGGAAACGCACTGTAAACAAACAATGTTGTGTACACAACATTAGCACAGCACTAAGTGCAGAGTGACAACTCTATCAAAAATAGTGCAAATAAAGTTGCCTCCAAACCAAATGTCACTGCGTCTCAGATAAAAACATAATAAAATAGCACATTACTTTCAAAGAACATATACGATCCTCAACAATACAAATATATTCAAAATATAATAATGAAAGTGCTAAACAAATAAGGTATTCAACCTTACCTGTCAATAAAAAGTGCTTTGCATAAAAAGTGCATCATAATTAATCCTGAGTGACTGAAAAATAATACAATTGAGTGTCTTAAACAGCACTGTAATAATATCAGCACTGGTATAAGCTGAGTGAGATGCTAATGTGCAGCTAAGTAATAGCTAAAAAATTATAAAAATATAAAATAATCTAGTGGCCACCATGAATATATACATTAAGGCATGCAACTCATTTAAATACATCCACAATGAAGTTAAAGAGATTAATACTGGACATGTATTGATAAATAACACTTAATTAAGATGTATGGATTGAAGAACTAATATCAACCATTAAAAGAAATTAAATAAAATGTATCAGTCCTAATGACTCATTCAGGCCCTACGGTGCTACACAATCCAATTGGAAAATCCATCTGGACTCTAATTGTAGCAAACTTTTTCCTCTGTGACCTCCACGTCTGGAGGCTGGAACATGGTCGATGGTCTTATATTTGAGCATTGCCATATTATGTTTAAAAGTTGCAAAGTGACGGGCCACTAGTTGCTCACTGGTCCCTGAACTTAAAGCAGCCCGAATGGCTGACCTGTGTTGGTTAATACGGGTCTTAAACTGGCACTCTGTTTTGCCCACATAATAAAGCCCACATGGGCACATGATGACATAGATGACAAAACGTGACGTACAGGTTAATGGCCATCTGATCTGGAAACTTTTGCCTGTATGGAAGTGGGTAACAGTATTCCCTGTAACCATGTATGAACATGCTGTGTATCCTAGGCACCCGTAACAGCCGTTCTTCTGACCCAAGAAATTTTAAGGTTTTTGCTTTACATTGAATACACTCACATCAGTTTTCACCACAATATCTTTAATATTTTTGCCATTAAAGTAGCTGGTCATTAGTTTGGTATTGTGAAAACATTTTAAATCAGGATCTGATGTAACAATTTGCCATAGGTCCCTAGCTTTTTTAGTAGTTTGTGTGCTGCTTGTGTAAAATCAATTTACCCACGGCAACATCTTTTTTGTTTTTGCTCTAAAGCTAACCCTGGTGGAATTTTGTGCATGTGTTTTGCAAGCTTCAGTTCTTGCTTTTTGTAGATCCTTCAAAGGGTAGCCTTGTTCTATAAATTTTAGTACCATGGTATCCAATTGCTCCTCATCGGTAGAGAGATCACTGTTAGCTCTACAGACCCGTAGGAATTGGGAGTGCAGTAATCCCCGTATAGTAGGAACTGGATGAAAGCTGTTGTGGTGAAGTATAGTTTTGCGATCAGTGGGTTTTGTATAGAGTGAAGTACTGATTTTGCCATTCTCTAATTTAATCAGGATAGCTAAGTAACAGATCTCTGATGGAAAGACATGGTTAATTTACTGGGGCTGCTTGACACGTTTCTTTTTTATCACCTCAATGAGAATATCTAGATCACCCTGCCAAAAGATTAGCAGGTCATCTATATAGCGATAATACATAATAATTGCTCATGTAATGGCTGCCTCTTCCAAAAAAAAAACCCTTTCTACTTCCCACACATAGCTATTGGCAAACGACGGAGCTACCGTCGAACCCATTGCACGCCCCATTGTTTGTCTGTTAAACTGACCGTTAAATGTTAAAAGACATCTAACAGCCTCCAAACCTGCTTTGTGAGAAATGCATGTGTAGATGCTGGCAATGTCCAGAGTCACCAATGTTGTGTCCTCTGGAACACTGGCCATCTGTGCAAATTTGTGTAGTAAAGTGCTGGTGTCTTTAAGATGGGTAAATGTGTCCTGAATGCATGGTTGTAAATAAGTATCCAAGAATACTGCAACTGGTTCACACAGAGACTTACTGGGGCAAGACATATTTTAATAACTATTTATACATGTGTATGTTCACTGGTTTGCTATGTCTTGAGGAAGGGGATACGTTCCCCGAAACATCACATACAGTGATTTTACTCTATATGGGTTTTTCACAGTCTTTCCGTCTCTGAGTGCCGTCTATATTATGGATGAGATAGATAGATAGATAGATAGATAGATAGATAGATAGATAGATAGATAGATAGATAGATAGATAGATAGATAGATAGATAGATATGAGATGTGCGGCTGTTTTGTGTTTGGTTCTAATTCCACTTTCGTGTTTTGGTTCTGTGTGATGTTTGTATAGACTCAACAAACAAGGAGCACTTATAAAATAACATATAATGCAATTTATTAAGAATACATATAAAATAGCAATACAGTAATTACTGCATAAACATTTGTACCAAAAAAACAATAAGAACAATCTAAGATGGCAGTGAATGAAGCATGGCAATTTAGATGTAATATAAATGAAGCTCAAATGAAATTAGTAGAGTTGAGGTCCATATATTGATGGTATAAAGCTGGTAAATCCAGAATCAGTGGGCAGGATTTTTTCCTAAAGCATAAAGTCCACAGCTTTAAATAGAGTGGAGTGGGGACGTTATGCTCACCCCTAATCAAAGATTTAGTTCTCACCCACTGCAGGTAGTGACCGTACTTTCCCGTCGATGGCAGTGCAGACGTGTCAGCTCCAAACAGCGGATCGATTCCCCCTCTGTAGGTATGCAAGGCGAGAAAAAAGGTGAGTCCACAATACCTAGTCTGCTGACGGGGCTTGTTGCTAAGCGACAGTCAGTTGTTAAATATTCCTAACGCAGCGGGCGGCTGGGGGAGGACATGTCCACTTCAAATGATAATTGCTGCTTATTCCCAAGGGCGGACACTCAAACTCTGCAGCCCTCAGTGTTTTGGTTTTGGCTTGGTTTTGCCAAAACCACCCTTTCGTGTTTTGGTTTGGTTTTGGATCTGGATGATTTTTGAAAAAAACATAAAAACAGCTAAAATCACAGAATTTTGGGGTAATTCTGCTCGTACGGTATTATTAACCTCAATAACAATCATTTCCACTCATTTCCAGTCTATTCTGAACACCTCGCAATATTGTTTTTAGGCCAAAAGGTTGCACCAAGGTTGCTGGATGACTAAGCTAAGCGACACAAGTGGACAACAAAAACACCTGGCCCATCTAGGAGTGGCACTGCAGTGTCAGACAGGAGGGCAGATATAAAAAAAGCCCCAAACAGCACATCATGCAAAGAAAAAAAATAATTGTAATGAGGTAGTTGTATGACTAAGCCAAGTGACACAAACAATTGGCCAATCTAGGCATGGCACTGCAGTGGCAGACAGGAGGGCAGATATAAAAAAAAAGGCCCCAAACAGCACATCATGCAAAGAAGAAAAATAATTGCAATGAGGTAGTTGTATGACTAAGCCAAGCGACACAAACAATTGGCCCATCTAGGCATGGCACTGCAGTGGCAGACATGAGGGCAGATATAAAAAAGGCCCCCAACAGCACATGATGCAAAGAAAAAAAAAAAGGTGCACCGAGGTTGCTGTATGACCTAAGCTAAGCGATACAACCACCTGGCCCATCTAGTAGTGTCACACAGTGGCAGAATGTCGCGAGTGGGCCGCAATTGTTCGGTCCACTGACAGCATCTCCAGCACACTCCAGTCACTTTAAAAAAAATCTGCAATTGGTGGACTTATATGGCAGTACGCCAGGACTAATACAGCAGTACCCCTGGACTCATAAGGCAGTGTCACAAAGGATGGCACTTTTCAAAAACTAGGCCCCAAACAGCACCTCATGCAAAGATGTCAAAGAGGTGCAATGAGGTAGCTGTATGACTAAGCCAAGCGACAAAAACAATTCCAACTGGAAATTATACATCCAAATCACTGGAATTATACGTCCAAATCAATGGAATTAATTGGCAAGATCACTGTAATTAATAATTATACATCTAAATCACTGGAATTAAATGGCAAAATCTCGCTATCGCCTGCCTAGTGAAGTGGAATATAGATGGGATTTGGTACCGGGGACACAATACCTCCATAAATTGTCTAAATCCCACTGCACTAATGGCGGATACCGGATGCATGTCTCACACCAACATTAGTGTCAAGGCCTCAGTTATGAGGGTTTCCATCGTCATGTGAAGCTGATCCCCTAGTCATGAACATAGGCCAGGGCCTCAGCCGTTCCTTGCCACTCCGTGTCATAAATGGCATATTGGCAAGTTTACGTTTCTCCTCAGACGATTTAAATTTCTTTTTTTGGGTCTTTTTACTGAATTTTGGCTTTTTGGATTTTACATGCCTCTACTATCACAATGGGCATTGGCCTTGGCAGACGACGTTTATGGCATTTTATCGTCTATGTCATGGCTAGTGGCAGCAGCTTCAGCACTAGGAGGAAGTGGTTCTTGATCTTTCCCTATTTTATCCTCCAAATTTTTGTTCTCCATTATATTTCTGGAGTTATATAACACAATATGCAGCACAAGAGCACTGGACATATGGCAGCAGAGGATACCACTGTGACTGGTCACTGGAATGACTGATGGCTGATGCACAGGACACTACCACTGGTCTGATGCAGGACAACAGAGCAACACTGTAAGGGACTTATTATTATACAGCAGCACTGGACATATGGCAGCAGAGGATACCACTGTGACTGCCTTCTTACTGAAATGACTGATTGCTGATGCACAGGAAACTACCACTGGTCTGATGCAGGACAGCACAGCAACACTGTAAGGGACATATTATTATACAGCAGGGGTGGTCTTCAGTATGCCGGCGGTCGGGCTCCCGGCGACCAGCATACCGGCGCCGGGAGCCCGACAGCCGGCATACCTACACTTATTCTCCCTCGTGGGGGTCCACGACCCCCCTGGAGGGAGAATAAAATAGTGTGGTGCGCATAGCGCGCCACCATGCCCGTAGCGTGGGGAGTGCAGCGAGCCCGTAAGGGGCTCATTTGCGCTCGCCACACTGTCGGTAAGCCGGCGGTTGGGCTCCCGGCGCTGGTATTCTGGTCGCCGGGAGCCCGACCACCGGCATATCGTAGTGAACCCATACAGCAGCACTGGACATATGGCAACAGAGTATACCACTGTGACTGCCTGGTCACTGGAATGACTGATGGCTGATGCACAGGACACTACCACTGGTCTGATGCAGGACAACACAGCAACACTGTAAGAGACTTGTTGTTATTATTATACAGCAGCACTGGACATATGGCAGCAGAGGATACCACTGTGACTGGTCACTGAAATGACTGATGGCTGATGCACAGGACACTACCACTGGTCTGATGCTGGACAACACAGCGACACTGTAAGGGACTTGTTATTATTATACAGCAGCACTGGACATATGGCAGCAGAGT
The DNA here is from genome assembly GCF_028390025.1 of Pseudophryne corroboree. Taxonomy (NCBI): domain Eukaryota; kingdom Metazoa; phylum Chordata; class Amphibia; order Anura; family Myobatrachidae; genus Pseudophryne; species Pseudophryne corroboree. The sequence continues at coordinate 140,537,393 of NC_086447.1, forward strand.
ATACCACTGTGACTGGTCACTGGTATGACTGATTGCTGATACACAGGACACTACCACTGGTCTGATGCAGAAAAACACAGCTACACTGTAAGGGACTTGTTATCATTATACAGCAACACTGGACATATGGCAGCAGAGTATACCACTGTGACTGGTCACTGGAATGACTGATGATTGATGCAAGCACAGGGCACTACAATCATCACTAACTACAACTGGTCTGATGCAGCACAATACACTACCACTGTACTGATGCAGCACAACACAGCACCACTGGACTGGACTTATACAGCAGCACTGGACATATGGCAGCAAGAGGACACAACCACTGTGACTGGACAAATGCAGCACAAGACACAGACACTGAGGACACTGAGAGAACGGAGACACGTCCTCTCTCTATACTCTCCAATACCGTAGTGAAAATGGCAGGGACACGCGGCTCCTTACATGGAATCAAAATCCTGCGAGAATCCGACAGTGGGATGATGATGTTTTGCCTTGTTCGGGTTTCCGAGTCAGGTGGGAAAACCGGAGCCTGACTCTGATCCGAGCTCGGAGAGTGAAGTCCGGTAGGGTTCGGTTCTCTGAGAACCGAACCCGCTCATCTCTAATATATATATATATATTTTTTTTTTATTACACTGTGATGATGTGGTGTAATTTGCTCGGTGGAGGATGGTATTGGTGCAGTGTCCAGTGCTAAATCAGGATTCACAGACAGCTTTTCCGGTGAATAAGTGTAATGATTTACTGTTTTACTGGCAGCATTCAACACAAATGAACAGAAGATAAAAATAACAAGCATTAAGGGCACTGACTTACTTCTTCACTTCTATCCTTGGGCAGCTAGTCTGGATTCACAGAGTCTCACACTCTGTTTCCTGCAAAGTAACAAAGACTCTGGCCTGTCTTCATTCTGTCAGCACAAACTCAGTCCCAGAGTTACCCTGCAGGTAGAAGTCTGCAAGATAACACAGGTTCCCGCCTGGCTTGTCTTGTTGCCACAACTTTACAAGTGCAATTTCCTCAGAGCTTGATAGCTCACTCTGGGGGTCATTCCGAGTTGTTCGCTCGTTGTAGTAGATTTACTCACGTCCGAATGAAGAATTTTCATTGTTGATGTGATCGGAGTGTGATTGACAGGAAGTGGGTGTTTCTGGGCGGAAACTGACCGTTTTCTGGGAGTGTGCAGAAAAACGCAGGCGTGCCAGTATAAAACGCGGGAGTGTCTGGAGAAACGGGGGAGTGTCTGGCCGAACGCAGGACATGTTTGTGACGTCCAACCAGGAATGAAATGGGCTGAACTGATCGCAGTGTAGGAGTAAGTCTGGAGCTACTCAGAAACTGCTAAGAATTTTCTATTTGCAATTCTGCTAATCTTTCGTTCACAATTCTGCTATGCTATGATACACTCCCAGAGGGCGGCGGCCTAGCATGTGCAATGCTGCTAAAATCTGCTAGCGAGCGAACAACTCGGAATCACCCCCTCTGCCACATGCAGGTTTGGACTGACCTCCTGACCCTCAGTAGCCTCTGAGCATACTGCAAGCTGTTTGGACTGTGGACTTGAACTGTGTAACTGCCCCATCTCCACCAGGGCTCTGCCTCAACAGGACAGCCTTTAGGTGTGGTCACACTTGCTTTTTCTTCCTTGTGTAGGCAGATCCCTCCTGCTGCACACAGAACTTGTGGCTGACCATCGCCACCTAGCTTCATTCTACCGCAATATAATATATACATAGATATATTCAGTCAATATTATTATATATTTGGAAATCTATTAGTGAAATTGCTAAATAACATAAATAATACCTTTTAATGCAATATTTTTATTTATTTTGTATTTTATCTGTTCTGCTTTTACTTTTTTTATCGGGTTTTACTATATTGTGAAGTTTTAAGTGTATCACTTTAAAACATCTTTTTCACTTTGTATGTTTTTATGCAACAAGATTTGTACTGTATTTTTAAGAGTAGTTGTTCCTGTTGGCATATTACATGATTGCTCACGTGGAATATTTATTCCCAATTACTTCCCTTTCAGCAGAAGTGTGGATTAATCACGGATGATTTGAGCTGTGACTTATCTTCTAGTGATCAGACTGATGATCTTTATAATTAGACATTTCAATTTATTGCACCTTCCAGAGATTAAGCAGTAACATATAAAGAACAGCAGTCTCGATGTCCTAATGCTTAAAAGGTAACTATGTTAGATTTAGTCCTATGATTATAGATAAATACTGTAGATAGATAGATAGATAGATAGATAGATAGATAGATAAATAGATATATTGATTCCATCTCTGAAATTAATATGCAGTGCAGTACAATCCAAAATATTGTTAATATTTGTGTGCACTGCAGCCAGGGGCAGATTGGGACACAGGGACACCATGGCGGTTCCTGGTTGGCCGTTCCCTTTGTCCTATCAGTGGCCACCTGCCCCCCCAATACAGGGCCAGCCGCCGCGATCGGAATTTGTGAAGCGTTACCTGACAGAGTGCTTTTAAAATACTGGTGATGCTGCCGCCTTCACCGCTGGTGATGCTGCGGCTCAGAGATAAAAACTCTCCTCTCCTGTGCGGCCACCGCATAGGAAACCACCACAACCCCGCAGTGGCCGCACAAGAGAGGAGAGTTTTATCTCCGAGCAGCAGCATCACAAGCGGCGGAGGCGGCAGCGTTACCAGTGGCAGAGACGGCAGCGTTACCAGCGAGCGAAGGCGGCAGCAGTGTTCCCTCTTCCACCAGGTAACCTGTTAAAAATAAAATTTAATGCAATTGTTGAGCCACTGCGAGGTGGTGAGATGGGGGGGAGGGTTGCTGGCCACTGTGGGGGAAGTGAGCCGCTGATTGGGGTAGAGAGGGGGGGTTGCCAGGTGCTGCGGGGTCAGAGATGGCAGGTTTGCTGGAGACTGCTGGGGGAAGAGAGGGAGGTTGCAACTTACTGTACTGGGGGGAGAAAGAGATTGGGGGGAAGCTGGTGGCTGTATACTGCAGGGTTATTTGCCGGTTGTATGTCGGCTACTTATGTGCATTGAATCTGACCATGTAATCTCACCTGGCGGCTGCATGCATGGAGGCAAGGGACACACATCATGGGAAATTGAAACAGTCAGTGTATCCATGTGTCAGCATCTGTCTATGTTATGTTTGTGTGTGTGTAATCGTCAGTGTGTCAGCATCTGCATGTGTGTCAGAGTCTATGTGTATAGGCTTCTGTGTGTCAGCATCTGTGTGTCAAGCAACACTGTGTCAGCATCTGTCTGTGTGCCAGTGTCTGTGTGTTAGCGTCACTGCATCAACATTGGTTTGTGTGTCAGCGTCAGTGAGTCAGTGTCTGTTAGCATCAGTGTGTCAGCATCTGTCTATCAGCATCTGTGTGTCTGTGTTGTGCTCTACCTGGTACAATGTGTATAATGTGCTCTACCTGGTGCAATGTGTATAACGTACTCTGCCTGGTGCAATGTGTATAATGTGGTCTACCTGGTGCAATGTGTATAATGTGCTCTACCTGGTGCAATGTGTATAACGTGCTCTGCCTGGTGCAATGTGTATAATGTGCTCTACCTGGTGCAATGTGTATAACGTACTCTGCCTGGTGCAATGTGTATAATGTGCTCTACCTGGTGCAATGTGTATAATGTGCTCTACCTGGTGCAATGTGTATAATGTGCTCTACCTGGTGCAATGTGTATAATGTGCTTTACCTGGTACAATGTGTATAATGTACTCTGCCTGGTGCAATGTGTATAATATGCTCTACCTGGTGCAATGTGTATAATGTGCTCTACCTGGTGCAATGTGTATAACGTGCTCTGCCTGGTGCAATGTGTATAATGTGCTCTACCTGGTGCAATGTGTATAACGTACTCTGCCTGGTGCAATGTGTATAATGTGCTCTACCTGGTGCAATGTGTATAATGTGCTCTACCTGGTGCAATGTGTATAACGTGCTCTGCCTGGTGCAATGTGTATAACGTGCTCTGCCTGGTGCAATTTGTATAACGTACTCTGTCTGTTGCAATGTGTATAACGTGATCTGCCTGGTGCAATGTGCATAATGTGCTTTACCTGGCGTAATGTATATAATGTGCTTTACCTGGTGCAATGTGTATGTGTGCTTTACCTGGTGCAATGTGTATAATGTGCTCTGCCTGGCACAAAGTGTATAAAGTGCTTTACCTGGTGCAATGTGTATAATGTGCTCTGCCTTGCACAAAGTGTATAATGTGCTTTACCTTGTGCAATGTGTATAATGTGCTCTGCCTGGCACAAAGTGTATAATGTGCTTTTCCTGGTGCAATGTGTATAAGGTGCTCTGCCTGGTGCAAAGTGTATACCATGCTGTACCTGGTGCAAAGTGTAGAATGTGCTCTATTTGGCTCAATATGTATAACATGCTCTACCTGGCGCAGTGTGTATAGGAGGTTCTAGCTGGTGCAATGTGTATAAGCAGAACTACTGTGTTGTGTAATGTGAATTGACACTATTATGTGACCACGCCCTTCCCCCACGAAACCACGCCCCTAAAAGTTTGCTGCACTTTCCATTCCAGCATGTGACCAGGCCTCCTGAGAGACAATCCTTCCCACTTGACAGACTCCACCCCCTCAACAGAACAGACCCCACGCCTATTAGGGCTGCTTCCATAAATTTCCCGGGCTGGTTTTCGATCCCAATCCGCCCCGACTGCAGCCTTCAAAGTTGTTAACTGTTTGCATGCTTAATAACTTTTCATTTATTCTAATCATTTGGGTGATGAGATGGGAGAAAGCTGAAATAACTGTATCCTTAAACAGACAGCCCAATGTATTTGTTGCCCAACTATCTTGCTTTGGTTGGTAATAAAAGATTGTGTAAAGCTGGGCACACTAGCACCACCAGCAATCGTGCCGATGTGCAGGGCGATAACCCTTTGCCCTGCACATCGGGTGATATTAATGAGCATCGGAATAGTCACTGTTCCGTCCCTCATTAAAATTCACTGCATCATATATGAGGTCGTGTGACTGGCTGCGGAGCACGGCCAATCACACGACCTCGCATGCGACCCTTGAGAGTGCATAACCGGCCGTACATACTGCACAATACGGTCTATTTGTCATTCCAATTCATCTGGATCGGACAAATCGGCATGATATTGTGCAAGTGGTACCCAGCTTAAAAGTTAATAAAGGTTGTTACTGTAAGTGATGTTGATAGTGAGTTTATAATTGCCTCAAAGTGTGATGTCCATGCTTGCTGCAAATTTTAGACATGATATTTTGCATATTTCAATACACAGTAACTACTTGTTTGTGGAATTCAACAACACAATAATTAGGGACTGACTGTAGCATGTGTAAAAATATTGCTGCTCTTAAGCTAATTAAACAAATAAAGGACAATTTCTAATTTGAATAAGTGCTCTGGACTTTCTAACTTCTAATGATGTTGTGTCTACTCTCAGGAACTTGAAGAGCTTCTAAGTAGCTGACTAAGGAATTAAAATAAAGACAATTCACTCTCCTAAAGCAGCAGTAGGCTAAAAAAGTTATCTAATAAAAATCTATCTAAACTACAGTAAATGTATTCAGAATGGATATTCCACTGTTCCACTGTCCATCTTTTGGAGGGACTCCGGTTCCCTTTCTTGTGTATATCTGGATGGTATTTTCCAAGGTTTTATTGCTTTAATATATACCCCAGTGTTGGGGGATTGTTTGAAATAAATACGTTTTTCATTTTCATAAAAACGTGGACATTTGGCGTTTTTGGGAGCTATATGGATTTGGTTGGAAGTTGTTCAGAGGAATTACATGTGCATGGCAAGGAATAAAGAAACCTTGATGGGCATGGATATATCCTTTTTGATTGTGAGTGGGGTACACCTGTTGAAGTTATCTATGTATCCCCTATAAAGATACCGCTATATGCAAGTTATCCCATATATCTTCAGTGAGTGGGGTACGCTTACTTCAGATTAACATTCCCGGTATATACAGGGCAAACATACAAATATATCTTAAGGAGACACAACCTGAGAAGGCGAAAACATACCTTTACAAGCTTTTCACTGTTTCACATATGTGTAAGTGGGGAACGTTTCTCCTGCCCCCAGCTTGGAATTTCTCTTGCACATATATTCACAGTTATTATACAAAAAGTCCTTCCTTTTGGGGTAATCCTAGAATTTATACACACATCAATTACACCTTACAACGTTTACTATATACTACGCATTGGGATTCTTTTATTTTTTTACATATTTGGAACTCAATTACATGTTGGAATCGAGTTGAAGGGAATCAGGACCTCCTATAGGAAAACCAGTGGCAAAAAAACCTTGATATACTTGATACCGACTTCAAACTTGTGAGCTGGGGTACGCACCTTTCTGCACTATAGAAGATAAAGATACCTTGATGGGCTTTTCCCACTCTACAAATCTAGTGAGTGGGGTACGCCAATCTAATCATGTTTAATACCATATTACACACCATATGATGATAATTTTGGTGGTGAACTAATAGATACCTTTATGCACATATCTCTACGTATTAAAGTGTGAGTCAGGGTATGTCCCTATCACATCTATTTGCACTTAACCAAGAAGTACTATAAAATAGTTAAAAGTGAACATTTAATGTTGTTAATATAAGACTGTTCTACACATATGCACTATTTTTTGTTTTTCATATTTTTTACAACATTTGGAGAGTAATATTGGATGAAAACAGAATGAAGAAATGAATACCATTGGAATTCACTAGGAGGGACGTATTGTATTTATTGTAACATATGTGTGCACATTTGTGTTTTTTTCACATTTCTAGTTTTTGTATATATTGACACAATTTACAGCACCAGGGTTGCGCTTCTTCCAAACAATTTTTGTCCATTCTCTGAAAGTGTGGTGACACTTTGGGAAGGAGCACAATTCAGGGCAGCTTTTCCTGGCACCAGTGTGATAGGACTTCCATACCCCATTTCTTGTATCATTATCAGTGACTTAAATACAAATCATATTTGCTAATTTGACCAAAAATGCCTCAAGATCGGAGATCAATACATACAACCAATAAATGACCAAATTAGTCATGTGTTTGGAAGTAAAATGTTTTTTTTTTTTAATCATGAGGCATATAAAAAGAGCCCAACACAGCTGCAGCACTGTTGCCAATTCCAACATGGCTGAAACTAACTGAATGGACCCAGGGGCAAGACTCAGAACAGATTCACCAGCAGATAGAAGTAATGCAGAGCCAATAAATATTGTAATTCTAACCTTCAACTGCAATTTTTGTTTTTTTCCTTACAGGTTATTCAGGCTACAGTTGTTTCTCCCTGGCTTCTGACTCCATTGTCACTTCCGGATACTACTGCTGAAATAAAGTATAATTATGAGCGTAAGACCACTAGATCAGTAATATAATGGACTTTTGGGCTAATAAAATCTAGGTACTGCTGTCTTGACAAATATGGTAGTATTTTACTGTATTCTCCATCTAGAATCTTACATTGTGCTCTGCTGCTGTCTATTGCATAATCTGTGCTTGGAAAACAGTCCTATTTGGCTTCTATTGACTTTAGCTGATACAGTCCATAGAATCCGGTATTTTGCACATTCCCAATCCTACAGCCTCTTGTGTGTATGCACCCTTTCCGATGCCTGCCAGATCCAATGTGTAAGTACAGGGACCTAGATAGCTGGGGCTGGTTCTCTCCTCTCTGGTCAAGGCACAGGTAGCAGCAGCCCCCCTCCTACCTGAAGGTAGAGGCCGTCACTAACTCACAGTTTACTAGAGATGCTAATTTGCAACATGAGTCGCAAAGGAATTTGTGCAATTAATGTTCAATGTCACAGATTCAGCATAACAAAATGTGCAGGTAGCAGTAGCTGCGGCATTTTACATCGGAAACTTTTTTACACAGATTTTGGGACTTAAAGTAGTTACACACAGATGTATTAGTACCGCAAGCCCCAGTGGTCAGAGTAAGCCAGTAATTTAGTTTTGTTGCTTCTTACAGTCTTTAGTGGTGCAAAAAAGACGTAACTTTTGATAAAAGAATGGTTGCCATGGCAAAGAAGCAAGGATCCTGGCACACCAAGGTGGTCTATGTAGCATACCTACACCAAAGATGTATGAGTACACATCTGTATGTTTCCATATTGTTTTAGATAATATTTATTTGTTGATGTTTTTATAGGGGGAGTGCAGCGTCCAGGAAAGCAGATAGTTTGGCAGGGTTGGAGAGAGAGGAGGGTGGGATGGGGCGGAGCAGGGGTGGACTGAGGTGACCAGCACATGCCGGATTCCATATGCTTGTTTACTTTCCATGGATAAAAAGCAGTATAATATCTAAAACATTTAACAGATGTAATATAAATATGTATTAATTAAAAAAACACTAAGAGCAAAACTTGAGAAAAAAACACATACAGAAATTTCTGTAATGCATTGTTATTAACTACAAAATCCAGCCACCAAAATGTAACTGCTACTCTTCACAACATCTGCAGAATTATTTAGTAGTCCTGCCCCTTAATGAGGAGCATGGAGGGAAAATGAAATCTGGTATGCACATGACTCATCAATGGCTGTTATTGCAGGAACTGCATGTTAAAAGCATGAAGTGTGGGGGAGGGTAACAGAGAAGGGGATTGTTAATGTATTCTGTCTAAGAAATACTAAGGGGTAAATTTACTAAGATGGGAGTTCTATTTAAGATTGGATGTTGCCCATAGCAACCAATCAGATTCCAGGTATTATATTCTAGAACAGGCATTCCCAACCGCGGTCCTCAAGGCACACCAACAGTGCAGGTTTTGGTGATATCCAGGCTGCAGCACAGATGGTTAAATCAAAATAACTGAGCTACTAATTAAGTCACCTGTGTTCAAGCCTGGATAGCTCTAAAACCAGGACTGTTCGCGTGCCTTGAGGACCGAGGTTGGGAAACACTGTACTAGAAGGTGCTAGATAAATGAGTAGTAGAATTTGATTGGTTGCTATGGGCAACATCCCATCTTAAATAGAACTCCCATCTTAGTAAATTTGGCAAGTGTTAATGCAAGAAGATTGAATTGTCATTTAGCGATAGTTAAAATACAAATTTAATATTGAGTATGTTCTTAAATTGTAAACATAAATACAAATATTTTCTTAGTCTCCTCTGTAACTTGTTTGCTAATTACATTAACAGATAATTAAACACTTAAGAAATATTTCAGAGTAATGCTATACAGCATGATGGCAGTTAGGGTCTTACTGTACACTGTGTGAACGAAACATGTTGAATTTGTTTATATTGGAACAATGGGGGTCATTCCGAGTCGTTCGCTCTGTAATTTTCTTCGCATCGCAGCGTTTTTCTGCTTAGTACGCATGCGCAATGTTCGCACTGCGACTGCGCCAAGTATTTTTGCTATGAAGATAGTTTTTTTACTCACGGCTTTTTCTTCGCTCCGGCGATCGTAATGTGATTGACAGGAAATGGGTGTTACTGGGCGGAAACACGGCGTTTTATGGGCGTGTGGATAAAAATGCTACCGTTTCCGGGAAAAACGCGGGAGTGGCTGGAGAAACGGGGGAGTGTCTGGGCGAACGCTGGGTGTGTTTGTGACGTCAAACCAGGAACGACAAGCACTGAACTGATCGCAGATGCCGAGTAAGGTTGAAGCTACTCTGAAACTGCTAAGTAGTTTGTAATCGCAATATTGCGAATACATCGTTCGCAATTTTAAGAAGCTAAGATTCACTCCCAGTAGGCGGAGGCTTAGCGTGTGTAACTCTGCTAAAATCGCCTTGCGAGCGAACAACTCGGAATGACCCCCAATACTTTTTCAGTGTAATCTTTGAAAATGTCTCACAACATCTGTATGTAAATGAATATACAGTAGCTGCTAACAGATCACTAAGGAACTGACTGATTGACAGCATTCTTTTTTACTTTCTTCCAAGAAGGGACAAAGGTTTTGCAGGGGCATCCAATTACCAACGCAGGGCATTATGCTTGAAACATATTGTTGCAAAAACATGCCATGTTCAAATTGCATCCCATTTGATAAACTTTTGTTTTGTTCCTGTATCTAGAGTTTGTCCTTGCTGTAGAAAGCCTGGCAGGGAGCTGGGGACAGAGACAGCACAGACATAGAAAATCTCTGCAGGGCGAGGTGCCATGCTGAGCTCAGAGACCACAACTGCCACTCATTGAATCGTTAGCAATGAAAAGAAGGCAGTCAAGCTTGTTGTCTTGTCATCATATTATAAGAAAGTTGGCTGAGGACCAAATTAGCAAGCTATGGGAGTGTGAATGAGATGCTATGTAAGATGAATGCTAATGGAACAGTTCTCATTCTCCACATCTCTCTACCCAGAATGTGCCATTTGTACACTAGCAGCGATTACAGCTTAAGGTACTGTAGTTGGCGTGCCTGTTAATGAAGGACATTGTGTTTTATCTTATTTATTTTTTTTGTTTTTACATTTTGACTGTAGTTTGCAGCAATTTGGCAAATAAAATTTTCAGAACAAACCAGAATAACAGTAACCGCTGGTAACTAAATAATTATTTCAATTATGGTATAAATCATTGTATTTTGTTCTGTTTAACATTACTGTAATTATCTCACGTTATTAAAATTGTGTTCTTAATATAAAAAAAAATTGCATAGTGTATAGAAAATAGAACTGAAGGTACCGTATGGTTTTTATCTAGAAGTGATAATAAGTAAGGGTTGACTCTAGAATGAGAAACAAAATAAATCACACAGTAGATAATATTAGTAGTAGTAGTAGTATAATTATTCTGATTATGCTTACTAGTATGATGATGATTATGAAGATGATGACAATAATGATTATTATTATTGATACTGTATCTTGTATGTTTTCATGCTGATCATACTCCAGAACCAAGCATACGTAAGTACGGGTGATGCAGAGTTACTGTACTGTATAAGCATTTCACTTGCATCCCCATTCAGTGTCGGACTGGGGCATGAAGGGCCCTCCAGGGGAATGCAGTGGTAGGGCTCATGTGTAGGGGTGTGGCCAGACTCCACAGAGGTTTGGAGAGAGTGCATGGTCTGTGCGCCTTTATACATATATTCATTACATGAAAATTTACCAGAATAATGCACTGTAGAAAATACACCATAGACCTGTGCAGTGTAAAGGCAAGTAGCATATCTATTATGTGTAATTCAAGTGTACAGCCTCAAAACTGATCCTTAGAGGAGGAGAAGGCCTGTGGGCCAGTCCAACTCTGTCTCCATTTGCAATTAAAGTGGCATTACCTGGCTGCAACTGGGCATTCTAAAACAGGCAAAGTTCAGAGCGGGCTAGCTGCAGAAACATGATCTATGAGCAGGGCCCTCTTCCCTCATGTGCTTATCCTTTTTCTTACTTTAATAATCTTCAACTGCACCAAATCCATCAGTCTTATGCCACCTGATACTTATTCCAGTGTCATCTGCTGATGTAACTATGTTTATTTACCCTGTACTTGTCCTATATTGTCATCAACTGTAAGTTGCTGTTTTCCTGTTTGATTATTTGTTTATGTATTCTGTAATTGGGCGCTGCAGAACCCTTGTGGCGCCATATAAATAAAGGATAATAATAATAATATGCAGAGCTGTACAGAAGTGTCAGTGCTTCTGTTTTCCTTGTACCTTTTGCATCATGGATAGAGCTGTTATTAGTGCAGACTGATACTTATGACAGTTATTAAGGACCAACAATAATGGCATACAACTCTACATACAGGTGGCTATAAGCATTTAATGTAGCTCTGTGCATGCAATGGTAGAGCAATTATGTCTGATTTTTACTCAACTTTTCTTCAGCCGCCAGGGTGCTTAGTAATGTACATAGTGAAATACAAAATCAGTGAATAATAGATGTACTGGCCACAATATATATCAATGTGCAATACATTTCAATTTGCTTAAATGCACTTGTTCATCCACCTCCTACATACTTACTCTAGATATTTGCCTACTCTCTGGTGTACAATTTGACAACACTCTGTGCAGAACTTTGAGGCAGAGCCGGATTACCGATAATCAGTACAGTTGGGCACCTAGGTCTGGTGACAGGGGGGCACAAGTGGTACACTTGTACCAGGCCCAAGTTTCCGAGGGGTGATGATCACTTGGTCCGCCCCCCACTTTTTCTTCCCCGTACCAGTCTACTGTTTCTCAGTCCGTGCCTGCTGGAGTAATCAGCAGTTACAGGAATGAAGGGGCCGACTGCCGTGACATCTCCCAGTGCAATAAAGTTGTTGTTTTTTTTACAGTGCAGCACACATGACAGTGCGCTGTGACTAAGGAACAGAGGAGGATCAATGACCATGGCAAGAGGAGCTCAGAGCAGGCAGAAGATACAGGAACCAGTGCAGGTGAGGTAAGTGTAGCTGTTAGAGAGACACAGGGAAAGCTGAGGTAATGTAGTGACACAGGGGGGGGATGGAGATGAGTGAGACCATAGAGAAACTTGTTGGTGGGTGGTTGCTGAAGATGCTTTGAGAGACACAGGTTGGTAGAGGGTATCTAAGGCTGCCTGTAGATTTAGGAGAGGAAGCTGGGGTGACAGGAGAGTGGAAGGATCTGGAGATTTTCCACAGCATTAATGATTAGCAGGAAAGAGCCAGAACTCAATAATGCTGCTTTCAGATCGCAAATGCCGGATCCTACCCGGTAAGAGAAACATGTCCTTACCGGGTGGGATCCGGCATTTGCTCTCCTCTGCTGGCTTTCCGACCCGGCAATATACCGGGTCGGTTGCCATAGCAGCGGGGGGCGCAGCAGCAGCAGGGGCAGGGGAGGAGGCGGCGCTGGGAGATGAGCTCATCTCCAGCGCCGCCTCTCCCTATGCTGTGAATGGGAGCCGTGTCGCATCGAAACGGCTCCCATTCACACTGCACCTGACCGGGTATTCAACCCGGTAATAACCCTTCTTTTTAACCGGGTTGAATTACCGGGTCAGGCGACCCGCTAATTCGGAAAAGGCGCTTTCACATCGCACACTGACCCGTTTCGACATGGCAATATGCCGTGTCGATACCGGGTTATTTGTGCGATGTGAAAGGGGTATAATCTTCATTTAGACACCAATTCTACAAACGGATTTTACCTTTCTTGTATAAAGATGATTTTGGTTATATTTCTATGCAAACAGATGTCATCCAGACCATATGAATGCCTACAGGAATTGCAAATACTGACTGAAATTACCATCTGCCCAGGACAGTCCAATTTCTTCCGAGAATCCCTGTTGCAGCGAATCCACCATATAGGTAAGAAAAGTCACACGCCGACCAGCCTGTACCTAGACAGTAAGAAGGCAGGGGGTGTACTGGGCCCCAAGATTTCTGTTGCCAGCCTTGACCACCACCATAATGCTAATGGAGGAAGGGTGCGCTAGATTGGTATCTTGCCTAGGTCCCAATATGGTCTTAATCCGGCTCTAGGTTGAGGGATAAAGCATATGATGGACAATGGGAAAACAAACTAATTTCAAAATGTTGCCTGCTATACTTTATGAACATCCCTTTATGAATTAAAACCTTTACTTTGATATATTAAAATGCTGCCTGTTTGAGATTAATTATACAATCAGTTTCAGGGCCAGTTAACTGGGCTCCAGGGATTCTCAATATAATAAAGAAACTACAAATGCAGTCCAGCATCACAGTGCTCACCAGCTCTAATAAAAATAAATATTAAATCTGGCTTGTTTAGCATTCATTCCTATTGCATGATCATTGCCTTTGACAACCTGCTCCTTAGGAAATCTACCCACACTCATAGGCAAAAGGTTAGTCTACTGTAGGTGGCAATAAGTTGGGGTCACAGACAAAAAGTGGGCTGCCAAGTAATCAAAATGGACAACCCCCCCCCCCCCCCTGCTAGAGAGTGAGTATAGCAAATTCTGGGGATGTGGCCATGCTTCTTGGCATATTATACACTGTTTTGAATATGCTGAAGTCAGTACATTGTTCCACTTCCCTGATTGACCTTGGCCTGAGTAAATTGTACATATTTTACCCGCTCTCTGTGCTAAACCAGACAGGAGCATGGCTATGCTATAATTGGCAAAGTATATCTGCAACATGTGATTATTTTAGGCAGCCAACACCTTTGAGAATAAGAAAAGTGACCAACCTCCCTGATGGCATAAATAAGATGTGAAGGAAAAATAGACCTTAGAATAAAACAACAGAGATGAAAGCAAAAACAAGGATAATCAATAAGCACCAGAATGACTACACAAATAAGCAGTTACAGTGTTTGTTGTTCCTAAAAATATATTTTGGAAAGAACCATGCAGATAGTCAGTAACAGCAGGACAGACGTTCAAGATGAGCAGCGATCCAGCCAGCCAAGTACATTCACAACAGCTGACAATTTGTGCCACATTTAGGTTCTGATTAAGATGCATTAGCGTTAGTGATATTGCTGACGAACTGAACATCTCAGTGGGTACTGTGCACAACATCATTCATGAGCGATGGGGTACAGGAAAAAGTGTCCACACTGGGTACCAAAGCAACTCACAGAAGTTCACAAAACCAATAGATTGGGATTGTCTCTCATTCACTTGACACGGTACCATAAGGAGGGACTGCAGTCCCTGCAGCATGTTGTTATAGGTGATGAAACGTGGGTGCATCATGTGACATTGGAGATAAAGCAAGTATCCATGACATTGAAACATGCATCGACCCCACCTTCAAAGAAATTCAAAGCAACTCCATCAGCAAATAAGTTCATGGCAACTGTGTTTTAGGACCTCAATGGCATGCTTCTAGTTGATTTCCTCACCACTGGAGATACTGTGAATGCTGACTGCTATTGTAACACATTGAGCCAGTTGCTGAGGGTAGTTTATTGCCAACAACCTGGGTTGCTACAAACAGGCGACATATTGCTGTGCGATAATGCCAGGACACACTCAGCCAACCGGGTGTGCGAGTTGTTATGGTGCTACCATTCAGAAGTACTGGTCCATCCTCCCTACAGCTCTTTCCTGGCACCGAGTGAATTCCATCCTTTTGGACCATTGAAGAAGCACCTGGGTGGAAGGCGATTCACAACAGACGGTGAAGTTCAGCAAGCCATCACGCTTTCAGGTGTTTTGCACTGATTTCTTATATGCTGGTACAGATGCCTTGGTGTACTGTTGGAGCTAATGCTTAGACAAGTATGGGTACTATGTGGGGGAAAAAAATCTTTACCAATGCCATACTATTGATTATATGTACATAATGTATGCTTTTAATAAATTTTAACAAAATGAGAGGTCTTCTTACATTATTTATTGAACCACCCTCATATTATATCACCTACTGAAAAAAATTTATACTAGACCTTCAAATGATAATTACACCCACAAGACGAGTTAAGTTAAAAAGAAAATATCACTTAAATGAGATACTCCAATCAGAAAGCTCATAGGGAGCCCCTAATGGTCTTAAGTGCACAATTAGACTCATCTCTAGTCTCCAAACCTTCAAGTGTTCCCTGAAAACTCACCTCTTCAGACAAGCTTGTAAAATTCCGGACCCACCCATGTAACCTTCAATGTCCTTATCTAATTACATCCTCTCTACACAGTCCACATATACTGTAACCTCACATTTTGTCTTTCTTAACCTTCACATTGTGCTGACCCTTGGCCAACATTGCTGAGTGACCATATCATACAGCCCATTAAGAACCTATGCAATCTGGCAGGACCATTATGCAATAGGTATCACCTATTCTTGTGTATCAATGCCTATTTCCCTAAAGATTGCAAGCTTGCGAGCAGGGCTTTCCTACCTCTAGTTCTGTCTGTTATTACCAAGTTTTGTTCTATTACTGTTGTTCCAATTGTAAAGGACAAAATAATATGCTGCGCTATATAAAAAAAAAACTGTTAATAAATAAATAAGTGGACCTTACCAAAAGCAGAAAAATAAACCAAAAAGCGGAACAATATTATAATATAAACCAACAAGCGGAACAGTAAATATATTACTGGAGAACATAATGTTTCTGACCAGCAATGAGAGGCTAAGCAACACATTTTATACTTTCCTTCAAAATATCAGAAATTGGCTGCAGTTATAATTTAATATATATTATATATTACATTGCTCAGTCTAAATGCCAGAAAACTGATTAAATTGCGATCTTCTGCCTGTGTTTTTACATCTTGCACTTATTTAAAATAGAGTTGGCAAACAGGGAAATGTCTCAGACTACAACTAAACCATTATCATACCAGTGGTCTGAGGTATTTTGAAGTCTCTAAAAACGGTTTTCTAAATAAACATGTTTCATATTATAAAACAGTATTGTGTTTCATCCCCACCCTTAATCTTACTGTAGTTACATTTGCATAAAATAGTGAGAATTGCAATGTATAAAGATTCAAATGATTACAAAATCCAACGTGTGAAAAATCAACACATTTTTCCTGACCATCTCTGAAAAACCAATTTCTTCCTAACAGAATTTTTAAGTTTCACCCTTGGTGGTTTTACAAGTCTAAAATAGCTGTTGGAAGAAGTCATGCATGTTTATTAGCATTCCATAGGATTGTAAAACGAAAACACCTGGGAGGTTTACATTTTATATCTCTGGCACTGCTAATTATTCTCTTAGGGCCTAATTAGGCAAACCCTTTTTTGACTTTTTAACAAGCTCTTACCTATATTACGACTGAATTAACAAAAAGCAAGAATTGTGCACAAGTATATTTGCTTTTTTATTTTTCTGAATGAATAACTGAATACATGCTTTGCAAATGTTTCTGGCCATAGAAATGACATGTATGAATATAAAATGTAATAAACACTGTTAAAACTGAAAAAAAAAAAATGTGCAAAAGTCTGAAATAAATAAATAAATGAATTAAACTATACTGTATAACTTGGTAATAGTTTTGCAATTAAAATCACACACAGACTAATGTATCTGATCACTCCTAATTATTTTTTTATTTGTATGGTAATACATGGATTTTTTATTATTATTATTATTATTATTATTATTATTATTATTAATAATTAAAATGATCAGTTTGGCGTATGACCGATGGAGAACTAAATATAAGGTTCAAGGTAAGAGATTTATTTAAAAATGCAAAGATGACTTACATAAGATGCACCGGATGATCGATGGGCCAAAATACTGGTTGTCCGAACACAATGAACGATATAGCGTGCACCCGTGGGATATATCATTAAGTGCTGAATTCAGCTGTATGCCATCATTCCCTGGATGGTCCCATTGGGCATGCAGCATGTTCGATGGGATGACCATGGGAATGACCTACGGGAGCATGAAATTGTCCATACACATTAGAAGATATGGATGATACATTATTCCGATCCACGTCGGTACAATATATTGGATGACATATTGTCTGATGTGTACACAGTCTAAGGCTCTGCTCATAAACATATGCCTAGCTAATGTGAACCCCTCAGAATAATCAAGCCTACTGTATGGCATTCTCTAAATATATAAATGCTGGATTACACTGGTTACTCTCTTGTTATCTAAATGCTGGATTACACTGGTTACTCTCTTGTTTATCTTGCAATGCTTTTCAGGAACACTGTAAGGGTGTGGGGTTCAGTAAACACTGTTAAAACTGAAAAAAAATAATGTGTAAAAGTCTGAAATAAATAAATAAATGAAACTATGCTGTATAACTTGGTAATAGTTTTGCAATAAAAACACACACAGACTAATGTATCTGATCACTCATAATTATTTTTTTATTTGTATGGTAATACATGGATTTTTTTTTATTATTATTATTATTATTATTATTATTAATAATAATAATAATAATAATAATTCAAATTATCAGTTTGGCGTATGACTGATGGAGAACTAAATATAAGGTTCAAGGTAAGAGATTTATTTAAAAATGCAAAGATGACTTACATAAGATGCACTGGATGATCGATGGGCCAAAATATTGGTCGTCCGAACACAATGAACGATATAGTGTGCAACCGTGCGATATATCATTAAGTGCTGAATTCAGCTGTATGCCATCATTCCCTGGATGATCCCATTGGGCATGCAGCATGTTCGATGGGATGACCATGGGAATGACCTACGGGAGCATGAAATTGTCCATACACATTAGAAGATAGGGATGATACATTATTTTGATCCGCGTAGGTACAATATATTGGATGACATATTGTCTGATGTGTATACAGTCTAAGGGGTATATGCAATTGCGGTCGAATTCCCGAAATTGTCGAAAAACTGGACTTTTTCGCCAATTTTTTTTTTCAACAATGCAATTCAGTACTTTCCATCAAAAAAACGGACTTTCAAAATTCGACTTTTTGAAATTTGACATTTGTCAAATTCGACTTTTCTGCAATGGTACAAATGCGGCAATTCGACAAAAGTATATTCAATTGAAGTTTGGAAATTCGACAACAGTGCTTTTAGACAGTAAATTCGTCATTTTCAATCCGCCACACTTTGCTGGCGGAATCTAATAAAAAAAAATTTCAAACATTTTTTTTTTTGGTGTTTTTTTCATTGGTAATAGCATATCTATTTATATTAGAAGGGATTAGGTACTTGGTTTGTCTTTTTGGGAGGCACAAGTATTATTTATATATTTTTAAAAATATATATATATTTTTTAAGATGGAATGGTAAAATCCCGGAAAAAAATGGCGTGGGGTCCCCCCTCCAAAGCATAACCAGCCTCGGGCTCTTTGAGCCGGTCCTGGTTCTAAAAATCCGGGGGAAAAATGGACAGGGGATCCCCCGTATTTTTAAAACCAGCACCGGGCTCTGCGCCTGGTGCTGGTGCAAAAAATACGGGGGACAAAAAGAGTAGGGGTCCCCCGTATTTTTTACACCAGCATCGGGCTCCACTAGCTGGACAGATAATGCCACAACTGGGGGTCACTTTTATACAGCGCCCTGCGGCCGTGGCATTAAATATCCAACTTGTCACCCCTGGCCGGGGTACCCTGGGGGAGTGGGGACCCCTTCAATCAAGGGGTCCCCCCCCCCAGCCACCCAAGGGCCAGGGGTGAAGCCCGAGGCTGCCCCCCCCATCCAAGGGCTGCGGATGGGGGGCTGATAGCCTTGAGAAAATGACAAGAATATTGTTTTTTCCTGTAGTACTACAAGTCCCAGCAAGCCTCCCCCGCAAGCTGGTACTTGGAGAACCACAAGTACCAGCATGCGGGAGAAAAACGGGCCCGCTGGTACCTGTAGTACTACTGGAAAAAAAATACCCAAATAAAAACAGGAGACACACACCTTGAGAGTAAAACTTTATTGCACACCTGCCGACACACACATACTTACCTATGTTGACCCGCCGACTGCCACGTCTCCTGATCCGATGATCCGGGGTACCTGTGAATAAAATTATACTCACCTCAATCCAGTGTCCAGATATAAATCCTCGTTCTTGGCAAAACAAATAAACGAACACCCGGACCAGCGGACTGAAAGGGGTCCCATGTTTTCACATGTTATGCTTTGGAGGGGGGACCCCACGCCATTTTTTTTCGTGTTTTTTCCCATTTTTTAAAAATCGGAACAAAATCCATCAAATCGGCCATTTTTCGTCAGTGGGACTGTCGAATCCATTTTTTATTGAATATGGTCAATTTCGGCACCCACTTGCCGAAATTAGACGGTCGAATTGTGTCGAATTAAAAAACGGCCGAAAAATTGCCGCGATTCACCGCTAATTGCATATACCCCTAAGGCTCTGCTCATAAAAATATTCCTAGCTAATGTGAACCCCTCAGAATAATCAAGCCTACTGTATGGCATTCTCTAAATATCTACATGCTGGATTACACTGGTTACTCTCTTGTTTATCTTGCAATGCTTTTCAGGAACACTGCAAGGGTGTGGGGTTCAGTATGGAGAAAAGGGTAAGGGTTGTGGTAGAATTATTTAACAGTGATCTATACACGCAAGTAAGTACAGTAGTATGTACTTTGTTTATTTATAACCCTCTACTTGAACCTGCGATACCAGCTAAAAAAAATTAGGGATGAAACATGGCTCGGAAGCCAAAGATGATGGATGTGTTCCTCAAGTGCTCTGGACACAGATGATTCACCTCCATCTCTACCAAATTTACTTCTAACCTACTGTACAGATGACTTGACACAAACCTTAAATAAACCTTCAGATGACCTGATGCAAACCATGAATAAACCACCTTACCCAAGTTCTAGATGCTCAGCAGGCATTTGACATACAGATGTGTCCACTTACATCTTTGCTATTTTGCTCAGTTTGGCACAACATGCAAAACACAGGAAAGCTGTTTTTCACAAGTAGCGAGTGGATGGATTTTAATATTTTTGTTTGCCATAATAGAAAATGTATAAAGCATAGATGTGTGGTGGACACTTTTCAGGTTTTGTAATTTGGTTTTGGATCTGGATTCCAGCTTGTGTTTTGGATCTGGATTGGTTTTGCCATGATGATTTTTGAAAAAAACATAAAAACAGCTAAATTCACAGAATTTTGGGGTCATTTTGATCTTACGGTATTAATAACCTCAATAACATTCATTTCCACTAATTTCTAGTCTATTCTGATCACCTCACAATATTGTTTTTAGGCCAAAAGGTTGCACGAGGTAGCTGGATGACTAAGCTAAGCGACACCAGTAGGCAGCACAAACACCTGGTCCATCTAGGAGTGGCACTGCAGTGGCAGACAGAGTGGCAGTTTTAAAAACTAGGCCCCAAAGAGCACATAATGCAAAGAAAATAAAGAGGTGCAAGATGGAATTGTCCTTGGGCACCCCCACCCACCCTTATGTTGTATAAACAGGACATGCACACTTAAAAAAAACAATAATTTCAGTGACAGGGTGTGGCTGAAATGATTGGTTTGTTTGGGCCCCCGCAAAAAAAGAAGCAATTAATTCCCCGAGCACAAAAAGAACCAATTAATCTCTCCTTGCTCAAACTGGCTCTACAGAGGCAAGATGTCGTCCTCATACTCATCCTCCAATTCCTCACCCCTTTCAGTGTGTACATCCTCCTTCTCACAGAGTATTCATTCGTCCTAACTGGAATCCACCATCACAGGTACCTGTGTACTTTCTGGAGGCAATTGCCTTTAAATGTCTTCCTGGAGGAATTTATAATTCATTTTGATGAACATCATCTTCTCCACATTTTGTGGAAGTAACCTCCTATGCCGATTGCTGACAAGGTTACCGGAATGCACAAAACACTTTCGGAGTACACACTGGAGGGGGGGGTAACTTAGGTAAGATAAAGCCAGTTTGTGCAAGGGCCTACAAATTGCCTCTTTTTCCTGCCAGTATACATACGGACTGTCTGACATGCCTACTTGGATGCTGTCACCCATATAATCCTCCACTATTCTTTCAATGGGGACAGCATCATATGCAGTGACAGTAGACATGTCAGTAATTGATATAGGAGAAGCCTTGATGTAGCTCAGCAGCTAAACATGTCTTCACAAACGCATGCGACCAATTTCTCTGAAATTCTATTACCAGATAGGTTCAGGTATGGTTACAGGTTATTTGTTAATGTGCTGAGGGGATACCAGGGGGGAAAGCACCCCCTCTCTGTCTGCTGTTTGTTTGTGACCCCTTCTCTTTCTAGCACCTGATATATAATTATCTCCATGAATGATTGAGCAACTGCCACTGTTTGCATGTGTGAGAAGACATTGAATGGGAGCAGTATTTGGAAGGCATGCTGTTCCTTGTAGTGTTAATGGGAGATCCTGGGGGTTGTTCCCGGGTAAGTTAGCCCTGTTTTTGGATGCGTTTTAGTATGAGCCTTTGTCATGAGGCTTTACTGTAGACAAATCACATGGCCCTATGTTGGCACTGCCATTATGTAGTGTTAGGATTGCTCATATCAGAGAAGCCTTGACACGGCTCAGCAGCTAAACATGTCTTTGCAAATAAATGGGACCAATTTCTCTGAAATTATATTACCAGATAGGTTCAGGTATGGTTAAAGGTAATTCATTAGTGTGCTGGGGGGATACCAGAGGGAGAAAAAGCACCACCCCCCCCTCTCTGTCTGCTGTTTGTTTGTGGCCCCTCCCACTTTCTAGCACCTGATATATAATTATCTCCAGAAATGATTGACCAACTGCCTCTTTTTGTATGTTAGTAATTGTCATCTCCTTCAGTCCGGACCAGATGTCTACACTTGATCCTGACTGCCCTGCATCACTGCCAGCGGGTAAGCTCTGAAATGTTATCGTTTTCCTCTGACGGAAAGAGAGATACGTAGGCTTTAAACCTAGGATCAAGCATGGTGGCCAAAATGTAGTGCTCTGATTTCAATAGATTGACCACTCTTTAATCCTGGCAAAGCGAATGAAGGGCTCCACCCACAATTCCCACACA
The DNA here is from genome assembly GCF_028390025.1 of Pseudophryne corroboree. Classification (NCBI taxonomy): domain Eukaryota; kingdom Metazoa; phylum Chordata; class Amphibia; order Anura; family Myobatrachidae; genus Pseudophryne; species Pseudophryne corroboree. Next base: position 140,559,805 of record NC_086447.1, read on the forward strand.
CTTAGCGGAATCGCTCTGTATTAGCTCCTCCTTCAATTTCTCCAGCTGCTTCTGCAAAAGCCTGATGAGGGAAATGACCTGACTCAAGCTGGCAGTGTCTGAACTGTCTTTACGTGTGGCAAGTTCGAAGGGTTGGAGAACCTTGCACAACGCAGAAATCATTCTCCACTGAACTTGACTCAGGTGCATTCCCCCTCTTTTGCCTATATCAAAAGTGGATGTATAGGCTTGAATGGCCTTTTCCTGCTCCTCCATCCTCTGAAGCATATAGAGTGTTGAATTCCACCTCATTACAACCTCTTGCTTCGGGTGATGACAGGGCAGGTTCATGAGTGTTTGCTGGCGCTCCAGTCTTCGGCACGCAGTCGCTGAATGTCAAAAGTGGGCCGCAATTTTTTGGGCTACCGACAGCATCTCCTGCACGCCCGTCACTTTTCGAAAAATTCTGCACAACCAAATTAATTGTATCTGCAAAACATGGGACATGTTGGAATTTACCCAGATGTAACACATGCACAATATTGGTGGCGTTGTCCAATATCATAAATCCCCAGAAGAGTCAAAATGGGGTAAGCCATTGTGCGATGATGTGCCTCAGATTCCATAAGAGGTTGTCAGCGGTGTGCCTCTTACGGAAATCAGTGCTACACATCGTAGGCTGCCTAGAAACGAGTATGGATTTGCGAGATGCTGCTACTGGTGCCACTGCTGTTGTTGCTGTGGGAGGCAATACATCTACCCAGTGGACTGTCACAGTTGTGTAGTCCTTAGTTTGCCCTGCTCCACTTGTCCACGTGTCCATGGTTAATTGGACAGTGGGTACAACCACATTTTTCAGGACACTGAGGACACTTTTCTTAATGTCCCTGTACAGTCCGTGAATAGCTTTCCTAGTGAAGTGGAATCTAGATGGGATTTGGTACACAGTGAGTCCATCAACTGTCTAAATCCCACTGCACTAATGGCGGATATCAGACACACGTCTAACACCAGGATAGTTGTTATGGCCTCAGTAATTTGCTTTGCAACAGGGTGACTGCTGTCATATTTCATCTTCCTCGTGAAGGACTGTTGGATAGTTAATTGCTTTATTGCTTATCTGAAGTAGTACAAGTGGTCTTCCAACTTCCCCTCTGGAATGACAATTGACTCCTAGCAGTGGCAACAGCAGTGGCAACAGCAGCAGCAGGCGTACCACTCAAGGATCCTCTGGAGGAATCCCGGTTAGGAGAGTACTCATCAGTCATGCCAGTGACATGGCCTGTAAGACTACTTCAGTTCCAGACTGAGGAGGAAATTGACATTGAGGGAGTTGGTGGTGTGGCTTGCAGGAGCTTGGGTACAACAGGAAGAAGGGATTTAAGTGTCAGTGGACAGCGTACGTGCTCTTACCCAAAGTTTCTGAACTTGACAATGACTTCTGATGCATGTGCTGCAGTTGAAATACAAGGGAGGATGTTCTGAGGTGGTTAACATCCTTGCCCCTACTTATTACGGATTGACAAAGGAAACACACGGCTTGATACCTGTTGTCCAAATTCGTGGAGAAGTAATTCCACACCGAAGAGGTGACTTTTTTGGTATTTTGCCCAGGCATAACAATAGGCTTTCTCATCCCGTGGACAACTGTCTCCATTGGTGCGTTATTCAAACAAAACACATCACAATCAGATTCCTCATCGTTAACTTCCTCCTCAGTGCCAGCTACACCAATAAACAGTCACATATTCAAACTCAATATCAGCAACTGGACTGGCGGTGCTCTTCCCAGCACGTGCAGGGAGCGTGCAGATGGTGGTAGGAGCCTCCTCTTTCCATACAGTCTTAGTAAGGTCAGTCATAGACGTCGCAACCGCGTACACACTTGGACTCTCCTTAGGGATTTTTGATATCTCTGAATGTACAGTTGTTTTTTCCTGTGCTTTAACAAGCTTAGGGTGTAATTCAGACCTGATTGTAGCAGCAAATTTGTTAGCAGTTCTGTGCAGGGAAAATACTAGCTGCTTTATTTTTACACTGCAATTTAGATTTCAGTTTGAACACACCCCATCCAAATCTAACTCTCTCTGCACATGTTATATCTGCCCCCCCCCCCCTCCCTGCAGTGCACATGGTTTTGCCCAACTGCTAACAAATTTGCTGCTATGATCAGGTCTGAATTACCCCCTTCATTTGTAAAATTTTTCAAAAGGGAGGAGGGCTTCCATCCTCATGATAAGCTGAGCCACCAGTCATGAACATAAGCCAAAGCCTTAGCTTTTCCTTGCCACTTTGTGTCATGAATGGCATATTGCCAATTTTACGTTTCTTGTCAGATTTCATTTTTTTCTGATTATAAATTTGTGCCTCTTGGATTTTACATGTAACATTGGGCATCGGCCTTAGCAGTCGACGTTGATGGAATTGCATTGTCCATGTCATGACTGGTGGCAGCAGTAGCTTCAGCACTAGTACTAGGATCTGGAAGTAGTTCCTGATCTTCCCCTATTTTTTCCTCCAAATTGTTGTTCTCCATTTCACAGGACAGCACCTATTTATTATTACAGCACGCAGAACAGTGCCCCTTTATTTTCACAACACCCCTGTATTCGGGACCAAGGTGTGCTTTTATCTGAACAACTGCACCCCTGAATTTTTACAGCATTCAGGGCCAGTGTAATGTTATTTTAACAGCAGCACCCCTACATTTTTATAGCATACAGGACCAGTGTGCTTTTATTTAAAAACAAAAGCACCTCTTAATTTTTACAGCATACAGGGACAGTGTGCTTTTATTTGAACAACATAAGCACCCCTGAATTTTTACAGCATACAGGGCCAGTGTAATATTCCTTTTTAACAGCAGCACTCCTATATAGTGTTATAGCATACAAGACAAGAGTGCTTTTATTTGAGCAACTGCACCCCTGAATTTATACAGCATGCAGTGCAAAAATTTTTTTGCAGCACCCTTATTTTTTTTACAGCATACAGGACCAGTGTGCTTTTATTTGAACAATTGCACCCCTGAATTTTACAGCATACAGGGCCAGTGTAATATTCCTTTGTAACAGCAGCACTCCTATATTTTTACAGCACACAGGAGCAGTGTGCTTTTATTTGAACAACTGCACCCCTGAATTTTTACAGCATACAGGGCCAGTGTAAAAAATTTTTTAGCAGCACCCTTATTTTTTTACAGGACCAGTGTCCTTTTTTTTTTGAACAACTGCACCCATGAAATTTTACAGAATACAAAGCCAGTGTAATGTTATTTTAACAGCAGCACCCTTATATTTTTAAAGCATGCAGGACCACTGTGCTTTTATTTAAACAACAGTAGCACTCCTAAATTTTTATAGCATACTGGGTCAGTGTAATTTTATTTTAACAGCAGCACCCCCATATTTTTAAAGCATACAGGACCAGTGTGCTTGTATTTGAACAACTGCACCCCTGAATTTATACAGCATACAGGGCCAGTGTAATGTTATTTGAACAGCAGCACACTTATATTTTTACAGCATACAGGACCAGTGTGTGTTTAATTTTCTACAACTGCCCCCTCTGAATGTTTACAGCATACAGGGCCAGTGTAATGATATTTAAACAGCAGCAATGCTATAATTTTTACAGAAATCAGGACCAGTGTGCTTTTAATCTTTAACAACTGCACCCCTGAATTTTTAAAGCATACAGGGCCAGTGTAATTTTTTTAACAGAATCACCCCTACATTTTTACAGCATACAGGACCAGTTTGCTTTTAAATTTTAACAACTGCACCCCTGATTTTTTACAGCATACAGTGCCAGTGTAATGTTATTTTAACAGCAGCACCCATCTATTTTTACAGCATACAGGATCAGTGTGCTTTTATTTTAACAACTGCACCCCTGAATTTTACAGCACACAGGGCCAGTGTAATATTCCTTTTTAACAGCAGCACTCCTATATTTTACAGCATACAGGAGCAGTGTGCTTTTATTTGAACAACTGCACCCCTGAATTTTTTACAGCATAGTGTAATTTTTTTAGCTGTACCCTTAATTTTTTTACAGCATACAGGACCAGTGTGCTTTTATTTGAACAACTGCACCCCTGAATTTTTACAGCATACAGGGCCAGTATAATATTCCTTTTTAACAGCAGCACTTCTATATTTTTACAGCATACAGGAGCAGTGTGCTTTTATTTGAACAATAGAAGCACCCCTAAATTTTTACAGCATACTGGGCCAGTGTAATGTTATTTTAACAGCAGCACCCCCATATTTTTAAAGCATACAGGACCAGTGTGCTTTTATTTGAACAACTGCACCCCTGAATTTGTACAGCATACAGGGCCAGTGTAATGTTATTTGAAAAACAGCAGCACACTTATATTTTTACAGCATACAGGACCAGTGTGCTTTTAATTTTCAGCAACTGCCCCCTTTGAATGTTTACAGCAGGCATTCCCAACCACGGTCCTCAAGGCACACTAACAGTGCAGGTTTTAGTGATATCCAGGCTTCAGCACAGGTGACTTAATTAGTAGCTCAGTTATTTTGATTTAACCATCTGTGCTGCAGCCTGGATATCACTAAAACCTGCACCGTTGGTGTGCCTTGAGGACCGTGGTTGGGAATGCCTGGTTTACAGCATACAGAGCCAGTGTATTGTTATTTTAACAGCACCAACGCTATATTTTTTTTACAGAAATCAGGACCAGTGTGCTTTAATCTTTAACAACTGCACCCCTGAATTTTTTAATGCATACAGGGCCAGTGTAATTTTCTTTTAACAGTGGCACCCCTATATTTTTACAGCATACAGGACAGTTTGCTTTTAATTTTTGACAACTGCACCCCTGATTTTTAAGGCATACAGGGCCAGTGTAATGTTATTTTAACAGCAGCACCCCTATTTTTTTTACAGCATACAGGACCAGTGTGCTTTTAATTTTTAACAACTGCTCCCCTGAATTTTTACAGTATACAAGGCCAGTGTAATGATTTTTACAGCAGCACCCCTACATTGTTACAGCATACAGGACCAGTTTGCTTTTAATTTTTAACAACTGCACCCCTGATTTTTTTTACAGCATACAGGGCCAGTAAAATGTTATTTTAACAGCAGCACCCCTATATTTTTACATCATATGGGACCAGTGTGCTTTTAATTTTTAACAACTGCACCCCTGAATTTTTACAACATACAGGGCCAGTGTAATTTCTTTTAACAGCAGCACCCCTACATTTTTACAGCATACAGGACCAGTGTGCTTTTAATTTTTAACAACTGCACCCATGACTTTTTACAGAATACAGGGGTGAGCTTATTGAAAGAGAAGGATACAGATGTGTACTTATACATCTAACTTCTATATTCCACACAGCAGGAGATGTCTGTCGTGAAGTTCAGTGCAACTCTGCTAGCATTGTGCATCTTTTTTTATGATATTTTTTTGAAAAAAAGTGTCTTAGTTGCAACGTTATGTGAATAGGTTGCACAAAGAGACTGTACTGATAAATTTGATATGATAAACTTTTATACCTATGTATAACTGAGTGTATATTAAGCACAAAGGAACTGTTACTAGACATAGTAAATAACTGAGGGCACTGTATTGTAGCACATTGCATGCTGACTCAGAGATATAATGTAAGAGTGTCCTAGTTACATTGCATCGCTACTAAGATGCATTTTAGGCAAAGAAGATGCAAAAGAAATACCTGTCACTAGCATAGTCCCATGGTACCTCATGTGCAAAGAGAGGCTGTTTGCTGTGACTGCAGCAAAGATGTATGAGGACATGTCTGTAGGCAGAGATCTGTCTTACAAGATATTGGGGGTCATTCCGAATTGTTCACTCAGTAAAAATCTTCGCATCGCAGCGATTTTCCACTTAATGCGCATGCGCAATGTCCGCACTGCGACTGCGCCAAGTAAATTTGCTATGCAGTTAGGAATTTTACTCACGGCTTTTTCATCGTTCTGGCGATCGTAATGTGATTGACAGGAAATGGGTGTTACTGGGCGGAAACAGGCCGTTTTATGGGCGTGTGGGAAAAAACGCTACCTTTTCCGGAAAAAACGCAGGAGTGGCTGGAGAAACGGAGGAGTGTCTGGGCGAACGCTGGGTGTGTTTGTGACGTCAAACCAGGAACGACAAGCACTGAACTGATCGCACTGGAAGAGTAAGTCTGAAGCTACTCTGAAACTGCTAAGTAGTTTGTAATCGCAATATTGCGAATACATCGTTCGCAATTTTAAGATGCTAAGATTCACTCCCAGTAGGCGGCGGCTTAGCATGAGCAAATCTGCTAAAATCCGCTTGCGAGCGAACAACTCGGAATGACCCCCCATTGTACTACTAGTATTATGTTCCATCTAGACTTGGTAAAATATTTCCTGATGCCTGGATTTGCAAAGAATGCCAGACTTCTGTCATCTTTTACAGTATCTGGTGGGCTTTTAAAAAATATTAGGTATTGATCAGGTATTGATCAGCCCCAAGAGACCTTAGATTTCCATCTTTTCAGCTATCTTCTATTATCTCTCAAATACTAGAATACTTGCTGCCCCTTACCACATTGCATTAGCTGCCCCTATAAACTATTGGACTTATTTAAAATCTCAAAATACTCCTTCTATTACAGTTGTAGTTAACTGAGCATGGTATTCCTACTGCATGGAATACATAATAATAATTATTAAATACTCTGAAAATTAATTAAATAAAACCTGGGAACCATGAAATGCTCATCATAATGCTTCACTACCTTTCTTTTCATACAGTAGTTATTTAAGCTCTCTGGTTCGTTACATCCCTATTGCTCCACTTTATATCCCTGACACCCCCCCCCCCCCCCCATTCTTCCCTCCCTTTTCCTCAATCATTCTTCCCATCCTCTACAAATAAAAATGGTCAGCAATATCTTGATGCGCTATGTCATTTTGCATGTGTAGATTCTCTGTGTTATTCAATTTTTGGGGTTCTCTTCTCAGTCACAAAGATCTCTGTTTATTGATGCAAATGGTGAGTTTTTGCAATGTGAATTTACATATTTTTGCAGATGTCTGCCCTGTTCTGAATAATAGTGAACTTGTTCGGACCCATATGTCTGGGATATATGATTTGGAGCATTAACTGGGCGGTGACAATGTGATAACCACCGTGACTTGTGGGTATGTATCTAGATGTGTTGTGTGTACGCCAGATGGAAGCCTATTTCTGATGTATCTCTTGCACCTAGAATGGGCTGGTGCAAGTACAGATGGTAGTGGTCGGCATAAAATCAATGGATGGCACAGGTTTGCACTTGCACAAGCATGAACCCTCATTAGTTTAATGGACAAACGCATTAGCATAAAGTTGTAGATCGGGCATCCGCTGCTGGCTGCAATTACAGCCATTTTACGTGTGACTCAGAATCAGCCTCCTTGTATGCAAATCTACAGTATATGCATTATTATGTCTGACTGTTTGACTCGGGAAATTAGTAAAATAATAAAAAATAAACTTAGTGCTGTTTTTCAGCATTTGTAGGAGTGTGAACAGGAGGACCAATCACAAGGCAAAATAAAAAAAACTGGCACTTATCAACCATATTTTTTTATTTTGCCTTGTGATTGGTCCTCCCATCTCCAATACCATTTAAAATTGGTAACAACAAGATGCATACAGGAGTGGCAGGGACCTGGGAAAAATGGCTTATGCTAGGATATGAGAGCAACTTAAGGAAATATATACTTAGTTGGCAGAAAATGGGTCCCTTGAGTAACAAATGCATATTAGCAAAACTGTATTAGCAAACTCATGCTCAGGATAAATGATCAGAACCAACAATGATAAGGTTTTCATCCACAGCTTGTGTTGCTGGTACTTTATTATCCCAAGAATCATTGTCATTTCTATAATGGGTGCAATGTGTGCAGTGCACATGGGCCCATGTGTCCAGGTGGGGTCCACACTGCATACAGTACCCATATTTTAATTCTTAACTTTCCAGAGTCCCTCGCTGGGCACTGCAGCTGCAGTGAAAATCACAGCCAAAATGGCCACCGCATATGTGCAGTACTGAAATTGGTCTCCAGAACATTGCGCCATGTTCACAGAGACTTGCGCATTTGCAATAGACTCGGCACAATGCCGGAGACTATTGCGCCGTGTAGAGGAGTGGACTATCTGGAGTCTGAACAGGAACCCCCTCCTCAGATAAAATGCCCCTGCCAAGGATTTAAACTCATGGATAAATGATCACTATTATATACACTAAATTGAACTGCTCTAAGGTACCTTTGGATAGAAGCCGGGTGCAGCATCAAAGGAAATCAACAGAAACAGTTCTGTAATGAAACAGCCTCCCAACAGAGGAGGTAGAGGCTAAGAAAGAATAGCAATTTAAACATGCATGAGATAGACATAAGGATATCCTTACAAAGAAATAAGGATCAAATGAAGGGTAATCCAGATCATGGGATGCATGTTTTGCCTATAGTCCCTACAGCAGAGGTTCCCAAACTGTGTGCCGTGGCTCCCTGGGGTGCCTCGGGACACTTGCAGGGGTGCCCTGGGTTGGTGTTCCAGGACCAATTCAAATTATTCATGGTCAATATAATAGGCAAACCAGTGCTGGTGGCTGCCAGTCATACAATATGTGGCCAAACAGAAGCAAATCTTGTCCCTCACCACACAACTGACCCTAAGTATGACATATAAACGCAATCTACTTAATGTAATATTTCTTTCTAAATTTCTCAATAAGAAATTTTTGGCCTAGGGGTGCCGTGAAAAAAATTCTTATATTCTAGGGTGCCGTGATTCAAAAACGTTTGGAAACCACTGCCCTACAGTATGTAGACACTGGATTGCTGTCACTGGACATGGTTGGAATGCTACTGTACGCAAGCATTTTTTCTGTTCCGGCAATAAAACTTTAAACATAGCTCTTTAGCATGTGAGCAAAAAGTCAGAGAGCAGAAAAGATAAAATTTGATTAGGTGATAAAGTTTGACCTAAAGTTTGACCTACTGTAAAAGTTTGACCTACATTTTGATAATCAACACCCATTAGCGCAACCAATCCGAGGATCGGGATCAGCAGGATACCGGGAATTAGGCCAAAAATCGTCCAGCATTCAACCAAAGGGGTCTGATGGGGGGGGGGGGGGGGGTCAGATGGTGCTTTGGAGGGTTCAGCAGATGCAGTTGGTGGTGGTCCACTGGGTGTCGCTGGGAGTCCAATTAGGGTGGGGGTCAATGGGTGTCGTGAGGGTGTCAGCGGATGCATGGGGGGAGGGCTGGGAAGTGTGGCTGGGGTTCTGGCAGATGTTGCAAGAGATTTAGGCAGGGTGGAGGAGATGGATACAGACTTCCCAGTGAGGGCTTCAAGTCAGAACAACTGCCAAACCATGCCCACATCTCTAATCATAGGCTATTGATACCAGATAATGTCATGCCGTCAGGTCTAATCAGGACATCACGGATGTCCACAATATTCTGATTTTTGGAATAGTCTGGTTTTTATATTCATGAATAAGGAAGACTCAGCCTGTATAACAAACTAATTTAGATAAAGTCTCAAGGATTTAGAACATATACTGTACATCCCCAATTCAGGTGGCATTCGTTTATCTATAGACTGTTGCTATAGTTGATAAAATACTTTTACTCACACACAGGGCCATCAACTACCAATGTACAGTACATCTCTTTGTTTATCTCAAAATATTTCCCAACTCAACCTCTTCACAAGATCTACGTCTCTCATACCCTAGATTACTCGCTCCCATTCATGACTGCAGGACTATCTTCAGGCTGCACTTACTCTTTGGAATGCCCTACCACACACAATAAAACTCTTCTCTAGTATCTAAACCTTTAAATGTTCCCTGAAAACTCACCTCTTCAGTCAAACTTATCAAATTCCGGAACCACTCACATGACCTTCATAAGCTATCCCATCCAATTACATCCCCACTGTGCAGCCCATAGATATTCTCACATATTTTATCTTTCTTCACTTTCCCTTCCTCCTTACCAAGAACCTTTGCAATCTGGTGGACAATAATGCAATAGATAGCATCTATCCTCATGTATCAATGCCTATTTCCTTATAGAGTCTAAGTTAATTAACTATGGATATTACTCCATTAAGATCAATCTGAGATCCATAGAGCTCTCACAAATATCCCAAAAAATAAAAAAATACTTCACAGTGCAATATTATCAAATTATTAAATAATATGCACATTCACCAAAACTTATATTAGGTAACACCACATAAAAATAGAACTGTGTTTATAAAATCTAAACACCATTTGGTTAAAAATATATAGAAATATGTTTTTGTGCTCAGCAAAAAGCCCTAGAAATTATTGTCTACCACAACATAAAAATAAATTTATGTTCCAGAAGTAGTAATATTTGGAGTTTATATTTTGCCTTATAGGTCCATCAGGTGTTTTCATGCAAAGCATATCCAGCATAAAAAAAACAAAAGAGCTCACATTGTGTAAGTTTTCAACAATGATTTAATCCACATAAAAACATACAAATAAAAAATAATGACCATACATCAATAAAAAGATGAAGCACTAATCTGAAACCAGTGTCCATGTGATGACAGAAAAGGTAGGGGTCCACAATCCAGGGACATGCGCAGAGGTAGTACGCCACTGCCACAATTGCACCAATTCATTTTGGGGGATTTAGACCTGATCGCACGCAGGCGTTTTTTTTTTGCAGTGCTGCGATCAGGTAGTTGTCGCCTACAGGGGGAGGGGGTAATCGCTGTGCAGGGGTGCGATCGTTTGTGCAGAGAGCTGCACAAACAAATGTTTGTGCAGTCTCTGCACAGCTCAGGACTTACTCAGCCGCTGCGATGATCCGGCCAGGAGCTGATGTCAGTAATCCTCCCTCCAAATGGCTGGGCACGCCTGCGTTTTTCCGGATACTCCCTAGCAGAGATTAGAGATGTGCACCGGAAATTTTTCGGGTTTTGTGTTTTGGTTTTGGATTCGGTTCCGCGGCCGTGTTTTGGATTCGGACACGTTTTGCCAAAACCTCCCTGAAATTTTTTTGTCGGATTAGGGTGTGTTTTGGATTCGGGTGTTTTTTTACAAAAAAAACTCAAAAACAGCTTAAATCATAGAATTTGGGGGTCATTTTGGTCCCATAGTATTATTAACCTCAATAACCATAATTTACACTCATTTTCAGTCTATTCCGAACACCTTACACCTCACAATATTATTTTTAGTCCTAAAATTTGCACCGAGGTCGCTGGATGGCTAAGCTAAGCGACACAAGTGGCCGACACAAACACCTGGCCCATCTAGGAGTGGCACTGCAGTGTCAGACAGGATGGCACTTCAAAAAAATAGTCCCCAAACAGCTCATGATGCAAAGAAAAAAAGAGGCGCACCAAGGTCACTGTGTGACTAAGCTAAGCGACACAAGTGGCCAACACAAACACCTGGCCCATCTAGGAGTGGCACTGCAGTGTCAGACAGGATGGCACTTCAAAAAAATAGTCCCCAAACAGCACATGATGCAAAGAAAAAAAGAGGCGCACCAAGGTCACTGTGTGACTAAGCTAAGCGACACAAGTGGCCGACACAAACACCTGGCCCATCTAGGAGTGGCACTGCAGTGTCAGACAGGATGGCACTTCAAAAAAATAGTCCCCAAACAGCACATGATGCAAAGAAAAAAAGAGGCGCACCAAGGTCGCTGTGTGACTAAGCTAAGTGACACAAGTGGCCGACACAAACACCTGGCTCATCTAGGAGTGGCACTGCAGTGTCAGACAGGATGGCACTTCAAAAAAATTGTCCCCAAACAGCACATGATGCAAAGAAAAAAAGAGGCGCACCAAGGTCACTGTGTGACTAAGCTAAGCGACACAAGTGGCCGACACAAACACCTGGCCCATCTAGGAGTGGCACTGCAGTGTCAGACAGGATGGCACTTCAAAAAAATAGTCCCCAAACAGCACATGATGCAAAGAAAAAAAGAGGCGCACCAAGGTCACTGTGTGACTAAGCTAAGCGACACAAGTGGCCGACACAAACACCTGGCCCATCTAGGAGTGGCACTGCAGTGTCAGACAGGATGGCACTTCAAAAAAATTGTCCCCAAACAGCACATGATGCAAAGAAAAAAAGAGGCGCACCAAGGTCGCTGTGTAACTAAGCTAAGCGACACAAGTGGCCGATACAAAACCTGGCCCATCTAGGAGTGGCACTGCAGTGTCAGATAGGATGGCACTTAAAAAATAGTCCCCAAACAGCACATGATGCAAAGAAAAATGAAAGAAAAAAGAGGTGCAAGATGGAATTGTCCTTGGGCCCTCCCACCCACCCTTATGTTGTATAAACAGGACATGCACACTTTAACGAACCCATCATTTCAGCGACAGGGTCTGCCACATGACTGTGACTGAAATGACTGGTTGGTTTGGGCCCCCACCAAAAAAGAAGCAATCAATCTCTCCTTGCACAAACTGGCTCTACAGAGGCAAGATGTCCACCTCATCATCATCCTCCGATTCCTCACCCCTTTCACTGTGTACATCCCACTCCTCACAGATTATTAATTCGTCCCCACTGGAATCCACCATCTCAGATCCCTGTGTACTTTCTGGAGGCAATTGCTGGTGAATGTCGTCACGGAGGAATTGATTATAATTAATTTTGATGAACATCATCTTCTCCACATTTTCTGGAAGTAACCTCGTACGCCGATTGCTGACAAGGTGAGCGGCTGCACTAAACACTCTTTCGGAGTACACACTGGAGGGATGGCAATTTAGGTAGAATAAAGCCAGTTTGTGCAAGGGCCTCCAAATTGCCTCTTTTTCCTGCCAGTATACGTACGGACTGTCTGACGTGCCTACTTGGAAGCGGTCACTCATATAATCCTCCACCATTCTTTCAATGGTGAGAGAATCATATGCAGTGACAGTAGACGACATGTCAGTAATCGTTGGCAGGTCCTTCAGTCGAGACCAGATGTCAGCACTCGCTCCAGACTGCTCTGCATCACCGCCAGCGGGTGTTCTCGGAATTCTTAGCCTTTTCCTCTCACCCCCAGTTGCGGGAGAATGTGAAGGAGGAGCTGTTGACGGTCACGTTCCGCTTGACTTGACAATTTTCTCACCAGCAGGTCTTTGAACCTCTGCAGACTTGTGTCTGCTGGAAAGAGAGATACAACGTAGGTTTTAATTCTAGATCGAGAACGGTGGCCAAAATGTAGTGCTCTGATTTCAACAGATTGACCACCCGTGAATCCTGGTTAAGCGAACTAAGGGCTCCATCCACAAGTCCCACATGCCTAGCGGAATCGCTCTGTTTTAGCTCCTCCTTCAATGTCTCCAGCTTCTTCTGCAAAAGCCTGATGAGGGGAATGACCTGACTCAGGCTGGCAGTGTCTGAACTGACTTCACGTGTGGCAAGTTCAAAGGGTTGCAGAACCTTGCACAACGTTGAAATCATTCTCCACTGCGCTTGAGTCAGGTGCATTCCCCCTCCTTTGCCTATATCGTGGGCAGATGTATAGGCTTGAATAGCCTTTTGCTGCTTCTCCATCCTATGAAGCATATAGGTTGAATTCCACCTCGTTACCACCTCTTGCTTCAGATGATGGCAGGGCAGGTTCAGGACTGTTTGCTGGTGCTCCAGTCTTCGGCACGCGGTGGCTGAATGCCGAAAGTGGACCGCAATTCTTCGGGCCACCGACAGCATCTCTTACACGCCCCTGTCGGTTTTTAAGTAATTCTGCACCACAAATTCAATGTATGTGCAAAACATGGGACATGCTGGAATTTGCCCAGATGTAATGCACGCACAATACTGGTGGCGTTGTCCGATGTCACAAATCCCCAAGAGAGTCCAATTGGGGTAAGCCATTCTGCGATGATGTTCCTCAGTTTCCGTAAGAGGTTGTCAGCTGTGTGCCTCTTATGGAAAGCGGTGATACAAAGCGTAGCCTGCCTAGGAATGAGTTGGCGTTTGCGAGATGCTGCTACTGGTGCCGCCGCTGTTGTTCTTGCTGCGGGAGGCAATACATCTACCCAGTGGGCTGTCACAGTCATATAGTCCTTAGTCTGCCCTGGTCCACTTGTCCACATGTCCGTGGTTAAGTGGACATTGGGTACAACTGCATTTTTTAGGACACTGGTGACTCTTTTTCTGACGTCTGTGTACATTTTTGGTATCGCCTGCCTAGAGAAATGGAACCTAGATGGTATTTGGTACCAGGGATACAGTACCTCAATCAAGTCTCTAGTTGCCTGTGAATTAACGGTGGATACCGGACACATGTTTCTCACCACCCAGGCTGACAAGACCAGAGTTATCCGCTTTGCAGCAGGATGACTGCTGTGATATTTCATCTTCCTCGCAAAGGACTGTTGGACAGTCAATTGCTTACTGGAAGTAGTACAAGTGGTCTTCCGACTTCCCCTCTGGGATGACGATCGACTCCCAGCAGCAACAACAGCAGCGCCAGCAGCAGTAGGCGTTACACTCAAGGATGCATCGGAGGAATCCCAGGCAGGAGAGGACTCGTCAGACTTGCCAGTGACATGGCCTGCAGGACTACTGGCTTTCCTGTGTAAGGTGGAAATTGACACTGAGGGAGTTGGTGGTTTGGTTTGCAGGAGCTTGTTTACAAGAGGAAGGGATTTACTGGTCAGTGGACTGCTTCCGCTATCATCCAAAGTTTTTGAACTTGTCAATGACTTATGATGAATGTGGTCCAGGTGACGTATAAGGGAGGATGTTCCTAGGTGGTTAACGTCCTTACCCCTACTTATTACAGCTTGACAAAGGCAACACATGGCTTGACACCTGTTGTCCGCATTTGTGTTGAAATAATTCCACACCGAAGAGGTGATTTTTTTTTTGTATTTTGACTAGGCATGTCAATGGTCATATTCGTCCCACGGACAACAGGTGTCTCCCCGGGTGCCTGACTTAAACAAACCACCTCACCATCAGAATCCTCCTTGTCAATTTCCTCCCCAGCGCCAGCAACACCCATATCCTCATCCTGGTGTACTTCAACAGTGACATCTTCAATTTGACTACCAGGAACTTGACTGCGGGTGCTCCTTCCAGCACTTGCAGGGGGCGTGCAAATGGTGGAAGGCGCAAGCTCTTCCCGTCCAGTGTTGGGAAGGTCAGGCATCGCAACCGACACAATTGGACTCTCCATGGGGATTTGTGATTTTGAAGAACGCACAGTTCTTTGCTGTGCTTTTGCCAGCTTAAGTCTTTTAATTTTTCTAGCGAGAGGATGAGTGCTTCCATCCTCATGTGAATCTGAACCACTAGCCATGAACATAGGCCAGGGCCTCAGCCATTCCTTGCCACTCCTTGTCGTAAATGGCATATTGACAAGTTTACGCTTCTCATCAGACGCTTTCAATTTTGATTTTTGGGTCATTTTACTGAACTTTTGTTTTTTTTATTTTACATGCTCTCTACTATGACATTGGGCATCGGCATAGGCAGACGACGTTGATGGCATTTCATCGTCTCGGCCAAGACTAGTGGCAGCAGCTTCAGCATGAGGTGGAAGTGGATCTTGAGCTTTCCCTATTTTGACCTCCACATTTTTGTTCTCCATTTTTTAATGTGTGGAATTATATGCCAGTATCAATAGCAATGGCCTACTACTATATATACTGCACACAACTGAAATGCACCACAGGTATGGATGGATAGTATACTTGACGACACAGAGGTAGGTAGAGCAGTGGCCTTCCGTACCGTACTGCTATATATACCGGTGGTCACTGTCAGCAATCTGCAAAACTAAAATGCACCACAGGTATAGAATCTTAGATGGATAGTATACTTGACGACACAGAGGTAGGTAGAGCAGTGGCCTTCCGTACCGTCTTGCTATATATACTGGTGGTCACTGTCAGCAAACTGCAAAACTAAAATGCACCACAGGTATAGAATCTAGATGGATAGTATACTTGACGACACAGAGGTAGGTAGAGCAGTGGCCTTCCGTACCGTACTGCTATATACCTAACTCTTTCTGCACATGTTATATCTGCCTCCCCTGCAGTTCACATGGTTTTGCCCAATTGCTATCAAAAATCCTGCTGCGATCAACTTGGAATTACCCCCAATGCCCACAGAAGTGCAGCTTTTACACAAAATGCCCACTGTATTAGTGCTGCTTATATACAGAATTCCTACAGTGGTAGATCCCCTTTCAGATAATGCCCACAATAGTAGTGCCCCTTACACATAATGACCACAGTAGTGCCCCTTATTCACATCCCTGCCTGTGTCCCTCCAGCAGCTCACTGCCTGTGTTCCTCAAGCAGCTCCATGCCCTGTATCTTTCCAGCAGTTTCCCCACCTCTTTTGTCCCTCCAGCCCCCTCTCATCTTGTCTTCAAGATAAACAGAGCCTGCTCCTCTTCATGGCTCTTCTTAATTTTAGCAGCAGTGACAGCATGACATCACATACATTGTGCCGGAAAAGGAAGCCACTGTAACCTGAGCAGGGGATGAATGCTGGCCTACAGACACAGTGTGTGTGAGTACCAGGAGGGGTGGGCTGTAAATGAAGGAGGACCATGGAGCCACCAGGACCTGAGGAAGGGGGAGGTGGCTGAAGCTAATCAGTAACACTAGCAACTTCTGCTTCATTGAGTGACATAGGTGATAAGTGGGCTTTTCTGTTTATATTACTGTGCAGGGCAATGGAGAAGGTGGAACTAGTTCCCCCTACCATTACAGGTGGTGGAACTCCGTTCCATCTCGTTCCCCCTCACTTCACCCCTGCTCCTGAGCCACCAAAGATTTATAGAAAAGGTGCTATTTTGCACTTTTTAAACCATACTGTATTAAATTGCAATTAAAACATTTCTATGTACAGTATTAACTTAAAAAAACTTCACATCGAATAGGATGGGCTGTTATAATGCTACTTATATTAAATGCTACTAAAAAGCTATTAAATTAAATGCTACTGAACGCACACTATAAGATTATCTGTTCAATCGCTCTGGTTGGAGCGAAAGTCTGGTAATGTACTGTATGGGAGCAAATGAGAATTAACTATCTCACACACAGACAAAAATGGATGTTCAGTGAAATTGGTTAAATCCATTTGATTTAATTAACTTTTTCAAACTACCATTTTTGCCCATTTCCTGGATTTTGGGAGCAAGTGGGCAGTTGTCATTTGCACCCATACATTACCAAATTTTTGCTCCAACCAGAAAGATTGGACAGATATTCTTATAGTGTGTTTCCAACTTTTAGGCAGGGAATTGTCCGGTATACAGTATATTTAATCAATTTAGGATGTGATTTTATTTTGGGATTCGTCAACGAGTGTCTAAAGACTTCCTAAAGAGTGTCTGCTATTGAACCAAATTTTAGTAGTTGCAGAACTAGGTTAACAGTACTGTAATTTTAGGGGGTGTTAGACATTTTTAGTCAGATGAGGTGGTTTTATTTTGTACACATACACACGCACACACACACACGCACACACACACACACACACACACACACACACACACACACTGCATGATTAGGTGACACTTGTGACAAATTTGAGGATATTTTTTATTTAAGAACTTAACTGGAAAATATCTGTGTGATTTGTAAGAGAGAAAATACAGACTAATATCTATCTATCTATCTATCTATCTATCTATCTATCTATCTATCTATCTATCTATCTACTGTATCTATCTATCTAACAAGCAAGGAATATATTATACTTTCTACACACTGTGAGGCAGAGGACTGCTAATCATTGTCATGAGCAAAGATCACAATCAAAATGGAAATGTGTCCCATGGAGGGTGTAGCCTGGTGGCACAGAGTTGTCTGTCAGTGAAACTGGGACCAAACTGATAATCTCATGTCATCATGTTGACATGAAAGTGACATATTAATTAATAACATCAACTTTGACCATGTTGACATTCATCATGTAGACAGTGATGAAATATCGACATGTTAGGATGTCAACATATTGTCCCTGGTGTCCCAGGGGTTACTTACCTGCAGGGACTGGCTGGGAACGGGGGCAGGGTGCCATATGCCCCTCAGATCAGTGCAATTTAGGTGTTCCAGGATCACTGGACTGCAGATTCCCTATGAAAAGCTAGGCCACTTGCTTAAGTCTGCCTCCCAGGCTGAAAGTTGCCAGCCAGCCACTGCTTACCTGGTCCTTGTGGCTCCAGCAGTTTCTTCTGTGCCAGACCTCTGATCCTCTGGCCTCCTGGTGAGTATTTCTCCCATATACCAAACCCTGATCCCTAAACCTCCCTATAGTTCCTAACCCCCAACCTCACCCCCCCCCCCCCCTCCACAGCCTATCCCTAGCCTCAACCTGTAACTTAACTCTAGTGCCCACAGCCTAAACCTAGTATTAATGTTCTGACAATATTGACATTTCACCTGTCAACATTTCAACATTGTTGTTGACACTATAACTGTCAACATTGTGACATTATGAATGTTGACATTGTTACTGTGAACCTTTTGAGTACATCTCCAGCAGACAGAGAGGCTGAAAGAAGGTAACAGCTAGAGCTTCCAGAAGCCAGGAAGGCCAGTATTATTAGACCACATCCATAGTATTTCCCTCTCCTATATAAAGATGCAGATCTGAACAATAAGATATTATGATTTGAGTTGTGCACCAACTCAATTTTTCTGGTTTTGGTTCTAATTCATCTGAAAGTTTTGGTTTAGGTTTTGGATCCAGATTTTTTTTAAATTGATAAAAACAGCTAAAATCATGTTATTTTTGCAATCCCTCCTGAATCCAAAACCTGAAATTCAGATTTAAATTCCGAATTCCGAACAGTGGAAAGATTCAACCCAGGACTCTAGGGGGTATTCAGAGTTGTTAGCAAACCAAAAAATTTAGCAATTGGGCAAACTGTGGGGGTAATTCAGAGTTGTTCGCAGTAGCAAATTTGTTAGTAGTTGGGCAAAACCATGTGCACTGCAGGAGGGGCAGCTATAACATGTGCAGAGAGAGTTAGATTTGGATGGGGTGTGTTCAAATTGAAATGTAAATTGCAGTGTAAAAATAAAGCAGCCAATGAGGGGGCATGGCCTGGATGTGCATCAGAGCAGACGTGCCCTCATAGATCTCCCTTGCTCATATTCCCCTAAACGCACTATATCCTGCTCTCCTGCACCCCTCAAGGTTGGTTTTGCAGCCTGCTGCCTACCGCACCCATCCCCATGCGATAAGAGCTGCGTTCGAACTCCCAGCCGGCTGATTACCTGTGTAGCCTTCTCATACCTCTGGAGCCACAGACTAAATTTGGTGCCTGAGGCCAGTATGGAAGCTCCACAAATCTCGGGACCCGCAATCTCACTCCCACAGTGGCAGTGCTTCAAGGGAAGGCTCCCCCCTCATTACAGACCCCCGCTGGCAGCACTGCATTCCCCAGATGGAGATTATACTGGAGATTAAAGGTATAAATAACTACCTTATAAGGAGATTTTCAAGTTCACCCTTTCAGCTCCAGCGGCCATCTTGCCATCTCCTGCCTTCCACCACCAGTACACTGCTTCCCATAACATCCAGGGCCAGCAACAGAAATCTTGAGGCCCGGTAAAGTGATATCCATGGGCCCCCCTCAGATTATATATATTAACGTGCAAAAGTATTTGGTACGCTATATAAGAAATTGTTAATAAATATATATATATATATATATATATATATATATATAGAGAGAGAGAGAGAGAGATATTTTTCATGTAGACATACATATAAATATGTATATCTCTCCTTCCTCCCCACACACACCACAGTCTATGTCTCCCTCTCTCCTTCCTCCCACACACCCCACAGTCTGTCTCTCCCCAATGACTCAATGCTGCATTCCCAGCTCATTCACCCTATCCCATAGCCCTGTATCCCCTCACCAATCTACTCTTACCATGGGGAGAGACTCACCTGGGCTGCACTCCCCAGTACCCAGACTCGAACACCGCACAGCAGGTACCATGCGGCACTTACACCCCATCAGAAAAGGCTGGAACAGGGCACGGGAATCCTAGCCAGCAGAGCTGCTGCCATTTCCTGTAACTGCCTGCAACAGAGCTGGACCAGGAAGAGTGGGTGCACACTCTCTCCACACAGTCACTATGTGTGATAGGCTTCTGTCACTCTGAGGCTGCGCCCACACCGCCTACAGCTCGTTGCCCTATTTGGACAAGATGGCTTACATCCCTGCCAGGCACTAAGTGGCATATCCTTGGGGCCCCTCTGATGCTTGGGGCCCGGTACAGGTGTCCCCTTTGACCTCCCCATGTCACCGGCCCTGCATACATCACTACTGATATCACCATCCTCTCTATCAAGTAAGTGGGGAGACTGCATAAGCACCTACACCAGTCTCTCCTCCATATTATTTACTAAGAGATTAAGCTGTTTGTACTCCGATGTGCCCCTGTTAATTAACTGTGCCACCTTATTCCTTACCATCTTTTGCCCACTGGCTCATAAATAAAATTTAGTGATTATATGTCACCAGCATAACCAGGCAATTTGCTGTGATCACCTATCCCACAGTGACTGCCTGGTGGATCTCTGCAGGTCAGGATCTGCCTGTTTATGGATGGATAATCCCTGATACCTGCATCAAAAGTGATTGCCTGCAATTCCAAATTATTCATGTGGCATCAATTATTTGGCTTCTCTGAAGATTTTTGCCTAATTTTCTCTACCACTTAGTGACGCTTTCCACTTTTTTCTGAGATGTTGCTTTCCTCTATGATGTATTTTTTATGCTTCTCATACCGTAGTAGTCAAAGCCTTCTAAACTTTATTTTGACTGGACTCATAACTCGGATCATACGTGAATTATTCCTTCTTTCTATAATGGATAAATTTGTGGCCTCAACTACCCCTAAAATTCAAAGGACCAGGAGCGGAAACAAGAAAGGAGATGCGGTCATGGATGCTGGGGACGACTTGGAACTTACATCTACTGTGGGTCCTCAATCCCCCTTTGTCATATGATGAAATCGTTCGGGATATTAGGGAAACTGTTGAACCTCTCCTCCAGAAGCAAGCAGTCAAATTTATGGGGGCTGTTGCTGACCTCAAGTCACAAATAGAATCGGCTCCAACTTCCATGAAATCTCCGACTTAAAGAGACAAGTGGCCGACCTCTCATCTACTCAGACCGCCTTATTAACTAAAGTCGATGACCTTGAGAACAGATCCATAAGAAATAATATACGCATCATCAGCCTCAAGGAATCCATCAAGGGCCCGGATCTTACTAAATTCCTTATGTCCAATCTCCCAGACTTGTTGGGTATTACCTTGGAATTATCTACTATGGAAATTGAACGAGCCCATAGTTTTGGAATATATCGAGATTCACACAAATCCAAGCCCAGGGCTGTTGCTTGAACTTCCGTCATAAGGAACTTATCTAGTCTACTGTTAAGAAAAAGGGCCCTCTTCACTGGGATGGTCAACGCATTCATATCTTCCAGGATTACTCTGCAGGGGTCTCAAGAGCTCGCAGAAATGTGTCGCCTATTTGTGCTCAATTGGTAAAGTAAGGCATCAAATTTGCACTCCTTTACCCCGTAAGACCCGCATTTTCACTCCACAGGGCATCAAAGACTTCATGGATGCATCGGAAGCTCAAGCTTTTTTACGGGATTCCGAACCAGAGTTGAATTCTTCTGATCCGGACTGAACATTATCTTGGTTGTAGTAATGATTCTCTCTAAGTTACAATACCCTTAAGTATTAAGTATTAAGTTACAATATCTCTTAAGACTGTTACTGTTACCTTGTTGCCTAATATATTTAATAATTAGTTACGTCTCTTATTGATTCCCAATTTACATACAAGGACGTATAACGTTTTTGTTCTCCCTGATATTGATGGTTACTATATCATGCCACCACAATACCTGTTGCTTATTCTATAGCAATTTTGTATTGCCTTTAACCCAGTTAATTGCATTCTTACACTAATTTTATATTTGGCTGTGATGGGCGTGCGGCATCTCTACTTATTTGAAACTAAATGCCGTTCCACTGTTTTTTCTTTTTACATTTTATGTTCCCTACTCCTATTGGCTCTTCTCTAGCATTTTATTCTACCACAATGTATATTCTGTGTTTTGAATCATTTGTTACCACATGTCGGTTCTATTACTCCTCTATAATCCCTCTTTTAATACTGCTATGATCAGATTAGTGCGTGTAGGTAATTTATTATCCTCAGTCATGAATGGCTTCCCATCTTAGATTTTGTACTTGGAACGTTAGAGGTATACATTCCCTGATCAAAAGAAGGTGGATTCTGACATATTTAAACAGAATCAAAGCTGATATCACTTATCTTCAGAAAACCCACTTATCCCCCCCCCCCCCTGAACATGAAAAATTAAATATGTTACATCAGAAAGTGTAGCTTCATGCTCCTATTCCTCTAAAGCCAGGGGAGTAGCCATTTTAATTCATAAAAGGTATTCCATATACTGTCCATTCCTTGATTACTGATCCACAAGGCCGCTACATTATTGCAGATGTGACAATAGATGGTAGACGGTATACCCTATGCAATGTATACAGTCCTAATAATTATGATAAGGCATTTATTCTAGGTTTGATAAGCAAATTATTTCCTTTTGTCGATACCCAATTGGTGCTTGGAGGGGATTTTAATATGGTCGCCTCTAATACCCTTGATAGAAAATACCCCTCCCATACTTCTCCTAAGCAACCTAAATTTGGGTTACCTTACCTGGTGTCCCAACTAAATTTGATGGATATTTGGATGGTGAGACACCTAGTTGATATAGAATATTCGTATTATTCAGCTACCCATGACGCATTTTCCAGGCTGGATTATTTTTTTTCTTTCTAATTCATTATCCCCCATGGTCTTGGACACGAATATAAAACCCATCTCAATTTCAGATCACGCCCCGGTCTGAGTTGATATCCAAGGAAAATGTATACTTGACCCTTGTTTCCAGTGGAGGTTCCCAGCTAAATTAGCCTCATCTATCAAATTTAAATCTATGCTGGAAATAGCCTGGGTTGACTTTGAACATAATAACCAATCTCATAAGGATGACCCCTGTCTTTTTTAGCAAACAGCTAAAGCTGTAATCAGAGGTAATATAATCTCCTTTATGAAAAAATATAGATTAAAACAAGATGTACTATACAGATTGGCTCAAACCTCATTAACAAATTCTTTCCAGGCTCTAAAAAATACTCCCTTACCTGCTAATAAAGCTATTTATATGGAATGTAAGCTTCATTTTGATCAAGTTCTCACGCAATCAGATGGGTATAACCTTATGTTAGGCCAGGCACATTTTTTCCGTTATGGCAACAAATCCAGTTGTCTCCTTTCCAACATGTTACGAGGTGATAGATGTCATTCTCACATAGCAGCTCTTAAGGATGATCAATCAATCACTAAATATGGGGGTGAGGAAATAGCGGATATTTTCTATCACTACTACCAGAATTTATATTCTCAGGAACCGATCTCGACATCACAGAAACATTCTTTCTGGGAGGGGCTCTCCTTACCTCAGATTTCACCTACACAAGCAGATAGTTTAATTGGGAAATTTACTGTCACTGAGGTTAGCCCCTAAAAGCCCTGGGCCCTGATTCGTAATAGTGGCGAATTCTACAAGCTACTTCGTCCACATATTGAGGATTCTCTCACAAACCTCTTTAACTCCATCCTTGAAGTCCACCCATTTCCTTTACACTTCAACTCAGCCATAGTCAAAGTTTTATTAAACCTCATCTTATAGGCCCATATCTTTACTCAACACAGATTACAAAATATTTATTAAATTAATTGTAGAGAGACTTAAAGTTATCCTCCCAACTATTATACACCCGGACCAAACGGGATTTATTTTGGGCTGAAGCTCAGTTACTAATATCAGAAAAGTTGTATCGGTTATCCAGTCTACCGCTGGTTCTAGGGCAGGTGACCCCAGGTTCCTTCTCTCTTTAGATGCTGAGAAAGCTTTTGATTTGGAAACCTGGGATCACCTGTTCAAGACGCTGCACTGTTTTGGCCTCCCATCCCATTTTATTAATCTTCTGACCTTGTTATATTCCACTCCGTATACTCAAATTCTAACTAATAAATTCCTATCTCCATCCTTTAATATCCAAAGGGGTACGAGACAGGGGTGCCCCCTTCCCCCACTCCTCTTTGCGGCTGCGCTTGAGCCTCTAGCAATAATCCTAACACTAAATTCTTTATTTACGGGAATACGCATTAGAGACCGAGAATGCAAAATATCACTCTTCGCAGATGATATGTTATTACTTATATCAGACCCACTTACTTCTATACCCGAAATCCTTTGTGTTATTCAGTCTTTTAGCTCCTTTGCAGGCTATCATATCAATCTAGATAAATCTAAGCTGCTTCTTCTTAGTTCAACATCTTTTTTTCATCCCACTCCGATATCATTTCTCTATTTAAGAACGCGCCCAATCAAAATAAATATTTAGGCATACATATCCCTTTGCACTTTAGCAAACTATATGTCACTAACTTTACACCAATAATAACTAAGCTTAAAATACAATTTCTCTGTTGGAAAGACCTTAAACTATCCCTACTTGGACGAGTCACAGTGATTAAAACTGTACTGTTCCCCAAACTAGCGTATCTACTACAAATTTTACCTATAGCTTTGACTAGGGCTGATGTACTTTATTGCACCCAAATTTTCTCACAGTTTCTCTGGCATCATGGTAAACCTAGAATCATTTGTGCTCGCACTTTTCTCCCGAATGTTAAAGGAGGCTTGGGGGTCCCCCACATAGCAGCATTCACAAAATCGTCCCTGTTCCACTATGCAGCCGATTGGTTATTTCATATTTAATATTATACTAACCATGCAGTAGAAGAGGCCCTCTTGTACCCATTTTCCTCTGTAGCCTTGTTACTACAGATGTGCACCGGACACTTTTTGGGTTTTGTGTTTAGGTGTTGGATTCGGTTCCACGGTCGTGTTTTGGATTTGGACGCGTTTTGGAAAAACCTCCTTTAAGAATTTTTGTCGGATTCGGATGCGTTTTGGATTCGGGTGTTTTTTTTCAAAAAACCCTCAAAACCAGCTTAAATCATAAAATGTGGTGGTAATTTTGATCCTATAGTATTATTTACCTCAATAACCATAATTTCCACTCATTTCCAGTCTATTCTGAACACCTCACAATATTATTTTTAGTCCTAAATTTTGCACCGAGGTCGCAGGATGACTAAGCTAAGCGACCCAAGTGGGCAGCACAAACACCAGGCCCATCTAGGAGTGGAAACAAGAAAAATAGAGTAAAAGACTTAGCCGGAGCTGTCAGAATGTAGATCTTATCTGGGTGCAATCATCAAACTTCCATTTGTATGTCATTAAGTTTCACCATAGGGAAAATGAAACAAAGTGGCAATAGTGAAGTTTGTTTAATACAATAAGACAATATACAGACAAAGGTTAAAAACAAAGGTTAAATTTCTGTCAATATTTCCACCATTAACTTCTGGTAACTCAAATAGTGCAGGCTAATTACTGGATGACAATGGAACCGCGGCCAAACAGTTCCAAAAAGGGCAAGGACAAGATGTTGGAATAAATCCAATCGATATCCACGCCAGTCACCGTTAAGGTACCTCGCACTCCCTGAAGTCCCAGAAGGTTCCCAACGCGTTTCCACTCCTGTGCTGGAGTCTTTTTCAAGGTATCCTGGTGTGTATTGACTTCCCATCACATGCTGATATTTAAATGGTCATTGTCCAATCACAAGCCAGGGTGCACAGGTGGACCCTATACATCAAATACCTACCAAGTCCTGTGGTCTCTACTGTGCTCCTCCCTATTGGCTGTGTCCATAAACAAAGGGAACCGATTCCCATGGTAACAGATTTCCATTCCCCCCGTCATGTCACTTCCGGTGACGTCTTTTATTTTGTTTCCATGGTGACCAAATGCTGGACGTATCTAAGGATCCGGTGACTTCTCTCATGAAAACATTCACACTGTGGTCTCCATGTGAACGTCTCTTCCCCCCCGCGTGTCACGGATCTGATACATGTACGACGGTTTCCATAGTTACCCGGTGTGCGCTCCGTCCCGTCATCATCTCTTCCCCCCTCGCGTCACTTCCTGTGACATGCGCAACGGTTTCTATGGTCACCCAGCACACACTCCATCGCGTCATATCCTTTGTGCTGGTTTCTATGGCAACCCGGCTTTGGGTATTCTGCAGTAATTCAAAACAGTCAATCGTAACCATTATGTAGATGTGCAAATATAGTGTTATATTGCACTAAAGTCCCATATTCTCAGAATAGTGCAACGGCCGCTTAAAAAAAATACAATAGATAATATTAAATGAGATTTAAAATTGAACATTCATCATCCACTTGATCATAAATATAACCATTAATAGATACAATGCTATCATATTGAAAGTGCTAAAGATACTAGATATATAGAAAAGAGGAAAAAACTTCCACCAAAAGTTTCTATAATCACAGGAGTGCAGAAGATAAGAAAATGTATAAATATTCATAAAAACCATTTGATTTCAAAACCGGCATTAAGACCTCCCGGTATGAGCATGCCTAAATTAAAAATCATTTGCATTTCAGCTTGAGCTAGTTGGTTTGGTATATCTTTTCTTCTCCAATGGCCTTTAATATGTTTCAGACCACAGAACTGTCTAATGGCAGTGGGATTACAATCATGTTTTGTTCTAAAGTGTTCTGAAAGAGCGTGGGTTGTGATACCTTTTTTAATATTCCTCAGGTGCTCCCCTAACCGTACCTTCAACGGTCTCGATGTCCTGCCCACATACCATAAACCACATATGCATTCTATTCCATAAACGACATTAAAACTGTTGCCCGTAATAAAATCAATAATGTTAAAATCTTTCCCATTAATTCCAATGCTTGTGATCTTATTCTTGTCAAACTTAACCCCCCTACATCCTAAACATAATCCGCACCTAAAGAAATCTTTTGATTTAATTGTTCCCATAGCTCTTTTTGGCGGAAGAGCGCTTTTTACCAGGTTCGATTTTAAATTCGGAGCTCGTCTGAAGATACATTTGGGTTTATTGGGTAATATACTACCTATAACAGGATCCTTTTTGAGTATGCCCCAGTTTTTCTTAATGATGGTTTCCACAGTTTTGTATTGTGAACTGAATGAGGTCACAAAGGCCCATTCTAAATTATCTCTTTTCTCTTTCTTGACTGGTTTGAATAACTGTTCCCTATCTATGGACATGATCTTTCTTTTTGCACTGTCCACTTTGTCTAAGTCATAACCTGAGTTCACAAACTTTTCTTGCATTTCCTCTGCTTGAATGGCAAATGTCTCACTGCTGGTACAATTCCGCTTAAGGCGTTTAAATTGACCTTCTGGTATTGAATTAAGCCAATCCGGGTGGTGGCAGCTGGTTAATCCTATGTAAGTGCCCGAATCTGTTGGTTTCGTAAAAAATTTTGTATAAATTACATCATCTTTAATGATCACCGTGATGTCCAAAAATCAACGGTGATGGGACTATGAGTAAATGTGAATTGAATATTTAAAATATTATCATTCAGATAAATAAAAAATTCCTTAAGGAGATCCTCTCCTCCTGCCCATATAAAAATTACGTCATCTATATATCTCTTCCAGGACACCAGGTTCGCTCCGAAGGGGCAATTATTCCAAATATAGTTTTCTTCCCATTGCCCCATAAAAATGTTGGCATAACTCGGAGCGAACCTGGTGCCCATGGCAGTACCAACGTTCTGTAGGTAAAAATTCCCGTTAAAAACAAAATAATTATTTTCTAAAATGAACTTTACACTCTTCAATAAAAAGTCTTGTAGATCCGTGTTCAATCTACTACTCCTCAGAGTGGTCGATAAAGCCTCTATCCCATCTTGATGTCTAATAATAGTATAAAGAGATTTGACATCTGCCGTAACCAGAAAATAATCCTTTTGCCACTTTATCGATTTAATAATTTCCAAAAAATTCTTTGTATCTTTCAGGTGTGCTTTATTTTCTATTACTAGAGGTTGTAAATGGAAGTCTATGAATTCCGAAAGATTGGATGTTACAGAGCCTACTCCGGAGATGATAGGACGTCCTGGGGGATTAACCGGGTCCTTGTGGACCTTTGGTAACAAATATAGGACTGGAATGGTAGGGTCTTCAATTTGAATAAACTTCTTTTCCTTTTCTTCTAAGGTCCCTTTATTCCAAAATTCATCTACCATTTTACTAAGTTCTTTCTGTATCCGATTAGTAGGGTCTGATCTGAGTTTGCTATATGTGAAACCATCCTCTAACTGTGATAATACCTCTTTTTCATAATTCTCTCTGGTCATTATCACCCCCCCCCCCCCCTTTATCAGCTGGTTTAATAACCAAAATTTCGTTGGACTTTAAACTTTTCAAAGCCTTACGCTCCTTGAACGTCAGATTGAACTTCAGTTTCTTACTATCGATTTCTTGAATCTCATCAGTGACAATCTTTAAAAAGGTCTCTAAAAAATTCCCTCGGGCGAAGGTGGGGTTAAAAATTGACTTCGGTTTAAACGGGGTATTTTCTACAGTGGGTGCGGATGCGACTAAGCCTCCTTCTTTCGTTATGAAAAACTTCTTCAGAGTAAGTTTCCTTACAAACTTGTGTAAATCCACAAAAGTGTGGAATTTATTAAGGGGGAGGGAGGGCGCGTACTTCAATCCCTTTTCCAGAAGCGAGATCTTTTCTTTCACTAGTACGTGTTGACTTAAATTAAAATTTTTTTTTTTTTTTATATACATTTTCTTATCTTCTGCACTCCTGTGATTATAGAAACTTTTGGTGGAAGTTTTTTCCTCTTTTCTATATATCTAGTATCTTTAGCACTTTCAATATGATAGCATTGTATCTATTAATGGTTATATTTATGATCAAGTGGATGATTAATGTTCAATTTTAAATCTCATTTAATATTATCTATTGTATTTTTTTTAAGCGGCCGTTGCACTATTCTGAGAATATGGGACTTTAGTGCAATATAACACTATATTTGCACATCTCATAATGGTTACGATTGACTGTTTTGAATTACTGCAGAATACCCAAAGCCGGGTTGCCATAGAAACCAGCACAAAGGATATGACGCGATGGAGTGTGTGCTGGGTGACCATAGAAACCGTCGCGCGTGTCACAGGAAGTGACGCGCGGGGGGAAGAGATGATGACAGGACGGAGCACACACCGGGTAACTATGGAAACCGTCGTACATGTCTCAGATCCGTGACATGCGGGGGAAAGAGACGTTCACATGGAGACCACAGTGTGAATGTTTTCATGAGAGAAGTCACCGGATTCTTAGATACGTCCAGCATTTGGTCACCATGTAAACAAAATAAAAGACGTCACCGGAAGTGACATGACGGGGGGAATGGAAATCTGTTACCATGGGAATCGGTTCCCTTTGTTTATGGACACAGCCAATAGGGAGGGGCACAGTAGAGACCACAGGACTTGGTAGATATTTGATGTATAGGGTCCACCTGTGGCTTGTGATTGGACAATGATCATTTAAATATCAGCATGTGATGGGAAGTCAATACACACCAGGATACCTTGAAAAAGACTCCAGCACAGTGGAAACGCGTTGGGAACCTTCTGGGACTTCAGGGAGTGCGAGGTACCTTAACGGTGACTGGCGTGGATATCGATTGGATTTATTCCAACTTCCAACATCTTGTCCTTGCCCTTTTTGGAACTGTTGGGCCGCGGTTCCATTGTCATCCGGTAATTAGCCTGCACTATTTGAGTTACCAGAAGTTAATGGTGGAAATATTGACAGAAATTTAACCTTTGTTTTTAACCTTTGTCTGTATATTGTCTTATTGTATTAAACAAACTTCACTATTGCCACTTTGTTTCATTTTCCCTATGGTGAAACTTAATGACATACAAATGGAAGTTTGATGATTGCATCCAGATAAGATCTACATTCTGACAGCGCCGGCTAAGTCTTTTACTCTATTTTTCTTGTTTGCACTATATCACTTTGGTGAGGGGTTGAGGATACCTCTTAAGAGTTTATGCAAGCTGGCAGCAGTCGTTTGCGCATAGAGCCTTTGAATATTTACCACTTTATGATACATTTGTCTTTTCCATCTAGGAGTGGCACTGCAGTGTCAGATAGGATGGCACCTAAAAAATAGTCCCCAAACAGCACATGATGCAAAGATAAATAAAAAAAAGAGGTGCAAGATGGAATTGTCCTTGGGCCCTCCCACCCACCCTTATGTTGTATAAACAGGACATGCACACTTTAACAAACCCATCATTTCAGCCACAGGGTCTGCCACACGACTGTGGCTGAAATGACTGGTTAGTTTGGGCCCTCACCAAAAAAGAAGCAATCAATCTATCCTTGCACAAACTGGCTCTACAGAGGCAAGATGTCCACCTCATCCTCATCCCCCAATTCCTCACCCATTTCACTGTGTACATCCTCCTCCTCACAGAGTATTAATTCATCCCCACTGGAATCCACCATCACATTTCCCTGTGTACTTTCTGGAGGAAATTGCTGATAAATGTCTCCACGGAGGAATTTATTATAATTCATTTTCTCCACATTTTCTGGAAGTAACCTCGTACGCCGATCGCTGACAAGGTGACCGGCTGCACTAAACACTATTTCGGAGTACACACTGGAGGGGGGGGGGGGCAACTTATGTACAATAAAGCCAGTTTGTGCAAGGGCCTCCAAATTGCCTCTTTTTCCTGCCAGTATATGTATGGACTGTCTGACATGCCTACTTGGATGCTGTCACTCATAAAAGCCTCCACCATTCTTTCAATGGTGACAGAATCATATGCAGTGACAGTAGACGACATGTCAGTAATCGTTGGCAGGTCCTTCAGTCCGGACCAGATGTCAGCACTTGCTCCTGACTGCCCTGCATCACCGCCAGTGGGTGGTTTTGGAAATGTTATCCTTTTCCTGGCAGCTCCAGTGGCGGTAGAAAATGAAGAAGGAGCTGTTGGCAGGTCACGTTCCGCTTGACTTTACAATTGTCTCACCAGCAAGTCTTTGAACATCTGCCGGAAAAAGAGATACAATGTAGGCTTTAAAGCTAGGATCGAGCACAGTGGCCAAAATGTAGTGCTCTGATTTCAACAGATTGACAACCCGTGAATCCTGGTTAAGCGAATGAAGGGCTCCATCCACAAGTCCCACATGCCTAGCGGAATCGCTCCATTTTAGCTCCTCCTTCAATCTCTCCAGCTGCTTCTGCAAAAACCTGATGAGGGGAATCCTAACTTAGGCTGGCAGTGTCTGAACTGACTTAACGTGTGGCAAGTTTAAAGGGTTGGGGAACCTTACACAACATGGAAATAATTTTCCACTGCGCTTGAGTCAGGTGCATTCCCCCTCCTTTGCCTATATCATAGACAGATGTATAGGCTTGAATGGCCTTTTGCTGCTCCTCCATCCTCTGAAGCATATAGAGGGTTGAATTCCACCTCGTTACCACCTCTTGCTTCAGCTGATGGCAGGGCATGTTCATGAGTGTTTGCTGGTGCTCCAATCTTCGGCACGTGGTGGCTGAATGCCGAAAGTGGCCCACAATTCTTCAGGCCACCGACAGCATCTCCTGCACGCCCCTTTCATTTTTAAAAAAATGATGCACCATCAAATTAATTGTATGTGCAAAACATGGGACGTGCTGGAATTTGCCCACTTGTAATGCACGCACAATATTGGTGGCGTTGTCCGATATCACAAATCCCCAGGAGAGTCCAGTTGGGGTAAGCCATTCTGCGATGATGTTCCTCCGTTTCCGTAAGAGGTTGTCAGCTGTGTGCCTCTTATGGAAAGCGGTGATACAAAGCGTAGCCTGCCTAGGAACGAGTTGTCGTTTGCGAGACGCTGCTACTGGTGCCGGTGCTGCTGTTGTTGCTGCGTGAGGCAATACAACTACCCAGTGGGCTGTCACAGTCATATAGTCCTTAGTCTGCCCTGCTCCACTTGTCCACATGTCTGTGGTTAAGTGGACAGTGGGTACAACTGCATTTTTTAGGAGACTGGTGACTCTTTTTCTGATGTCTGTGTACATTCTCGGTATCGCCTGCCTAGAAAAGTGGAACCTAGATGGGATTTGGTACCGGGGGCACACTACCTCAAGCAATTCTCTAAGTCTCTGTGAACTAATGGTGGATACCGGACGCATGTCTAACACCAACATAGTTGTCAAGGCCTGAGTTATCCGCTTTGCAACAGGATGACTGCTGTGATATTTCATCTTCCTCGCAAAGGACTGTTGGACAGTCAATTGCTTCCTGGAAGTAGTACAAGTGGTCTTCCGACTTCCCCTCTGGGATGACGATCGACTCCCAGCAGCAACAACAGCAGAGCCAGCAGCAGTAGGCGTTACACTCAAGGATCCATCTGAGGAATCCCAGTTAGGAGAGGACTTGTCAGACTGTCCAGTGACATGGCCTGCAGGACTATTAGCTTTCCTGTCTAAGGATGAAATTGGCATTGAGGGAGTTGGTGGTGTGGTTTGCAGGAGCTTGGGTAAAAGAGGAAGAAGGTATTTAGTTGTCAGTGGACTGCTTCCGCTGTCACCCAAAGTTTTATACTTGTCAATGACTTCTTATGAATGAGCTCCAGTGACGTATAAGGGAGGAAGTTCCTAGGTGGTTAACATCATTACCCCTACTTATTACAGCTTGACAAAGGCAACACACAGCTTGACACCTGTTTTCCGCATTTATGTTGAAATAATTCCACACCAAAGAGGTGATTTTTTTTTGGTATTTTGACCAGGCATGTCAATGGCCTTAATCATTTCACGGACAACAGGTGTCTCCTCGGGTGCCTGACTTAAACAAACCACCTCACCATCAGAATCCTCCTCGTCAATTTCCTCCTCAGCGCCAGCAACACCCATATCCTCATCCTGGTGTACTTCAACAGTGACATCTTCAATTTGAATATCAGGAACAGGACTGTGGGTGCTCCTTCCAGCACTTGCAGGGGCGTGCAAATGGTGGAAGGAGCCACCTCTTCCCGTCCAGTGTTGGGAAGGTCATGCATTGCACCCGCCCACACATTTGGAGTCTCCTTGGGGATTTGTGATTTAGAACGCACAATTCTTTGCTGTGCTTTTGCCAGCTTAACTCTTTTCATTTTTCTAGTGGGAGGATGAGTGCTTCTATCCTCATGTGAAGCTGAACCACTAGTCATGAGGAACATAGTAGAGGGCCTTAGCCGTTCCTTGTCACTCCGTCTCGTAAATGGCATATTGGCAAGTTTACGCTTCTCCTCAGACGATTTTAATTTAGATTTTTGGGTCATTTTACTGAACTTTTGCTTTGTGGATTTTACATGCTCTCTACTATGATATTAGGCATCGGCCTTGGCAGGCAACGTTGATGGCATTTCATCCTCTCAGCCATGACTAGTGGCAGCAGCTTCAGCACTAGGTGAAAGTGGATCTTGATCTTTCCCTATTTTAACCTCCACATTTTTGTTCTCCATTTTTTAATGTGTGGAATTATATGCCAGTAATATATCTGAAATTAGACATTGGTAATGTCTGGAATTAGATACCACTAGATAGATACCAGATGCCACTGTAACTGGAATGATGATTACCTATGCACAGTGACAGGACACTACCACAGCACCCTACAGCAGCAAGATGCAGCACAAGACACTGGACTAGTATATGAATAATGTACTGTAGTATTACTCAGCACCACAATGCAGCACAAGACAATGAGCAGTGGTACTGAGCACTGATGAGGATACTACTGAGAATTGACACTGAGCAGCAAGATGCAGCACAAGACACTGGAGTCTGGACTAGTATATTAGTAATGTACTGTAGTATTACTGAGCACCACAATGCAGCACAAGACAATGAGCAGTGGTACTGAGCACTGATGATGATACTACTGAGAACTGACACTGAGCAGCAAGATGCAGCACAAGACACTGGACTAGTATATTAGTAATGTACTGTAGTATTACTGAGCACCACAATGCAGCACAAGACAATGGCCCTCATTCCGAGTTTTTCGCTCGCTAGCTGCTTTTAGCAGCACTGCACATGCTAGGCCGCCGCCCTCTGGGAGTGTATCTTAGCATTGCAGAATTGCAAACGAAAGATTAGCAGAACTGCTACTAAATAATTCTTTGCAGTTTCTGAGTAGCTCCAGACCTACTCA
The DNA here is from genome assembly GCF_028390025.1 of Pseudophryne corroboree. Lineage (NCBI taxonomy): Eukaryota > Metazoa > Chordata > Amphibia > Anura > Myobatrachidae > Pseudophryne > Pseudophryne corroboree. Next base: position 140,594,060 of record NC_086447.1, read on the forward strand.
CAGATTGCGATCAGCTCTATCCATTCAGTTCCTGGTTTGACGTCACAAACACGCCCTGCGTTCGGCCAGCCACTCCCCCATTTCTCCAGACACTCCCGCGTTTTTCCCTGGCACGCCTGCATTTTTTAGCACACTCCCGGAAAATGCTCAGTTACCACCCAGAAAAGCCCCTTTCCTGTCAATCATTTACCGATCAGCAGAGCAACTGAAAAGCGCCACAGAATCCACATCAAATCTGCTAAATTTTTAGTTAAATAACTAAGCGCATGCGCACTGCGTGCCTTGCGCATGCGTAATTAGCAACAAATCGCAGCATAGTGAAAATCGGCAACGATCAAACAACTTGGAATGACCCCCAATGAGCAGTGATACTGAGCACTGATGATGATATTACTGAGAACTGACACTGAGCAGCAAGATGCAGCACAAGACACTGGACTATTAGTAATGTACTGTAGTATACTGAGCACCACAATGCAGCACAAGACAATGAGCAGTGATACTGAGCACTGATGAGGATACTACTGAGAACTGACACTGAGCAGCAAGATGCAGCACAAGACACTGGACTAGTATATTAGTAACAGAGATGAGCGGGTTCGGTTCCTCGAGATCCGAACCCGCCCCCAAACTTCACCTATTTTACACGGGTCCGAGGCAGCCTCGGTTCTTCCCGCCTTGCTTGGTTAACCCGAACGAGGCCGAACATCATCATCCCGCTGTCGGATTCTCGCGAGATTCGTATTCTATATAAAGAGTTGCGCGTCGCCGCCATTTTCACTTGTGCATTGTCGATTGAGCAGAGAGGACGTGGCTACGTTCTCTGCCTGAAAAGCTTAATATCTGTGCTCAGTGTGCTGTAAATATCTGTGCTCAGTGTGCTGCAAATATCTGTGCTCAGTGTGCTGCAAATATCTACGTTCTCTGCCTGAAATGCTCCATATCTGTGCTCAGTGTGCTGCAAATATCTGTGCTCAGTGTGCTTCATTTTGGTGACCAACAGTATATAGTTGTACAGTACATTAGGCCATTGCTGTAGTATCTTGCAGCTCAGTGTCACTGCTAGTATCCATTCCATATCTGTGCTGCATTTTTGTGAGCAGTATATATAGTATTACAGTGCAGCATTTTGGTGACCAACAGTATATAGTTGTACAGTAGGCCATTGCTGTATCTTGCAGCTCTGTGTCACTGCAAGTATCCATTCCATATCTGTGCTGCATTTTTGTGAGCAGTATATATAGTATTACAGTGCAGCATTTTGGTGACCAACAGTATACAGTTGTACAGTAGGCCATTGCAAGTATCTTGCAGCTCTGTGTCACTGCAAGTATCCATTCCATATCTGTGCTGCATATTTGTGAGCAGTGTATATATAGTACTACAGTGCAGCATTTTGGTGACCAACAGTATAAAGTTGTACAGTAGGCCATTGCTGTATCTTGCAGCTCTGTGTCACTGCAATTATCCATTCCATATCTGTGCAGCATTTTTGTGAGCAGTATATATAGTATTACAGTGCAGCATTTTGGTTACCAACAGTATACATATATAGTACAGTACAGTAGGCCATTGCTATTGATATATTACTGGCATATAATTCCACATATTAAAAAATGGAGAACAAAAATGTGGAGGGTAAAATAGGGAAAGATCAAGATCCACTTCCACCTCGTGCTGAAGCTGCTGCCACTAGTCATGGCCGAGACGATGAAATGCCATCAACGTCGTCTGCCAAGGCCGATGCCCAATGTCATAGTAGAGAGCATGTAACATACAAAAAACAAAAGTTCAGTAAAATGACCCAAAAATCTAAATTAAAAGCATCTGAGGAGAAGCGTAAACTTGCAAATATGCCATTTACGAGAGGGAGTGGCAAGGAACGGCTGAGGCCCTGGCCTATGTTCCTCATGGCTAGTGGTTCAGCTTCAAATGAGGATTGAAGCACTCATCCTCCCGCTAGAAAACTGAAAAGACTTAAGCTGGCAAAAGCACAGCAAAGAACTGTGCGTTCTTCTAAATCACAAATCCCCAAGGAGAGTCCAATTGTGTCGGTTGCGATGCCTGACCTTCCCAACACTGGACGGGAAGAGGTGGCGCCTTCCACCATTTGCACGCCCCCTGCTAGTGCTGGAAGTAGCACCCACAGTCCAGTTCATGATAGTCAAATTGAAGATGTCACTGTTGAAGTACACCAGGATGAGGATATGGGTGTTGCTGGCGCTGAGGAGGAAATTGACGAGGAGGATTCTGATGGTGAGGTGGTTTGTTTAAGTCAGGCACCCGAGGAGACACCTGTTGTCCGTGGGATGAATATGGCCATTGACATGCCTGGTCAAATTACAAAAAAAATCACCTCTTCAGTGTAGAATTATTTTAAAAGAAATACGGACAACAGGTGTCAAGCCATGTGTTGCCTTTGTCAAGCTGTAATAAGTAGGGGTAAGGACGTTAACCACCTTGGAACATCCTCCCTTATACGTCACCTGGAGCGCAATCATCAGAAGTTAGTGACAAGTTCAAAAACTTTGGGTGACAGCGGAAACAGTCCACTGACAACTAAATCCCTTCCTCTTGTACACAAGCTCCTGCAAACAACACCACCAACTCCCAGAGTGTCAATTTCCTCCTTAGACAGGAAAGCCAATAGTCCTGCAGGCCATGTCACTGGCAAGTCTGACGAGTCCTCTCCTGTCTGGGATTTCTCTGATGGATCCTTGAGTGTAACGCCTACGGCTCCTGGATCTGCTGTTGTTGCTGCTGGGAGACGATTATCATCCCAGAGGGGAAGTCGGAATACCACTTGTACTACTTCCAGTAAGCAATTGACTGTCCAACAGTCCTTTGCGAGGAAGATGAAATATCAGAGCAGTCATCCTGCTGCAAAGCGGATAACTCAGGCCTTGTCCGGTATCCACCATTAATTCACAGGGAATAAGAGAATTTCTTGAGGTAGTGTGTCCCCGATACCAAATAACATCTAGGTTCCACTTCTCTAGGCAGGCGATACCGAGAATGTACACAGACGTCAGAAAAAAAGTCACCAGTGTCCTAAAAAATGCAGTTGTACCCAATGTCCACTTAACCATGGACATGTGAACAAGTGGAGCAGGGCAGACTCAAGGCTATATGACTGTGACAGCCCACTGGGTAGATGTATTGCCTCCCGCAGCAAGAACAGCAGCGGCAGCACCAGTAGCAGCATCTCGCAAACGCCAACTCATTCCTAGGCAGGCTACGCTTTGTATCACCGCTTTCCACAAGAGGCACACAGCTGACAACCTCTTACGGAAACTGAGGAACATCATCGCAGAATGGCTTACCCCAATTGGACTCTCCTGGGGATTTGTGACATCGGACAACGCCACCAATATTGTGCGTGCATTACATGTGGGCAAATTCCAGCATGTCCCATGTTTTGCACATACATTGAATTTGGTGGTGCAGAATTTTAAAAAAACCGACAGGGGTGTGCAAGAGATGCTGTCGGTGGCCCGAAGAATTGCGGGCCACTTTCGGCATTTAGCCACCGCGTGCCAAAGACTGAAGCACCAGCAAACACTCCTGAAACTGCCCTGCCATCATCTGAAGCAAGAGGTGGTAACGAGGTGGAATTCAACCCTCTATATGCTTCAGAGGATGGAGGAGCAGCAAAAGGCCATTCAAGCCTATACAGATACCTACAATATAGGCAAAGGAAGGGGAATGCACCTGACTCAAGTGTAGTGGAGAATGATTTCAACATTGTGCAAGGTTCTGCAACCCTTTGAACTTGCCACACGTGAAGTCAGTTCAGACACTGCCAGCCTGAGTCAGGTCATTCCCCTCATCAGGCTTTTGCAGAAGAAGCTGGAGAGATTGATGGAGGAGCTAAAACGGAGCGATTCCGCTAGGCATGTGGGACTTGTGGATGGAGCACTTCATTCGCTTAACCAGGATTCACGGGTGGTCATTCTGTTGAAATCAGAGCACTACATTTTGGCCACTGTGCTCGATCCTAGGTTTAAAGCCTACGTTGTATCTCTCTTTCTGGCAGACACAAGTCTGCAGATGTTCAAAGACCTACTGGTGAGACACTTGTCAAGTTAAGCAGAACGTGACCCGTCAACAGCTCCTCCTTCACATTGTCCCACAACTGGGGCTGCGAGGAAAAGGCTAAGAATTCCGAGCCCACCCGCTGGCGATGATGCAGGGCAGTCTGGAGCGAGTACTGACATCTGGTCCAGACTGAAGGACCTGCCAACGATTACTGACATGTCGTCTACTGTCACTGCATATGATTCTGTCACCATTGAATGAATGGTGGAGGATTATATGAGTGACCGCATCCAAGTAGGCACGTCAGACAGTCCGTACGTATACTGGCAGGAAAAAGAGGCAATTTGGAGGCCCTTGCACAAACTGGCTTTATTTTACCTAAGTTGCCCCCCCCCCTCCAGTGTGTACTCCGAAAGAGTGTTTAGTGCCACCGGTCACTTTGTCAGCAATCGGCGTACAAGGTTACTTCCAGAAAATGTGGAGAAGATGATATTCATCAAAATGAATTATAATCAATTCCTCCGTGGAGACATTCATTAGCAATTTCCTCCAGAAAGTACACAGGGACCTGAGATGGTGGTTTCCAGAGGGAACTAATTATTACTCTGTGAGGAGGGGGATGTACACAGTGAAATGGGTGAGGAATCGGACGATGAGGAGGAGGTGGACATCTTGCCTCTGTAGGGCCAGTTTGTGCAAGGCAAGATTGATTGGTTCTTTTTTGGTGGGGGCCCAAACCAACCAGTCATTTCAGCCACAGTCGTGTGGCAGACCTTGTGGCTGAATTGATGGGTTTGTTAAAGTGTGCATGTCCTGTTTATAGAACATAAGGGTGGGTGGGAGGGCCCAAGGACAATTCCATCTTGGACCTCTTTTTTTTTATTTATCTCTGCATCATGTGATGTTTGGGGCTAATTTTTTTAAGTGCCATCCTGTCTGACACTGCAGTGTCACTCCTAGATGGGCCAGGTGTTTGTGCCGCCCACTTGGGTCGCTTAGCTTAGTCATCCAGCGACCTTGGTGCAAATTTTAGGACTAAAAATAATATTGTGAGGTGTGAGGTGTTCATAACAGACTGGAAATGAGTGGAAATTATGGTTATTGAGGTTAATAATACTATGGGATCAAAATTACCCCCATATTCTATGATTTAAGCTGTTTTTGAGAGGTTTTTGAAAAAAACACCCGAATCAAACAAAAAAATTGTAGGTTTTTCCAAAACGCATCCGAATTCAAAACACGGCCGCGGAACTGAATCCAAAACCAAAACACAAAACCCGAAAAATTTCCGGTGCACATCTCTAATTAGTAATGTACTGTAGTATTACTGAGCACCACAATGCAGCACAAGACAGTGAGCAGTGATACTGAGCACTGATGAGGATACTACTGAGAACTGACACTGAGCAGCAAGATGCAGCACAAGAGAGACACACAACTAGTATTACTGAGCAGCAATAAGTAAGCACTGAAACTGAGCACTGATATTGAGATTTTCCACTCAGAGAACGTAGCCACGTCCTCTCTGCTCTCTCTACAATGCATGAGTGATAAATGGTGGTGACGCGCGACTCTTTATATGGATTCCCAATCTCGCAAAAATCCTACAGCGGGATGATGAAATTTTCCCTCGTTCGGGTTTTCCGAGTCAGGCGGGAACAACCGAGTCTGCCTCGGACCCGTGTAAACCACGTCAAGTTTGTGGGGGTTCGGTTCTCGAAGAACCGAAGCCGCTCATCTCTACTTGTTACATACCCCGAATCCTCATCTACCACCTGATATTCTTTCTAACAACCTTTTCTAGGACACTTACAAAGCATGGCTTAATATACATTCACGATTTAGCTGTAATCCTTCCTCCTCCCGCTATATACCATTGTGGGGTAATCCATCCTTTGCTTCGTCTCTAGACAATTCTAACTACAAAATTTGGTATCACAAAGGTATTCTATCAATCTGAAACATTTTTGATCCTGGAGGCCACCTCTTATCCTTCCTGGACCTAAAAGAAAGATTTATCCTTCCCAATTCACATTTCTATATGTTCCTGCAAGTACGTCATTACATCCAATCATTAGACAACCCTCTAACACCTACGCAAACCCCAGACACTCTAAGTGGTGTCTTTTCTATGTGTCAACCATTAAAATGTAGGATCCGCTATTTATATCCTCATTTAATTGAGCTTACCTCTCTTACCTGGTCGTCTGTATCTCGGGCGTGGAATTCAGAACTTCCAGAATTACCTGACTTCCAGTTATTTATAGACTCTTTGGATAAGATCTTGCCTTGCCTTAAATTGGCCCATCTACAAGAGGTTCATCTAAGAATATTGGCTCGTACCTACATGTCCCCTGCCCATAGAAAACAGTTTGTACCTTCTGACATGGGAAATTGTGTCAAATGCGGCCAGATGAATGCTTTCCTTACGCATAATCTATGGCAATGTGGCAGCGTCAGTAAATTTTGGAATAAAATTCTAAATTATATGAGGTATACACTTCACCTTGAGGTATCAAAAAAATGCTGCAGCTTTCCTTTTTGCAGATTTCACAGCATGGGGCTTGAGTATGCCTATTAGTCCTTGGAAATCGGCACTGACGGTTATGGTTACAGTTGCCAAACATCTCATACTCAAATATTGGATTTCATGGTCAACTCCCACTCTGTCGGAATGGAAAACTGCAGTACAGGATATTATTTATCATGAACGCCGTATGGCCACATACGATATAGATAGAGGAATCCTATCTTTTTCGAAAAAAATGGAAAGCTTACATTGATTGTTTACATGATCCCAACGCAGATTGCTATATGGAAAGTGTTTGAACACACCAAATGGTTTTTTACTAGAGATGAGCAAGTTCGGTTTTACTTGGATTTACCCGAATCTCATTATTGGCTCACGGACGTCACGTGTTTTGGTTAGCCAGTAAGAAAAATTCAGAAAAAAAGAAATTGCGATAATTCTGGCGTCAAGAACCGAGTAAATTCGAACCCGCTCATCTCTAGTTTTTACTCCGTCAGATCTCATGATATGTTCTTATTTTGGTCGTATTAACAGATCTTGACATTGAGAAACCTTGGGTACTGTTTAGATATGTAGATGCGACATGTGGTATATATTTCTCTTTACTTGTATTAATGTATATGGGTGTAGTATGGTATGCCGGCGGCCGGGCTCCCGGCGGCCAGCATACCGGTGTCAGAATCACGACTGCTGGCATACTGACAGCTGGGCGAGCACAGATGAGCCCCTTGTGGGCACGGTTGCGCGCTACGTGCGCCATGCTATCTATTCTCCCTCCAGGGGGGGTCGTGGACCCCCAAGAGCGAGAAAAAGTGTTAGTATGCCGGGTGTCGGGATTCCGGCATCGGTATACTGTGCGCCGGGATCCCAACTGCCAGCAAACTGAAGACCACCCAATGTATACAACAATCGGTAGTAGTAGCGTATATATAATACAATATTGTATCATTATTTGCCATTTAGTGGTTTCTCTCTCTCTCTCTTTGTTTTTAACCTCTTTCACTTCTCTCCCCTTTTTCTTCCCCTCTCTCTTTCCCTTTCCAAATTTTCCACTTACATCCTTTACTTCTAGAGTGATTATTTGTAACCTTTGTCTTGTTCTGTATTTTTGGAAAATTAGAAAATAGAAAGCAATGTAATTTCTGGAAATGTTAGGGTGAATTACTGTTCTTTCTTGTGTCATTGCTCGCCACTTTCACCCTTATGTGATAATTGTACTCCTCATTTATTGCTGTTCAATAAACAGATCATTCAAAATAAATAAAGCAGCCAGTATTTACCCTGCAAAGAAACAAAATAACCCACCCAAATCTAACTCTCTCTGCACATGTTATATCTGCCTCCCCTGCAGTGTACATGGTTTTGCCCAACTGCTAACAAATTTGCTGTTGTGATCAATTCTGAATTACCCCCTATGTTGCACTGCAGGTGGTGCAGATGTAACATGAGCAGAGAGAGTTATAGGCCCTACACACTGGGCGATTTGACTGCAAGATATGAACGATCTCGTTCATTAATGAACGAGATAACATTCATATCATGCAGTGTGGAGGCACCAGCGATGAACGATGCGCGGCCCCGCGCTCGTTCATCGCTGGTGCCCCGTCGGCTGTGCATGCAGGCCAATATGGACGATCTTGTCCATATTTGCTTGCACTTCTATGGAGCCACGTGATGGGGGGAGTGAAGAAACTTCACTCCCCCTGTCACTGCCTCCCCGCCGCCGGGTCGCCCGTCGGCCGTATCCGCCGTCGGGCAGCTTGGCGGTGGATCTTTAAATGTGTAGGGCCCTTTAGATTTGGGTGGGCTATATTGTTTCTGTGCATGGTAAATACTGGCTGCTTTATTTTTACACTGCAATTTACATTTCAGTTTGTACACACCCCACCCAAATTTAACTCTCTCTGCACACGTTACATCCAACCTGTCTGCAGTGCAACGTGGTTTTGTCCATTAGTGTGCTTTTTTAGTTTGCTATCAACTCTGAATAACACCCTCTGTTCATATTGGAACCTCTCCAGAGATCTGGATAGGTTTTGTTTCAGTTCGTATGCGATCAACAAAATTTGGGTGGATTTGGATTTCTGGAGAACCGAACCACACATCTCTTATCACGATCTGATAACTTGGTGTTTCTTATTGCATAGCCTGACAATTTTAATTACACACTATTTTTTTCATCACGTTTGTATTTCATAAATATTTTTTTACTTTTATTTTAATATTTGTTCACGAATACAAATGTCGTTAACTGCTGTATTACAGTGTATAACTCTACTTTAAAACAAGCCAATGAGTTTGACTTTAGTATGTGTAATTGCTAGATGAGCTTTACATAGTTGCCTGTCAACTTTAATCTAAAAATGTATTTTTAGCTGAGCATGTTCAATGATAAATGCAATAGTATATTAAGAAATATTAACTATTAAAATATTAACAATAATTTAATTGCGGGGGCGCGAAGAGGCCCCGCATGCTCCATGGGGAGGTGCAATTATTATATGGAGGGTGCAAGGGGGGGCATGGGGGAGGGCACCCACTTCTTACCTTACTTCATCTGGAAGCAGGTCCCTCCTCTCCAGCTAGCTCCATCTTCCCTGTGTGATGTACAGTGCCAGAGTCTTTGCTTTCTATGTGCAATGCCATCTTCCCGAAGATATCACAGGGGTATCAGACCCAGGCCCTCCAGCAGCCCGGGCCCAGGTAATTGTACCCCCCTCTCTGCGCCACTGATTGTAGGCTGTGTCATGTCATGTTTACAGTGGTTTCCACAAGGTTTTTCACACCACATGATGGACCCAGGTTATTCCCGGGTCACCGCCTTTCACACCAGATCCATGTCTGCCAGTGCATCATCTAAAGTGGATTCTTGGAGATGATGTCTTCTCTAAGAGCTCCTGAGCTGCCAATCAGCTTATTTTAGGCATGACTACTGGTTGTGACCATGGTCAAAATCCCAAAGCACGCAACCCCGGTCGACTCTTTTACACCTATACCCAACCCATGTTGCCCCGGCTCAGAGCTGAGGTGTGAAATGAGTATTAAAGATTTCAGACACAGAATCCATTCTAACTGTAACTGCCTTCATACCACTCTCTTGAAATTATATGTATTTATGAGGCGCTGTCCTGCAGATTTATGTACGATGATGTCAATTGAATAGATGGTTTCTGACCAATAATTGTGGCAGTACATACATGGCGATTTGTATGTAAATCACAATACTGGGCATCCCCAGAAACAGAATCACCAACAGCCAGGTAGCATCCAAGTGTCTCCTCCTCACCAACACATTTCGATACTGTAAAAGTTACTTTACAGTTTCTTCTTCTATTGGAAAAATATGTTTGTGTGAAGAGATCTGATTATGCAGAGGATCCTGCATCACTGTACCTTTATTTTGTCTGTCAGCGCTTTGGTGCCTTTTTGTGTTTTTTTGGTTCACTCTTTGTTGTTTTTAGTGTGGGTGTCACACTGAGGGGCAGTACAGGCAGCTTTTTGTGCACCATCTCATCAAAATCTTTTGTACTGCCTCTCCTTATTTATGACAAATAAACAGATGAGAGAGGCAAATTTATCTACAGATCATTTAACTCGGAAGGAGATACTGGTGCAGTGTACATTGGTGCTGTATGCAAGCAGTCAGAAAAAAATAGAATCCTATAAAATTCTACTGTACCTCATCTCTACACTGACGCTGTAATCTCTATTGTACAGCATCAATATGCACTGCACAAGCATCTTTTCAAAGATCTCAGTGATTGCTATATATCTGTTTCCCCTTTGTCAGTAAAAAAAAACAGAACAGAGCATTGACAGATTTCCAACGGTGTGACACAGTGATGCAATGTAATGATACAAAAAAAGAGAGAAACCCAGTGGCGCAAAAGTGAATTGACAGTTTACACAAACGTCTTCCGTGTTTATTGTCCTCAATGGATTTCTTAAACCTTTGTGGTTTTCTTTTCTGAAGATCCACTCTGGTAAGAATTGTACCTCGGACAGAGAGATAATATCCTTAGTGCAACACTGTTTTTATACAAGAATGGCACTCCTTAAAAACGTATGATGTTACACTCACATTTAATCAAAAGTATAAATGCTCATAATCCTCCACAATTGAATCGTACTCCTTTACACTTCCTTCATCCAATATGTGACTCAAAAGGCAAAGGGAGAAAGGGATTTAGTGCAACACCGTTTTTTAAAAACAATCTGATTTATTCAAGGTTGCACTTACAAGATAAAAAATCCACAAAAGCATATAACAAAACCCCCAGGGAAAGGTTGATTCTCACGGTAGATGAAGTCCGAGCCAGCCGGTCCAAATCGCCGAAGAGAAGCAGTTCTTTCACCTTCACAATGAATGAAAATGTCCAGAAAATGTCCACCTGCTTAACGCGTATCGGACTATTAAAAGTCCTTCATCAGAAGCATGGTGGTTGATAGCACAGTTCAGATATTTATACCCCAGTATTAATGGGACACACCTTTAGATCCACCCCCTCCCGAGTGTCAAATGGGCGCCAAAATTGAAATGGGCCAATCATAATAGCCCAACAAAAGGAAACTCCCGATACGAGAGTAGCGATACGTCACTTCCGGTATTACCGGAAGTGACGGGCATGCGTTTCACCGCGTTCCACTCGCGGCCCTGATGGATTCCAATGCCGTCAGTTCACAGTGGTACTCCATGCGCTCACATATGCGTTTCAAAATCCCGGAAGTGAGATCAGTTTAAACACTTTTCCATAGTACCACTTGATTAATATTAAGACGCAAACAGAGTCCATTTTCCTAGGGAGAGGGTGACCTTAAGAATAACAAAACAATAACAATTAGTAAAAGTATTTTTAAACAGATAAAAAGGTTATTAACAATAATTTCTTTTATCAAAAGGAGAGGAGGAAAAATTAGAAAGATTTCTAAAAATTTTTATAAGAAATGTTTCAACTCAAAATCCCCATTCAGACCTCGGGGAACAAGAGTTTTTAACTGATAGATCCATTTCATTTCTGCCCTAGAAAGCCTCAAATCTATATCACGTGTTTTCCAATGAGGTGGTATAACTTGTATGCCCCAAAAAGATGTTATAAAACATTCCTTTGAATGGTGTTTTTCTTTAAAATGGGCCGACAACGTATGCGATTCTAATCCTTTTTTATGTTGTATACATGTTCCGCTAATCTGGTTTTTAAGTTTCTTGTGGTTTTTCCCACATAAACCAAATTGCACGTACATTGTATAGCATAGACCACGTTTTTTGAACAAAATGTGATAAAATCCCTAATGGGGTATGTTCTCCCATTTATGACAAAATCTTTAATTTTTGAAGAGTTATTTTTAGTTGTTGTTCTACACATTAAACACAACAGCAATGTAATGATACATAACACCACCGTACGGGTGTAGATTGTTGGGTTGACAGTAACTAGGTCGATAGTCATTAGGTCAACCACTATTAGTTGACAGTGACTACGTCAACACATGAAATAAGTCGACATGGCCATTAGGTCGGCATGCATAAGGTCGACGTGGAAAAAGGTCAACATGATTTTTTTTTGGGGGGGTTGGTGTCATTTTCTTCATAAAGTCACCGGGAGCCCCAATTAGTGCACGTGTCCACTCGCATGGCTCACTTCGCTTTGGTTACTATTCCCAATTGTAGTCCACATAGATTGTAAAGTACGAAAAAGTAAAAAAAAATTCCAAAAAGTGAAAAACTCTTGTTGACCTTTTCATGTGTCGATCTTTGCCACGTCGACCCAGTGACCATGTTGACCTAATGCATGTCGACCAATAGTGGTTGACCTAATGAGTGTCAACCTAAGTGTTGTCGACCAAAAGACCGGATACCCCACCATACATACAGTACTATATGATCTGCTGTATGAAGGTGCAGTGTTTCATTACATGCTGCATGTAACTAAACAGCAGCAGTCATGGAATCATCCCATTGGACATGCAGCACATCCAATGGGATGATTCAGTGAATGATGGCTGGGAATGATGGATCCGGGCTACACGCTATATGATGTTTACAATATATAATTCAAATACACATCATAAAAATAGATCACACAGTATACATCATAGAGGGCAAACGGCAAGTTGTAATTTTCCCGGGGTCTCCGGAATCCTCAGTGATACAGAGGTCTTCTCCGCTATCAGCATAGCATGCTGGCATGGATGGATAGTAAATTAGGAAAATAATCCCATTCAAAGATCAGACCACCTCCAGATAAGCTTCAAATGCATGTCTAAAGGCCCCCATCCACTAGTCCGATTTGGGCAGTTTTCTTCAGATTACGACGCATCTGACCGTCAAATCTGAAGAAAAGTGTCACATTGGATGGCTCTTCCGATCCGATGTGCACTCCCGTGTCAGATTTGTCTGAACTAGAGATCTCTGAGGCTGCCCCAACTATTTATCTGAATCTGAAGAAATCAGGTGCACATCGGAGTGTTTTTTTTTACTTCAGATGTATCTGATCAGATTCATCTGAAGCGTCACTTGACTGGCATCTCCCTGGCCACTCCTACCCACCATAAGATGGGGCGGCAGCAGCAGCAGCAGCAGATTAATCGCATGTAGCATCTGTGCATCAGATATATCTGATGCGATCTGACACATGATATATTGCATCAGATATATCTGAAGTGAATGTAGTGAAAATTAAGCCCAGGGTCAGATCCGATTCCCGGGACGCTCCCGGGAGAGTTCAAGAGAAATCTGATGATATCTGCAGTTCAGACAAGTCTGAGTAGTGGATGGCCACCTTAACTCTGAACAGGTTTTTCACAACTGCACCACAATGTCTATTGTAATGTCTATTGTAACATTCTATCTGATGTGCATCACATAAAATGGAAAGATGCAACCACACCATTTATCAAATAATGAATTGGGTGGAATTGGGTGTACACACTATATCATGGTTGTTGTAATCCATTGCATATTGCAAAATTGGCCAACATATCAAATAGCTTTAAGCATATTATTTTATCTAATGATTGGATGGCAAACATAGTTCATATGATTAAAATATTAGTTTTAGATATTTTCAATACATTGTTTGTCATAGTTTAAGGGGACAGACTATTCAATCTACTGAACAATAAATATAATATATTTATAATATTGCTATTCATTTCAAAACATGAAATGTTTAAGACTTCTTTTTTCATACTCAACACTTCAGATTCAAGTTTTAGGGATTGTATATGTGAGCAAATGTTTTTCAGCTTTGCAGTTTTTACACTGTTTGATAAAATACAGTATGTTTTCAATAATGCTAAAGACCCATTAATGAACATGGTTCATCATAAGGACCAGGATATGTCAAGCACATTCTTTCTCCATGTGCAGTCAACAGGGTTTAGGATTCATTTTCTGCCAGATGCCTCAAATTCTTTGAACTCCTGATGATTAGAAACAACCAATTTCAATTATTCAACATTTTTTCCCAATGGGATGACATGAAAAAAGGTAATAATGTAATTGTGCATACGCAGGGAGAAGGAAAGGTCAAAACTATTATTAAAGGCAAAATACATATGCACAAAATTGTCTTTTAAATATATGTCTAAAGCTTGAAATAATTAAAGAATTTACATCATATTTATACTAATAATTTCGTAGATTTCATTATTAGCATTTTGTATATTATTATTATTATTATTATTATTATTATTACTATTTCATTAAATAATATAAGTAATGAAACCAAGGAAATGGCAAATGATAATTTCGACAGAAGGCTATAAAAAACAAAACCATCATAAAGAACTTTAGAATTAATTATTATGAAACACGTTTTAAAAAATAAATAGCATAAACAGAGATTCGACTGTCGATAATTTAACAAAATTTATTTTTTTATATTTTTAATTTTAAATTTAATATTTAGAAAATTGTTTTCTGTAAATGTTTATATTGTTGCGGTACTAATCCTTTTTTCATTATCCTTCATTGATCTTAACATTGATTGGATAATCTGTAGACTGTACATATAAAAAAATGTATGATATAGCTAGATATTTTTAGTATGTAGTACTTGGAACATGGACATACAGTAGCTATAGTGGGTGCAATCAGTAGCGGATCTTGCCACGGAAAAGCAGGACTTTTGCCTGGGGCGCCGCCTTCCGGAGGGTGCCGCACCAGGGCAAGATCCGCTGCTGCTGTGCCTCCCGCTGCCGCTGGCCGCTGTGAAGGGAAACTAAAGTTTCCCTTCGTGGAGAGGTCCTTTACTGTGCGGTGCACGATGACGTCATCACGCACCGCATAGCAAAGGTCCTCTCCACGAAGGGAACTAGACGCTACGCGTCTAGTTTCCCTTCGTGGAGAGGACCTTTGCTGTGCGGTGCGCGATGATGTCATCGCGCAACGCACATTAAAGGACCTCTCCACGAAGGGCTTCATAGCGGCCAGCGGCAGCGGGGGGGCACATTTCAGAGCGCTACAGTAGTCTGTACAGGGGGCGTAAATGACCACGCCCCCTGTACGAAGCCACGCCTCCCATTGCCACCCGGGGCGCGCAAAGCCCCAGAACCGGCACTGGGTGCAATGGGTCCATCGCTATGGGGTGCAGAGTTTAGAGGGGCCTGAACTGAAGGTCATTTAGTTAACTACCAAGTTCCTGGAAGTGCATGCTTAGCAATTGGGTCTGGCCCATTGCTTGGCCTGATTGGGTTGACATTCCATTTTCAGTGAGTGGCATGTATAGTGGATCTTATAATGGCAAGGGGGAACAATAATGTCATAATCTGGCCTGGACACTGTAATGAACAGTATGAAATGGGAACATGAGAAAAGAGAACAGAGTTGACTTAAAGTGGTGCACATTGTTACATATAAAACATAAGTTTTAATTCATATATTATTTAAAAAAACTTGCAAAATATAAAAGAACACATACAGGTAAAGAATTTAGAAAGAGAGTTTAAAATATGACTCCCTGCACACAGGACATCCGCCAGACAATATGTATGACTATCTATTATAGCATATCAATATGTTTGTATCCGTATTGATTCGTGATGAATATTATGCAGTATCAATATTGCTTAGTTCGCAACAATATATGTATAGCACTGTTATGGTTGTAAATCCTCTTAGAGATGTACATGTGTATAACTACAGTGTAAGAGGATTTACAACCATAACAGTGCTATACATATATTCTTAATTTCTCTATCTTTTGCTATCATTTAATTTCTCTATCAACTGAACAACTAATGTGATTATCAAATACGACTAATGAGATAGTAGAGAGAAACAAATCTCAGTTATGTTCATCTACTGATTAGTAATATTTGGTGGGATATGTTTTTTTTTATAAAAGCAATCATGATTTTTTATTTTTTTGTATTACTGTTCATGCAAAAAAGTGTTTTTTTGTAGCAGTTATGTTTTAGGACGAGGATAGTAAATTATATTGTTTTAAATATAGTCTTATTTAAGTTTCATAACATTTCTTGGGATAAACCCTCACAATTATTTTTTGTATTATTATTATCCTTTATTTATATGGTACCACAGGTGTTCCTCAGCACCTAACAAAGTGCATAAGCAAATGAAGATAACAAGAAAATAGTGACTTACAGTAAAAGACAATGTAGGACAATTACATGGTAAATAAACAATTCTTAATCAATGCACATGACACTGAAATAAGCATCAGGGTGGCTGAAACTAAAGTCTAGGTGCCGTTATAAGCAGAATGTTATAGAAGATAGTCACAGAGAAGAGAAGGAAAAGCGCATGAGGGCAGAGGGCCCTTCTCATGAGAGCTTACATTCTAAACGGGAGGGGAAGACAGACACAAATGGGGTAGACAGTGAGTGAGGGACAGAGGCTTATGATGAGAGTCATCTGGGTTTGGTGAACGGGATCTTGCAAGCCCGTTTGAAGTTTTGCAAAGAAGTGGAATATCCGATGAGGAGAGGTACAGAATTCCAGAGATAGGGAGCAGCACATGAAAAATTTTGGAGGCAGCAATGGAGGAAGTACTCATTTGGCAGGATGGCCGGAGAGGAAACATACATTTATGGATCGAAGAGGATGGGCATGATTGTAAAGGGAGATAACGTCAGAGATATAAATGGGAGAGGAATCTGGTTTGCTTGCCATAAAAGACTAATACTTTTAGCAACCTGTAATTGGAAAAAACATTTCACTCATTCAATAAAGGACAAACCCTTCCAATATGGAGGACACAAAGCTAGCCCAACAGATACTGTATGTAATCATTGCTTATTCTGCCATTGTGGAATTGTCATTTAAATTCAAACTCAAAAGTTAAGTCAAGTTAAAATTTGTGACATAGAAAAATATATTTCAGCGCAAAATGCAATATTAAAGAATGGACATTGGGGTAAGAATTAATGGGTGCGATACGTGAGACTGGCATTTGGGATGCCGGTGGGCAAAAGACTGACAACAGATTCCTGATGCTGAGAAAACTCCCCCCTAACCCTAACCCTCCCTTCCCACGGCCTTACTTTAACCCTCCCCCCACAGCCTTACCCTAACTCTCCTCGGTGGTGCCTAAACTAACCCCCCCTTCCGCCTAACCCTAACCATCTCCTCCCCACAGCCTAATTCTAACATCCCTGGTGGTGCCTAAACTTACCACCCCTCCCCACGGCCTAACCATAGGATTCCCCGGCATACTTACGGTCGGGATTTAGACTGCTGGCATCCCAACCACTGGCATCCTGACAACATCCCAGGATTAATATAACTTTGCAATGTTTAAAGTCAGTATCTCATGATACAAAAAAAAAATAACATATTTGAATTCTTTTAGAAGAAAGCTGCAAAAGCATAAAATAAACATATTACATGTAAAAGAGATGAAGGCATTCAATTTAGTATTTTCGTTTATTTCAGTATGTCAGGCTGTAATCAAAACTTTACATGACACATAATTGATACACTTTATTTAAGATAATATAGATACGATTCTGTCAAACAAGTATTAAAAATCTTTACACAGCATATCTTTATTACATAGTGTTGTTCATTTTTAATTATTAGTCATTGTTAGCTACAGTACTTTTAATGTTTGTATTTTTATATTTTGTGTAATGAAACAAAATAACCCATTTTTGAATTAATGATATAAATTACTAAGTATCATGGTAAATTTTAAATGAGTGTGATCCTTAAAACACATTGTTCTATTAACCTATGAAACATGTTAATTAAAAAGATTAAACTTGTGTTTCAATTGTCAGATTTAATATTACAAATTATTCAGAATATTACGGAGGGACAAGACATGATTGTGAAGATGAATCAACTGTTCTGCAGTGTAATACATTGCAGAGAATATATATTGGGAGTTTTAGCTGAAATTCATGTAACCACAAGGTGAAAATAAAATATTGCTATGTTGGTTTCAGTGAATGGAAAAAGCATCTTTAATTGTGCATTTTATCTTAATATGTTACAAAAGCCTAAAAAATGAGGTTGCAAGAATCGTTTTAGAAGGTTTTGCCTGGTAAAGCTATCAAAGTATTTTAGCAGGCTATTCAGTATTAAAAATGCTGGGAAGCAAATTGCAACCAGATGGTATAATATATTGCATTAATTTTTCAGATTGAAAAAGTGTACGACTCAATGTGTTAATACAAAACTCATTATTTTGACAAAATTATCTTCAGTTCCTTTATCTTATAGCATTCATGCAAATCTTTAGTGAACTTAGCAATAATGTAGAATGGGAGTTATATTATAGGGACTAGCTTAATATGTTTACTTGAGATGGTAGCATTGTGCTTTAATGCGCTTTTGTGAATGCAACTAACCAGCCAGCCTATGATTCATCATTCAAGTATTAACAAATGCCATTCATACTAAATTCATACTTTTATATGTAATATAGTTATAATTTATAGTTGTAGTTAATATAACATTCACTGAAAAAGCCTTGGTTTATATACTATATTGAAAGGGTAAGAAAATGAAAGGGTTGGTTAAAAAAACAAAACATGGATTCCTTACACAACTAGGAAGGATCAATGGGGATAATTCAGACTAGATCGCTGCAGCGGCAGCGATCGCAGTCTGAATCCCTTTGTGGAGTGCACGTGCGCAGCAGGTGGAGTGCACGTGCGCAGCAGGCGCACTGCGCGTGCGCACCCCGACAGCCCAGTGAGATGCTAACAGCATCTCTGGACTGTGATCGCCTCTGCCTGATTGACAGGCAGAGGTGATTGTGGGGTGGGAGGGGGCTTGCCAACGGCGTTAGAACGAGGGCAGGCCACGGCGTTGCGTGACATCACACGTAGCCACTGCGACTCTGGACACGGCGGGTAGCCCACTGCCAGCACCCAGGAGCTGCACAGGCGGGGAGCTACTTGCTGAGTGGAAAAGTATCACCACTGTGCAATGCTTTTGTACCCATGCGGGGGAGGGGGGATGCGGGGAGGCTGCGAAGGCGGGAGCTACTTGCTGTGTGGAAAAGCATCACCACTGTGCGATGCTTTATACCCATGCGGGGGAGGGGGGAGACGGGGAGGCTGCGAAGGCGGGAGCTACTTGCTGTGTGGAAAAGCATCACCACTGTGCGATGCTTTATACCCATGCGGGGGAGGGGGGATGCGGGGAGGCTGCGAAGGCGGGAGCTACTTGCTGTGTGGAAAAGCATCACCACTGTGCGATGCTTTATACCCATGCGGGGGAGGGGGGATGCGGGGAGGCTGCGAAGGCGGGAGCTACTTGCTGTGTGGAATAGCATCACCACTGTGCGATGCTTTTGTACCCCCGCATGTCTGAGAAACTGATCGTAGATGTGCTAAATTTAGCACATCTGCGATCAGAACTGAATTACCCCCAATAAACATTACAAAGGAATGTATTATGAAAAGAGCTGTACGGTATGTGCTGAACATATTAAAATTAGCAATACAGTATATAGCTTCTTATATCTAATGTTTGCCTCTGAACATTCAGCATCAGATCATCATAGCGTCCACTACTCAGATAATCGGACAACTGCACAGTTGCTCAAAATGGCCAGTTACCGATGCCAGTGAATCTGTGTTTGACCAAGCAGTCGCTGGCTTCAGCACATTGGCATAGCTATAAAGGGTGCAGGGTATGTGGTCCACACGGGCCCCTGGATCCAATGGAGTCTAGACCACATTCCCTGCACCCATATCACTATACTTACCCCTCCAGGGTCCCATGGTGGCCAGCTCTGCAAATAGAAATCACCAGGAAAATGGCGAAGCTAGGATTATCCAAGGGGATCTTGCAAACCTACAACTCGCTTCACTAACATGCGGGGGGCGCCCAGAACAGGGCAAGGCTGCACCGCATGCTGGGTCCTGCCCCCCCCCCCCCTTCCCGCCAATTGCGAGCACATTTCTAATGCTATACAGTGATCCACCCACATGATTAAGGTAGCCCCTGCAGACAGTCTTAGGGTTGCCATCTTTTGGCTTGCAGCAGCTGCGTGTGACGCCACGGCCTGCTCCAGCAACGGTCTGGACATGCCTGCCTTAAATGGAGCATTGATGCCCACAAAACATGGCGTCGACACCCCGCTCCCGCCACCTCCAGTTGTTAGACTGCATTCTGAAGAGAACACAGTTTAAGACATTGCATTATTTTTACACTGCAATTTAGATTTCAGTTTGAACACACTCCACCCAAATCTAACTCTCTCTGCACGTTATATCTGCCCCACCTGCAGTGCACATGGTTTTGCTCATTAGAGGAAAACGTTGTTTTGCAATCCTCCTTGCATTAGGTCCTATGTCCATTGTTTTTGATGCCTGTAAAGCATCTTGAGTCCTGTTGGAGAAAGAGTGCTATAAAATTATTATTATTATTATTATTATTATTATTATTATTAGGTCGTGTGGCAGATTATCAGCATGCTGTTATGATGAAGCGCTTATTTTTATGTGGAGGCATGGAGCTTTCGTCCCATCTACCCCATTGTTAATCTGATCTTGCATGTATCCATATCTACATCAATATTTTTACTGTATTTCTTGTCATTGAGAGTTTAAGAGAGTGAGATAATATTCAATTTTTTTTATTATGAAATGTAAACACACAGGGCTCAATCCAATTGCCCACAAAGGTAGCGAGTTGGTGTTGCAGTGGCATGTAATCACTAGCAACGACACCGCAATTCGCCACCCTCATGATCCGATCTCACCTTGGAGTTGCGGAGCTGAGATCGGGCTGCAAAGAAAAATCCACGAGTCTGGCTGTTTTGTAAGTGCGGCATACAGCTGTACTTACACTGCAATAAACTCGGGAGCAATTGGATTGACTCCCAGGGGGGGTGCATTTTTCAAACAAGATCCTGTGTGGTCTATTTACTATGCCTTGGAGATAGATAAAGTGGAAGGTGATAAAGTACCAGCCAATCAGCTCCTAACTGCCATAATATAGGCTGTGTTTGAAAAATGACAGGAGCTGATAGGCTGGTACTTTTATTTCCATCTACTTTATCTCTCTCCAAGACTTCGAAAATAGATCCCATAGTCTTCTGTATTCAACCAGTCACTATAATTTTAATGTGGATGACGTCTTATAATTGAGTTGCAAACAGTTTTACAGGAGACAACATAAAATTGTCTCACATTCTACCAGATCTAATGTACACGCAATGAGAAGCTTCAAAGACAGTAACATAAACAAGAAACCAGGATATGAAATGTATTTTGTATATGCTATATTCATGGGGCCTTATTCAGATGTGGTTCGAGTTGTGCCCTGTGATGCAAACTCGAACCACATGTGAATAATGGTTTTGCAATTGATTGTCCAACAGTCCTTTGTGAGGAAGATGAAATATGACAGCAGTAATCCTGTTACAAAGCAGATAACTGAGGCCTTGACAGCTATGTTGGTGTTAGACGTGCATCCAGTATGCGCCATTAGTTCAGTGGGACTTAGAGAATTGATGGAGTTATTGTGTTGCCGGTACCAATTCCCATCTAGGTTCCACTTCACTAGGCAGGCGATACCGAGAATGCACAGAGACGTCAGAAAAAGTGTCCTCAGTGTCCCAAAAAATTCAATTATATCCACTGTCCACTTAACCATGGATATGTGGACAAGTGGAACAGGGCAGACAAAGGACTATATGACTGTGACAGCCCACTGGGTAGATGTATTGCCTCCCGAAGCAACAACAGCACCAGTAGCAGCATCTCACAAACACCAACTCGTTCCTAGGCAGGCTACGCTTTGTATCACCGCTTTCCGTAAGAGGCACACCGCTGACAACTTCTTACAGAAACTGAGGGACATCATCGCACAATGGCTTACCCCAATTAAACTCTCCTGGGGATTTGTGATATCAGACAATGCCACCAATATTGTGCGTGCATTACATCTGAACAAATTCCAGCACGTCCCATATTTTGCACATACAATTAATTTAGTGGTGCAGATTTTTTTTTTAAAAATGACAGGGCATGCATTAGATGCTGTCGGTGGCCCGGAAAATTGCGGGCCACTTTTGACATTCTGCCGCTGCGTGCCGAAGACTGGAGTGCCAGCCAACACTCCTGAACCTGCCCTGCCATCACCCGAAGCAAGAGGTGGTAACGAGGTAGAATTCAACACTATATATGCTTCAGAAGATGGAGTTGCAGCTGAAGGCCATTCAAGCATATACATCCACATATGATATAGGCAAAGTATGGGGACTGCACATGACTCAAGTGCAGTGGAGAATGATTTCCGTCTTGTACAAGGTTCTCCAACCCTTCGAACTTGCCACATGTGAAGTCAGTTCAGACACTGCCAGCTTGAGTCAGGTCATTCCTCTCATCAGGCTTTTGCAGAAGCAGCTGGAGAAATTGAAGGAGGAGCTAAGATGAAGCAATTCCACAAAGTATTTGGGACTTGTGGATGGTGCCCTTCATTTGCTTTGCCAGGACTCAAGGGTGGTCAATCTGTTGAAATCAGAGCACTACATTTTGTCCACAGTGCTCGATCCTAGGTTTAAAGCCTACTTTGTATCTCTCTTTCCGGCAGACACAAGTCTGCAGAGGTTCAAAAACCTGCTGGTGAGAAAATTGTCAACTCAAGCGGAACCTAACCCATCAACAGCTCCTCCTTCATTTTCTCCAACAACTGGGGCTGCAAGGAAAAGGATAAGATTTCCTAGCCCACCCGCTGTCGGTGATGCAGGGCAGTCAGGAGCGAAAGCTGACATCTGGTCCGGACTGAAGGACCTGCCAACGATTACTGACATGTCTACTGTCACTGCATATGATTCTGTCACCATTGAAATGGTGGAGGATTATATGAGTGACAGCATTCAAGTAGGTATGTCAGACATTCTGTATGTATAGTGGCAAGAAAAAGAGGCAATTTGGATGCCCTTGCACAAACTGCCTTTATTTTACCTAAGTTGCCCCCCCCCCCCCCTCTAGTGTGTACACTGAAAGAGTGTTTAGTGAAGCCGGTAACCTTGTCAGCAATCGGCGTACGAGGTTACTTCCACAAAATGTAGATAAGATGATGTTCATGAAAATGAATTCTAAATTTCTCCAGGAAGACCTTTACCAGCAATTGCCTCCAGAAAATACAGAGGGACCTGTGATGGTGGATTCCAGGTGGGACTAATTAATACTCTGTGAGGAGGAAATTGTTGGTTTGTTAAAGTGTGCATGTCCTGTTTATACAACATAAGGGTGGGTGGGAGGGCCCAAGGACAATTCCATCTTGCACCTCTTTTTCTTCTTTGCATCATGTGCTGTTTGGGGACTAGTTTTTTAAAGTGCCATCCTGTCTGACACTGCCATACAAGTCCAAGGGTACTGCCCTATAAGTCCAGGGGTACTGCCGTATAAATCTAGTCCAGTGGTACTGTCTTGTGCTGCATCAGTCCAGTGGTGGTGTCTTGTGCTGCCATAAGTCCAGTGGTGGTGTCCTGTGCTGTATATTATTTACTTCAAATAAAAGGCTTATATACATTACTTATATTATTATCCAAATAATTTTTACAGGGTTTGCCCTGTGTGGTGTAGGGGTACGCTCGACTGTGCTGCATATTATTATAATAGCTCCAAATAAAAGGGTTATGATTATACAAATTAATTTTACAGGCTTTTCCGTGTTGTGTGTGTGTGTGTGTGTGTGTGTGTGTGTGTGTGTGTGTGTGTGTGTGTGTGGTTTAGGGGTATGCTGTCCTGTGCCACCAATATTGTGCGTGAATTACAGCTAGGCAAATTCCAGCAGGTCCCATGTTGTTTGTGCCACACACTTGTATTGCTTAGCTTAGTCATATAGCTACCTCATTGCACCTCTTTTTCTTCTTTGCATGATGTGCTGTTTGGGGCCTAGTTTTTTTAAGTGCCATCCTGTCTGCCATTGCAGTGCTACTCCTAGATGGGCCAGGTGTTTGTGCTGCACACTTGTGTTGCTTAGCTTAGCCATCCAGCTACCTAATTGTGCCTCTTTTTATCTTTGCATCATGTGCTGTTTGGGGCCTATTTTTTTAAATCTGCCATCCTGTCTGCCACTGCCGTGCCACTCCTAGATGGGCCAGGTGTTTGTGTCGCACACTTGTGTCGCTTAGCTTAGTCATACAGCCACCTCGGTGCAACCTTTTGGCGTAAAAACAATATTGTGAGGTGTGAGGTGTTCAAAATAGACTGGAAATGAGTGGAAATGAATGTTATTGAGGTTAATAATACCGTAGGATCAAAATTATCCCCAAATTATGTGATTTTAGCTGTTTTTATGTTTTTTTTTTAAATCATCCAGATCCAAAACCAAAACACAAAAGCGTGGTTTTGGCAAACCCAATCCAGATCCAAAACACGAGATTGGAACCAGAACCAAGACCAAAATACGAAAAGTGCCCGCCGCACATCTCTAGTAATAAGCATTATGGTGTGTGGCATAATGTGTAATGGGCATTATGGTGTTTGGCATAATGTGTAAGGAGCAGTGGCGGATTTAGGGGGGGGGGCACCAAGGCACGTGCCCCCCCTGTCATTTTTAGTGCAGACTGACATGCGGACGAGCGTCCGCATGTCAGTCTGCGGTCTCGTTTCCTCCCCTGCTGTTAGGAGGGACACGGAGGGCACAGTGCGCGCCTCTCCTGTGTCCCTCCTGGGTCTCCGTTGGCCGCTGGTCTCATAAAGGAAGTGCCGTTCGTGAGCACTTCCTTTATTACAGTGACCCGCGGCCGCCGGAGACACAGGAGGGACACAGGGAGGCGTGCACTGTGCCCTCCGTGTCCCTTCTAACAGCAGGGGAGCGGGGGGAGCAGCGGTGGCGGAGGAAGGGGGGGGGGACGCACTGGGGGGGAATATCTGGCACTGGGGGCATATTTGGCAGGGAGGGGGAAGAGAATATCTGGCACTGGGGACATATATGGCACTGGGGAGGGAATATCTGGCACTGGGGGCATATTTGGCAGGGAGGGGGGGGAGAATATCTGGCACTGGGGACATATATGGCACTGGGGGGAATATCTGGCACTGGGGGGGGGAATATCTGGCACTGGGGGCATATGTGGCACTGGGGGCATATGTGGCACTGGGGGGGGAATATCTGGCACTGGGGCATATGTGGCACTGGGGGCATATATAGCACTGGGGGGGGCGATATCTGGCACTGGGGGCATATGTGGCACTGTCGGGGAATATCTGGCACTGGGGGTATAGGTGTACCTGGCACATGGGGGGGCTATATTTGGCACTGGGGGCATGTGAGTACCTGGCACCGTGGGGGAATATCTGGCACTGGGGACATATGTGGCACTGGGAGCACAGCCCTAGCAACAAGGACTACCTCCTAGCAACGAGCATGACACCCAGTGCATGAAACTCCTGGCAACGAGCATGACACCCAGTGCATGAAACCCCTGGCAACGAGCATGACACCGAGTGCATGAAACCCCTGGCAACGAGCATGACACCCTGAGCATGAAAACCCCTGGCACCGTGCATGGAACCAAGAGCATGAAACCCCTGGCAACGAGCATGACACCCAGTGCATGAAACCCCTGACAACGAGCAGGTATTTGAAAAGTAATTAGAAGCCTTACTGTAGGACTTAATGTGTAATGGGCATTACGGTGTGTGGCATAATGTATCACGGACATTGCGGTGTGTGTCATAATGTGTCACAGGCATTACGGTGTATGGTATACTATATCGCTGGCATTGTGATATGTGGTATAATGTCTCAGGGTCATTGCAGTGTGTGGCATAATGTATCACGGACATTGCGGTGTGTGTCATAATGTGTCAGGCATTACGGTGTGTGGTATACTATATCACGGGCATTGTGGTATGTGGTATAATGTCTCAGGGTCATTGCAGTGTGGCATAATATATAACGGGCATTGCGGTGTGTGGCATAGGGTATAACGGGCATTGCGGTATGTGTCACAGGCATTACGGTGTATGGTATACTATATCACGGGCATTGTGGTATAATGTCTCAAGGTCATTGCAGTGTGTGGCATAATGTGTCACAGACATTGTATGTGCTATAATGTATCAGGGGCAGTGCAGTGTGTAGCATAATGTATAACGGGCATTGCGATTCCTGTCATAATGTGTCACAGGCATTACGGTGTGTGGCATAATGTGTCTGGGGCATTACAGTGTGTGCATATTGTGTCATGTGCATTATTGTGTGTGGAATAATGTCTAAGGGCCATTGCAGTATGTGGAATAATGTATACTGGGCATTACTATAAGGAGGAAAAATGACAAATAATGTAAGGGGCATGAATCAGGATTATTTTTCTTTCCTGTGGTGGCCAACGTCTGGGCGTGCAGGTTGCAAAACTGGGGTATAAGGTAGTCTTTTCCTGCAATACCACGCCCATTCCAACGAAGCCACGCCCATTCCAATGAAGCCACGCCCCTTATGGTGCCCCCCCTGTAATTTTTTTCTGGATCCGCCCCTGGTAAGGAGCATTACGGTGTGTGGCATAATGCATCCATTCCCCTATTGTCATGTGCCATTCTCCTAGTTCTGTGTGACCACACACCCTCATGACACATGACCACGCCCATTTTTACTATCAGTAACTCTAAGATGAAAAATTCTACTTGCCTCACTGCTCTCCCCCACACCGAAGCTTGCAGAAGCCAGCAGCAGGAATCGCCCTTCCCTTGAGCTTCTTTCCTCCTTCTCTGGAGCTTACAGGCGCTGACTGAGAGTCAGTGAATAGGAGTTGGGTTAAGTGAATGCCAGAGGTGTTGTGGTCAGTAAGTATCGGAGGTGCTGATATCAGTGAGTGCTGGAGTGGTTGGGGCCAACAAGCGCATAGCTCCTCCCCCCTTTACACCCCCATGTGTGCTTTATGTTGACGGAGTGATCCAATGCTGCATCCTATGACGCAGGTCGGATCACTACTGCAGTAGGAGGCATCTGCTTTTAATAGACGCCTGCTGCTTAATCACCATACAGCTCTATCACTGCTCCTCCCCAGGAAGCAGCAGTGAAAGCACCTCCACCCACATCTGAATTAGACCCATTAAGCAGCTAAGGTAGCTTCAGTTTATATGTGAATTGATCCTGTCTGTGTGTAACATTGCTAATGCACTCTAAGGTTACTTTATTTCAATAACGTTTGCTTTTAATGTTATGTATTCTATATATAAGCAGTTATTACCTTTCCCAGTGTGAAACGCAATGTTTGGAGAAGGTGCTAGAGCTAAACAAATAGAAACTGTGTTTACTGTGTAAAATGTAGAAACAGAAAGGTTCTTTTCAGGCAAGGGATACTAGAGCTCATGCTGACACTGTAGTGAGGTTCTCCACATATCACTTAATGACTGATCTGCGGCAGTGAAAACGCAGTGAATTAATGTGGGGAACATTTATTTATTTTGTGTAATTGGTATAGTAAAACAGTGAGTGCTCGGTTACCTAGCTGTCATCTATCCCCTAGGTACAAACAAACACAGGCCGTGAATCAATAGCCCTAGAAGAGTTTTTACGATTGAAGTTTAACACTAAGTTATAAGTGCTGCAGGTGTGACAGACATTTGTTCATTAATGTCGCTTTCACAATAAGCAGTTGTGGCCACATGAGGAAATGGTAGAGATCTAAAACTAAAAAAAAAAAAAAAAAATACGTAATGGAAAAAAGATGGCCCCCAGACTACCTTGGATTGTTTTCTTAATTAGAAATAAACTGGCTTCTAAAGGTGCATACACACTGTGCGATGTGTGCTTATGATTTGAAATCTGTAGTCAAACTCGTAAGAAAGTTAGCACATATCGCACTGTGTGTATACAGCTTGCGATACCGATGCGCGGGGTCGGTATCTCAAGAAAAAAAAGACTGTGTAGGCATGGGAATTTTGACTATATTATGTACAATCTAGTTTCTAGTACAGTAAAAAAATGTAATATACTCAAAATTGCACATAGCCAAAATTTTGACCGTGTGTATAGTCAATATCAGTGGTTCTGGTCTCCGGGGAGTTCAAGGGAAATCGCAATGTCAAAATCGTCCTTTAGGCAGAAAACACACTGTGTGTATGCACCTTTAGATAACTACTGGCTAATGGAATTAAGTAGCTATTTAACTACAGTAACTGTGTGTCACATAAAACAATGGAAAGGCCAAAAGTGTTGTTTCACTCTATAGATATCCCCTTATTTATGGTGAGTTATATAATAGGAATCCTCTGTCCAGGAAAAATAGTATCTTCCTTGTCGTACGTGCAATACATGGAAGAAAAATAGAACACAATGGAATGATAAGGTTTCACAATCTGTATCTTCAGAAAATGGAACCCTCACTTAAACTCTCCAAAGGTATGACAGTAAATGATGTTCACATAAAGGTATCTTTGGATGTTGGGGTAGTATGATCCTCATCTCTGCACCAACCTCTTGATCACCTGTCCATCTTATAGGGCTGGTGAACCTCACAAAAACCTTTTCAGATAGAGAAGAACAGCGCTTTTGGTCTTTCTATTGTTCTGTGTGGTATTGTATTGTAAGGGAAGGAAGCTGCTGTTTTTAATTGAAGGTTGTACATTTAGCTTTAACTGTTTGCATGTGTTTTTGTTTATTGTAAAACATCCTAGCACTCAACCCCTCATAATGTTGTTGTTGTTGTTGTTGTTGGCCACTGTATTACAGTGAAAATCTATTTGGTTGTCAACTTGCAATGTCAACTTGATAAGAGTTAAGATCACAGTTTGCCCATGAGTGAATACACCGTACTGCCCTATGTTTACACAAATAGACAATATTAGCATGTTGACAGAAGATGATATAGTCAGCCACCTGTGTGTTGTTTGGTTTTATTATATGCTACACAAAAATGATAATATATCTATGTAATATACTTATTTAAATGATAAGTTCAATGTTGTAGCTTTCATCAACGAATTCTGATGACAAAGTTCAGTCTTTATTAGGAAAATGTTGCATTGTAAGGAATACTGTATCACCCGCTGTAAATTATTAAGGATAATAAAAATTTCCTTGGAGATCCCTGACTTGTATAAAAGCATATTGTTTCATTTATTTATATTGTTTTGGAATTCATTGGCAACTTATTGTCTCCCTACAGTATATCTAAACGTAAGGGTTACATCATCCCATATATAGTCCCTCCGAAAAAACCATGCCACCAGTCTGAGGACTGGTATAATTCCAACATACATTACTTTGCATCAGAAAGAGCCCACATTTCTGGTAATAAAATTGGGTTATATGTGTCGATTTTAACCTTGTTATTGTTGTAGAGCCATAAGTCCCATCAAATGCATGCTGTCATTATTAATCCATAATAATATAATGTATGTTACCTCTGGTTTTCATACCATACTTTGCAAAAAGGTGTGAATTTGGTACCTGGCACTAGGCTGGGAGTCAATACCTTGCTCCAATTCCTTTCCACCTCCTTCCACTGTAGGGAAAAATTAGGACCCGAGCCTGGTATTCTTCCCAACCTATCAACTGACATCAGCAGAGGAGGTCAGGCCCCCCCTAGTACTAGTTTTGGTGCAGTTTTGTAGGCTATTATCAGCAAGTGCAGTGGCGTAACTAGGGGCCGCAGTCACTGTGGTCGCTTGGAGGCGCACAGGGCTGCGGGGGCGCCGCCGCCGCCACTGATTGAGGCTGTTTTGGGAAGGAGGACACGGAGGGCACAGTGCGCGCCTCTCCTGTGTGTCCCTCCTGGGTCTCTGGCGGCAACGGCGTGTCTATTAAATGAAGTGCCCGTTTGTGAGCTCTGTTTGGCTCACGAATGGAAACTTCATTTGACAGACACGCCACTAGACCCAGGAGGGACACACCGGAGAGGCATGTGCTGTGACCTCCGTGTCCTCCTTCCCAAAATGCACAGCAG
Source organism: Pseudophryne corroboree (assembly GCF_028390025.1). Taxonomy (NCBI): domain Eukaryota; kingdom Metazoa; phylum Chordata; class Amphibia; order Anura; family Myobatrachidae; genus Pseudophryne; species Pseudophryne corroboree. The sequence continues at coordinate 140,623,958 of NC_086447.1, forward strand.
TGGGGGGGTGTACCTGGCACTGGGGGAGCATATTTGGCACTGGGGGGCATATTTGGCACTGGGGGAGCAAATTTGACACTGGGGGGGCATATTTGGCACTGGAGCATATTTGGCAATGGGGGGGGTCATATTTGGCACTGGGGGTATGTGTGTACCTGGCACTAGCAGGGCATATGGGGCACTGGGGGCATATGTGTACCTGGCACTGTGGGGGAATATCTGGCACTGGGGGCATATGTGGCACTGGGAGCACAGCCCTAGTAACAAGCATTACCCCCTGGTTACAAACACAACACCCAGCTCATGAAATCCCTGGCAACAACCTTTACCCCCAAACAACGAGCATGACACCCAGTGCATGAAACCCCTGGCAACGAATATTACCCCCTGGCAACAAGCTTGAAACCAAGCACATGATACCTCTGTCAACAAGCATAACACCTACCACATGAAACCCCTGGCAATGAGCATGACACCCTGAGCATGAAACCCCTGGGAAAGAGCAGGTAATTTAAAAGTAATTAGTAGCCTTACTGTAGGACTTAATGTGTAATGAGCATTGCGGTGTGTGTCATAATGAATCATGGACATTGCGGTGTGTGTCATAATGTATCACGGAAATTGCGGTGTGTGTCATAATGTGTCACAGGCATTACGGTGTGTGGCATACTACTGTATATCACAGGGAATTGTAGTATGTGGTATAATGTCTCAGGGTCATTGCAGTGTGTGGCATAATGTATCACGGCATTGCAGTGTGTGGCATAATGTATCACGGACATTGCTGTGTGTGTCATAATGTGTCACAGGCATTGTATGTGCTGTAATGTATCAGGGGCATTGCAGTGTGTAGCATAATGTATAACGGGCATTGTGATGCATGTCATAATGTGTCACAAGCATTACGGTGTGTGGCATAATGTGTCGGGGACATTATGGTGTGTGGCATATTGTGTCATGGGCATTATTGTGTGTGGCATAATGTCTAAGGGCCATTTGCAGTATGTGGCATAATGTATACTGGACATTACTACAAGGAGGAAAAATGACAAATAATGCAAGGTGCATGAATCAGGATTATTTTTTTCCCTGTGGTGGCCAACGTCTGGGCGTGCTGGTTGCAAAACTGGGATATAAGGTAGTCTTTTCCTGCAATGCCACGCACCCTTTTGAAAATTCACGCCCATTTAAACAAGGATACGCCCCTTTTTCATCACTTTACTAGTGTCAATTATGAGGGGGGGGGGGCGGTGCCAGAGAATGTTTTGGCTTGGGGTAGAAAAATTTCTAGTTACACAACTGAGCAAGTGGGTGGCACTTTCTTAGGAAGGACAGCAGCAAAAGATTATTCAATATAACAGAATCAGTGGGGAGAGGACTGGGAGTTCCCAATTTTGTTGCAGCGGTCCGAGTTTGTTAGTCTGTGTTAAAATCTGTAGTCAGCACTTTATGATGAGATTGCATCTCCTGTGGCATTTAGTGTATCAATGGGCCTAATTCTGAGTTGATCGCAGCAGCAATTTTGTTAGCAGTTGGGCAAAACCATGTGCACTGCAGGGCAGGCAGATATAACATGTGCAGAGAGAGTTAGATTTGGGTGGGGTGTATTCAAACTGAAATCTAAATTGCAGTGTAAAAATAAAGCAGCCAGTATTTACCCTGCACAGAAACAAAATAACCCACCCAAATCTAACTCTCTCTGCAAATGTTATATCTGCCACCCCTGCAGTGCACATGGTTTTGCCCAATTGCTAAGAAACTTGCTGCAGCGATCAACTCAGAATTACCCCCAATGTTTGAAAGTGTTTAGGAGGAATACAGCACCATTCTTCCAGATGGTTACTCTTCTATTACCTATTGATACTGGTGACAAATGTCTCAGGCATCATTATAGAATATCCCACAAATGCATAATTGATTCCGATCTGGTAACTCAAATTACATGAATATATGGATAATATCATTGCATAATCATTGTTGAGGCAACCACATACAATATGTGGATGGAGGCACTGCCACTCTAGAGTGCACCCCTCCCATCCTGCAAGAAGTACTGCAACATGGGGGCGTAGCGCATGAAATGTCATGTGTCGTGCGTTGGCTTAGTTGGTAAATAAGGTGTGTAATAGGCCGTCTACACACACATCACTCGTTGCTGTCATGGGTAGAAAGGATTTATTCGAGTTATAAAAAGGGTGCCAGTATTTCTGAAATAGCACAGTTTTTAAACTGTTTACGTGCTGCAGGGCCGAAACTAGGATTTTTGTCACCCGGGGCAAGGTAGTCATTTGACCCCCCCCAAAAAAAAAAATATATATATTTTTTTTTACAACAAATAAATAAATAAAAAAAATAAAAAAACTAAACATTTTAAAATAAATAAATAAATGAATAAAAATATTATATATATATATATATATATATATATATATATATATATATATACTTCCCAAATAGGACTGGCACTCTCCTGTCAGGCGTCTCAGACCTCGGTGCCTTCTGTGGTGATGATGCAAACTTCCAGAAAGAAACAGCGGCACTCGGGGATTTCGTAAATAGTAAAAAGTGTATTCAAAATCTATAACATGAAGCCGACGTTTCGGGGCTCACATGCCCCTTTGTCAAGGTGTGTAACAGTGACTGAGTGTATGAGCTTACCTTATATCCCAGTGGAGCCCGCCAGTGCACGGTGTGCGGCCGGAGACGCGACGGAGCCGATGTACTTCCGGTCGCGGCATAGTGACGTCAATGTGAGTGCGTCCGTTGCGATAGCAACTGAGACGCCAATGTCCAATGTAAACAGCGGTGCCGTGACATAAATAGCATCAGTGCCAGCCGTGTCCGTGAATGTGCAAGTGAAAGTGCCAGCAACCTCAGCACCAGAGAAACCAGTCCCCTCTGTAGAACACGGTGTGACCTATGTGTAGGGGGGCCAGGGTGATACGTAGTGAATGGATAAACTTGGCAATAAAGGATGCTGGTCACTCCGTTAATGATGAATGTGCGGGGTTTAGGAGCCTGTTAGGGGCTGCTGACATATCAGTCAGACAGCGTGCCTGGGCTATACCTGCTGTACGTGCCATGCTGGCGCTTGTAGTTGTAATGCCCACCAGTGATCCAACACTGAGGCAATTGCAATGACAATTGTGTGGAACTCTAGGTGGGAGATCCAAAACCATGAAGACAGCTTTATGACTGGACAATAGAGAAACAAATGTGGCCAGCATCCTTTGTGCCAAAAGGGCCGAAGAGCTCACCACCTCGTGCACATGTGACCGTGCTATGTGACATGCTGACTATGAGTGGCTGTGAGATGGTACTGAGCTGTCAGGGAGGGACCGGGCAAGTGGACAGTACACCGCTGGCTTAAAGGAAAATGTTCCAGGAAAATTTCTCATTCAGTCCCCCTGGACTGATGGTTCCCAATTCGTAGATCCATTTGGATTCGATATGCAACAATCTTCGGTCTCTGTCTCCTCCTCGGATGTTACGGGGCACGTGATCGATGATCTGATGCTTAAAGTCGTTCAACGAATGGCCCATAAGTGCGAAGTGTCTGGCCACGGGTTGTTCAGAAGGTTTACCCATCAGTGCCTGCTTGATTGCGGACCTATGGAGGGCCATCCTCTCTCTAAAAGTCCTGATAGACTTGCCCACGTATACTAGGTGGCACGGGCAGGTGAGTGTGTATACGATATGTGTAGTCGTGCATGTCACCACATGTCTAATCTGATAGATCCTCTCCTTGTGGGGATGTCTGAAAGTTGACCCTATGATCATGTTGTTGCATGTGGTGCATTTGAGGCACCTGTAGCAGCCTGGAGCCTTAGAGAGGAAAGATGAGGGTCGTTGTGCCTCATTTTGGAATCCCGTGATATCCGAGTGCACAATGATGTCCCTGATGCTTTTGCCTCTGGAGAAGCATAACATGGGGCGTTTTTCTTTGAACGCTGGAAGTTTCTTGTCTGAGGCCACTATGGGCCACAGAGCTCTGGCCGCTCTCTGGATCACCGGGCTGGCAGTGCTGAACTGGTTAATGAATGGTATGACCGCTTTGTTCTTACGTGCTGTAGGTGTCAATAGGGTCTCCCTCGGTATGGCCATGATCTCTTTTTTCTGTAATTGTAATTTATGGTAATCATACCCCCTTTGGGTAAATTTGTTGACCATAGTTTCCAGTTCTCGATCTAAGCTGGAACGGTCGCTGATGATCCTGGAAGCCCTTATCATCTGCGATCTGGGGAGTCCATCTTTGAGGGGTCTCGGATGGTGGCTATTAGCCCTCAACAGGACATTCTTGTCCGTTGGTTTAGAAAACAGGCTGGTGGTTAATGTGCCGTCCTTGACAGTTATCTTAACGTCTAAGTAATTCACGGACTCACTGCTGGTGGTGTAGGTGTATTTGATTGTGGAGGGTCTGTTGTTGGCTTCCTCCATTAGTTGTTCAAAAAGTGCCGTGTCCCCAGTCCAGAGCAAGAACAAATCGTCTATGTATCTGACGAACAACAAGATGTGCTGAGCTAAGGTTCGGTTGTCAAAGAACACCGCCTGTTCCTCTTGAAACATGAAGACGTTGGCGAACGATGGGGAGACATTGCTCCCCATCGCGCACCCCGTTCTCTGCCGGAAGAATCTGCCATTGAACCTGAAGAAGTTCCTTTTCAGAGTCAACGAGAGGAGTTGCATGAAAAGCTCAATGTCAAGGGTGTCCATCTTCTCCTTCGTGAGGTAATCTTGCATGACTTGCAGACCTTCCTGGTGCGGGATGCTTGTGTATAAACTCTTGACGTCAATCACGCACATTAATGTCCTTGAGGGAACCTGCCCGATGTTGTTGATCCGCTCTAGGAAACTGGTGGTGTCTTTGATGTAGTTGTGATGTTTAACAATCAACGGTTGTAGGATCCCATCAAGGAATGTAGAGATGGGTTGAAAGATGGTACCCAAGATCCACAAGAGTGCCACGTCCCCGCCGGGCAGACCGATTATTGCTGCAAGGGACTCCAGCATCGGGCAGGTTCCCTCAGGGACATTAATGTGCGTGATTGACGTCAAGAGTTTATACACAAGCATCCCGCACCAGGAAGGTCTGCAAGTCATGCAAGATTACCTCACGAAGGGGAAGATGGACACCCTCGACATTGAGCTTTTCATGCAACTCCTCTCGTTGACTCTGAAAAGGAACTTCTTCATGTTCAATGGCAGATTCTTCCGGCAGAGAACGGGGTGCGCGATGGGGAGCAATGTCTCCCCATCGTTCGCCAACGTCTTCATGTTTCAAGAGGAACAGGCGGTGTTCTTTGACAACCGAACCTTAGCTCAGCACATCTTGTTGTTCGTCAGATACATAGACGATTTGTTCTTGCTCTGGACTGGGGACACGGCACTTTTTGAACAACTAATGGAGGAAGCCAACAACAGACCCTCCACAATCAAATACACCTACACCACCAGCAGTGAGTCCGTGAATTACTTAGACGTTAAGATAACTGTCAAGGACGGCACATTAACCACCAGCCTGTTTTCTAAACCAACGGACAAGAATGTCCTGTTGAGGGCTAATAGCCACCATCCGAGACCCCTCAAAGATGGACTCCCCAGATCGCAGATGATAAGGGCTTCCAGGATCATCAGCGACCGTTCCAGCTTAGATCGAGAACTGGAAACTATGGTCAACAAATTTACCCAAAGGGGGTATGATTACCATAAATTACAATTACAGAAAAAAGAGATCATGGCCATACCGAGGGAGACCCTATTGACACCTACAGCACGTAAGAACAAAGCGGTCATACCATTCGTTAACCAGTTCAGCACTGCCAGCCCGGTGATCCAGAGAGCGGCCAGAGCTCTGTGGCCCATAGTGGCCTCAGACAAGAAACTTCCAGCGTTCAAAGAAAAACTCCCCATGTTATGCTTCTCCAGAGGCAAAAGCATCAGGGACATCATTGTGCACTCGGATATCACGGGATTCCAAAATGAGGCACAACAACCCTCATCTTTCCTCTCTAAGGCTCCAGGCTGCTACAGGTGCCTCAAATGCACCACATGCAACAACATGATCATAGGGTCAACTTTCAGACATCCCCACAAGGAGAGGATCTATCAGATTAGACATGTGGTGACATGCACGACTACACATATCGTATACACACTCACCTGCCCGTGCCACCTAGTATACGTGGGCAAGTCTATCAGGACTTTTAGAGAGAGGATGGCCCTCCATAGGTCCGCAATCAAGCAGGCACTGATGGGTAAACCTTCTGAACAACCTGTGGCCAGACACTTCGCACTTATGGGCCATTCGTTGAACGACTTTAAGCATCAGATCATCGATCACGTGCCCCGTAACATCCGAGGAGGAGACAGAGACCGAAGATTGTTGCATATCGAATCCAAATGGATCTACGAATTGGGAACCATCAGTCCAGGGGGACTGAATGAGAAATTTTCCTGGAACATTTTCCTTTAAGCCAGCGGTGTACTGTCCACTTGCCCGGTCCCTCCCTGACAGCTCAGTACCATCTCACAGCCACTCATAGTCGGCATGTCACATAGCACGGTCACATGTGCACGAGGTGGTGAGCTCTTCGGCCCTTTTGGCACAAAGGATGCTGGCCACATTTGTTTCTCTATTGTCCAGTCATAAAGCTGTCTTCATGGTTTTGGATCTCCCACCTAGAGTTCCACACAATTGTCGTTGCAATTGCCTCAGTGTTGGATCACTGGTGGGCATTACAACTACAAGCGCCAGCATGGCACGTACAGCAGGTATAGCCCAGGCATGCTGTCTGACTGATATGTCAGCAGCCCCTAACAGGCTCCTAAACCCCGCACATTCATCATTAACGGAGTGACCAGCATCCTTTATTGCCAAGTTTATCCATTCACTACGTATCACCCTGGCCCCCCTACACATAGGTCACACCGTGTTCTACAGAGGGGACTGGTTTCTCTGGTGCTGAGGTTGCTGGCACTTTCACTTGCACATTCACGGACACGGCTGGCACTGATGCTATTTATGTCACGGCACCGCTGTTTACATTGGACATTGGCGTCTCAGTTGCTATCGCAACGGACGCACTCACATTGACGTCACTATGCCGCGACCGGAAGTACATTGGCTCCGTCGCGTCTCCGGCCGCACACCGTGCACTGGCGGGCTCCACTGGGATATAAGGTAAGCTCATACACTCAGTCACTGTTACACACCTTGACAAAGGGGCATGTGAGCCCCGAAACGTCGGCTTCATGTTATAGATTTTGAATATACTTTTTACTATTTACGAAATCCCCGAGTGCCGCTGTTTCTTTCTGGAAGTTTATATATATATATATATATCTCTTTCAGAACTTTTTTACCTGAAAAATTGCCTTTTCTAACATAAATTTCATATCCAGGAAAAAGTGTCCCCATTTTACACAGTACGACAGGCAAGTGTCCCCATTTTACACATTGCGGCAGACAGGTGGCCCCATTTTACACATTGCGGCAGACAGGTGTCCCCATTTTACACATTGCGGCAGGAAAAAGTGTCCCCATTTTACACATTGCGGCAGGCACGTGTCCCAATTTTACACAGTACGCTGGCAAGTGTCCCCATTTTACACATTGCGGCAGACACGTGTCCCCATTTTACACAGTACGCTGGCAAGTGTCCCCATTTTACACATTGTGGCAGACACGTGTCCCCATTTTACACAGTACGACGGGCAAGTGTCCCCATTTTACACATTGCGGCAGACAGGTGACCCCATTTTACACAGTACGCTGGCAAGTGTCCCCATTTTACACATTGCGGCAGACACGTGTCCCCATTTTACACAGTACGACAGGCAAGTGTCCCCATTTTACACATTGCGGCAGACAGGTGACCCCATTTTACACAGTACGCTGGCAAGTGTCCCCATTTTACACATTGCGGCAGACACGTGTCCCCATTTTACACAGTACGACAGGCAAGTGTCCCCATTTTACACATTGCGGCAGACAGGTGACCCCATTTTACACAGTACACTGGCAAGTGTCCCCATTTTACACATTGCGGCAGACACATGTCCCCATTTTACACAGTACGACAGGCAAGTGTCCCCATTTTACACATTGCGGCAGGAAAAAGTGTCCCCATTTTACACATTGCGGCAGGAAAAAGTGTCCCCATTTTACACATTGCGGAAGGAAAAAGTGTCCCCATTTTACACATTGCGGCAGGAAAAAGTGTCCCCATTTTACACATTGTGGCAGGAAAAAGTGTCCCCATTTTACACATTGCGGCAGACAGGTCCCCATTTTACACATTGCGGCAGACAGGTCCCCATTTTACACATTCCGGCAGGTGGTGGGGAGAGGGAGGGAGAGAGAGAGAGAGAGAGGGAGGGAGAGGGGCTGACTTACATTTGAAGCGGTTCTCGACGCTCTTCAGCCGCCTCTCCATCCTCGTCTGAGCGGCTCCCCCTTCTCCGTCCTCCTGAGTGCCCAGCTCGAGGGGCGAGGTTTCGTGGAATGACGCGTTTGCGTCGTGACGTCACGACGCAATCGCGTCATTCCGCGAAACCCCGCCCCCCCGAGCTGGGCACTCGGGAGGACGGAGAAGGGGGTTTCAAAGTATAAAGAAGTGCCGCGGCGCTGCACTGGCGCATAGGGAGAAGGTGTTAGGGGGTCTCGGCGCCCCCTCCAATCTGGCGCCCAGGTCGCCTGCCCCCCCTAGCCCCCCCCCCTAGTTTCGGCCCTGCGTGCTGCTGTGGTGAAGGTGTATCGTGACTGGACAAATGGCACCATTATGAATAGCCAACGTGGAAACTGCAGAGCACCACATGAAGGGCCAGTGTTGGGGTGTTTGGTGCCTCCCTGCAAACTATAAATTTGCACCTTCTCTACCATTTCTAAATAAAGGGATAATGCGGGACTATAGCGCGCACCACAAAAATGGTAAGAGCACGGTGTCAGAGGCAGGCAGGGAGGGAGCTGAGCTATCGCTATTAGAAGATGCCAGCAGCCAGGTACTGGAAAACTCACCATGAGACCGGTACTGTGACAGAATCCGCCGCCGTGGCCACACACACACAGCAGCCACAGGTGGGAGAAGCGATGCCACTGGAGTTACTAAATGACATGCCTCCACTTGCCGCATACAGAGTGAGGAGTGGACACTGGGCAGCACAAAGACTGTGCTCTGCTGCTGCTCCCGAGCACGTATAAGTCTCTCCCTGTCGACACCTGTGCCAGACGATACTGAGCCATTATACCTTGGCTGCCCCTGCGCTGCCTGCAATCGGTCGGCGCAGCAGCATGTGTAAAGCGCGCCAGTAGGGGCAATGTTTGAAGCACTGTGGGGGCACTCAATGTGTCTGCGCCCCTGGACAACAACCACCCCTTTCACCCTGACTATAATCCAACCCTGAAGCCCCCATACTACAATAAATGATCTAATATGTGACCGAATACAAATTATATTACAGCCTCAATGCTCAAATATATAGTACAGTCCTCATCCTCCAACAAATAGCACAGATTCAACACCCCCTCCCTCCCCCACCTTTCTCTTGTTACTTACTATTCTCTATTTCTCCTTTCTTCACTCTGAGCTGCTCCTCACAGGCTGGCCGCGGGTGTCTTACTTGCTGGCTCAGGCTGCTGTTCTTTCTGGATATGAGATTCTCATAGCCCAATGTCAGTGACAACCGTAGGAGGAGGGGACCCAGGCCAGGGAACAGGGGAGTAACGGTGGTGAGTCTTTCACCTTTGGCTGTGGTGCATCCCCACTTCCCCATGCGAAAGGGGCGTGACTTTAAAGCAGCAGTACCTATCTGGGAATTAACTGGCTCTGGGCCCAACCCCTCCCTACTTGATAGCTGCCTCAGCTGTAAACTCTGGAGGTGGAGGGGGAGACTTGTTCTATGTAACTTGCAGCAGCACTTCCCAGCTCTGCAGTCTGAGGCTCTCTGCCTAACTGGGAGAGCAGATGCACACACTTATGTGCTGGTTGATGGACCGGGGACCGTCTTCAAGGCGCTTCACTCAGCAGGGATGCAGAGCAGGGAGAGCTCCTCTCCAGCCTGGCGCCTCCCTGCTTTGCATCCCTTTGCTGAGCAGGTAGCGCGGGCACTGATCACGTGCCATTGATGTGAGAGGTGAACGTCGGCTACAAAGGTGCGTTAGAGCTGACCGATGCGCTACAGTGGAGCTGCTCACCATCAAAATCACCTGGGGCTACCATAAGTGTGTCTAAAATGACAGTTCAGTGAACCCTGCTGCGCATGGGGCTCCAAAGCAAACAGATGATCACTGCACCTAGCTGGTGGTCATAATAATGTGACTTGACCGTTTATTTGTAGAAGCAGTTGCAGTCAAGTTGCCCCAAAACATACAGCAGCAGAGATACTTCTATACCGATCACAGCATCATACTGTACTTCCAACAAAATTGCCCACAGTTAATATAGGGAACTCTCTCCAATTCTACCAACTATCCCATTAACAATAATAACAGCATGAAATAAACCCATCCTTATTTAAAGTTAGCCTGTTCACTCTACATTAGGACCCGCAAGACTGTAAAAAAAATCAGCCACAACTGTACTATTCTCCAAGGGTGTTACAATTACACTACAGCATACACTTAATACTCCTAGTAATTTTGGTCTGATATTGGATAAAAATATGCATATGTATTTGGCGCTTCTGCCCATAAAAAGTTTACAGAACCTTTTTTCTTTTCAGAAAAAACATAAACATGAACAATTTATCAGAATAATTTATTTAGTGCATATGCAACACTTAAAATATTTAAAAACACATATACATACAGGTGGCTTGTGGACCATAAAGTGCAAGCGCAGGTTTGGATATGCAATTATTTTACAATATCTCTCACCATTTGACAAAGCTGTGGTGCGCTTAGCTTGTTGGCAAAGCAAGGGTCCCGGGCTAAAGAGCACGGAACCACCGCAGATGGCATAAAAGAAGCCCAATTGGGCGAGTCTCTCCTGCAAGGTCCACTCCTTGATAAAAAGCACAGAGTCAGTGTGACGCTGTCACAACTGAGGGCCTGAGCTGACGGGAGGCAGCCTCAGTTGTAGGGGCTGAGATGTACCGGAACCTGGGAGGTTGTATCAGACCCCTGGACATGTAAGTAACATGAAGAAGAACCGCCCGAAGGCGTGACCACGACAACTTGAATAAAAGGCAATGATGTTTATTTATGACAAACTCCATGCATCACAGTAGCAGTAAAAGAAACATAAAAGTCAGCAAAGAATAAATACAGTTCCTGGGAACTACAGGGTGGCAGGAGCCACAGGGCACTGGTAGTGTGAGATAGTTCTTATAATCTTCTAGATGGAAAGTCCTTACCAGGCCCGACTGTAGCAATGGAGATAACCCAGGATTGTACCAGCTGGTGTTCCAGGAAAAGCTGGGCTGCTGAAGATAAAACGGCTGCTGTGGATACTGGCTGGAACCAGACTGTTGTTGGCACGGAGTGGATACTGGCTGGAACCAGTTAAATAATAAATGAACTTGGGAGCGATGAAATATGAGCTGAAGTTAGGAGTTTGAGAGCGGTGAAATTATAATACCGGTGGAGAGTGGTAAAGTGTGGAAAGGACACCGTCCCTTTAAGAGAAGCTGTACTCTGCTGGAAGCTGGGCTGGAAGCAGGTAATGTTGTAGCTGGAAACAGATGAATCCACAATGGATTGGAGAGTCAGGCTACACCGCAGGTGGAATGCTGGTGCGGGTCTCTATGGTGGAAGTCTTGAGACAGGAGCTGGAACCTGGAAGACAATCACAGGAGAGAGACAAACAGGAACTAGGTTTGACAACCAAAGCACTGAGGCCTTCCTTGCTCAGGCACAGTGTATTTATACCTGCAGCAAGGAAGGGATTGGCTAGGCAATTATGCAGATTATCAATACCGAGAACAGATTGGTGGAAATGATCAGCTGACAGAATCCAAGATGGCTGCGCCCATGCAGACACTTGGAGGGAAGTTTGGTTTGTAATCCATGTGGTAATGAAAACAGTAATGGCGGCGCCGGCCACCGGAGACAGGAGGCGCCAGGCTGACAGATGCACATCCAACCACGCGGACACAGCGGAGGCCGCGGCTGACGTAATCGCCACTCAGACACTCTGCATGCAGAAGTTCAGGGACGGCGGCGGAGGCCGCGGGAGACGCCATGCCAGGTGTAATATGGCGTTTACTGTGACAGCGTCCCAGAGTGACAGGAGAGGATACAGGAATGTACACATCAGGATAAGAGATGGGATCCGGTCCTGGAGCGCTGAGCCAGCCTTAGGAGGCATCTGATGGGTAAGAAATGGCGTCCAGATACCCGGATCGAGACAGCACCCCCCCCTTTAGGAGTGGCCCCAGGACACTTCTTTGGCTTTTGAGGAAACTTGGAATGGAATCTCCGGACCAAGGCAGGAGCATGGACATCAGAAGCATTGGTCCATGAACGTTCCTCAGGACCATAACCCTTCCAGTCAATAAGATATTGTAGTTGACCGTAACGGTGACGTGAGTCCAGGATCTTGGCCACTTCATACCCAACGCCTCGTTGAGTTTGGACTTTTGGAGTTGGAGGAAGTGAGGAATGAAACCGATTCAAGATCAGCGGTTTCAACAGGGAAACATGGAATGTCCTGGGTATTTTTAAGAAGGGAGGCAACTGAAATCTGTAAGCAACAGGATTGATGACTTGTTCAATCTTGAAAGGACCGATATAGCGAGGTGCAAACTTCATACTGGGAACTCTTAACCTCAAATTCTTCGTGGATAACCATACCCGATCACCCACCTTGAGAGCAGGAACTGCTCGACGCTTCTTATCCGCAAACTTCTTGTACCTGAACGATGCCTTGAGCAGAGCTGATCGTACGCTCTTCCAGATATTGGCAAACTGATGCAAGGTGATATCCACTGCGGGAACAGAAGTTGCTGGAAGCGGTTGGAACTCAGGGACTTTAGGGTGGAATCCAAAGTTAGTGAAGAATGGTGTTGAAGCAGATGAAGAATGATACTGGTTGTTATGACAGAACTCGGCCCAGGGAAGTAATTGAACCCAGTCATCTTGAGAGGAGGACACATAGATGCGGAGGAAGGCCTCCAAGTCCTGATTCACCCTCTCGGTTTGACCATTGGTCTGAGGATGGTAAGCCGTAGAAAACTTTAGCTTGACTTGGAGGACTTGACATAAACTTCGCCAGAATTTGGCTGTGAATTGAACTCCTCGATCTGAGATAATTTCTTCAGGAAGACCGTGGAGTCGGAAGATCTCTTGTATGAATACTTGAGCCAACTTGGAAGCTGACGGAAGACCGGTAAGAGGAATGAAGTGTGCCATCTTGGTGAACCGGTCAACTACCACCCAGATGGTATTGAACTTGTTGCACATGGGTAAATCTGTAATAAAATCCATCGACAAATGGGTCCAAGGTCGACGGGGAACAGATAGTGGAACCAGTTGCCCCGCAGGCGACTGGCGGGATACCTTATGTTGAGCACACTTTGGGCAAGATGCAATAAACTCCAAGACGTCCTTTTTCAGAGTTGGCCACCAATAGGACCTAGAGATAAACTCCAGGGTTTTTTGGATACCTGTATGTCCGGCAAAACGGGAAGCATGGGCCCAATGCATGAGCTTCTTCCTTAGCATCGGTTTCACAATACTTTTCCCTGATGGGGGCGTAGAGTCCATCCCTACCATGGAGAATGCCAACGGATTTATAATAGGATGCTTGTCTGAAGACTCTGACTCATTTTCTTGCTCCCATGAGCGGGAAAGGGCATCGGCCTTGCGATTCTGAGAGCCCGGACAGAACTGGAGTTTAAAGTCGAACCTGGAAAAGAAAAGTGCCCATCTGGCCTGACGAGGGTTGAGACATTGTGCGCCTTTCAGATATAAAAGGTTCTTGTGGTCTGTAAGTATGGTGATTGAATGAGAAGCTCCCTCCAACAGATACCTCCACTCTTCTAGAGCGAGCTTGATGGCTAGCAACTCCTGGTCGCCAATGGCATAGTTGCGCTCAGCTGGGGAGAACTTCCGGGAGAAGAAACTGCAAGGGTGTAAATGGCCATCTTTAGCCCTCTGAGATAACACCGCTCCTACTCCAACGGAGGAGGCATCCACCTCTAAGATGAAAGGAGAGTCGATGTCAGGCTGTTTCAGAACAGGCGCAGAGATGAACCTTTGTTTTAAAAGATGAAATGCTTGCATGGCTTCTTCAGACCACTTGGACGGGTTAGCACCCTTCTTAGTGAAAGCAGTAATAGGCGCCACAATGGTGGAAAAGTCTCGTATAAACTTTCGGTAATAGTTGGCGAACCCCAAGAACCTCTGGACCCCTTTGAGGGTTAAGGGTATCGGCCAATTTTGGATTGCTTGTAGTTTCTCAGGATCCATCTCTAGTCCGGATCCGGACACAATGTACCCTAGAAACGGAATGGACTTGACTTCAAAGACGCATTTCTCTAATTTGCAATAGAGATGATTGACACGGAGACGGGACAGAACCTCTTTAACCCAAAAACGATGTTCCTCTAAATCGTTTGCAAAAATGAGGATATTGTCTAGATAGACCACGACATGACGGTATAGAATGTCTCTGAAGATCTCATTGACAAAATGCTGGAAGACAGCTGGAGCATTGCTCAATCCGAAGGGCATGACGAGGTACTCATAATGTCCGTCACGGGTGTTAAAGGCGGTCTTCCACTCGTCACCCTCACGGATCCGGATGAGATTGTATGCACCTCTCAAGTCCAGCTTTGTAAAGATGGTAGCTCCGCTAACTCTGTCAAAGAGCTCAGTAATCAGGGGTAAAGGATAACGGTTCTTGATGGTAATGTCGTTCAAACCTCTGTAGTCGATGCACGGCCGCAGACCACCATCTTTCTTTTTTACAAAAAAGAAGCCTGCGCCGGCTGGGGAAGAAGAAGGTCGAATGAACCCCTTTGCTAGGTTCTCTTTAATGTATTCCTCCATAGAATGCGTCTCAGGCAGAGACAACGGATAAGTTCGGCCTCGAGGTGGAACCTTCCCTGGAACGAGATCAATCGGGCAGTCCCATTCTCTATGAGGAGGAAGGATATCAGCAGAAGCTTTACTGAACACATCCGTGAAATCTTGATATGGAGGAGGTGGAACATCAGACGACCTGGGGGAGGAAGAACAGACAGGCAATACTTTAAACAAACATGTCTCAGCACAGGAGGAACCCCATGCCAGGATTTGCGTAGTCGTCCAATCAATTGTAGGATTGTGAAGACGGAGCCATGGAAGGCCCAGGACCACAGGATGTGTGGCTCTTGGAATCACTAAAAAAGAAATAAGTTCGGAATGAAGAACTCCCACTCTCAGACGAACTGGTAGAGTCCTTAAAGAAATAACTGCATCAAAAATTTTGCTGCCATCCACGGCAGTTAAAGAAATGGACGAAGGAAGTCTCTCGGTGGGTAGGGACCACCGTTTAACATAGGCTTCGGTAATAAAGTTCCCAGCTGCTCCGGAATCAAGGAGGGCAATGACGTTCCGATAACGTTGAGCAACTTGAAGCGAGACTGGGAGATTACAATCTTGAGGAGATGGAGAGGAGATCATTACTCCTAGCCGGCCCTCTCCTTGGCGAGCTAGGATTTGGAGTTTCCCGGACGTTTGGGACAGGCATTAATGGTGTGAGACGGAGCTGCACAATAAAGACAGAGAGACTCGGAGAGACGTCTTCGGCGCTCAGCAGGAGTTAAACGGGAACGGCCAATTTGCATGGGCTCATCTTTAGTTGGTGACAGTTGGCGAGGAGGAGGAGCAGAAGATTTTGGTGCAGATGATCTTCCACGCTCAGTTGCTCTCTCTCTGAAACGTAAATCAACTTTCGTGCAGAGTGAGATTAGCTCATCTAACTTAGATGGTAAGTCTCTGATAGCTAACTCATCTTTAATACGCTCAGATAAGCCATGCCAGAATGCAGCATACAGGGCCTCGTCGTTCCATGCCAGTTCGGATGCCAGGATCTGGAACTGTATCAGATATTGTCCTACAGTACGTGACCCCTGGCGTAAACGGAGAATCTCGGATGAAGCTGAGGTTACCCGGCCTGGCTCGTCGAAGATGCGCCTGAATGTTGACACGAAGGCAGTGTAGGAAGATAGCAGGGTGTCGGACCTCTCCCATAACGGTGATGCCCAATCAAGGGCTGAGCCACTGAGAAGAGAAATAATGTAGGCAATTTTTGTACGGTCACTGGGAAAATTGCCAGGTTGCAGCTCAAACTGAATCTCACACTGGTTGAGAAATCCCCTGCAGAATCTTGGAGATCCGTCAAATTTTGCTGGCGTTGGAAGATGAAGACGTGGAGCAGAAATGGGTAAGGTGGGTGGGGTTATAGCTGGAGTCACTGTGGTTGACCCACCAGACGCGCCTGATCCACGGAGAGTTGTCTGAATCCCATCCAGCCGAGTAGAGAAATCCTGGAGACAGCGGATGATGTGGCCCTGTGCAGCCTCCTGATGTTCTAGTCGGGCTGCCAGTTCTTGCATCGGCCTGGCCGCTTGATCCTGGTCTCCGGCTGGATTCATTAGGTCAGTGCTTACTGTCACAACTGAGGGCCTGAGCTGACGGGAGGCAGCCTCAGTTGTAGGGGCTGAGATGTACCGGAACCTGGGAGGTTGTATCAGACCCCTGGACATGTAAGTAACATGAAGAAGAACCGCCCGAAGGCGTGACCACGACAACTTGAATAAAAGTCAATGATGTTTATTTATGACAAACTCCATGCATCACAGTAGCAGTAAAAGAAACATAAAAGTCAGCAAAGAATAAATACAGTTCCTGGGAACTACAGGGTGGCAGGAGCCACAGGGCACTGGTAGTGTGAGATAGTTCTTATAATCTTCTAGATGGAAAGTCCTTACCAGGCCCGACTGTAGCAATGGAGATAACCCAGGATTGTACCAGCTGGTGTTCCAGGAAAAGCTGGGCTGCTGAAGATAAAACGTCTGCTGTGGATACTGGCTGGAACCAGACTGTTGTTGGCACGGAGTGGATACTGGCTGGAACCAGTTAAATAATAAATGAACTTGGGAGCGATGAAATATGAGCTGAAGTTAGGAGTTTGAGAGCGGTGAAATTATAATACCGGTGGAGAGTGGAAAAAGTGTGGAAAGGACACCGGCCCTTTAAGAGAAGCTGTACTCTGCTGGAAGCTGGGCTGGAAGCAGGTAATGTTGTAGCTGGAAACAGATGAATCCACAATGGATTGGAGAGTCAGGCTACACCGCAGGTGGAATGCTGGTGCGGGTCTCTATGGTGGAAGTCTTGAGACAGGAGCTGGAACCTGGAAGACAATCACAGGAGAGAGACAAACAGGAACTAGGTTTGACAACCAAAGCACTGACGCCTTCCTTGCTCAGGCACAGTGTATTTATACCTGCAGCAAGGAAGGGATTGGCTAGGCAATTATGCAGATTATCAATACCGAGAACAGATAGGTGGAAATGATCAGCTGACAGAATCCAAGATGGCTGCGCCCATGCAGACACTTGGAGGGAAGTTTGGTTTGTAATCCATGTGGTAATGAAAACCGTAATGGCGGCGCCGGCCACCGGAGACAGGAGGCGCCAGGCTGACAGATGCACATCCAACCACGCGGACACAGCGGAGGCCGCGGCTGACGTAATCGCCACTCAGACACTCTGCATGCAGAAGTTCAGGGACGGCGGCGGAGGCCGCGGGAGACGCCATGCCAGGTGTAATATGGCGTTTACTGTGACAGCGTCCCAGAGTGACAGGAGAGGATACAGGAATGTACACATCAGGATAAGAGATGGGATCCGGTCCTGGAGCGCTGAGCCAGCCTTAGGAGGCATCTGATGGGTAAGAAATGGCGTCCAGATACCCGGATCGTGACAGACGCGTACCAGTCCAATAGGACCTTTATCAAGAACGGATTCGGTTTTCTCCCACAATCCAAAAATATACTGGTAGGTTAGTTGTCTCCTGACAAAAAATTAACCCTAGTGTGTAGGTGTGCATGTACATGGGCAGAATAGATGGGCCAAGTGGTTCTTATCTGCCATCAAATTATATGCTTCTATATCTAGAATGTTCCCAAGCCCACTCTGTTGATAGGAATATAAAGAATTACTGTGCATCATGTATGATGAAGGATATTGACACTGTGGGAAGAGGTACTCTAGTAGTGAACCCCGGTTACATATGCAAAGAAAATGTACCCCATAATTATGGAAGAACCAGAAACTTTCAATGTTGGAATCATGTGCTCTGAGCTCTAAATTTCTTTAGGTGTGTGCTACACATGTTGTGAATAACATAATGGAGGATGATTCATTTGACCAGGTCACCTTCATTCACTACTCAAAGGACAATGGGGGTCATTCCGAGTTGATCGCTCGCTGCCGTTTTTCGCAGTATAGCAATCAGGCTAAAAACCGGCTGTTCTGCGCATGCGTATGGGCTGCAGGGCGCACGTGCCAAGTAATTTCACACAAAACTAAGCAAATTTACACAGGGGCGAGCGACGCTTTTCAGTCGCTCTGCTGATCGGTGTGTGATTGACAGGAAGTGGGTGTTTCTGGGTGGAAACTGACCGTTTTCCGGGAGTGTGCTAAAAAAAACACAGACGTGTCAGGCTAAAGCGCAGGAGTAGCTGGTTAAACGGGGGAGTGGCTGGACGAACGCAGGGCGTGTTTGTGACATCAAAGCAGGAACTAAACGGACTGAGGTGAACGCAATCTAGGAGTAGTTCTGGAGCTACTCTGAAACTGCAGGAAAAGATTTTCGAGCAGTTCTGCTAATCTTTCGTTCACACTTCTGCTAAGCTAAGATACACTCCCAGAGGGCGGCGGCCTAGCGTGTGCACTGCTGCTAAAAGCAGCTAGCCAGCGATCAACTCGGAATGAGGGCCAATATGTCTGTGTTCCCTCTTTGTATCATCAAAATCATATATATGTGGTGTCCGGCGTTATTAGTAGTACTGTATATACACTGCAGTCGACTAATATATCCTTCTCTGTGGAGTCCTCTTCGGTAGCTTTGATGAAACTGGCTGTTCATTGCACAAGTTGATGTATTATTTACAGTAAATTGGTCTGCAGTTGCTTGCCTGTTTTGCCGGCTACTGCAAATAAATGTACGTACAGTATTTCATAATCCTGGAGTCTGTGCTTCCTACCACTAATGCCTTTTGGTGTCTGGCCCCAAATCTCCAAGCCCACTGCACCTTTGCTTATGAAACTATGGGCCTAATTCAGACCTGATCGCAGCAGCAAATTTGTTAGCTAAAAGGCAAAACCATGTGCACTGCAGGGGGGGCCAGATATAACATGTGCAGAGAGAGTTAGATAGGGTGGGTTATATTGTTTCTGTGCAGGGTAAATACTGTCTGCTTTATTTTTACACTGCAATTTAGATTTCAGTTTGAACATACCAAGAGCCAGCCCTAGGCATAGGCAAACTAGGCAAATGCTAGGTTATTTGATATGCCTTGGGGCACAAGCAGCTTTGGCTGATTAAAATGATATGTGGCATGCCTATATTTTTTACGTGACTGCAGCTGTATCTGCATACAAAATGCTACTTTACAATGTATTCCTAGAGATCACTGTAACGTAGCATTTCATATGCAGATTCAGCCTCAGTCGCACACAGATTATAGGCATGCCACATATAATTTTAATCAGCAGAATCTGCTTGTGCATCCTATCCACACAGTAATGCAAATAAGTTTCATTTTCATCAAAAAAAGGCGCCCAATGTTAGCAGAGCTGCCAACTGACTCACGTCAGTCATCTCCTGCTGCATGGTGTGTTGAAGCAAGATGTATGAGGACACACCTGTATCCAAGCAGAGGCAGAGGTCACAGTGTTAGCAGCCATATGAGTGATGTGTGCAGATGGGTTGGTTGTGCAGTAGTATTCTGCATATGTGTAAGAGGCAATAAGTGTGTCATATGTACAAATGCATTACTAATGTGCGGGAAATGTGTAAGGGGCACTATGTGTGTCATTATGTGTATAAGTGCACTAATAATGTGTGGCATATGTGAAAGGGACATTATGTCATTATGTGTATAAGTACACTAATAATGTGTGGCCTATGTGAAAGGGACATTATGTGTGTCATTATGTGTATAAGGGCATTAATAATGTGCAGCATATGTGTAAGGGACATTATGTGTATAAGGGCATTAATAAAGGTTGCCATAATATGTAAGGTGCATTATGTTTATAAGGACATTAATAATGTGTGTCATATGTGTAAGGGGCATTAATGTGTAGTAGTATGTGTATAAATGCATTACTAATGTGTGGCATTATGTGTATAAGGTGCTCTACTGTGTGGCGTAATGTATAGAAAGGGCACTACAGTGTGGTCTAATGTGAATAAAGAGCAATATTGTGAGATGTAATGTGAAAAATGAGCAATTCAGTTGGTAATATAGTGTTATGTAATGTTAAGAGTGGACACTGCTGTAAAGAGTAGCATATATAGGGTAAAAGTGGTACTACTGTGTGATGCAACGTGAATTAGGGAAACTATCGCATGATAAAATGTGAATAAAGTTGCACTACTGTGTGGCATAATTTAAATTGGAGTTACTATTGTGTGGCCATGCCCCTTCCCAGCAAAATCCCAACCCTTTTTGGGCTGTGCGCTGACTGTGCACACTGTTCCTATTTAAAATATAGGGGGTAGGAACACCAAAATGAGGTCTGCTATGAGTGAGGGGTGATGGTGCTGGGAAAGGGGCGCAGGGTCAGAGGTGGAACTAGTGGTGGTGCTAGGGGGTAACAGCCAAAACCTTGCCTAGGGCATCATATTGGCTAGGGCCGGCTCTGAACACACCCCACCCAAATCTAACTCTCTCGGCACATGTTATATCTGCCCCCCCCTGCAGTGCACATGGTTTTGCCGATTAGCTAACAAATTTTGCTGCTGTGATCAGACCTGAATTAGGCCCCATAGTAATAGCAACCAGGGCTTTTTACTTTTATATGCAAGACCAGGACCCCATGGTTAGATTCAGGGGGATATGTACTAGGCAGTGATAAAAGTGGAGAAGTGAGCCAGTTGAGAAGTTGCCCATGGCAACCAATCAGCATTGATGTAACATTTATAATTTGCACACTATAAAAGAATACAGAGCAGCTGATTGGTTGCCATGGGCAACTTCTCCACTGGCTCACTTCTCCACTTTTATCACTGCTTAGTACATGTCCTCTATATTTTTGCTTAACCACTGCAAGATTCACACTTGTGTGACATATCTTGGTGTGCTTGGTGTTCCTGTTTGATAGATAGAGTAATGTTTGCTGAGTTTTTTTAAACAATCCCCACAGTATGAAATACTTAATGTGTTGCACCAGCACTGCGTGGCATTATATTGTGCCCACAGCTAGTTCCCACTTCACGTTTCTCGTGTCCCTCTTCTATACAGGGGCGGAACTGTCGGAGACAACGGAGTCCGTTGCCGCCGGGCTCCAGCGCTGAAGGGGCACTTCATCCATTGTTCCACAGCCGTTCAGTACCCTTCCTACAATAATAAACACGGGACCCGCCAAGTGGAGAGGCAGAGGCAGTGTGTACATCCCAGAGACCCGTTATGGGCTGCGCGGCACTATTTTCATGACCCTGCTCGGCTTCCCTGCCGTGACTACCACAGCACTGCCAGCGGAGGGGTACACTGGCTCCTTCTCTCACCGCCACACACAGCGAGCCAGCCAGTGCTGTTACTGCACGCCTGCATGCTCTGCCCCCTCCCGGCCTCTACGGCTGCTGTGACCAAGTGATCCCGGAGCCAAGTGATCCCGGAAACAAGAGATTAGCGTGGGGAGCAGAGAGGCAGAGGTATGGGATGGGGGATGGCACAGGGCTGGGAAGTGGCAGAGTGTCTTGTTACTGTAAAGTACTGGTACTGTCAGGTAACTGCCCAGAACACCCGCTAAGAGATCACAGGGTCTATTTGCTAAGCCTGGCCCTGTCTCCCCTTCCTCTTGTCCCTGCACCATGTCCTGTCCCTTCACTGTCACCTTTGTGCTGGCCCTATCTCTCCTGTCCCTGTCACCCCTGTCCTGTCCCATCCCTGTCACCTCTCCCCTGTTACTGTCACCCCTGTCATGTCCCATTCCTGTCACCTCTGTTCTAGCGCTGTCTCCCCTCTCTCCTGTCCCTTTCACCTCAGTGCAGGCCCGTCACCCCTGTCCTGTCCCTGTCACCCCTGTCCTGTCCCATCCCTGTCACCTCTCCCTTGTGACTGTCACCCCTGTCATGTCCCATTCCCGTCACCTCTGTGCTAGCACTGTCTCCCCTCTCTCCTGTCCCTGTCACCTCTGTGCTGGCCCGTCACCCCTGTCCTGTCCCATCCTTGTCACCTCTCCCCTGTTACTTTCACCCCTGTCCTGTCCCATTCCTGTCAAGTCTGTGCTAGCACTGTCTCCCCTGTCCTGTCCTGCCTCTGTTTCCCCTGTCCTGCCCCTGTCTCCTCTGTGCTGCTGGCTCTGTCTCCCCTCTCTCCTGTCCCTGTCACCACTGTCCTGTCCCATCCTTGCCACCTCTGTGATGGTCCGGTCTCCCCTCTCTCCTGTGTACCTGTCACCCCTGTCCTGTTCCTGTCACCTCTGTGCTGTACCGTCACCCCTGTCCTGTCCCATCCCTGTCACCTCTGTGCTGGCCCTGTGTCCCCTCCCCTGTCACTGTTACCCCTGCTCAGTCCCATTCCTGTCACCTCTGTGCTAGCCTTGTCTCCCCTCTCTCCTGTCCCCGTCACGCCTGTCCTGTCCCTGTCACCCTTGTCCTGCTGGATTTGTCATCTCTCTCTGCCGACCCTTACATTCTATCCCTGTCACCACTGTCCTGTCCCATCTTTGCCACCTCCGTGCTGGCCTTGTCTCCCCTCGCTCCTGTCCTGACCCTTTCCTGTCACCGCTGTGCTAGCCCTGTCTCCCCTCTGTGCTGTCCCGTCACCCCTGTCCCATCCCTGTCACCTCTGTGCTGGCCCTGTGTCCCCTTTTACTGTCACCCCATTTCTGTCACCTATGTGCTAGCCCTGTTCCCCCTCTCTCCTGTCCCTGTTACCTCTCTGCTGGCCCGTCACCCCTGTCCTGTCCTGCCCCTGTCTCCTCTGTGCTGCTGGCTCTGTCATCTCTCTCTGTCTACCCTTACATTCTGTCCCTGTCTCCTCTGTCCAGTTCCTGCCACCCCTGTTCTGTCCTGTCCTGCCCCTGTCCTGGGCCTGTTAACCCTCTCTCCTATCCCTTCAGTTCTGCCCTGATACCTCTGTCCTGTTCTGCCCATGTAACCCGTCCTGTCCCTTTCACCTTTGTCCTGGTCCTATCACCTCTCTCTTGTCCCTATCTCCTCTATCTTGGATCTCTATCTTGGCCCTGTCATTTTTGTTCTTCCCCACTGTACATTCCCTGTCATCTCTGTATTGGGTCTGTCACCTCTGTCCTGTCCCTGACACCCATGTCTCCTGTCCCCTCTGTTCTGTCCTTGCACTGTCCCTCCTGGTCCTGTCACCTTTGCCCTAGCCCCAAAATTTATATAATTTTCCTATTTTTTTCGAGGGGCGGGGGCACCAAACTCTAATTTGCCTCCGGGCGACAAAGATGAACTTACGCCACTGCTTCTATATGTATACTTGCACCTCACTGTAAAACAGTACTACAGTATACATTATTTATAAATGCCACACCAAGGAGATACTATAACATGTTTTACTTACTGTATTGTACACTAGAAGATTTCTGCCACAACTAGACACACCGTTATTGATAATGGGGGTCATTCCGAGTTGTTCGTTCGCAAGTGAATTTTAGCAGATTTGCTCATGCTAAGCCGCCGCCTACTGGGAGTGAATCTTAGCATCTTAAAATTGCGAACGATGTATTCGCAATATTGCGATTACACACCTCGTAGCAGTTTCTGAGTAGCTTCAGACTTACTCGGCATCTGCGATCAGTTCACTGCTTGTCGTTCCTGGTTTGACATCACAAACACACCCAGCGTTCGCCCAGACACTCCCCCGTTTCTCCAGCCACTCCTGTGTTTTTTCCGGAAACGGTAGCGTTTTTTCCCACACGCCCATAAAACGGCCTGTTTCCGCCCAGTAACACCCATTTCCTGTCAATCACATTACGATCGCCAGAACGATGAAAATGCCGTGAGTAAAATTCCTAAGTGCATAGCAAATTTACTTGGCGCAGTTGCAGTGCAGACATTGCGCATGCGCATTAGGCGGAAAATCGCTGCGATGCGAAGATTTTTACCGAGCGAACAACTCGGAATGACCCCCAATATACTCTAATGAATTTGCTCTAATATTAAATATTTGATAAAAGGTCTCAATTTCCTCAGGGGTTTTTGATGAACCTTTCAATAGCATTAAGAAGAGAAAACATTAAGAAGAGAAACATTAGGAAGATAAAAAATACTCCCACCTAATTAGCTAAAATTGTCTACTGTTAGCATTTTTCAAGTGCCCTCCTGAGCATTCTCATGTAAGCTGTATCTATTTATTAAATGAGATCCCTAACAGACTTACATGGACTTTCTCTCATTACGCATGCTGAGGAAAGGTGACGGTTCTACCTAGAGATGTGCGGCGGGCACTTTTCGTGTTTTGGTTTTGGTTCTGGTTCCATGCTCGTGTTTTGGATTTGGATTGGTTTTGCCAAAACCACCCTTTCTGGTTTTTGGTTTTGGATCTGGATAATTTTTGAAAATACCCCCATAAAAACAGCAAAAATCACAGAATTTTGGGGTAATTTTGATCCTACGGTATTATTAACCTCAATAACATTCATTTCCACTCATTTCCAGTCTATTCCGAATACCTCACACTTCACAATATTGTTTTTAGGACAAAAGGTTGCACCGATGTGTCAGTATGACTAAGCTAAGCGACACAAGTGTGCGGCACAAACACCTGGCCAATCTAGGAGTGGCACTGCAGTGTCAGACAGGATGGCAGATTTAAAAAAATAGGCCCCAAACAGCACATGATGCATAGAAGAAAAAGAGGTACAATGAGGTAACTGTATGGCTAAGCTAAGCGATACAAGTGTGCGGCACAAACACCTGGCCCATCTAGGAGTGGCACTGCAGTGGCAGGCAAGATGGCACTATTCAAAAACTAGGCCCGAAACAGCACATCACGCAAAGAAGAAAAAGAGGTGCAACAAGGTAGCTGTATGACTAAGCTAAGCGACACAAGTGTGCAGCACTAACACCTGGCCCATCTAGAAGTGGCACTGCAGTGGCAGACAGGATGGCACTTAAAAAACACTAATTTCCAAACAGCACATCATGCAAAGAAGAAAAAGAGATGCAATAAGGTAGCTGTATGACTAAGCTAAGCGACACAAGTGTGCAGCACAAACACCTGGCCCATCTTGAAGTGGCACTGCAGTGGCAGACAGGATGGCACTTAAAAAACACTAGTTCCCAAACAGCACATCATGCTAAGAGGAAAAAGAGATGCAATAAGGTAGCTGTATGACCAGGGCCGGTGCTAGGGTGTTCGGCGCCCCCCTGCAAACTATAAATTTGCGCCCTAACATATTCCTTTGGCGCGCGCCGGGAAAAGGGGTGTGGTCTCACAAGTAAGGGGCGTGGCCACACAGTAGTACCCCCATTTAAAATTACACCACAATGTAGCACAATCTTATTAATCTTATACGTAATGCCCCACCTGTAGTAGTAGCGTCCTTATATGTAATGCACCCCAGTAGTAGTAGCATCCTTATACATAATACCCCCCAGTAGTAGTAGCAGCATCCTTATACAAAATCCCCCCAGTAGTAGTAGCATCCTTATATATAATGCCCCCCCGTAGTAGTAGTGTCCTTATACATAATGCCCCCCCAGTAGTAGTAGCATCCTTATACATAATGCCCCCATAGTAGTAGTAGCGTCCTTATACGTAGTGCACCCCCAGTAGTAGTAGCATCCTTATACATAATGCACCCATAGTAGTAGTATCATCCTTATACGTAGTGCACCCCCAGTAGTAGACGCGTCCTTATACGTAATACCCCCCAGTAGTAGTAGCGTCCTTATACGTAGTGCACCCCCAGTAGTAGAAGCGTCCTTATACGTAATTCCCCCCTAGAAGTAGTAGCGTCCTTATACGTAATGCCCCCCCAGTAGTAGTAGCGTCCTTATATGTAATGCACCCCAGTAGTAGTAGCATCCTTATACATAATACCCCCCAGTAGTAGTAGCAGCATCCTTATACAAAATCCCCCCAGTAGTAGTAGCATCCTTATATATAATGCCCCCCCGTAGTAGTAGTGTCCTTATACATAATGCCCCCCCAGTAGTAGTAGCATCCTTATACATAATGCCCCCATAGTAGTAGTAGCGTCCTTATACGTAGTGCACCCCCAGTAGTAGTAGCATCCTTATACATAATGCACCCATAGTAGTAGTATCATCCTTATACGTAGTGCACCCCCAGTAGTAGACGCGTCCTTATACGTAATACCCCCCAGTAGTAGTAGCGTCCTTATACGTAGTGCACCCCCAGTAGTAGAAGCGTCCTTATACGTAATTCCCCCCTAGAAGTAGTAGCGTCCTTATACGTAATGCCCCCCCAGTAGTAGTAGCGTCCTTATACGTAGTGCACCCCAGTAGTAGTATCGTCCTTATACGTAATGCCCCCAGCCCCAGTAGTAGTAGCGTCCTTACACGTAATGGTCACCCTAGTACTGTAGCGTTGTTACACGTAATGCCCCCCCAGTAGTAGTAGCGTCCTTATACGTAGTGCACCCAGTAGTAGTATCGTCCTTCTACGTAATGCCCCCAGCCCCAGTAGTAGTAGCGTCCTTACACGTAATGGTCACCCTAGTACTGTAGCATTGTTACACGTAATGCCCCCCCAGTAGTAGTAGCGTCCTTATACGTAATGCCCCCCACAGTAGTAGTAGCGTCCTTACATGTAATGCCCCCCCAGTAGTAGCGTCGTTATACGTAATGCCCCCTTAGTAGTAGCGTCCATAAAGCGCGCGCTCAGAAATACCACACACACACACACACATTTCACACATATATACACACAATTCACACACATATATATATACACACACACACACACACACACACACTTCTCTCTCACCATCCACTTACCTAAGCCAGTCTCCCTCTGTACAGCAGCTTGGTCCGTGTAGCTCCGCCCCCTTATGGCCCGTTTAGCCACGCCTCTTCCGTCCCATGTAGCTCCACCCCCTTCTGTCCCGTACTCTGCGGCGGCGCTGTCACACAGGTGAGGGGAGGGGAGGGAGGAGTCTTTTCATGCTGCAGGTGCCCGCTGCCAGTGCCTGTCATACAGTGACAGACACAGCACTGGCAGCAGCAGGAGGGGGAACAGGACGGCGCAGCAGGGAAGGGATGCAGAGCAGGGGAAGCGCCTATCCGTCCCAGCGCCTCCCTGCACTGCATCCCTTCGCTGAGCGGGTAGCGCCGGGCCTGTGTATGACTAAGCTAAGCGACACAAGTTTGCGGCACAAACACATGGCCCATCTAGGAGAGGCACTGCAATCCAACTGCACTAATGGCAGATACCGGATGCACGTCTAACACCAATATAGTTGTCAAGGCCTCAGTTATCCGCTTTGCCACAGGATGACTGCTGTCATATTTCATCTTCCTCGCAAAGGACTGTTGGACAGTCATTTGCTTAGTTGAAGTAGTACAAGTGGTCTTCCGATTTCCCCTCTGGGATGAAGATCGACTCCCAGCAGCAGCAACAGCAGCGGCAGCAGCAGTAGGAGGAAGTGGTTCTTAATCTTTCCCTATTTTATCCTCCAAATTTTTCTTCTCCATTATTTTTCTGGAGTTATATAACAAAATGCAGCAAAGGAGAGCGTACCTCTACACTACACAGGGCAAACTCTGTAAAAATTATTTGGATTAAATATTAATAACTAACTAATAATATACAGCACAGACAAGCACCACTGTACTGGACTGGACTTAAACGGCAGTATCTCTGGACTGGATTTATATACGCCAGTACCACTGGATTTATACGCAAGTACCACTGGAAATATACGGCAGTATCCCCTGAATTATATGGCAGTACCACTGGACATATACGGCAGTATCACTGGAATTACAGTGTATGGCAGTACCACTGGACATATACGGCAGTATCACTGAACTGGAATTATACGGCAGTACCACTGGACATATACGGCAGTATCACTGGAATTATATGGCAATACCAATGGACATATATGGCAGTATCACTGGACTGTATTTATACGCCAGTACCACTGGACAGTGGCGGAACTAGCGAGCGGTGGGCCCAGGTGCGACAATATGCTTTGGGCCCCCCCATCCCATCCAAGTCCACCCCCTCACCCCTGGAGAGGATCTGGTGAGGGGGACCTGCTCAGGGCCAGAGAAATGGATACCTAGCAACAGTGCCGTAACTAGACATTTTAGCACTGTGTGTAAGAAATGGCATCGGAGCCCCAGCCCTGCATGCAAAACAGGGGCAGTGCGCGCCGTGGGCGCGCGCAAAAATACATAGGGGCATGGCTTCGTGGGGAAGGGGTGTTGCCACACAATAATACCAATTCATAAAACGGTGCACAGTAGTCTCCATTATTCAAATTACGCCGCACAGTAGCACCACTACACCAGGTAGAGACCCTTTTACACCTTACGGCGGACAGATTCCTCTTTTTACACATTACGGCAGACAGCATCCCATTTTTACATATTACGGCAGACAACGTCCCCCTTTTTACACATAACGGCAGATAGCGTACCCTTTTTACACATAGCGGCAGACAGCGTGCCCTTGTTACACATAGAGGCATACAGCGTCCCCCTTTTTACACATGACGGCAGGCAGATTCCCCCTCTTTACACATTGCGGCAGACAGCGTCCCCTTTTTACACATCATGGCAGGCAGATTCCCCCTTTTTACACATCGTGTCAGGCAGATTCCCCCTTTTTACACATCGCAGCAGACAGCGTGCCCTTGTCACACATTACGGCAGGCAGATTCCCCCTTGTTACACATTACAGAAATAAGGAAAAGAAAAGAAAGAATGAATTATACTTACCCTCTCCGCTGGCTCAGGCTCCTCGGTGCAGCTTCTGGCAGAGATGGATCACGATTCCCGGACAGGAGAGAAGGAGGAGGTGGAGGAGGGAGCCGCAGCAGCGCTGTGTTATTGGTGGAGGCACTGCTGCTGCTGTCCCTCTGCTTCACTATAGGCTGTTATCCGCCACTGTGAATGGCTGGGATGCGCTTCACAGCGGCGGAAGACAGCCTATAGTGAAGCAGAGGGACAGCAGCAGTGCCTCAACCAGTAACAAAGCGCTGCTGCGGCTCCCTCCTCCACCTCCCTCCTTCTCCTTCCCCCCATGACCGCTGCGCTCCTCTCCTGTGTCCTGCGGGTGGCTGTGTGCTGCGGGCAGTGGTTGCCCGCAGCACACAGCGGCATGTAATGAGTCAGTTTGACTCATTACATGCTTTGGGCCCCTGGACAGTGGCGGGCCCCAGTGCAATGCACTGGTTGCACTGGCGGTAGTTCCGCCTCTGCCACTGGATTTATACGGCAGTACCACTGGACATATATGGCAGTATCACTGGAATTATATGGCAGTACTGCTGGACATATAAGGCAGTATCACTGGATTTATACGGCAGTACCACTGGACATACACGTCCGTATCACTGGAATTATATCGCAGTACCACTGGAAATATACAGCAGTATCACTGGACTGGATTTATACGCCAGTACCACTGAATATATATACGGCAGTATCACTGGACTTATACGGCAGTATCACTGGACTGGATTTATAAACCAGTACCACTGGATTTATACGGCAGTACCACTGGACATATATAGAAGTATCATTGGAATTATATAGCAGTACCACTGGACATATACGGCAGTATCACTGGATTTATACGACAGTATCAGTGGACATATACGACAGTACCACTGGACTGGATTTATACAGCAGTATCACTGGACTTATACAGCAGTATCACTGGACTTATACAGCAGCACTGGACATATGACAGCAGAGGACACCACCACTGTGACTGGATTGATGCAGCACAAGACACCTCCACTGGACTGATGCAGCACAACACATAACCACTGGACTGGACTTATACAGCAGCACTGGACATATGGCAGCAGAGGACACCACCACTGTGACTGGACTGATACAGCACAAGACACTACTACTGGACTGTTGCACTGGACTTATACAGCAGCAATGGACATATAGCAGCAGAGGACACCACCACAGTGACTGGAATGATGCAGCACAAGACACTACCACTGTACTGACGCAGGACAACACAGAACCACTGCACTGGACTTATACAGCTACACTGAACATATGGCAGCAGAGGACACCACCACTGTGACTGGACCGATGCAGCACAAGACACTACCACTGGACTGATGCAGCACAACACAACACCACTGGACTGGACTGAAACAGCAGCACTGGACATATGGCAGCAGAGGACACCACCACTGTAACTGGACTGATGCAGCATGAGACACTACACTGGACAGAGCAGCACAAGACAGCACTGGAATCACCACCCCACTTTCCCTCCCACACAGACACTGAGTACGGAGACATGTCCTCTCGCTACACTCTTCAATTCCGGAGTGAATATATCAACGACGCTCGGCTCCTTATATGGAATACAAAACCCGCAAGAATCCGACAACGGGATGTTGACGTTTTGCCTCGTTCTGGTTTCTGTGTCAGGCGGGAAAACCCGAGCCGGGCTCGGATCTGGGCTCGGGTAGTGAAGTGCAGGAGGGTTTGACTCTCAGGGAACCGAACCCGCTCATCTCTAGTTCTATCACACAGGAATTACAGTAGTTGAAGTAAATGTAATACTGCATCTGTAAAGCACTGTATTAGGATACAAATGAAGATAAACATCCCTGTGACTAGGATATCTAGAAATGCCTAGTATGCTAAACATTAATTAACTGGTTATGGTATTTTAAAGATACAACTGACATCCTTGTAATGAAGACTGAGTACTGTATTTGGAGAGGCTAAATATGTGGAGCTACTAATTAAAAGAGATATTTTCATTTCTTCAACCATATTCAAATTAGTGAATTTGCTGTTATCATTGACAATATTTGTATTTGATAATATACATTATTCTAATACAAATGTTTGTGATTGGCCATGTAAATGATGATAGAGTGATATCTCATTTGCCCTTTTGGTATAACGTTTCCTTGGGTCATGATCTTTCTATCAAAATAATTACACATTTAAACTACAGTATTGGCTTTTTACTATGGTGGTAGGTGGCATCGGTGTGCAATTGAGGTTAGTCCACACAGCAGATGACTTAGCCAAATGAAGGCTTATAATATTAACCAGTCAGAAACAGGAACAAGTCAACACAGGGTTAACATCAGGTACAGGTTGTAAGAAATCTCCAGTTGCAACCAGGACTGTCTGTAGGGTTTGCTGGGTTTTGTGGGGAATCAGGTACAGTAGTCCACACACTTTTCGTGGCTGCAAAAGTGGTGGCAGTGGGATTTATGTAATATGTGTAATGAATTGGTGATATAGTGGAATGAAGTCACTGTAGGGCTCCCACACTTGTGGGACACTCAGGGGCACATTCATAAACTTACCAGATGGACGAGAAAGATGCGTCAGGGAGATGTGCAGAGCTGGATTAAGGGGTTGGGGCCCAGGGGTAAGTACCCCGGGCCCCTCATTCTAAAAGGGCCTCCAGCCACCTGCCACATATCAGATCTCTCATACCGATCCGATCTGTGGTTGCGCTCCCACTACACAGCTGCCGTCTTTGGCGTGACAGGAAGTTATGTTGCTAGGGGGAGTGCCTTAGATAATGAAGCTGGGTATAAATGTTTGTGTGTGTGTCCAGGTCACTCAGGCTGCTCTGGGGTCCTTTCTCCACTTTGATGTGATGACTCTGTCTTGAAAAAGATCGTGATGATGATCGAAACGTCGAAATCACTTGTGAATTTCTACTATAAATAAATGACCTGCTAAGCTGTTTTTTAAAAATTGGTGAGTGCCCTCCTTTCTTCTATGCATATTGATGGATTTACCTCCTTGGAATGGAGCACCACCTGGATGTGACTCTGTAATTATTGAGTGCGGATACACTACATGTATTTTTGGATATATCAACAGTAGAGTGGGATGACTCCTTTATCCAGCACCAAAAATCATATATTTTTTCTATTAAGTTTTTCTGGATGGTTTTAAATATATTGTGGCTAATTTCCCTGGATCTCCAAACAAATATTTTTCAGTCCTTATTGGACAATTTATTTTTTTTCGATTTTCTCTGCCGTGTTTCCTTTATGGTTGTTTTTGTGTAGAGCTCACTCTCGGTCTAATATCTTGATGTTTTGAGGTGTTGATATATGTGATTATTCGTTAATATACTACTGGGTCTTGCAATATGTCTCAGACTAAGGTCAATGTATTGGCTGAAGCTACTTTGAATATAGCACAAAGCACTTTAGTTTCAGTTACTGAAGATGATGCAGATAAAGTTTTGTTTGATGTATTGGAGTTTAATAAACTCCCTGATGAAACACCTGTTGACCTCTATCATAAAATTCTTAGATTAGTTTTTATCTGACTACTTTCATAATAAAAAAATTCCACACGGTTTTCGCGTGAATAATACTCCCACCATCGGGAGAAATAATTTAACTTTTTGTACCCGGTGGTGTGGAGTATTAAACAAATGTTCACTTGATCTTATTTTACTGGTGATAGAGGAGGTGGGGGTGGAGCTTGGTAAAGTCCGGCATGAGATCTCAGAATTTAATTTGCTTTTCTCCCCACATTGACACGTGAGAAAACAGAGAACTGGATCGATAAATTGAAAGATCAGGTGACTCAGTACCAGCGAGATCTTATTGCATTCAAATGTAAGAAACTTGAGGTAGTGAATCTTGATTAATCACCAAGTGTATAGATGGCTTAAGGGTGGAACTAAATCTAATTTTCATCGTAGAAATGTACAAGGTCTCCAATCTAGACCAATGTAAAACCTTGATAGTTCCTCTCCCTCTAATTCTGATAGTGATTTTACTGATGCTAGACCCCCCAGGGACCCTTTTTTAGGTCAGGTTACACGCAATACAGCAAACCCCCAATGGCGTCGCTCTACCGGCACGCCACGAGGAAGGGGGGGGGGGCAGCACAAAAAGAAACAAGGGAAGGAAAACTTAGAGGTAGTATTTAATCTGTCTAAAACTCCATTGACTGTAGCTGAACATGAGGTGCTGGCCTTGGGCCTTTCATTTGTACCCATGGTCAGACATAATGACTTTGATTGGTCTTTTGACCAATATTAGTTTGGATGCAAACTCAGACTCAGAGAGTTATTTTCATATTCTTCAGATAATCCCCCTAATATCCAAATTACTAGGCATCTGGCTAAACCAAGTATGTTTGAACCCCAATCCACTAATGCCAGTATTAGGACATTTTTAAGAATTACAGAACATGAGATGCTGAGGCATGAAAATAATTTTGTGTATGATAACCTCACCAGTATTCATAGGAAGGCCTTAATAGTTTTGATGGGTAATGGTCAACTGGTCATTCGCCAGGCTGATAAGGGGGGAGCTATTGTAGTTCAGGACTGGCAGGCATATAATGCTGAAGTCTGTCGCCAGTTATCTGATGTGGCGACCTATACCAAGTAGGCAAAAAAGGCAATATTTGAGAAAAAAAAAGTTGTTGCTGCCACTGTCCAGATGGCAATACAATATGGCTGGATTGATGAAAAAATTGCTACCTATTTGACTGTAGATCACCCCGTGTGCCCAATAATCTATTGTTTACCCAAGATACATAAACTCTTGAGGCTCCACCAGGTCGCCCCACAATTTCTGCTTGAGGCTCTGTCTTACAGCCTATAGCCAAATTCGTTGATAGCTTTTTGCAGCCACTGGTACAGCAAATGTGGAGTTATAGCAAGGACACTACTGATTTCCTTTTGAAGCTTAATGAATTGGGCCCCAATGAGGACAATGTTCTTTTGGCATCTTTGGATGTCAATTCGCTGTATACTGTGATCCCCCATCTGAGGGGTTTGGAGGCGGTTAGACTGGCTCTTTTGGAAGGTCACCATATCGGTTCCCCAATTGAATTTTTATTAGAACTAGCAAATTTGGTGTTAAGTAAAAACCATTTTTGCTATGGTAAGGATTTCTTTGTCCAAAAGACGGGGACCGCTATGGGTTCTAATTTAGCACCCTCCTATGCAAATTTATACATGCACCGTTATGAAAATTGTTATATTATACCTGAGTTCGGTGATAAGATAGCCTATTATAGGCGTTTTATTGATGATATTTATGTGATTTGGAGTGGTACCGAGAGTAAGTTCTGTGCAATGGTGCAACATCTAAACTCTTTAGATAGCCCTATTCGATTTACACACAATATTGACCATGACACTATGACTTTTCCTTGATGTCACTATCTATCGGGACCAGCAACATTGGAACTCTGTCCTTTATCGGAAAATTACTGATAGGAACACGTTATTATATGCCACGAGCTATCACCCGACTACATTAAAAGAAAGCCTACCTATCTCTCAATTTCTCAGAGTTATGCGTAATAACTCATCTGCTGAAATGGCCGATAAGCAGATAATTGAAATGAAGGCGAGGTTCATTACTAGAGGATACTCACCTAAATGTATTAAGAGATGCCTCAAAAAAGCTAGAAACAGGTTTAACAGGTCTGATACTGCAACATCTCGTGTATTTGATCCTACTAGGTTGATTTTCACATCTACCTTTTATACGGCATCTCATGTGGCTGAAAGATTGGTGAAGAAAAACTGGCCTATTATTATATCCGATCCAAAGCTCAAAAGCATTAATCCTGATTTACCTATGTACTCATACCGAAGAGGCCCTAACCTCAAGAAGCTGCTTATGTGAATGATGCTACAACTGCAGAATAAGAATACCACCTGGCTTACAACAAAGAATTTGGGCTGTATTCGCTGTGTTGATTGTACAATGTGTCATTCAATGATGACTGGTCCATCCTTCCCGCATCCACAGAATGGAAGGAAGATTTTGATCAAGCACAAGCTAACATGTACCTCTGAGTATGTGATCTATATTGTCATATGCCCGTGTGGGCTCTACTATGTCGATATGATGACATGGAGATTCATGGATTGGATGGCTAACCACCGCTATGCCATACGCACTGCACTTGAAACCGAGAAGACAGATAAACCAGTTGCGAAAAACTTTCTACAAAATGGACACTCGGTATCAAGCTTGAAATGTATGCTGATAGATCATATTCCTGTTTTTGATCAGGGTGAAGATAGAGAGTTACTACTTAAACAACGTGAGGCAACATGGATTTATGATTTGGGGACTATAGTACCCTATGGACTCAATGAAGGAAATCCTTATGGAATATTTTTGGTTTAACTCACGTAAAGATGTGTGAGCAAAAAAAAGTTTTTTTGGAAGCACATCAGAATGTTTATCTATTTACTAGTGTATTGTTTTCTTTTCTACATATTTTGTTTTTAAATATGTGTTGGGGTATGTGGGGTAAACATGTTGAGCTAGACCAATGATGTGTTGTGTCTCTTCCTGGTTCCCCTATACCCCCAACATGATATATTTTTTATCATGTTTACTATATACTTTATTTTTGGTTTATTAAAAGTTATGTTTTAATATTTGTTTGTTATGCCGAGTGACCTGGACCTGCATAAATTAGTATGATACCTGGTATGTCATAATGAATTCTATATAAAATGATATGCACTCCATTTGATGTCCCGGGTTCTGACTAGGAACCAATGTAGAGGCACTAATGGGGACAGCCGATGGGACGGACTAGCCAAAATGAGACACGGGACTCCGCAACAGGAAGTAACATACGATCACTTCCTGATTGCGTTCCACAGCCGTGACTTCCGGTTCTGCTATGCGCTCCATTGAGCGCCATGTACTTTCGTCCGAAACGGCGGCAATGTGTATATGAACATTTGAGGCTAGTGTGAAGCCTGGCACTTTTTATCTATAACTACAGTATGATTCGTGTTGTATACTATACATTGACTTGAATGGCTAAAATAAAAGTGTCTGTATAAAGCTTTATTTCCATCACTTCCTTGTCTTTGGCGTGACAGGAAGTGATGTTGCTAGGGGGAGTGCCTTAGATAATGAAGCTGGGAATAAATGTTTGTGTGTGTGTCCAGGTCACTCAGGCTGCTCTGGGGTCCTTTCTCCACTTTGATGTGATTAATCTGTCTTGAGAAAGATCATGATGATGATCGAAATGTCGACCCAACTTGTGAATTTCTACTACAAATAAATTACCTGTTAAGCTGTTTTTTTTAAATTGGTGCCCTCCTTTCTTCTATGCATATATATATATATATATATATATATATATATATATATATATACATACCGCATCTACCACCCGTGTGGTGGGTGCACTCTCGCAGAAATCAATCACTTTGAAGATCTTGATGTGTCAATCAGTTTATTCAGGTTAATCAGGTTCAATAACGTTGCCTTTAACATTCGACGTTTCGGTCCTATTATAGGACCTTTATCAAGACTGGCAATTCAGAGCATCTACATGATCAAAAAGATAAATACAATATGTATAAAATCAGACTAAAGGTATCAGATCATACCCACACCACCACCACCAGTGCCTCCCAGGCCCTTATAGCAGAAAATGGTGACATCAAGTTAATTAATTAATAGAATCATACTCTATATGGAAACAAGGATAAAGATCAGCATACTCCAAATCTACTCCCACAGGACAAGCATAGCACCTCACTCTAGAGTAAACTTCACAAATTTACCTGGGTCAATATTAGACACAATGAGTCAAATGATAGCTCCTGGAACACAGGACTACTATAAAAGAAAATTGGAAAGCTTATTAAAACACTGACCCTCACCAGTGTATAATAGGACACAATATACCATATAGAAGTCATACCTGGATAATTAAAAAGTAACACTAGGCAGCTACAGATCAATCAGCAAAGGCCATATAGTTTTCAGCAGCAAGGTCTGCAATTTAAAACACAAACAAGATATATAAAATAATCCAAACTAGATAAGATATTCCTACCATTGGTGTCCACACCGGCCAGTCCACTCACCACTCTGCTGTTTAGTACAGTATCTGATGATAGCTGCATGCTGCACATCAGCAGCTGCATGCTATTTAACACAATGGGACAGGAAATGCCACTTAACCCTGAGATGTAACTATATGTGTGCTAAACGTTAACCCCATAAGAAAAAAGAGTGTTACTTAGATATCAAACCATTAGATATACCCAGCGCTACTGATTTCAGGGGCCAAGATCATCACATGTAGCTCAAAAGTACAATATTGGCTGCATTTGCGGCCGCAGGCAACGCCACTTCCGTGTTCCAGCGACCGGAAATGGATGCGTTCCACGGGCCTGAAGTCCCGCGGACGCCACTCGGCCAAGCCGCAGGGGCTCTCATAAAGTGAGAAAGACAAAACTAAACTCAAAAAACGGGTGCCAAGAAACATCCCAGCACATGGGTGAAAGCCAAAACAGCAACATTGTAGCTAGCCACATTCGGTCAATAGTCAAGTCGACCTGACCGGAAGTGACAGCACCATCTACTAAGCATAGATGGGAGGGGAATATGCTAATAAACCAACAGAGTATATTAGAGTGAGTTATATTGGACAAAGGCATACCAATAAGGCAACTAGAGACAATTGTTAAATATCAGTGAAACCCAGTAGCGAAAAATCCAACTAGAGACAATTGTTAAATATCAGTGAAACCCAGTAGCGAAAAATTCCCTCATAGTGTACATAGGCTGTATTTAATTATATTCATAATTTATTTTCAATAAGGCATAAAAGCGTAACACCTATTAATAAAGTACATCTGTCTATGAACTATCACGATGGGGGATAAAAAGCAGTGGATCCCACTGAAATTCTGCCAAGGACCTGGGTGGCACCGTAAAAAATAAAACAAAAAAAATAAAAATAAAACAGATAAACAACACATGAATAATATTAGACATTATACAGAAAACTGTATGTACAGATATTCATTTAATATGACAACTGTAATATATTGAGTTGCACAGGTACCCTAAAAATAACCACCATATAACTACAGTCCAGGGGCCCTATTGAAAAGGACACTGTAGACTCATTATAAGGATACATTTGGACATTAACAGTTATAAGAATACATTTAAGGGATTAGCCTCATTGAGGCCCCTTGGGGCTACCGTGTCAAGTTTATGTATCCAGAAGCTTTCTTTCTGCTTAAGCATCTGGGTTCTATCTCCACCTAATAGAGGTGGTGGAACCCAATCGATAAGCTTGCATTTCAGTGTCGTCACTTGATGTCTAGCAGGCACGAAATGATGCGCTACAGGCTTGTCCATATGGCCAGAGAGCAAGGCCGTGAGGATTGAAGACCGATGGTTGGCCATTCGATCCCGAAACTGATGGGTGGTCAATCCAACATAACAGAGCCCACACGGGCATTTCAAGATGTAAATTACATAATCTAGTCTACAATGGAGGTGATGTTTTAGAAATATTTTCTTCCCGGTGTGTGGCTGGTGAAAATAGGGGCCAGTGAGCATGGATCGACATGTGGTGCATCCTCCACAGGAGAAGCTACCTGGTCTGGCTTGAATTAGTTGGAAGTTGGATTTTTTTTGGTCAGGGAACTTCGTGGGCCTCAATAGCAGCTGTTTTAAATTGGCCCCACGCCGGTAGGCCATCATCGGTGCAAAAGTTCCTGCAAAAGGGAGGTTTCCATCAGAAGCCACAATAGGCCAATGCTTTCGTAATGCCTTCCTCATACTATCTGAAGTGCCATCATACTGGGTGGGAAAAATCATACGCTTCTCACTTACTTTTTTAGGGAGTTGTCCAAGAAAAATACTATTAGCTTTCTCTAAACATTGTGCCAATACTTTTTTAGAATAACCTCGTTCTAAAAGGTTATTTCGACACATTGTTGATCCTTTAGGGCAGGGGTCGAATTGATCCTGATTGCTCTAAGGAATTGTAAGATAGGGAGGCCTTCTTTCAAGGCAGGAGGATGATGGCTCGTTGCATGTAGAGTTAGATTACGATCAGTTGCTTTACGGAACATCGTAGTGTTTAACTGTTTCCCAGTCTTAGTGACATTGACGTCCAGAAAATTAATGGACATTGCAGAAACCGAATATGTGAACTTGATGGGACTGTCAAGGGAATTAAGTTGGTTCACCATATCGATAAATTCTGATTCAGTA
Organism: Pseudophryne corroboree; assembly: GCF_028390025.1. Taxonomy (NCBI): domain Eukaryota; kingdom Metazoa; phylum Chordata; class Amphibia; order Anura; family Myobatrachidae; genus Pseudophryne; species Pseudophryne corroboree. The sequence continues at coordinate 140,663,330 of NC_086447.1, forward strand.
CCATCCCAAAGTAAAAAAATATAGTCAATAAAACGTTTAAAGTAAAGGATTTTCTGCCCATAAACTTTCCTCAAATTTAGTAACTATAGACTCGATTTTAGCTATCTCATCTGGAAGTTTGTTGTGTCTTCAGAGTTCAATCACAGTGATTAACTGAACTCTGAGAGGAACACATCCACCCTTTGTAAGAATCACTAAAGCCCTATTTCACTGTTCCCATATATGGATGCTAGTGTTGCTGTAGCTGTATGGATTTGCTGTACGGATTTGTATTTATTTAGTATGGATGTTTCCTCTTTAATGTTGTACATAAATTATTGCAATGGCACCATCTATTGATGTTTGATATACCTGTCACCCTGTAATGCTTATATACTGCATTGCATATATTTGATTATTCTGTTTGCATAATGGGGCAGATGCCTTGAGAAGGCATAAAAAAGTGATAAAGCGGTGATAAGTGCAAGGTGATAATGCACCAGCCAATCAGCTCCAATATGTACATTGATAGTAATGAGCTGACTGGCTGGTGAGTTATCACCTTGCACTTATCACCACTTTATCATTTATTTATGCATCTGCCCCAGTGTGTCATATGTGCCATACCAATGTCCATATACCACTGACTATGCATTGATGTGGATTATACCCACTATAAATTGCGATACTTCTGTACAATGTATTTACTATGTATAAATATTTTGATCTGTTTACATAATTTGTTCACATACAATGTATATTTTTACATATGATTAAGGAAGCTGTTCACCTTAGCATCAATTACAGATGACCCCATTCTGAAAGTATGTTCATTTTATTATTTTAGGCACATTATTTTAGGCACATCATCTCTACTAATTTGCATGCAGAAGGTTGTGTACCATCTACTAAAAGTTAAGTGCTAGATATTTTTTTACATTTTACCGGTATGAATGACCTCCCTCCATCTTATCAAACACTAGAGTCATATCAAGAGGGATTCATTTTAATTCCTCCCATTCATACTTATTTATACACAGGTCAAATATAGACTATTGGTCTTGATGCTACTTTTTGTGAATGGACTTCCCTACATAATGGAGTCTTGTCATGTTGTGATTTAACACACTAGACATAGTCTAGTATGTATCTTTAATTCCTCTTGCTATCTATCAAGCCACCTCCACCTCTAAGCCCAAATTAATATATTATTTTATTCATTTGGTTTTATATTCATCAAAATTGGCCCAATTAGTGTTGTATACATTTCATCAAGTTACCCCTACCTCGCTTTTATTGGGCATCTGGTTTGTACTGTTGTAAGGAACTATATATACTATTCTGAAATTGTTACTGTTCAAATACTCAGCTGTTCCATTCTACCATCTAGATTCTGTACCCCTGAAGAAGTCCCTAAGGGACCAAACGCGTTGGTTCTATCAGTTGTTTCTCTTCTACAGTATGTTCTGAATCCATGTCGATAAAGAAACACACTAAAACCTGAAAGTAAACCAGATAAATCCTAAAACATTTCTCTGTTTTATTGTGTATTTTTTATACTACTACGAATACATTTTACATAAACAAACGTAAGATTTTATTATTATATGTGTTTTGAAATATTCATTTCTAAATAATCATTGTATTATGGATGGTTTAAGAGTGGAACAGACTAAATAACTAATGCCCTCAGATCTGTTTGATAGGTATTACTTTGGAACCTTGGCTAACAGAAGGTTCTTCTAGAGGTGTTGCTTTGGATTCCCACTTAGCGCAATTGGGTACCCCCTCTTTTCTATGTGTATACCTGTATATATATATATATATATATATATATATACATATTTATATTTATATATATATATATATATATATATTATACAGGATGCCTGCATAGTGATATATATATATATATATATATATATATGATTTACATGAATAAATGTGTATATGTATATATTAATACCTTTATTTAATTGATGAGATAACAGCACTTTATTACTATTTAGAATTCAATATTAATGTTACAATTCTAACTGTGAAAAAAGAGTTTGACTTTAATGACCAAAGAACTCTTTAATAGTAGACCTTATAAAGAATTTTTGTTTAATCTTTATTCATCACAGAAAGAATCCCTAAAGCTAACCACAAAATTTAACATCCGCTGACACATCTCCATCGAACTACGGGACCATGGCACGCAAACAGCGATCGTGACTCGCATGTGATGTACTTCCGCCGGAAGTGCGTGACTGTGACACACACGCGGTGCGTACTTCCGCCGGAACCGGAAGTGCGGTGCGTTGACACGCACGCGAGAGTGGAACGCATGTAGCGTTCAGATTTTGTCCCCTCTTATTTTTATAATGTCAGGAAGCAGAATTGATGTTAGTTAACCAGTAAGAATGGCATTCCACATAGTACTATGAGGTCTTAACACATTACTAACTAATAATAAATTAATTAATCAGCCAGCAGGAAGTGATGTAATATCAAGGGAGCTATAAAGGGATGCCCCTATATTGCCTCTCATTCTGTAGTTGGTATTCAGTGAGGTTGCACTTGTTCCTGTAAAAAGTAAGTTTGAGTACTATATTGGTATTTTTGGAACTTAGTTATTGGATGGTCTTTTTGAAAATTTATTAGATGAATGGATTCCTTAATTGAAGAGTAAATACTTAATTTTAATATGATTGTAATATACTGATTTAGTTTTACTTGTCCACAGGGAATAGTATCATTCAGGATTTGAAATTTTTCCTAAGTCCTCTTTTTGGTGACATGTATAAACAGAGGTAGACTATAAGGTTCCACCATTCTTGATTGAAAATAGGTAAGAACCAGACTAATTTAGTGCAAATATTGAATACCATATGAGGTTAAGTATTTCAGATGTTAAAAAGTTCTTCTTGCTGGTTATAAATTACAGCTGTGAACTTAATTGGCTCTCTAATGATTGATTGAATATACCACTCCCCATTGCATGTTAGATTAAAGACATCATTTAGGGGATCTGTTAGGTAACCAGTAAGAATGGCATTCCACATAGTACTATGAGGTCTTAACACATCACTAACTAATAATAAATTAATTAATCAGCCAGCAGGAAGAGATGTAATATCAAGGGAGCTATAAAGGGATGTCCTTATATTGCCTCTCATTCTGTAGTTGGGATTCAGTGAGGTTGCACTTGTTCCTGTAAAAAGTAAGTTTGAGTACTATAATTGTATATTTGGAACTTAGTTATTGGATGGTCTTTTTGAAAATTTATTAGATGAATGGATTCCTTAATTTAAGAGTAACTACTTAATTTTAGTATGATTGTAATATACTGATTTAGATTTACTTGTCCACGGGGAATAGTTTCGTTCAGGATTTGAAATTTTCCTAAGTTCTCTGTTTGGTGACATGTATAAACAGAGGTAGACTATAAGGTTCCACCATTCTTGATTGAAAATAGGTAAGAACCAGACTAATTTAGTGCAAATATTAAATACCATATGATGTTAAGATTAGTATTTCAGATGTTAAAAAGTTCTTCTTGCTGGTTATAAATTACAGCTGTGAACTTAATTGGCTCTCTAATGATTGATTGAATATACCACTCCCCATTGCATGTTAGATTAAAGACATCATTTATTAATTAGTTTGGGATAAAAAAGTTCTTCTATTTGAATCACCTTAAATACCTTACATTAAATACTGACATCAGCATGGTTTCTTATAATCAATTGAGGAAGTTGTTGTTATATCTTCTCTGATTTGTTGGTAGCATCTATGTTATTTTAATGGTAAACAGGATGTTACAGGAACATTTCCTATTAACAATCATTTGAGTGACAAAAAACTATTTTATCTTTATCCCTTTTAGGGAACGTAACATCATCTAATTTCAACCAAATTTATATATTTTTTTTGAAGTCTATCTAGGTATGTATTGTACAATGAGTTGTAATGTGGATATAATTGTGTGTATATTGTGAATTTGAAGTTTTATGTGGACTTTAATTGGAGTGTTCTATAACTATTGGTAGTTTCTGATACTTGTAGACCCTGCCCTTTGTATCATTTCCATCAGCTGAATTGATGTTGATTATGTGGATAAATACAGAGCTATTTGATTTATATTGACATTCATAATATTCTTTCGACTTTCCCTCCCTTTTCTCTTCTTTTGACTCTCCCTCCCTCTTCCTTTTATCATTTGTATAAGGATAATGTTTATTGATTATTATAACGATAATGTTTCAGATATTATATTTATCGAATTGAATATGTGATTGGATGTAATCATTGGATATTCTAAACCTTTCTAATCAATGGTAATCACTCCTACTATAAGAACTGGTATGTATGTTAATCCACAATAGATTTCAATGGAATACTTACCTGGATAATAATATGTCTTATTAATGAAGACTATATGATTTATATATTTCCATTTGTAACTATCCAGATTCCAAACCCCTGATGAAGTCCTAACGGACGAAACGCGTTGGGTTTTGCAACGTCTGGTTAACAAAGTCCTTATCACAAACATCTGGTTGGAGATACATCCATTTCGAGTTCTGACTGTGATCACCTGGCTGTAAAATCCTCACATCCAACTGTAATTTATGTATAAGATTGTAATATTGTTTTATATGAATTTTTAGAAGGTTGTGTCAATAACGAACGCTTAGGATAAATATCGTTTGTTTCTGTACAATAAAAACTTTTAATTATTGTCATACAAAAGGCATATTGGCTCCCACGAGAATCCATTTCTATTTGTAATCTACTTTTAATACCTTATCTGACAGAGGGTATTTCTTGTTGGTTTGAGACTAGAGGTATAGCGCAAGATATTAGGGTTGATTTTTTGTTTTGTAGTATTGTCTCTGTCAGTTAACCCTAAGATTGCAGCTTTTACCAAAAATGCCAATTTTTAGCGATAGATCAAAAAGACAGTTAAAAGCTAAAAATATTTTTGATGAGGAAGAACAGGTGTTTCAAGCAGATGAGGATGATTATTATGGCTACCTTAATCTGGTAGAAAAGTTAGCAGTAAAAGAACTTAATAATTGGTATGATATAGTTACATTGGAGAAATATCTTGAAGTAGGAAGGATCCCAAGAGGCCTAAGGCTACATAAGACCCCTACGATAGGAGGAGGAAATGAAAGCTTTATCACCAATTGGAATTCGATCTTAGATGATTGTTCCAATAAACTCATTGGCTTGATTATTTCTGAAAGGAAGAGGGAATTAAGTCGTATTGAGGAAGAAATCAAGAAAATTGAATTACAAGCCAATAAATTTGATGATAGTGAGGAGTTCAAACGGGATGTGGTGGATCTGCACCACAAACTAGATAGTACTGAAGAAGAAATGATATCACGTAAACAGAAGAAATTTTTGCGAGATAGAAATGATTACATATCTGGCCAGATACATCATTTACCCATTAATGAAGTGAGGATGGAAGAGAGAACTCAGGCACCATTGATGAATCACTCACGGTATGATAAGAGATACCAGGGTGACTATAGACAGTATCGTGGGAACTATGGAGGCCAACAATCTCATAATAGATCCAGAAGGAACTATCAATCCCCCCATTACAATCGGAGAGAAGAATGGAGGGGCTATAGGAATAGATACCCCTCACAACAGGGTGGACAAAGGAATCGATTGGTTTCTTTTCGTGATAGATCTGATCAAGGGAACTATTCGTATAGGGGTAGATATAATACTGACAGATCCCCTACTCCAGTTAGGCAACAGAGAGGCCATTTTTTAGAAGAACGACGAGGACACAGATTTCCTCGCATACAACAACAAAAAGAGGAACTTCACACAAGATTAGATTCTCCACAGGGTGTGAAGAGAGGACACAATGGAGGAAACGAGGATGTAGAGGGGGCAGAGAGAAGCCCGAAAAAACGAAGAGCACTGTTCCATCAAGAGAAGTCCCATCTGGGGTTGTCAATATCGCAAAGAGACAGTTATCAACAGCGGAAAGCTCCTTATTAGAGAAGGGTTTAAAATTTGCGCCAGATTCACATGTAAATAAATTTAATTTATTTATAGACCTTAATAAGTATATTCGGAAATTGACCATCCATAGACATTTTCTTAAAAATCCCCCAATTGAAAGTTCCAATAAAGAGAAACCTCCATTGGTAAAATTACCTTCTAAGTTTTACCCTGTAGAATCTAAAAGTAGTAATTTGGACATATTTTATGAGTCTGTTAAGGAGGACTTTAGAAAAATGAAATCAAAAAGTTCTAAATATGGAAATAATCTGAACCCTCAAGAGAAAGGAGCCTTGAAGTCCCTTAAAAAAGATAAGAGCATAGTGATTAAAGGGGCCGATAAAGGAGGAGCTTTGGTCCTTCAGACAAGAGAAGCCTATTTGAATGAGGCTTCTAGTATACTACTAGATGGGCATACATATATTGAATTACCTGGCAATCCTACTAAAACTTACCAAGAGGAATTGACCTGTCTGTTAATGAGAGCGTTGAGGGACAATTTGATCTGCAAGGATGAGTTCGATTATTTGGACGTGAAACATCCAATAGTGCCGAACTTTTATCACATACCAAAGATACATAAAAGTAATACAAATCCGCCAGGAAGACCTATAGTGGCAGAAGTGAATTCTCTAACTTCTAATTTGTCGCACTATATTGATATTCGACTTCAACCTTATGTAACTAAGATGGACTCATACCTTAAAGATTCTACAAGTGTCCTCCAGGAACTAAATTTCTTTATTTGGATAAAGGATTATTATTGGCTCACTCTGGACATCCAAGCGCTATATTCTTCTATCCCGCATTCTAAGGGTATAGAGTCAATTAGAGCAGTTCTATCTAATGATCCCAAATTATCCAAAAAGGATGTGTCATTTCTGCTGGAAGGCATAACATTTATTCTAAACCACCACTTTTTTGAATTTAACAACAAATTCTATTTACAAAAACAAGGTACAGCGATGGGGACTAAGTTTGCCCCATCGTACGCTAACCTTTTTATGAAGGAATGGGAAGATACATTTGTTTATGGTTCTGAATATTGTGAAAACATTGTTTTCTATCGCAGATACATAGACGATCTTCTTTTCATATGGAAAGGAGATAGAGCTACTATTGATGACTTTATGGCTTCCATTCAGATCAACGATCTGAATTTAAAGTTCACCTATCAAACTGATTCGCAGAAGATAGACTATCTTGATCTCACCTTAATGGGAACAGTAGGTGAAAAGATTAGTACAAAAACGTTTTTTAAGGAAGTGGACACCAATAGTTACATCCCGCAAACTAGTTGTCATTTTCCAGCATGGAAAAACAATGTGCCATACGCTCAATTTCTCCGTTTAAGACGTAATTGTACCAGCATTGAAGACTACTGGGATCAGGCAGCAGTCATACAAAAGAGATTTGAAGAAAGGGGCTATACTGTTGATATGGTCTCTAAGGCCAAAATAAAAGCATCTCTACAAGAAAGAGATAAGATGTTACTTCCTAAGGATAAGATTGAACCAGCAAGACAACAGTTAAGACCTTTTATTACACAATTTAACCGTGAAAATCATTCAATTAGAAAAATTCTGGAACGCCATTGGGGTTTACTTTTGAAGGACCCAATTTTGGGCCCTACGCTTCCAAATAAACCTAACCTGGTCTTCCAGAAATCCACCAATCTGAAAAGTATAATAGCACCAAGTAGACTATCTGACTTAGTACAACACAGAAGCTGTCCAGACTCCATTATACCTACAAAGGGTTGTTATCCATGTTCAAAGTGTATCTGTTGTAAATGTATGGAACGTAAATCCATTAATATTAAAATGGAAACAGGGAAATGGTACAAATTAGGACACCTTGTGAACTGTAACACTGAATATGTTATCTATCGGATCACTTGCAGCTGTGGCCTATCGTATATAGGCAAAACTAAGAGAATGATTAAAATCAGAGTACAAGAACATATGAGGAACGTGAAAAACAAACTGACGTCCCATAGTCTCCCCAGACACTTTATGGATAAACACAATTCAGTTGTGACTAAGGAGAATTTCTCCTTTACCATTCTCGAATACATTCCATCAGATCCTAGAGGAAAAAGTAGAGATCTAACTTTATCCAAACAGGAGACATTTTGGATCTACTCTTTGAACACTCTCACTCCTGGTGGCTTAAACGAAGATATTGATATTGTGTCTTTCCTATAATAGTCTTCATAATAAAAGAGAAGTGAATAGTATTTAACCATTCCTATTATTAGTCCGGCCATCTTACAGTCCCCCCCCCCCTCCCCCTATGTTTTTAGTTTTTTTAGTTTAAGTTTGATAAAAGGAATATACAACTTAGGGATGATTTAAGTATATATAGTATGTTCATGGTCTATCAATATATAACTCTTATGAAATGTAATATGTGGTGAATTTTTCTGTAAATGGGAAATCATGTTGATGTTGGTTATATTAATATTGTCGGTGTAATTTGAACCAGACAATTAAACACTAAACTTTAAATTTGAAACATGTCGTATCAATACTATTAGTTATTATTGCAATAAGTCACTTTAAGTATATTTTTTTATCAAATAGTTTATAATTAATATTATTTATCACAAATTGGTCACTTATATTGATTAACACTTATTTAATAAATAGCACTATTAATACCTTTATTTAATTGATGAGATAACAGCACTTTATTACTATTTAGAATTCAATATTAATGTTACAATTCTAACTGTGAAAAAAGAGTTTGACTTTAATGACCAAAGAACTCTTTAATAGTAGACCTTATAAAGAATTTTTGTTTAATCTTTATTCATCACAGAAAGAATCCCTAAAGCTAACCACAAAATTTAACATCCGCTGACACATCTCCATCGAACTATGGGACCATGGCACGCAAACAGCGATCGTGACTCGCATGTGATGTACTTCCGCCGGAAGTGCGTGACTGTGACACGCACGCGGTGCGTACTTCCGCCGGAACCGGAAGTGCGGTGCGTTGACACGCACGCGAGAGTGGAACGCATGTAGCATTCAGATTTTGTCCCCTCTTATTTTTATAATGTCAGGTAGCAGAATTGATGTTAGTTAACCAGTAAGAATGGCATTCCACATAGTACTATGAGGTCTTAACACATTACTAACTAATAATAAATTAATTAATCAGCCAGCAGGAAGTGATGTAATATCAAGGGAGCTATAAAGGGATGCCCCTATATTGCCTCTCATTCTGTAGTTGGTATTCAGTGAGGTTGCACTTGTTCCTGTAAAAAGTAAGTTTGAGTACTATATTGGTATTTTTGGAACTTAGTTATTGGATGGTCTTTTTGAAAATTTATTAGATGAATGGATTCCTTAATTGAAGAGTAAATACTTAATTTTAATATGATTGTAATATACTGATTTAGTTTTACTTGTCCACAGGGAATAGTATCATTCAGGATTTGAAATTTTTCCTAAGTCCTCTTTTTGGTGACATGTATAAACAGAGGTAGACTATAAGGTTCCACCATTCTTGATTGAAAATAGGTAAGAACCAGACTAATTTAGTGCAAATATTGAATACCATATGAGGTTAAGTATTTCAGATGTTAAAAAGTTCTTCTTGCTGGTTATAAATTACAGCTGTGAACTTAATTGGCTCTCTAATGATTGATTGAATATACCACTCCCCATTGCATGTTAGATTAAAGACATCATTTAGGGGATCTGTTAGGTAACCAGTAAGAATGGCATTCCACATAGTACTATGAGGTCTTAACACATCACTAACTAATAATAAATTAATTAATCAGCCAGCAGGAAGTGATGTAATATCAAGGGAGCTATAAAGGGATGTCCTTATATTGCCTCTCATTCTGTAGTTGGGATTCAGTGAGGTTGCACTTGTTCCTGTAAAAAGTAAGTTTGAGTACTATAATTGTATATTTGGAACTTAGCTATTGGATGGTCTTTTTGAAAATTTATTAGATGAATGGATTCCTTAATTTAAGAGTAACTACTTAATTTTAGTATGATTGTAATATACTGATTTAGATTTACTTGTCCACAGGGAATAGTTTCGTTCAGGATTTGAAATTTTCCTAAGTTCTCTGTTTGGTGACATGTATAAACAGAGGTAGACTATAAGGTTCCACCATTCTTGATTGAAAATAGGTAAGAACCAGACTAATTTAGTGCAAATATTAAATACCATATGATGTTAAGATTAGTATTTCAGATGTTAAAAAGTTCTTCTTGCTGGTTATAAATTACAGCTGTGAACTTAATTGGCTCTCTAATGATTGATTGAATATACCACTCCCCATTGCATGTTAGATTAAAGACATCATTTATTAATTAGTTTGGGATAAAAAAGTTCTTCTATTTGAATCACCTTAAATACCTTACATTAAATACTGACATCAGCATGGTTTCTTATAATCAATTGAGGAAGTTGTTGTTATATCTTCTCTGATTTGTTGGTAGCATCTATGTTATTTTAATGGTAAACAGGATGTTACAGGAACATTTCCTATTAACAATCATTTGAGTGACAAAAACTATTTTATCTTTATCCCTTTTAGGGAACGTAACATCATCTAATTTCAACCAAATTTATATATTTTTTTTGAAGTCTATCTAGGTATGTATTGTACAATGAGTTGTAATGTGGATATAATTGTGTGTATATTGTGAATTTGAAGTTTTATGTGGACTTTAATTGGAGTGTTCTATAACTATTGGTAGTTTCTGATACTTGTAGACCCTGCCCTTTGTATTATTTCCATCAGCTGAATTGATGTTGATTATGTGGATAAATACGGAGCTATTTGATTTATATTGACATTCATAATATTCTTTCGACTTTCCCTCCCTTTTCTCTTCTTTTGACTCTCCCTCCCTCTTCCTTTTATCATTTGTATAAGGATAATGTTTATTGATTATTATAACGATAATGTTTCAGATATTATATTTATCGAATTGAATATGTGATTGGATGTAATCATTGGATATTCTAAACCATTCTAATCAATGGTAATCACTCCTACTATAAGAACTGGTATGTATGTTAATCCACAATAGATTTCAATGGAATACTTACCTGGATAATAATATGTCTTATTAATGAAGACTATATGATTTATATATTTCCATTTGTAACTATCCAGATTCCAAACCCATGATGAAGTCCTAACGGACGAAACGCGTTGGGTTTTGCAACGTCTGGTTAACAAAGTCCTTATCACAAACATCTGGTTGGAGATACATCCATTTCGAGTTCTGACTGTGATCACCTGGCTGTAAAATCCTCACATCCAACTGTAATTTATGTATAAGATTGTAATATTGTTTTATATGAATTTTTAGAAGGTTGTGTCAATAACGAACGCTTAGGATAAATATCGTTTGTTTCTGTACAATAAAAACTTTTAATTATTGTCATACAAAAGGCATATTGGCTCCCACGAGAATCCATTTCTATTTGTAATCTACTTTTAATACCTTATCTGACAGAGGGTATTTCTTGTTGGTTTGAGACTAGAGGTATAGCGCAAGATATTAGGGTTGATTTTTTGTTTTATATATATATATATAAATTCATATAATTCTTCTGCCTGCCTCTTTATTAGGGGCCCCACTATTTGAAGTGCCCTGAGCCTCCCATAGCCTTAATCTGGCTCGGAAGATGTGCATGGGCAGAAGGAGAAAGTCAGAGGTTGCACCTCCACCAAAGAAGCCGCTACAGGTCCTAGTGCCTGGAACAGTTCACGCTGGCATCAGAATACTGGTCCTGGATAATCCAATTCACCTTTTTTTCCTTATTATTATTATTATTATTATTATAGGTTTGCTCAGTTCATTTAACTGATTTACAGAATATGCTTACCAATTCTAGTCCTATATTTATGTTCTTATTCTTTAGTATTTCTATCAAACCAGTCAAATTAATGTATGTCAATATGAGAACTTTCAATCTAACACCCTTTCCCAGCTGTCACTAAATGTGTTGGTGTTCTACATGTGCAGGCTTGGAATGGCCCACAGGGGTACAGGGGAAACCACTGGTGGGCCCCACTGCATGGGGCCCCACCTCTTGCTCTAAGGATCAGGTTCCAGACTGTGCACTTGAATTATACATTATACACATGTTACCTTATAGTGGACTATGGTGTATTTTCTACAGTGCATTGCTGTTTTTAATCTGGTACATTATCATGCACGCAGCAGCTGAATTTGCTGTATATATTTATGAAGGAGCCCAGACGTTGCACTCTCTAATGGTTAGTCAAACCAATGAGGTGGCAGGCCACAGCCCCTCTGCAGACTTACCACACCCCTAACATTGCATTTCCCCAGTGGGCCCTACATGCTCCAGTCCGACACTGTACAGGTGTATAATGAATGAGAGATTTTGGGGGTAATTCAGAGTTGATCGCAGCAGCAAATTTGTTAGCAGTTGGGCAAAACCATGGGCCTAATTCAGATCTGTTCGCTCGCTAGCTAGCTATTTTTTGCAGCCGTCCTGTACAAAAACAGCTTGTGCAGTTTCTGAGTAACTCTGACCTTACTCAGCCGCTGTGATCACTTCAGCCTATTCGAGCCCGGAACTGATGTCAGACACCCGCCCTGCAAACGCTTTGACACGCCTGTGTTTTTCAAACCACTCCCAGAAAACGGTCAGTTGCCACCCACAAACGCTTTCTTCCTGTCAATCTCCTTGTGAATGGTTTCTTCGCTAGAACCAGTGCACAACAACGATCCGCTTTGTAACCGTACGGCGCCTGCGCATTGCGGTGCATACGCATGCGCAGTAGTTACCTGATCGCTGCGCAGCGAAAAATGCTAGAGAGCGAACAGATCTGAATTAGGCCCCATATGCACTGGAGGTGTGGCAGATATAACATTTGCAGAGAGTTACATTTTGGTGGGTTATTTTGTTTCTGTGCAGGGTAAATACTGGCTGCTTTATTTTTACACTGCAATTTAGATTTCACTTTGAACACACCCCACCATAATCTAACTCTCTCTGTACATGTTATATCTGCCCCTCCCTGCAGTGCACATGGTTTTGCCCAACTGCTAACAAATTTGCTGCTGCGATCAACTCTGAACTGGGCCCATTGTCTCTCAAAGCAAGTTATACGTTTTTTCTGCAGTCATCTACAAAATATTCTTTTTCTTGCTTGCAGGGTTAATATCGGCTGCTTTTGCATGTAGCCCAGAAATCCTGGTCAGCATTATTTTTAAACTGCAATTTAGAGGTCAGCTAAGACAGACTCCTCCTAACTATTAACCTCTATGACATTTTAAATCTGCTTCATCTGCAATGTACAGATGGGTCCACGGTTATCCTGACTAGTTTGCTGCACCTAGGCACAACATGGCTTATTAACATAAACTCTTCATCTATTGTTCTCAGCTGCAATACAATACAGAGAACAATACAGCAGGGGATTAAGTCATTACAGCAGGGGATTAAATCCAATTGGCCAGTCTCAGTTAATCCTATTAATGGTCAAGATAAATGTGGACCCATCTGTAACATGGTTTTTCCAAGGAGCTTTGGTTATCTTTGAGTAAGACCCCATGTTTGCATGCCACAGTTGAGTGCATTAGTTAATCTGCAGCTAATCAGTAGCATCCACAAAAAGGTACAGCAGGACACACAATAGTTTTACATTTTAACACAAGCTATTCTCTGTCATGTTGCAACTGAGAACATACAGTAGCTGGGAAATTGCCTTGCAGCTTAACAATTACTAGGGCTGCTATGAAAAGTTCAGCTGGCGCTTTAATGGGCAATTGCTGGGTGTGGCCAGTGGCGGCTCCAGAGCAGTCCAAATTTCAAATAGGGGAGCCACACCAACTGCCAGTGAGTCTCAGATGGCGATGTTTGGCAGCGTTTGGGGTGCCACTTGGTGTGGCTCCCCTACCTGAATTTTGAACTGCAAAACCACCTCTGGAGCCATCACTGGGTGTAACTAAGGGGGAGATGTACTAAGCCTTGAAAGTTATACATTTCATGGTGATAAAGTACCAACCAACCAGCTCCTAACTGCCATGTTACTTACAGACTGGGTTTGAAAAATGACTAGAGCTGTTTGGTTGTTTGGTACTTTATCACCATGCAATTTATCAATTTTCAAGGCTTAGTACATTTGGCCCTATGCTCCATAGTGCTAGCAAACTGTAGAGATGTTATACTGCTGCAAAGTGTCATTGCAAAGATGGAAGGGAAGTAGTGACATAATATTGGAGACGTGGGTATGCCTTCTTAACTGGCCCAGGCCCATGAACTTTGTACCCAACCCTCCTGTGCCTCTAATTCTTACCACTGAATCACTTTGTCATCAGACAGACTTCATAGTCCTAGTTTAGACCAACTCTAGACCTTCTTATTCTCCCAACTCCCCCCCATTGTCTTCCTCTCAATTTATTCTATTTCGCTTAGCATATACCACACCCACCATCACAAGTGCTTCGCTATTCCAAATAGGAACTACTTTGGAAGAGATGTATAATTGACCATCTGAATAGCCCTATAGTTGCGCAGAATGGTTGCATTAATTGAGAAGCATATGCCATGTGTTGTGCGCACAGGATTACAGTTGTAGCCAGAGACGGGTGTGGTATGCGTGATCAGCGATCAGGAGATCACCAGTCAGCATAATGACGCTGGGGTCCCGGCAGTAGAATCCCGCCAGGGGGGTGGGAGTGAGTAAAGCACGCCCCTTGCGGGCTTGCTTCACTTGCCATGCTGTGGGCTCAGTGGTGACCTGCAGTCGCCACAGGTTCTATTCCCACTCTATAGGTTCTGACCATTGAGATTGTGAGGGGGTGGGATGTATGGAGAGGTTATGTGACCAACAGTGACATGACTACATCCCCCTGAGACATGCTGGAACACTCCTGCATGTTTGAATCCATTCCCCGTTTCCTCCCCCAAATGCTTCCTGACTGTCAATCACTTTGTGAATAAATGGTCACTGCCAGCGACATCGTTAAGGTACTTTGATACATGAGCATTGCGTACAGTCCTGAGTCAGGCCCATTATATAGGATTGTATTAAGCGATTGTTTTTACATTTTACCTGTAATATGTAATGTAAGTCCATATTAAAATTCATGTGGTGTTTGCTTTTTCTATTTATTCTGAAAATTTTAGTGCACATTATATTGTCAAGATTTTTTTTTAAATCGTATTAGATAAAAGCTATATTTTTTTATAGATTTCTTATATCTTTGGGGGATAAAAACAATGATGGTGGGTTATTGCTGAAACAATTCTAAAATAGTATAGTTGTCTGGTATGTATCTATGGTATTAACACCAAATGCTTTTAAAAAAATCTGTGCTTTAAAATAACTAACATGATTCCACTAATAATTTCCAGATTGCAGTAATGTTTCAAAGGAGAAAATTGTTCCCATTGAATTACTGACCTCCTGTTGGTTGTTTGTCCCAGTGCAGTAGGGCTTAAAATTAAAGCAAACCTACCAAGTTGAAAAGATTTAGAATTTACATTGGTCACAGTGAGAGTTCAAGAACTGGGTTACAATTACAAACCAATATTAGCTGTGCGTAAAGTGTGGAAGAAGGGGACATTTTTTTTGGTTGGTTTCTCTGGTTGCTATCAAGAAAGTTGGGAGAGTAAGATAAACTGTCTGCATTCCATTTTATCTGACATTTCACTATACGGATGAACAGACCACACAAAATTCATTTCATAGGTGAACTCTCATAGAAAACTCCTGTGTGGTCTTGCTGAAACGGGGCTAATACACTCTAATAAGCTCCTAAGCTTATTATTTTAAGCTGTGTTCTACACTGTTAAAAGCAGATCAGCTACTCAGAAGGAACATGCACCCGCTGTATTTTTATAACTGAAAATAGTGTGTTTCAAATTACACTCCAAAGTTAAAGCATAAAGCCATTTATGTTTCAAAATATTCTGAAGTCATTAAATAGAATTCTTTTGTAACTAGACATTTTTTTTTAAAGTTTATTCTACCATAAAATAAACTAAGCGGAATTATTTACTAGCTGCCCTAGAAACTACAATTTGCCACAACACTCCAGGCATTGGCAATGGAGGGAAAAAAATAATTAATGAATTAATTATAAATAAATAAATAAATATATTTATAATTAATTTCCTATAAAAATGTTTTGCTGTGGTAAACACTACCATTTGTTTCAAAATACAGTAGCTTCATAAAAATGATTTTAGATTCCCATGCTGTTCTTTTATGGGGGTTTTAACAGGGTCCTATAGTTGATATTACCCCTTCACTTTGACCATTTTCTCACCCCTGTGCTGAGGCCATTTTTTTAACTTTGAGCTCATCACACCCCAACATCAATATCAGTGATATTTTTTATGCAATAATCAGACAAATTATACCCTTATTTTTTGCAGTAGACTTTGTATTTTCAGCATATACCATTAGTCTTTTTGCCAATTAAAACACATTCATTAAAATGTATCTAAAATTACCCAAAAAGTTTTTATTTTATTTTAAAAAGTGAACATAAAACAAGCATTATTTTTTTAAAATAAACAACACAATAGTAATATTAATCCACATTTCCAAAAAGAGTGAAAAGCAGGATTCTGCAGGTATGTTTTCTGCAAAGCATACACACTTGAAAATGACAATGTATTTTGTTTGTTTACTTATGACATCTCAGTTTAAATGCTTACTATGTTTAAGAATAATATGGAAGTCCAACAAGGCCTGCCATTTTATCAAGTACAAAACTCACCGCATTAAGGGGGTTATTCAGACCTGAATGCAACCGCGCGTTCACACGCAGCGGCTGCATCCAGGTGGTCTGCACATGTGCACCGGCCATTGTGCACGTGCGTAACCTTACACATATTGGCAGCATCCAGGAAGGCCATATAATCCATAAGGCTGGTTAGGCTAAAATCTAAGGGACTAGCGGCCCATATTTTTTGGCGGGCGGAGGCACTGTTACCTGCACCCTAGGGCTCCAATGGTTAAAGGCACACTGCACTCTGCATCACAGCAAGGCACACTCATAGTCAGCTGAGGTTTGTTTTGAGAGAATGAGGTGGGGGTTGGGGAGGTGGAGATAATAGCCCAATAGTGTACTAGCAATATTTCAAAAAAGAAAAGAAAAGGAGGAACAGTTAAGCTGTGAGAAAAGAGGTCAGCAGACTTTATTTCAACTGGGTATCGGTCTCTGTGTGAATTTTGAAAGTATAAATTATACAATAAGCTCTGATTCCCAAACCTCAGCTATAGGGGGCCATTCCGAGTTGTTCGCTTGCTAGCAGTTTTTAGCAGCCGTGCAAACGCATAGTCGCCGCCCACGGGGGAGTGTATTTTCACTTTGCAGGAGTGCGAACGCCTTTGCAGCAGAGCGCCTGCAAACACATTTTGTGCAAAACAAGACCAGCCCTGTAGTTACTGTGCGATGATTGCTGCAACGAGTGACATTTAATGACGTCAGATAACTGCCCAACAAACGCCTGGCCACACCTGTGTTTTTCCAAACACTCCCAGAAAACGGTCAGTTGACACCCAGAAACGCCCTCTTCCTGTCAATCTCCTTGCGTTTGGCTGTGCGATTGGAATCGTCGCTAGAACCAGTGCAAAACCACAAAGGACGTCGTACCCGTTCACCGCGCGTGCGCATTGCAGTGCATACACATGCGCAGATTAGCCATTTTTTTCACTGATCGCTATGCAGCAAACAACGGCAGCTAGCGATCAACTCAGAATGACCCCCATAGTTGGGTGAAAGACTGAAGTGCCAGAGGGGGCTCAAAATACCTGAAAGCCTAGGAGTCCAGCCATGGGTTAATACAGCCATGATTAGGGTACAATGTCTCTCCCCATCTATGGTTGCAATGTTGGATCCCAGCTGCATGCAGGAGGCATCTCTTCTACTGAGACATCTCCTGCATGCCCTTCCTTGCTTGCATGCGGCTTTGCATTTTCATCCATTTCTGAGTCAGGCCCAAAGTACCAGCCAATCAGCTCCCAACTGTCATGTTACAGGCTGTGTTTGAAAAATGACAGTTATGAGCTGATTGGCTGGTACTTTATCTCCGTCCACTTTATCTCCTTCCAAGGCTTAGCAAATAGATCCCTTAATACATAGACCCCAAAGAATGGAAAGTGACTAGAAATAAGAAGAAGGCTGAACAGGAATCTGTATAAGAATGATTTCATCATAAAAAGTTAGAAGAAATAGTGAAGATTAAAATGCCTGCAGGGTAGAGAGATTAAGCAAAGGGGAAAAGGCCAGATCAAAAAGAGTACAGGTTATAAAGAAAATTAAAGATTTTATAAATCTAAAGAGAGTAATGGGAAAGGTCCAGGAAATATATCTTTAAAAATAATTGTATAGTTTACTAAGTTATAGTTATACCAGATGCATTTACACTACATAAAATATAAAATATAATTTACAGCAGGAGGAGGGATTTTTATTTAGCAACAAAGACATGAATCAGTTAATGCATAACATAGAATTACATAATGTTGTCACATTCGTTTTACAGCTTGCAAAATAACTGATTTAGAATAAACATCAAAAAAGGGGGGGGGAATAAATAAATATATATATATATATATATATATATATGTGTGTGTGTGTGTGTGTGTATATATATATATATATATATATATATATATATATATATACACATATACACACAAACTCATATCCATCCCACAACATCGCAGTTAGCAGTATAGGTAGAACCATCACACTGCCAAATATTCAAAGAGCTTTTTACTCCATATGTCTAATTGTGAACAAATACAAGGCTCAGTTTATACTCATCATAAAGATGCACGACAAAACAATGGTGACTTCCCAAAGAAATGTTTTCTTTGCTAATCCGTCTTCAGGGGAACAGCTAACTAAAGTGCCAAAGTGCCTTATTTGAAAGTGTATGCAGAGGGATGGATATGAATTTGCATATCAATGTTTATTAACCGGACACCTGCAATTTATCTGGGAGTGTCAGTGCAACTTCCCGGGACTATATTCTGTGACCATTATATATATATATATATATATATATATATATATATGTACATACCTCCCAACATGACCCTCTCCAGGAGGGACAGAATGCTCTGCTCCTGGACTTCGCTCTTAATTTATGATTGACATCACCTGTACTGAAACACCTTTCTTATCCATTAATCTGTTCGACACAGGTGCAGACAATCATAAATTAAGAAAAAAGTCCAGGAACAGAGCATTGTGTCCCTCCTGGAGAGGGTCATGTTGAGAGGTATGTATATATATATATATATATATATATATATTTATTAGAGATGAGATGGTTCGGTTCTCCGAGATCCGAACCCCCCCGAACTGTCCCGCTGACGGATTCTCGCGAGATTCGTATTCTATATAAAGAGCCGCGCGTCGCCGCCATTTTCACTCGTGCATTGGAGATTGAATGGAGAGGACGTGGCTGCGTTCTCTCCCTGAAAAGCTCTGTAATCTGTGCTCAGTGTGCTGCAAATATCTGTGCTCAGTGTGCTGCAAATATCTGTGCTCAGTGTGCTGAAAATATCTACGTTCTCTGCCTGAAAACGCTCCATATCTGTGCTCAGTGTGCTGCAAATATCTGTGCTCAGTGTGCTGCATTGTGGGGACTGGGGACCACCAGTATATAATTATATTAGTACAGTACAGAAGGCCATTGCTGTATCTTGCAGCTCTGTGTCAAGTATACTATCTCTGTGCTGCATTATTGTGAGCAGTATATAGTAGGACAGTGCAGCATTTTGATGACCAGCAGTATACATATAGTACAGTACAGAAGGCCATTGCTGTATATTGCAGCTCTGTGTCAGTTCTAGTATCCTGATCAGTGCTCAATATCTGCTGCATTGTTGTGACCAGTATGTATACTGTACTGTGCGACGTGTGTTATACACCTGGTGATTTTATACATCCTGTAATCTGTACTGAGCAATATGTGAGATACACCTGGGGATTATACACCCTGTACACTGTACTGTGCAACATTTGTGATACACCAGGTGATTATACACTCTGTATACTGTACTGAGCGATGTGTGAGATACACCTGGGGATTATACACCCTATATACTGTACTGTGTGATGTGTGAGATACACCTGGGGATTGTACACCCTATATACCGTACTGTGTGATGTGTGAGATACACCTGCGGATTGTACACCCTACATACTGTACTAAGCGATGTGTGAGATACACCTGGGGATTATACACCCTATATACTGTACTGTGCGATGTGTGTTATACACCTGGTGATTATACATCCTGTAATCTGAACTGAGCGATGTGTGAGATAAACCTGGGGATTATACACCCTATATACTGTACTGTGTGATGTGTGAGATACACCTGGGGATTATGCACCCTATATTATTATTATTATTATTATTATTATTATTATCCTTTATTTATATGGCACCACAAGGGTTCTGCAGCGCCCAATTACAGAGTACATAAATAATCAAACAGGAAAACAGCAACTTACAGTTGATGACAGTATAGGACAAGTACAGGGTAAATAAACATAGTCACATCAGCAGATGACACTGGAATAAATATCAGGTGGCAGAAGACTGCTGGATGTGGTACAGTTGAAGATTATTAAAGTAAGACAAAGGAAAAGCACATGAGGGAAGAGGGCCCTGCTCGTGAGAATTTACAATCTAAAGGGGAGGGGTAGACAGACATGGGTGACACAGATGGGGTACATAGAGAATGTGGAACAGAGGGTTAGGATGAGATTTGGCTGGGTTTGGTGAAGAAGTGGACCCCCAGAAGGCTCAAGTCAATACTTAACATTGCAACATTTTACTGGAAAAAATTAAAAATAGGGTAAAAAAAAAAAAAAGAATCGATAACTTCTACCGCTTTCAAAATGGTCAATGGAAGATGAAATAATGGACAACTACCTCATGGATGCCAGATACAGTATACCAAGCAGTACTTAGCAGAGTTAGGAATGAGTGCTTATGAAATACAGTAACATTTTGTCATAATATTTCAGAAACTGCATGGCTGGTCTCTTGCACTCTTTTGCTCTAATACACCACCTGCTTTAGGATTTATATTCAAAAACATTATGTCTCCATAATCCCAAAAACGTCAGTCTTCTTGGAAAGTGGTTTGTTCCTTTGTAAGGGAAAGAGAACAAACGTTCTCAAACAACGGTTTCTCAATTTCTTTTTCCTCTGGGAAGGGATTGTGGATTCGCAGGAATATCTGAGCATTTCTGTAATCAGAAAGCAGCGACTTTCTACAAATGTTTATGAATAATTCCAGTGATTTTGTCTTTTTCTTCCAGTGATTTGGACCAATAATACCATTGATTAGAACGAATAATTCCAGTGATTTTGTCATTTTCTTCCAGTGATTTGGACTAATAATACCATTGATTAGAATGAATAATTCCAGTGATTTTGTCATTTTCTTCCAGTGATTTGGACCAATAATACCATTGATTAGAACAAATAATTCCAGTGATATTGTAATTTTCTTCTAGTGATTTGGACCAATAATACCATTGATTAGAACAAATAATTCCTGTGATATTGAGGTGTTTGTATCACTTAGCTTAGCCGTCCAGCGACCACAGTGCACCTCTTTTTCTCTTTTCTTTGCATCATATGCTGTTTGGGGCCAATTTTTTTAAGTGCCATCCTGTCTGACACTGCAGTGCCACTCCTAGATGGGCCAGGTGTTTGTGCCGCCCACTTGGGTCGCTTTTCTTAGTCATCATGTGACCTCGTTGCAAATTTTAGGACTAAAAATAGTATTGTGAGGTGCGAGGTGTTCAGAATAGACTGGAAATGAGTGGAAATTGTGGTTATTGAGGTTAATAATACTATAGGATCAAAATGACCACAAATTCTATGATTTAAGCTGTTTTTGAGGGCTTTTTGAAAAAAAAACACCCGAATCCAAAACACACCAGAATCCGGCAAAAAATTTTCAGGGAGGTTTTGCCAAAATGCGTCCGAATCCAAAACACGGCCGCGTAACCGAATCCAAAACGAAAACACAAAACCCGAAAAATTTCCGGTGCACATCTCTAATATATATATATATATATATATATATATATATATGGGACATGTAAGGGATGGCACTCTAGGAGACTAACTTCCAAATAGAAATAAAGGCACTGACAACGAGCTGCAATCGACGTTTCGGAGCGTTGCTCCTTTATTTTGATATACTACACACTGGGAGGGGCACCGGAACAATTTGCTATATAACTTAGACACTTGGAGTGCCAAGCTAACGACTGGGGTGTCCACTCTAATGTCAAAGCATTGTAGATATAGAGAATTGATAGAGGCACTCTCCAGATTTTTCTTAATATTCAAAAGAGAATCACATTTATTTTGATATACGTTACATAGTCCGCTTGGTACATGCGATAGTATCCTCAAGCGCTTTCGGCCCACAACGGGCCTTCCTCAGGAGGCTAATCACAGTAACTGTATAACAAGCGATCAAAAGTAGCACTTAATCCCAGGCATCCAGCAGTAAAGTTGGTCACGCATGACTGGCTCTATATACACCCCCATTCAATCAAAATTGGCGCCAAAGACGCCCATAAATGACATGATCAATGAACAAATTAGCATATATCAAAATTTCCAAGTAAAGCAACGCCCACATATATAAACATAGAGCTCAGTGTGCATCCATGTGTACACGTCCACAGTATATTGCAGCCAAATACCCATTGTATGTTCCAAACCGTGCTCGTGAGCGTGGCCACTCCGTCCCATCAGACGCGCCCATCCTCCGGAGCACAGAGGGCCAGTGCCGCCTCCACACATGCGTTACCTAGCAACGCGGGACACTTCTGGCCCGTTCATAGGTAACGCGCGACACTTCTGGCCCGTGGACCACATGCGGCGCCTGGGCGGAAGTGAAGTAATGCCACCTTAAACAATTAACAACGGGTATCCCAGCAACCGTATCATAAATCCACATGTATAATAGTAATCTAGCCATCACGGTATTTATATGCAATCAGTGGCAAACGCAGGATTTGCATGGGGGGGTTTCCAGAACTGGGCGGAGCCAATCACGGGGGTGGGGACTGAGGTGACCCAGTATATGCTGGGTCCGTAAAACTAGTGTGTCTGTGTGTGTGTGTGTGTGTATATATATATATATATCTACACATATATATATATATACATATATCTACACACACATATATATATATATATATATATATATACATACACACACACATACATATACACGGGTGGTCTTCAGTATGCCGGCGGTCGGGCTCCCGGCGACCAGCATACCGGCGCCGGGAGCCTGACCGCCGGCATACTGACACTTATTCTCCCTCGTGGGGTCCACGACCCCCCTGGAGGGAGAATAGAATAGTGTGGCGCGCGTAGCATGGCGAGCGCAGCGAGCCCTCAAGGGGCTCATTTGCGCTCACCACACTGTTGGAAAGCCGGCGGCCGGCCTCCCGGCGCCGGTATGCTGGTCGCCGGTAGGCCGGCCGCCGGGAGATCGTAGTGAACCCATATACACATATACATACCATATTAAACATGCATACATATATATATATATATATATATATACATATACACATACAGTACACATATATATACACATGTATATATATATCATATGTGTGTGTGTGTGTGTGTGTGTGTGTGTGTGTGTGTGTGTGTGTGTGTTTATATGTATGTATGTATATACATGTGTATATATGTAGGCACATGGATATATATGTACTATAATTAAAATAAAGTAAACTTTTAGTGCACTTACAAGTGGGGGTCAGATGGTATCATCATATCACTAGACACAGTTATCACAGGAAAAATCATTTGTATTACTAAGCAACTAAATTCTATTAAAGATCTAGAGAAATCCATAATACCCCACACTAAAGCAGCCACTGAGTATATATTAAAATAGACAAACACACCACATATCTTATCCATTTGTAGATATAACCAATTCTTGTGTACACATCATTATCCATTAACAACAAAACTCCACATGTACACAATTGTGCACATACAAAGATCTGTGTGTGAACCAAAATGTGTCGGTCAGACTCTATGAACAGCAGTTTAAAATAGTATGTCTACAGAAAGAGGAAAAACAAACAAAAAGTCCTTCCTCAACGCAAGAAAAAATTCAAAGGGTTAGATTCATTAAGTCCTTTGGGTGCCACCGAACCCAATCTATGGATCCACCTTGCTTCTAATTTCTTTAGAAGGAGTGATCAATCTCCACCCCTCTTGGGTATTGGAACCCAATCGATGACACGACACTTGAGAGAGGCTACTTGGTGTCCCTCTAATAGAAAATGTTGAGCCACAGGCTTATCTGTAAGTCCCGTTAGGAGTGCTTGATGGATTAGGCTGCGGTGATTCGCCATCTTTTCCCTGAACGTGCAGGTGGTCATCCCCACATAAGGGAGGCCACATGGGCATAACAGCATGTATATTACATGGTCAAGGCGGCAATGTAGCCTAAATCTAATGTTAATGGGTTTCCCACTCCAACTAACATCGAACGACATGTAGTACATCCTAGGCATCTGACGCAGCCCTTCTTTTGTGGATTTAGCCAACCACCATCTGCATTGGTAGTTTGCCTTGCCGGGTGCATCAAAAGCTGCTTCAGACTTCCGCTTCCGGTCTCATGCAGGTCGCAGCATAGCTCCGCTGCTCCGTTCAGGACCCGTCAAACTAAACTCTAAAAGTCTGCCGAACGCCTTCATCACCTCTCCACCCTGCAGCATAAGAGAATACTGAACTCTGATGGAGAAGTATCTCGCTTCCCCGCCCGCCGCAAAGCCACTGCAGCCCAGACAGGAGAAACGCCGCGCTGAACCCATCATGGCGCCGGACGCTGACACAGCGCCCAGCGTCCCTACACACAAGAAAGCTGCTGCAGCAGCTTCAGAAGACCCTGACTCTCCTCAGGTACGGCGCTCCCCTGACTCCCCTGTGACATATAAAGACATAGTGGAAGCAATCCAAACCACTATGTCTCCATTACTGACACAGGCAGTGTCAGAAATAACCCAGCAGATACAGAATATACAGGGCAGGCTCTCAGACGCAGAGAATCATATAGGAGCAATCTCCCATGATGTCTCAGAAGCACAGTGTCAGATCCTCAGACTCCAGAAAGAAAATCATCAGCTTTGGAATAAAGTTGATGATATAGAGAACAGATCACGAAGATGCAATATTAGAATTGTTGGAGTCCCAGAATCCCTAAAAGGGCCGGATATCACATCCTTTATAACCATCACCCTCCCGAAACTCCTGAAGATAGAAATGGAATGCAAAGACCTAGTAATTGAAAGAGCCCACAGAGTAGGCCCCCCTCCTAAGCCTCATGACAAAAGGCCTAGGGTTATTATTTTTAAATGCCTAAACTACGTGCACAAGCTTGCTATCTGGAAAGCTTCCAGAAAGATTCCGGATCTGGTATAGGAAGGTAAACGCATACGTCTCTTTCAAGACTTCTCGGTTGAACTAACCAGGGCGAGAAAAGCCTTTTCTCCAATTTGCTCCTCTCTTGTCTCCGAAAAACGAAGATTTGCACTCATGTACCCGGCGCGCCTGCGCATCTTCTACGATGACAAACATTATGATTTTAATTCCCCAGATGATGCACAAGCCTTTCTGAGAGAAGAGCACCACCAGATACCAGAAGATATCTCAGACCCACAACCTTCACAAAAATAGGACGTTCTTCTAATACCCACTTATAGCTATGTGTCGCTTTCTGGTATTATTATAAGCAAGTTTAGCAGTTTAAAAGACTGAATTTCCCTATTTCACTAGTTATGCCTACTCTAAGTTAGTTATCACCTCTGATGTATGAATACTAAGTCTACGGAAAGTCTATTACACACACATATCCCCCCCCCCCCACTCTTTCTACCTATTCCCTTCATCCCCCCCCCCCTCCCTCCTTCCCACTTCAATACACCCCTCAATACAATTCTAAATACTGCTTTCTACTTCTGACTACACAGACTAAACTCTATTAGAGGCCCTCCCCTCTGCATACCTCGAGAACTCATACTCCCTGCCTATCACACTGTCTGTACCTTTATGGTATAATTCACAACCTACATCTATGCCATTCATAAAGAGGTCTATTTTAACAACCTCTAAGGGTTCTAGAACACCTGTAATGTTCCGTTATGTACCACTCTAGTTTCCTACACACTTTGATTAGTGTTGTTGCGTTATATATAAGTTTTAATAAGCTGCGGAAGATCTATGCCACCAGGCAAACGAATTTTCTGTTTACCATGAGGTACAAACCGATGGGAAATGTGTTGCATTATGTTGTTGCATTGTCTTGTCTCCCCCTCCCTTCTTGTTTCTTCCCCTTATGTTTCCCATCTGCATCCAGGTCTACCGTCATCAAAATCAAAGTATGTACTGTGCTGCTGATACTCCTAACTCCCTATCTCCCATGTCATCTTTAAAGATCGGATCGATCAATGTGGGAGGTTTCAACTCTCCAGCAAAGCGCCGTAAGGTACTGGTTTACTTAAATAGACAACATTTGGACATAGCATTCATCCAAGAATCTCACCTCATATCCGAGGAAACAGCCAAACTGCAGATGCTCAATTGGAGACTCCTAGCCTCCTCCCCCTTTAAATCCAAATCTAGGGGAGTTGTCATACTGATCTCGAAAAATATTCCATATGATACATTGTCCACTGAGGTGGATCCAGAAGGCCGATATATATTATAGTTTCGGTTAAGATTTACTCCACCGTATACACTTTATGTTCCCTATACGCTCCTAACACCAAACCCCAATCTTTCCTACATACACTAATCCAGAAACTGCTACCCTTTGCCTCCTCTAATATGATCCTGGGAGGTGACTTTAATTTAATTTCCCATCCCCATTTAGATAAATCCCTACCTGTGGCTTCATCCCACCCCCCACCTAAACAAGGTATTCCTTCCTTTTTATCTATGCTTCAGCTGGTTGACGTGTGGAGAGCTCTCAACCTTACCGAGCGTGAATACACCTGCTTATCCTCTGCTCACAATACCCTATCCCGTATTGACTATATTACTCTATCTAATACTCTCTTTACCCAAGTCACGGACTCAGGTATTGAGCCAATAATAGTGTCTGATCATGCATTGGTATGGCTAAAATTAAAAACTCAAAATGAGGTCTCCACACATAGAACATGGAGGTTTCCAGCAAATCTGATTAATTCCCTGACATTTATTGTTTCTCTAAATAAAGCTTGGGAAGACTACCATGAACACAACAAACACCTTCTTGCCTCGGACCCATCCCTATACTGGATGACGGCGAAAGCAGTCATTAGAGGATCTGTCCTATCCTATGAATCCCAGACAAAAAAGCGAAATTCTGAATCATATATCTCCCTTCAACAAACACTTACAAGCACCTATTCTACCTATACTCAAAACCCTTCTAGTACCAATAAGTCCATATACCTGACGGCCAAGATTAAATTTGATGAACTACTACAATCAATGGCAGATAAATATCAATTTTCCTCCAATTTTCGTTATCATAGGTATGGAAATAAAACCAGCAAATTTCTAACCAATATTTTAAATGGAACCAGACCTCCAATGAGGGTACAACCATTAATACTACCTGACGGGAGGCACACTTCCTCAAATAAACAAATAACCCAAACAATGAGTGAATATTTCGCTAACATATATTCCAATAGTCAGTCCTCTCTTCCCCCCCCCCTCCACCACCACTCCCCCAGACTTGCCTCCTGATACACCTAACACTACTAATGCATCAACCCCGGATATTCCCCAATCTATCTGGAAAGACTTACTATACCCTCAAGTCCCACAAGATCTAATCCCCTCCCTAACTCGCCCAATCACAGTCGAAGAGGTCAGACAGAATATTAAGTCCTTGAAACCTGCCAAGGCACCTGGCCCGGATGGATACTGCGGATAATTTTATAAACTGTTCATAGATCAGGTTTCCCCAATTGACATTCTACAATTCTATTTTATATAAATGTTCACCTCCCTTATATTTCAATTCAGCAATAATTAAATTAATTCTAAAGCCAGGGAAAAACCCTGCTCTCCCAGGCTCGTATAGACCCATTTCATTATTAAATTGCGACTATAAACTCCTCACAAAAATCCTCGCCACTAGACTAAACCCAATCCTTCCTGCGGTGATCCATCCGGACCAGTCAGGATTTATTAAAGGAAGACATTCCGTCACAAACATTCGCAAAGTGCTGGCTACACTTCAAGCTGACGAGGTGGGAACAGATGGGTCCAATGGAGAAATCATACTTTCCATAGATGCCGAGAAGGCTTTCGATCTAGTACAGTGGTCCCATCTGTTCCTTACATTAGAACGCTTTGGCTTTCCCCCCACTTTCATAAATTTCCTCAAGACATTATACACATTACCAACATCCCAAATAGCCTGTAATGGCTTCCCCCCCCCCCTTCTCTATACAGAAAGGAACACGACAGGGATGCCCTCTTTCGCCCCTCTTATTCACCCTGGCAATAGAACCCCTAGCAATCGCACTTCGCTCAGACCCAAGATTCACAGGTATATATATTTCATCCTTAGAATTAAAAATTTCATTATTTGCAGATGATATGATTCTCTTCATATCCAACCTGACAGTATCCTTACCAATAATTCTAGGTATTATTACTTCCTTCATCCCCATCTCCGGTTATAAAATTAACATTTCAAAATCAGTTATCCTACCCATTCATCCTTTGAATTCCGCTCTCCAAACCCATCCAGCCTTAACCCAATTTCAGATCCAATCCTCACAAATCACTTACTTAGGAATTCAAATTACTAATAGTCCCTCGTCACTTTATTTGGCCAGCTTTACCCCTCTACTATTAAAAATCCACTCGCAACTTAAATCATGGACCAACTTACCATTGTCTCTGTTTGGTAGAACAGCAGTTTTAAAGAGTGTTATATTTCCAAAAATATACTATATTCTACAAATGCTACCATGCCTCATTACAAAACATGATATACAAAATTTAGAAAAAGCCTTCTCTTCCTTCCTATGGAATGGCAAAAGGCCGAGAATATCCTTACAAAAACTCTATAAAACAAAAACCTCAGGTGGACTTAATCTTCCAAACTTTAATCTATATGCCCTTACCACTCACGTTCGTTATATAGCGGATTGGCTCATGGAAACCTCCAACTACACGGACAAAACACTAGAACAACAGGTTTTTCGCCCTTTCTCCCCTGGGGCGCTTCTTCAAACGCCAGCCAGCCTCATACCTAAGAAAATATTGAACCATACATTATTCCGGGATACCTACTCTAGCTGGATTAAAATTAATAAAATTCTCAAATCATCTCACACTAGAACCCCATTCATTCCACTCTGGGGTAACCCTAACTTCATTCCATCCATCTTAGACAACACCTTTCATCAATGGTCTGAGAAAGGACTCAATTTGGCAACAAAATTATTCGACCCAGGAGGAACCATACTCCCTTTCTCTTCCCTAAAAGAGGCATATACACTCCCTAACTCCCAGTTTTATCTCTACCTCCAAGCCAGACACTTTGCCCTTTCCTCAATGCCAAACAACACTAAGCCCAAGATAACTCACCCTCTGGATCCCTTCTTCAACTCTCTCTCCAAGAAAACTTTAAAATCCAAGGCACTTTACCTCTTCCTTACGAATTGCAAAACTGATAATCATATTAACACGCTAGCCCGTTCATGGAGCACAGATATACCCACAATCTCAGCTCATAATCTATTTAACGCCCAGACCCCTAAGATAATGAGCATATTGCAATCGGTATACCTGCAAGAAGTTCACTTCAAATCACTACACAGAATATATATCGCCCCTGCCCAAAGAAGGTACATGTCAAATATGGAATCGGGCATATGCCCCAAATGCTCAATGTCCAATGCGAAGTACTTTCACTCTATCTGGGCCTGTACTAAGATATTGAAATTCTGGCGAAAAGTCCTAGCTTTTCTTGAATCCTCAGTTCAAGTGAGGTTAGCACTGAACCCATTAGCCTGTCTATGTCTAAGTTTGGAGACTTGGAACATTCCCACAACAGATCGTATCCTCACCCCCTTCCTTATCGTCACTCTAACCATGGCAAAGAAACTCATCCTAATACACTGGACTGTTAAATCATCACCTTCAATTCAAGAATTGAAACACAAATTACTACAATTGATTTACTTCGTCAAGAGAGCACTCTTTCTCAATCCCGATGCTCAAATAAACAAATTTACTCAGAAATGGGGACGATACATCACCTCTCTAGATGATGAGACAAAAAGAGATATATGGTACAATTTAGCTCCTATATCTGATCTTTGATACTCATGATCCACACCTTATATCGAAGATCAAGCACACTCATACCTATCGATCTATCTTGACCTAGGATACTCCCCCCCCCATCCCTTCCCTACCCTCTCCCCACCCACAGTCTTCGTCTTATTGTATGTCTTAATTAACCTCTTCTATATCTTTATTATCTGACTTTGATTCTATGGTGTATTCAATTTCTGAAATATCACCGGCTCTATGTTTTCTAAACAGTAATGATATATATGACAATGTAAATTCTTTTGCTACCTTATACATTGTAATACTCCCTATCATTTTGGCTTTTCCCAAGTCTGTTTGTATGCAACGCTAATTTACATTACTCCTCAAGGAATATTCAGTTCAAAAGACAACTTCTGTTAAACTATATTTCACTTTTGTGTTAAAAATGAATAAAATCTTTAAACCAAAAGCTGCTTCAAATTACGGCCGCGTCTGAATGCCATCATCGGTGGATGTTCAAACATACCCTTTAATTTAGGGTCAGAGCTTATTATCGGCCAATGCCGCCTCAGTGATGACCCAATATTTATTGATTTTTCATCAAATTGTGTAACGTATATCATTCGTGCCTTTTTTGCCATTTTTGGCTCAACACACCTCAATCAAGCCTTCTCCAGACATGAATTAATCATGCTCATTTTGTAGCCCATCTCTACGAAACTAGCCTTCATTTCCAAATTTTGTACTTCTGCAGTTTCTTGCTCTGTGTTATTCCTCAGAACTCGCATAAACTGTGAAATAGGTAGGCTTGACCTGAGCGTGGGTGGGTGATTACTTGTAGCGTGTAAGATTGTATTTCGATCTGTCTCCTTTCTAAACAAAGTGGTGCCCAGTCTATTGCCCTTACGAAAAATTAAGTCCAAAAAATTAATGGAGCTACTGCTCACATGTCCAGTGAATCATATCGTGGACTCTAATTTAGCCGTTCCAACATACCATTAAACTCAGACTCAGTGCTGTCCCACAGCATAAATATATCGTCTATGAAGCGTTTGTAGTAAATAATTTTATTACCATATACAGGCAGAATGTTAATTGTCTCATATTGATGCATGAAAATACCTGCATAGACAGGGGCCACATTCGGGTCGAATGGCCGTCCCTGAGTGCTGTAAGTAGTAGGCACCTTGATACATGAAATGATTATTGGTCAAGATCAACTCCAATAATTCTAGAAGCCCCTCAATAGGAATAGCCAATGTACCTGCTGAAATGAATAAATTCCTAACCGCTTCCAATCCCAAAGCATGGGGAATGATAGTATACAACGATGACACATCCAGTGTCACAAGCAACACTTTCTCGTCTATGTCACCAATTTCCAAAATTTTAGTCAAGAAGTCCCCCGCATCCTTTAAATAACTTGGGATAAAGGGGATCAATTCCTGTAGAAATGTGTCCACAACATTGCTAGCGGTTGCTGTAAAGTTCTGAATCACTATGGCCCCGTCTTTATCGGCGGGCCTGATGACAATTTTATCATTATTACATAATGAATTCAGAGACCTGCATTGTTCAGGCGTCAAATTACTAAAACTCCTTCCAGTAGTATTCCCAAAGTCGCTTTCAGTCATCCTCAAGAAAGTGCGTATGCTCGCATTACTAGATGGTGGATCAAACACACTAGGCTTTTTGAAGGCTGCAGACTGAGTTATTTCTTCCCCTTTGTCACCGGGTCGATCATTAAAAAACTCCCTCAATCTCAACTTCTGACTAAATTTATAGTGATCCACCGCTAGGTTAAAATCATCATGTTTGGAAGTTGGTACAAATGATAAACCCAGAGACAAGAGGGAACTCTCACCCTCCGTGAGACAGTGGTCAGATAGATTAAATATACTACTTACTCCTTTTTCCTCCGACCCCTTCTCTTTATGGCCACCCCTTCTAGGCTGAGGTCTTCCACTTCTCCGCTGTTTTTTTGGTACCCACACGTGAACCTCTCCCTAAAAAACCACTTGGTGGTCTTCTTCCTAGGGGTTCAGAGTCTGAGGCTGAATGCGATGTAGATGAATCAGTGCTTAGTTGTAACCTGTTCCGGAATGTTCTATTTTGTTTAAACCATCTGGTGTTGCCCACCCCACCTGTTAACCATCTATACACCTGGTGGGTAGCATAGTCATGATTTACAGCCTGCAACTTTTTTCTTTTAAAGGTCACCAATTCATCTCTAAAGGAATCAACCTACTGTGATTAGCCTCCTAAGGAAGGCCCGCTGTGGGACGAAAGCACTTGAGGATATTATTGCATGTACCAAGCGGACTATGTAGCGTATATCAAAATAAATGTGATTCTCTTTTGCATATTAAGAAAAATCTGGAGAGTGCATCTATCAATTATATATATATATATATATACAGCTATACACGTATGCGGCACTCCTGGCGTCTGAACAAATCACTCTTTACAGCACATGAAGGTACAACGTTTCAGTGCCCTTTATTGTGGCACTTTCATCAGGTATCAATAAGTCATAACAATAACACTTACCTATATACCCATATCATACACCCGTGACAATCATCAGCTCCGTTGGCGGGATGAGTTCCCAGCCGGGCGGCGCGTGCGGCATGACGTCATCAATTGATGCGTCATCATCGTGCTCCCCATCACCATAGCTACAGGGAACAACAAATAACACAGAGAGCGTAACATGACATGTAGAGACAATAATCAAATCTACAGTAGATAACAACATCACTGGCTATAATAACTACATGCATATATACCTACAGTGCTATAGAAACAAGTTTTAACCTATAATTCCTACTGGCAGAGAATCACAGACAGAGATAAACACTAACCCATACAGCCAACGGTATACATAGTATATACGGTATACACAGCTTTTTGATATTTGAGGTTAAGTTCCACTTTGTTATCACGTAAGCTGCAGGTATATTGTTTACCTATACAGAGGGATGGAGCACATGACACATGAGGCAATCACTGGCTATACGCACATGGTTTATCCAGTGGGTGACACCCATGGATATTCTGAAGTAGAGGCAGAAAGCATCCTATATAAGGAAATCATTAATGAAAAAGAGGAAGCCTCATCATGTGAGCAGATATACCGCAATTTGTTGAAATTGAAACGCAAAGAAACGGACTATTATTATCATTGTCTATCTTTAAGTGAATACTATCGCTCTAAAAAAATTCAGAGAGGCCTGCGTATGAGAAATTCACCTACAATAGGGCGTAATGACCCATTATTCTGCCGTAAATGGGTTGGCATTATGAACCGATGCTCACTGGATTTAATGCTGCTTATCATAGAACAATCCACTAAAGAGATGAACCTGCTGAAAGACAAAATAGCAGCGGTGGAAACAGTACATAAATCCAGTTTAGAGGCCGATGACACAACCAACTGGTATGAAAAACTCAATGGCCAGATACAGACCTATAAGTGTGACCTGATAAAATTTAAAAATGAAAAGAAACAGAAGGTGGATATGGATTACGAGCACAACAACGTTTACCGGTGGAATGAGAACACCACGAGACGTGATGGTAGAAAACCTTTCTTTAGGAGGAGACCACAACGCGTTAGAGATATGGAGTCCTCTAATGACCATACTCCTACTACTAGTGACTCCGGAACGGCACACAATTCCCAAAGTAACCGTGGCCCTTTAGGGGTGGCCACACGAGCTCATCTACGCGACGATGGACAACCTACACCAGATGTGGACACCAGTGGCAAAGGCAAAAAGCGGGTAGGCAGACCACCCAAGAACCCGAAAACCAAATAATAAATTTGTCGGACTACGACCTAAATGAGGTTGAGAAATCAGTCCTTGCCAAAGGACTATCGTTTGTACCTACGGGTAGGTTTAATCCATTACGATGGAAAATTGAAAAATTCAAACTATGCCGACAAATAAAGCTCAAAGAATACTTTGCCAAAAATCAACCAACTGCTACACCAGGCAACATATCCATTCCTGAACAGCTACAGAAGATACAGCCCAGATCGACGTTTGAGCCTCAATCAACAAACGCATCGATTAGAACGTTTATGCGCCTACTTGAGCAAGACACTGACAATTTGGTTAATAAACCTGCCAAACGTCACTTTAACCTAACCAAAGCGGAGTCTCAAGCATTAGATCACCTAGCAGAAAATCGTGATTTGGTATTTCGCCCAGCCGACAAAGGTGGGGCGCTGGTCCTACAAAATCGGAAGGACTATAAAGCGGAGATCTACAACCAATTGAGTGACTTAGAGACTTATTGTCATCTCTCTAGGGACCCGACTGAGGTGTATACACAAGAGTTAATAGATTATCTTAGTCATGCAGTGGAATGTGGCATAATTGATGATAAATTGTGTAAGGCATTGATACCCGGGCATCCTGTGGTGCCGCTTCTTTACACAACGCCAACAATTCATAAATCCCTTGTTAGGCCACCCGGGCGCCCAATAATCTCCGCCAGGCAGTCTTTGTTTCAGCCAGTATCACTATATCTAGATTCACTGTTTCAGCCAAGTATACAGAATCATCCAAGATACCTACTAGACACTAGCACTTTACTCAGGAAACTTAATGATTTACCGGTATTTACTGAATCCATTCTACTTTGCAGTGTGGATGTACAAAGTTTGTACACCATCATCCCGCACAGTATGGGTTTGGCAGCAGCAAAACGCTTCCTGAGCAATAGTACATTATACAAGGGCCCCCAATTGGACTTTTGTATAGGTCTATTAGAGATGACACTGACCAAAAATTTATTTTTATATGACGGGAAATTCTTCCTACAACTGAGGGGCTGTGCGTTGTGGTCCAGTGTGGCCCCATCGTACAGCAACATGTACATGTTTGATGTCGAAGAAGATGTCTTCTTCAATGACCCTGCGATCAGAGGTAATATTTTACTATACCTCCGCTACATTGATGATTTGCTTATTTTTTGGAAAGGCACTGAAGAGGCATTTATAGCTTTGATTGAGAATCACAATAGCCTACAGCATCCAGTAAAATTCACGTACACCCTTAGTGATAAATCTATTAATTTTTTAGATGTCGAGATCAAACTTGACATGGGTAAGATCACTACCTCTCTATATACAAAACCCACAGATAGGAATAATCTCCTACATTATCAAAGCTGTCACCCAGTACCATTAAAACGGGGGCTTCCCTACTCGCAGCTACTGCGTATCAGACGGATTACATCTGATCCAGGGCTTGCAGAGGCCCAAATGGATGCTATGGTTAGAAAATTTGCTGCAAGAGGATACCATATGTGTGACTTACAAGCTGCCAAAGCCAAAGCCCTGTCAATGGACCGACAGGAGCTATTGGTCAATAGTAGGAAGAAAGATGCTGGCACAATCTTGCCATGGGTCAATCAAGATCACCCACAGAGCCATAGCATCCAGCAGACAGTAAAGAAGCTGTGGCCTATAGTGCAGTCAGATGCAGGTTTAAATCTAGGAGATACGAGAATTATGTGCTGCTATGCTAGAAACAGGAATCTACGAGATATACTTGTCAAATCTGATATCACCAGCCCTAGAGATACCACAACTTTTTTGAGCACAAAGAAAGGGTGCATTAGATGCACTTGTACCACGTGCCAGTATCTAGTAGCTGGGGATCAATTCCCGCATCCACTCACGGGTAGGCCTATATTTATTAAACACCGATTAACATGTTCATCTAAATATGTGATCTACCAGTTGATGTGCCCCTGTGGGCTGTCATACGTAGGTAAGACTGAACGTATGTTCAAGGAGCGGATGGCAGCCCACAGGTCGGCCATCAAGGCAGCGATTAATACAGGGCAAAGCGACCAACCAGTCACCCGACACTTTGTGACAGCTAGGCACCCATTGGTGTCGGTGCGATATCGCATGATAGACCATGTACCCCACTCTATACGCGGGGGCAATCGTGGTCTACGCTTACTGCAATTGGAAACACGCTGGATACATATGCTGGGCACTCTTCAGCCCAAGGGGCTTAATGAGCACCTGGGTTTAAATTGTTTCCTGTAGGTCTTTGCCTTTAAATATGCTCAGCCGTTGGCTGTATGGGTTAGTGTTTATCTCTGTCTGTGATTCTCTGCCTGTAGGAATTGTAGGTTAAAACTTGTTTCTATAGCACTGTATGTATATATGCATGTAGGTATTATAGCCAGTGATGTTGTTATCTACTGTAGATTTGATTATTATCTCTACATGTCATGTTACGCTCTCTGTGTTATTTGTTGTTCCCTGTAGCTATGGTGATGGGGAGCACGATGATTACGCATCAATTGATGATGTCATGCCGCACGCGCCGCCCGGCTGGGAACTCGTCCTTCCAACGGAGCTGATGATTGTCACGGGTGTATGATATGGGTATATAGGTAAGTGTTATTGTTATGACT
Organism: Pseudophryne corroboree; assembly: GCF_028390025.1. NCBI lineage: Eukaryota > Metazoa > Chordata > Amphibia > Anura > Myobatrachidae > Pseudophryne > Pseudophryne corroboree. The sequence continues at coordinate 140,700,130 of NC_086447.1, forward strand.
TATTGATACCTGACGAAAGTGCCACAATAAAGGGCACTGAAACGTTGTACCTTCATGTGCTGTAAAGAGTGATTTGTTCAGACGCCAGGAGTGCCGCATACATGTATAGCTGTGAATTGGATTTTACATGCGGGCACCCGACGCAGCATATTTGCATAAGAAAAGAGCCGGACATTGAAACTTGTTTATATATATATATATATATATATATATATACACATACATACACTGCTCAAAAAAATAAAGGGAACACTAAAATAACACATCCTAGATCTGAATGAATTAAATATTCCTATTAAATATTTTGTTCTTTACATAATTGAATGTGCTGACAGCAAAATCACACAAAAATTATCAATGGAAATCAAATTTATTAACCCATGGAGGTCTGGATTTGGAGTCATACTCAAAATTAAAGTGGAAAAACACACTACAGGCTGATCCAACTTTGATGTAATGTCCTTAAAACAAGTCAAAATGAGGCTCAGTAGTGTGTGTGGCCTCTACGCGCCTGTATGACCTCCCTACAACGCCTGGGCATGCTCCTGCTGAGGTGGCGGATTGTCTCCTGAGGGATCTCCTCCCAGACCTGGACTAAAGCATCCGCCAACTCCTGGACAGTCTGTTGGTGGATGGAGCGAGACATGATGTCCCAGATGTGCTCAATTGGATTCAGGTCTGGGGAACGGCGGGCCAGTCCATAGCAGCAATGCCTTCGTCTTGCAGGAACAGCTGACACACTCCAGCCACATGAGGTCTAGCATTGTCGTGCATTAGGAGGAACCCAGGGCCAACCGCACCAGCATATGGTCTCACATGGGGTCTGAGGATCTCATCCCGGTACCTAATGGCAGTCAGACTACCTCTGGCGAGCACATGGAGGGCTTTGCGGCCCCCCAAAGAAATGCCACCCCACACCATTACTGACCCACTGCCAAACCGGTCAGGCTGGAGGATGTTGCAGGCAGCAGAACGTTCTCCTTGGAGTCTCCAGACTCTGTCACGTCTGTCACATGTGCTCAGTGAGAACCTGCTTTCATCTGTGAAGAGCACAGGGCGCCAGTGGTGAATTTGCCAATCTTGGTGTTCTCTGGCAAATGCCAAACGTCCTGCACGGTGTTGGGCTGTAAGCACAACCCCCGCCTGTGGACGTTGGGCCCTCATACCACCCTCTTGGAGTCTGTTTCTGATCGTTTGAGTAGACACATGCACATTTGTGGCTTGCTGGAGGTCATTTTGCAGGGCTCTGGCAGAGCTCCTCCTGTTCCTCCTTGCACAAAGGCGGAGGTAGAAGTCCTGCTGCTGGGCTGTTGCCCTCCTACGGCCTCTTTCACATCTCCTGATCACTGGCCTGTCTCCTGGTAGTGCCTCCATGCTCTGGACACTACACTGACAGACACAGCAAACCTTCTTGCCACAGCTCGCATTGATGTGCCATCCTGGATGAGCTGCACTACCTGAGCCACTTGTTTGGGTTGTAGACTCCGTTTCATGCTACCACTAGAGTGAAAGCACCGCCAGCTTCCAAAAGTAACCAAAACATCAGCCAGAAAGCATAGGAGCTGAGAAGTGGTCTGTGGTCACCACCTGCAGAACAACTCCTTTATTGGGGGTGTCTTTCTAATTGCCTATAATTTCCACCTGTTGTCTATTCCACTTGCACAACAGCATGTGAAATTGATTGTCAATCAGTGTTGCTTCCTAAGTGGACAGTTTGATTTCACAGAAGTGTGATTGACTTGGAGTTACATTGTGTTGTTTAAGTGTTCCCTTTTAATTTTTTGAGCAATATATATATATATATATATATATACACACACACACACATATCCACCAAAAGAAGCTAACTCCCAGCTAGGGAGAAAGACACACGGCACTGCAGGTTTTAAATATCAAACAGGTTTTCTTCAAAGTTTCGGGACCCGTAGTCCCGTCGTCAGGAATTACATACAAAAGTAACACAGTGCTGGGCTTACCTTATATCCTCAAGTGTTCCTCCCCTCTCTCCATTCCGACAGGCAGCGCCGGGACCGGGAGCGCGGGTGGCCAGATCACTTGGGCGTCGCTGCCGGATGATGTCACCTGCACACAGAGTTGTGCGTTGCCAGGCAACTGCATACGCTGCTCACCGCTGCCAGCGCTGTCTGAAAACCAGGAAGGGGAGAGAGTGCATGAAATGAATAAAAATTGAAACAATGAGAAAAACGTACCACAAAACAATAGTATCCACTAATTAAAATAGATCACTAAAATACTGAGGGTACTTAATATATGAGTAAACATATGAAATCAGATCGCACAGGTGAAAAATTAATACTAAAGACAGAATATTGAGGCAGAAATTGGAATTCAACGCTAAACATATATTTAAATTAATGAGTTCCACGCAATACGGTCATTAACACCATGTGAAGTAACAGTATTAAGTCTGAAAATCCAGGATGCTTCCAACCGTCTTAGAGCTTTCATACAATCACCGCTTTTGTTTGAATGAGAAATGTGATCGAAAATCATATACAGTAGGTGAGTGAAGAAAGGGAATGTTTCTGATCTTTAAAGTGCACCGTAACTGGTTGGTCCATTGGTTTGCCACACAATGCTGCCTTAATGGCTGAACGGTGGAGCGCCATACGCTCTTTAAATTTTCTTGTTGTCATTCCTACATGATATAACTTGCACGGGCATATAATTATGTATATGACAAACCGGGAATCACATGAAAGAGCATGTGTGATCTTGTAAGAACAGTCATTATGGGCTGACGAAAAGCAGAGCCAGTTAATGGCCCTCATTCCGAGTTGATCGGTCGCAAGGCGAATTTAGCAGAGTTACACACGCTAAGCCGCCGCCTACTGGGAGTGAATCTTAGCTTCTTAAAATTGCGACCGATGTATTCGCAATATTGCGATTACTAACTACTTAGCAGTTTCAGAGTAGCTTCAGACTTACTCTGCCTGTGCGATCAGTTCAGTGCTTGTCGTTCCTGGTTGACGTCACAAACACACCCAGCGTTCGCCCAGGCACTCCCACCGTTTCTCCGGCCACTCCTGCGTTTTTTCCGGAAACGGTAGCGTTTTCAGCCACACGCCCCTGAAACGCCGTGTTTCCGCCCAGTAACACCCATTTCCTGTCAATCACATTACGATCGCCGTAGCGATGAAAAAGCCGTGAGTAAAATTACTTTCTACATAGCAAAGTTACTTGGCGCAGGCGCAGTGCGAACATTGTGCATGCGTACTAAGCGGATTTTCATTGCGATGCGATGAAAAATACCGAGCGAACAACTCGGAATGAGGGCCAATAAAAATGTGCAGGTCTCGCACTTTATACCAGTTAGTTTAATGGTCAATTTTTTTTACAAGATATGTCCGTGTGAACAAGATGATCCCTGCAAGTTTCGACCCCTCCGATAGCAAGCCATAGGACGTACATCTCTGAAACAAGGTAATGTTGTGTCAGAAGACACAATGGGCCAAAGGGCTTTACTAGCTTTTGGTATACGTGCACTGGCAACATCAAATGTAGTTGTCCATGGAAGAACTCCAGTTTTAGTTTTCTTAGTTGATGAATGAAGGAGCTCATTTCTATCAAGTACGATTACTCACGCTTTAGTGTGCAAAAGTCTCTGCAGATTGTAGCCCCTGTCTCGAAATTTATTAATTACTTTGTCCAATTGGCCCGGTAATTCACTCCTATTACTGCTAATATGGGCAACCTGCAGCATTTGTGAGTAGGTAAGCCCATTTTTAAGAGGAGGTGGATGATGACTACTTTACAAAAGCAAAGTGTTCCGATCCATTTCTTTATTGTACACAGATGTGGAGAACTGTCCATTAATAAATCCTATTTCAACATCCAAGAAAGAGATGATGTCACAACTCCACTTACAGGTAAATTTAATGGGATTGCTAAGCAAATTGATCATCAATGTGATAAAAGTATAATGCCCACCTGTCCACAACATGAACAGGTCATCTATATACCTGCAAAACAACTTGATGTGATGTTGATGATGACCAGAAAAGAACATGAGCTCTTCTTGTTTAAGCACGAAAACATTGGCATAAGAAGGTGCAACGGCTGATCCCATGGCACACCGGACTGTTGTAAATACATATTGCCATCAAAAGATAAATAGTTCCTAGTAAGAATTAAATTGAACAATTGTAGGAACAATCCAACATTATAATTATTATCCTTTATTTATATGGCACCACAAAGGTTCCGCAGCGCTCAATTACAGAGTACATAATCAAAACAGGAAAACAGCAACTTACAGTTGACGACAATATAGGACAAGTACAGGATAAATAAATATAGCTACATCAGCAGATGACACTGAAATAAGTATTAGGTGGCAGAAAACTGCTGGATTTGGTGCAGTTGAAGATTATTAAAGTAAGAAAAAGGATAAGCACATGAGGGAAGAGGACCCTGCTCGTGAGAGCTTATATTCTAAAGTGGAGGGGTAGACAGACAGTGGTGACACAGATGGGGTACATAGAGAGCGTGGAACAGAGGGTTAGGATGAGATTTGGCTGTGTTTGGTGAAGAATTGGCTTTTGAGAGCCCGTTTGAAGTTTTGTAGAGAGGTCGAGAGTCTGAGGGGGAGAGGTAGGGAATTCCAGAGAAGTGGTGCAGCACCTGAAAAATCTTGGAGGTAGGAGTGGGAGGAAGTAATCCGTAGGCAGGAGAGTCGGCATGCATTAGCCGAGCGAAGAGGACGGGTGGGAAGGTAAAGGGATATAAGGTCAGAGATGTAGTTGGGAGAGGAGTGGGTGAGGGCTTTGTAAGCAAGTGTGAGAAGCTTGAAATGGATTCTGAAAGGGAAGGGAAGCCAGTGAAAGTCTTGTAGGAGAGGAGAGGTGGGCATAGTGCGTTTGGTGAGGAAAATGAGCCGGGCAGCAGCATTGAGGATAGATTGGAGTGGAGAGTGGTATTTGTCAGGAATACCAGTCAGGAGGAGATTACAGTAGTCCAGTATTGAGATGACCAGTGAGTGGATAAGAGTCTTAGTAGCATCCTGGGTAAGAAAGGGTCTGATCCTGGAAATATTTTTTAGATGAAAGCGGCAGGTTTGTGAGAGTCAAGGATTACTCCAAGACAGCACACTTGGGGGCTAGAGGAGATAGTAGTGCCATCAATAGATAATTAGATTGTAGGAGGTGAGGTAATGTGGGAGGGAGGGAAGATGATCAGCTCGGTCTTAGACATGTTAAGTTTAAGAAAGCGCTGGGACATCCAAACAAAGATAGCAGAAAGACAGTTGGAGATACGAGTGAGGAGAGCAGGGGAGAGGGCTGGAGAGGAAAGATAGATTTGAGTGTCATCATTATAGAGATGATATTGGAAACCACTTGTATGGATTCTTATAAAAGAGATGTACAAAAGTTTAAGAAAACAAAACTACAGACTGTCCAACAAGATTATGATACTAATAATGTCTACATATGGTTTGACCGCCACTGAACCTGCCAACTATTACCAGCAATGTTCCAGGAACGAGTGACAGCGATCTCGTTGGCATGGAGTCTGATGAATCCACCACTAGTCGCAAACCCCCTTTAGGGGTAACCACCTGCTGCGCTGCAGGATCAAAAACTCCAGGACCCGCTGCGTCGGCCAAAACCAAAGAAACTGGAAAGCAGATGGCCCGAAAGTAAATCTGATCATTAATTTATCCAGGCATCCACTTACTGATAATGAGGAATTCTTGTTAAATCATGGCTTATCTTTTGTACCAACAGTTGCTCACAACAGCTTTAACTGGCAAATTGATCTACATCGTTTTAATGGAAAACTTTGGCTCAAATAATTTTTTCATGAGAAACCATCCATCCTAGCCACAGATCCCATTTCTAAGTTTGTTCAAATATGTTCAAAATCTCATTTTGACCCTCCATCTACGAACTCTAGCATAAAAATGTATAGTAGACCGCCCGACGAGTCCATGTCTCGATACATAGCTGCTCCACCAAAAAGTCATTCTAATCTATCTAATGCTCAATGGAATGCTTTGAAAACTTTAAAAGATGATAGGAGCATCACCATTAGACCGGGTGACAAAGACGGCGGCATTGTCATACAAAATGTGGAGGATTATCGCAGAGAGGCATTACGTCAATTATCTGATCAATCAGTATATAAATACTGACAAATGATCCCACAGCAAAATTTCAGAAGGAATTAGATCACATCTTGCAAGAATCATTCAAGTCTCATCTCATTAATCAAAATTTGCTGTCTGCGCTCATGCAATCAGAACCTATTACACCGATACTGTATACCCTCCCTAAGATCCACAAACAATTAGTGGATCCTTCTGGTCGCCCCATTGTTTCATCTCGTGAAAGCTTATACCAACCTATATCCAGGTTTCTTGACATGCTGCTGCAGCTACATATTTATTTATTTATTTATTACCAGTTATTTATATAGCGCACACATATTCCGCAGCGCTTTACAGAGAATATTTTGGCCATTCACATCAGTCCCTGCCCCAGTGGAGCTTACAATCTATATTTCCTACCACATGTACACACACACACATTCACGCTAGGGTTAATTTTGTAGGGAGTCAATTAACCTACCAGTATATTTTTGGATTGTGGGAGGAAACCGGAGTACCCGGAGGAAACCCACGCAAGTACGGGGAGAATATACAAACTCCACACAGTTAGAGCCATGGTGGGAATCGAACCCATGACCTCAGTGCTGTGAGGCAGTAATGCTAACCATTACACCATCCGTACTGCAGATGGTTGTATCTTTTAAATAAAAAGGGCTCTTGACATATCGTCAAGAGCCCTTTTTATTTAAAAGATACAACCAATTTCTTGAATTTATTGCAAGGCATTTCCATTGTTCCCAATTATATGATTATGTGTGTGATGGACGTCAAAAGCCTATATACATCCATTCCGCATTCTGGTGGGCCATGGAGGCGTTGACTAGAGACCATATTGATGATCTGAACCTCGATGTTGGATTGTTCCTACAATTGTTAAATTTAATTCTTACTAGGAGCTATTTCTCTTTTGATGGCAATATGTATTTACAACAGTCCGGGTGTGCCATGGGATCGGCTGTGGCACCTTCTTATGCCAATGTTTTCATGTTTAAACAAGAAGAGCTCATGTTCTTTTCTGGTCATCATCAACATCACATCAAGTTGTTTTGCAGGTACATAGATGACCTGTTCATGTTGTGGACAGGTGGGCATGATACTTTTATCATATTGATGATCAATTTACATAGCAATCCCATTAAATTTACCTGTAAGTGGAGTCATGACATCATCTCTTGTTTGGATGTTAATTAACAAATTTTGAGACAGGGGCTACAATATGCAGAGACTTTTGCACACTAAAGCGTGAGTAATCGCACTTGATAGAAATGAGCTCCTTCATTCATCAACCAAGAAAACTAAAACTGGAGTTTTTCCATGGACCACTACATTTGATGTTGCCAGTGCACGTATACCAAAAGCTAGTAAAGCCCTTTGGCCCATTGTGTCTTCTGACACAACATTACCTTGTTTCAGAGATGTATGTCCTATGGCTTGCTATAGGAGGGGCCGAAACTTGCTGGATCATCTAGTTCACACGGACATATCTGATAAAAAATTGACCAATAAACGAACTGGTATAAATGCCTAAGTGCGAGACCTGCAAATTTTTATTAACTGGCTCTGCTATTCATCATCCCATAATGACTGTTCTTACAAGATCACACATGCTCTTTCATGTGATTCCCGGTTTGTCATATACATAATTATATGCCCGTGCAAGTTATATTATGTAGGAATGACAACAAGAAAATGTAAAGAGTGAATGGCGCTCCACCGTTCAGCCATTAAGGCAGCATTGTGTGGCAAACCAATGGATCAACCAGTTGCGGTGCACTTTAAAGATCAGAAACATTCTCTTTCTTCACTCACCTATATTATTATCGATCACATTCCCCATTCAAACAGAAGCGGTGATTGTATGAAAACTCTATTACGGTTGGCTCCTAAATATCATTTTTAAAACACAGCCTGTGGCATAGCAGTTAGGAGCAGATTGGCTGGTACTTTATATCCAGCGACTTTATCTCCATCCAAGACTTAGTAAAAAGGCCCCTTAATACTGTTACTCCACATGGTCTTAATGACCGTATTGCGTGGAACTCGTTAATTTAAAGATATGCTTAACGTTGAATTCAAGTTTTTGCCTCAATAGTTTGTCTTTAGTATTGATTTTTCACCTGTGCGATCTGATTTCATATGTTTACTCATAAATGAAGTACCCTCAGTATTTTAGTGATCTATTTTAATTAGTGGATACTATTGTTTTGTGGTACGTTTTGCTCATTGTTTCACTTTTTTTTTATTTCATGCACTCTCTCCCCTTCCTGGTTTTCAGACAGCGATGGCAGCGGTGAGCAGCGTTTGTGGTTGCCTGGCAACGCACAACTCTGTGTGCAGGTGACATCATCCGGCATTGACGCCCACATGATCTGGACACCCGCGCTCCCGGTCCCGGCGCTGCCTGTCGTAATGGAGAGAGGGGATGAACACTTGGGGATATAAGGTAAGCCCAGCACTGTGTTACTTTATGTATGTAATTCCTGACGACGGGACTACGGGTCCCGAAACGTTGAAGTAAAACTGCTTGATATTTAAAACCTGCAGTGCCGTGTGTCTTTCTCCCTAGCTGGGAGATAGCTTCTTTTGGTTTGCAATTTCCTAGAAGGGCATGCAGGTACTTTATCTGAGTTTAGGGAGTGCCGATCCATTGCATACATATATATATATATATATATATATATATTCCCATAGGTGCGGCACTCATGCTTGTCACATGAACAAAAAACAGACTGCAGTCCTGTATACTTCAATGTTTCAATTTATCGTTCAAATTGTCATCAGGAAATAACACAAGGCGGGAAAACCTCCAACGCCACCAGTGCGTGACCCACGCTGACGTCATTAACAATTGACCATCAGGAACTGAGATAATCACAGCGTGGGTATAATTACCATAGCAACCATGATAATCATAGTGACACAAAACATATATTAAAAGATACAAAAATTACATTAAAGACACACTGTGTGTACTTGATAAAAAATAAACAGTAAAAATGACACGAGAGAAGGCACAAACAGCAGTTATTACGGCTGAAAATTAATAGCTGATACATACGGAATCTCTCAGTCAAATAGAGACTGCAATAGGAGCAAACAGAAACATTTGTATCAACAAAACGCTGCTACATTACTAAGATACAAACAAAGTAACTATCCATATATCTACTCAAAAAACCAGTACTGAACACAAATGATTCTCAAAAATGCTTACAACAGAGTATAATTTTACAGTATTGTAATAGTGAGCTTAACGCAAACTGGAGTATGATATGCTTTTATTTAACCCCTTGGGTGCAATTTAGACGATGTATCCAGCTTGCCTCTAAACGTAACAACTGTAATGATCTATTACCCCCACCTATATTAGGTAAAACCGTATCAATCATCCAGTACCGAAAACTTGTTAATGCATGGTGATGCTCAGAGAAATGTCGGGCTACAGGTTGGTCACTAGTCCCTGAAGCAATAGCCGCTCGAATGGCCTTCCTATGATTTCCCATACTGTTGAAGTATACAGGACTGCAGTCTGTCTTTTTCATGTAACAAGCATGAGTGCCGCAACTATTGGACAATATTGACTTTATTCTGTGAAGGCACCAGCGACAGATATTTAGGAAGGCTTACTGGGAGTGCTGGAGCACGGTATATATATATATATATATATATATATACAGTATATATATATATATATATATATACATACATACATACATACACACACACACACACACACACACACACACACACACAGATGTTTGAGTAAGAGCATTATTCCAGAGACACCAGGAGTGCTGCACCGCGTTGTATTCTATTGATGAGTTATGAGCGGGAACCCGGTACATTACATAATCATATTGGGAGAGCGGGACCCATTGTGGATAAAAGATACGTATTTAAACAGTAAAAAAATACTCTTCTTATGCGCTACTAAATTTAACCCAATGGATGGTTCAAAGTAGGCTGCTCTTCTCACTAAGTTCCCTGCTAGCAAGAACTGAAACAAACGGAATATATAACTATAGCGAGTTAGCGCCTGAATGTTAAAGGTGTAATTAGGTTTTACATTATTGTTCACCTTACACCCTAACAGAGTGTTCCATCTTTTTCCCATATATTAAAAGTAATTCTCACATAAAATATACATAATAAAACAGTGTCCGCATTTTGACAGAAAATCCTTCTCCCAAGTTCTTGTTAGGAAGACCAAGGATCACAATTGTGAGAAAACTCAACGCGCTTTGTCTCTTGCCAAAACTTCATCAGGGGTATATCTTTAAATGAAAAATAGTTCTATAATACAGTTGTGGGTGTATATATTGTACAAACACTCTAGTACGATCAATGAGACATGAGACTCTTTTTTTCAAATCATTAAAACCTGGCTTTCTAACAGGTATGAGAACATCAGATAATTTGGTCAAACTGGTAAAGGTGAATTCCAAGAGACTATTACTCCGGTGATCTCAGGTGATCAGATCTGATCTGATGTAATATTTACGTGTGCGCCCCACACGAAAATAATACCTTGTCCTATTTTAAGCGGAGCTGTCTGACCACTCCCCCCTCATTGGTCCTGCCCCTCGCATTACCTGGGCCCAGAAAAACCTCTCGGTGCCCCTGGCCCTGGTAGACATACAACTAGATGTAATAAATAATCGGTTGTAAACGCCAGAATATTGCAAGAATAACTCAGCAAGACTTATGTGATTTTAAAACTGAAGTTTAGTAAGACACATGTGGCCATAAATGGATTCAAAACCTACTGTATATGAAACATTAATGTTTATAATATAATATTATACAGTGGGGGAACAATGCTCCGTCTGCCTGCTGCAACAGGGGGAGGCAGCGGCACTCAATAGGAACAGGCAGTGACAGGGCCGGACTGGCCATCTGGCAGTTCTGGCTAATGCCAGAAGGGCTGATGGCCAGATGGGCCAGTCCAGGCGAGCAGTAGCCAGGAGTTGCTAGTTAGGAAACACTTGTAGTGCAGCTTGTCAGCGGCCATCTAACCGAAGCCCCGCCCACCCGCGGTTCTATCCACAGGGCATAGGCTAGTGGTATGTCATTCATGCCCCCACATTGTGATTGCTGTGACTCTCTCCCTGCGCCCTGCTCCGCCCCCAACATGAAAGGCTAGTTAGTTTCTAGAGGCTGCAGTCCGCACTTCTCCCTTCTCCTCCCTCCTCCTCCTCCCTTAATCCGAATCCTAAGCCAGCACCAGCCGCCTTCCTGCTTACCATGTTCCTCCCCTCTGCCTCAGCTACTCTTTCATTTTATGTTTGTGTCTCCCCTCATGGCACCAATGAGTTCAATCTGCGTCACTCTCCCCCAAAACATCCGCCGCTACCCCCCTTTCCCACCCGCAGCCCCCCACATTTGTGGCCAGCACCCTCCCCCTCTCGCGGCCTCCCATCTGCGGCAACCCCTCTTCCCCACCCACAGCAACCCCCATCCCCCACCTGCGACCCCCCATCCTACCCGGAACCCTGCAGGGACCTCTAGGTGGTCTTCACTTGGGTAATGATCACATGTAAGAAGGTAGGCATGTCTCCTTCATTTTTCCTTGACAAAAAATTGTATAAAATGTTTTAAATGTTGGAACTCAATATGTGCCACACTTTTGGAATGCCGCCTATTACACTTCTGTTTTTGAAGGCGGCTTTGACTTCCCAGGAAATCACCCAGTTTACCTTCTATTTCTTTGAGTGGAGTGCCTGTCTAATTAGCGATTATAATAAGATTTTAAACCTACTTGTAAATCTTTTTCTCGTAGTCCGTAGAGGATGCTGGGGACTCCGTAAGGACCATGGGATAGACGGGCTCCGCAGGAGACATGGGCACTTTAAGAAAGACTTTAGGTCTGGGTGTGCACTGGCTCCTCCCTCTATGCCCCTATTCTAGACCTCAGTTAGAGAAACTGTGCCCAGAGGAGACGGACAGTACGAGGAAAGGATTTTTGTTAATCCAAGGGCAAGATTCATACCAGCCACACCAGTCACACCGTATAACTTGTGTATCTATTAAACAGTTAACAGTATGAAAAAACAACGTAGCATCAGTCCAACTTAATGAAACTATAACATAACCATTATGTAAGCAAAACTATATACAAGTCTCGCAGAAGTAGTCCGCACTTGGGACGGGCGCCCAGCATCCTCTACGGACTACGAGAAAAAGATTTACCGGTAGGTTTAAAATCTTATTTTCTCTAATGTCCTAGAGGATGCTGGGGACTCCGTAAGGACCATGGGGATTATACCAAAGCTCCCAAACGGGCGGGAGAGTGCGAATGACTCTGCAGCACCGAATGAGCAAACCTTAGGTCCTCCTCAGCCAGAGTATCAAACTTATAGAACTTTGCAAAGGTGTTTGAACCCGACCAAGTAGCAGCTTGGCACAGTTGTAGTGCCGAGACCCCTCGGGCAGCCGGCCAAGACGAGCCCACCTTCCTAGTGGCATGGGCCTTGACCGTTTTTGTAACGGCTATCCAGCCGTAGAATGCGTCTGCTGAATCATGTTACAGGTCCAGCGAGCAATAGTCTGCTTCGAAGCAGGGGCGCCAACCTTGTTGGCTGCATATAGGACAAACAGTGCTTCTGTTTTCCTGACGCTAGCCATTCTGGCCACATACATTTTCAAAGCCCTGACTACATCAAGGGACTCGGAATCCTCCAAATCTCGTTTAGCCACAGGCACCACAATAGGTTGGTTCATATGAAAAGATGACACCACCTTAGGCAAGAATTGAGGACGGGTCCGCAATTCCGCCCTATCCATATGGAAAACCAGATAGGGGCTTTTATGAGACAAAGCCGCCAATTCAGACACTCGCCTAACCGAAGCCAAGGCTAATAACATGACCACCTTCCAAGTGAGATATTTTAACTCCACCGTTTGATGTGGTTCAAACCAGTGCGACTTAAGGAAACTCAACACCACGTTAAGGTCCCAAGGCGCCACCGTAGGTATAAAAGGAGGCTGAATATGCAGCACTCCCTTCACAAAAGTCTGTACTTCTGGGAGAGAAGCCAATTCTTTTTGAAAGAAAATGGATAAGGCCAAAATCTGAACCTTAATGGAGCCTAATTTTAGTCCCAAATTCACTCCAGTCTGTAGAAAGTGAAGGAAACGGCCCAGATGGAATTCTTCCGTAGGAGCATTCCTGGCCTCACACCAAGAAACATATTTTCGCCATATCCGGTGATAATGTTTCGCTGTCACGTCTTTCCTAGCCTTTATCAGAGTAGGAATGACCTCATCCGGAATTCCCTTTTCCGCTAGGATCTGGCGTTCAACCGCCATGCCATCAAACGCAGCCGCGGTAAGTCTTGGAACAGACATGGCCCCTGTTGTAACAGGTCCTGTCTTAGAGGAAGAGGCCACGGATCTTCTGTGAGCATTTCCAGCAGATCCGGATACCAGGTCCTTCGTGGCCAATCTGGAACAATGAGAATTGTTCTCACTCCTCTTTTTCTTATTATTCTCAACACCTTGGGTATGAGATGAAGAGGAGGAAACACATAGACCGACTGGAAAACCCACGGTGTCACTAGGGCGTCTACTGCTACCGCCTGAGGGTCTTTTGATTTGGCGCAATACCTCTGTAGCTTTTTGTTGAGGCGGGACGCCATCATGTCTATCTGGGGCAGTCCCCACTGACTTGCAATCTGTGCGAAGACTTCCCGATGAAGTCCCCACTCCCCTGGATGCAGGTCGTGTCTGCTGAGGAAGCCTGCTTCCCAGTTGTCCACTCCCGGAATGAACACTGACAGTGCGCTTACATGATTTTCCACTCAGCGAAGAATCCTGGTGGCTTCCGCCATTGCCACTCTGCTCCTTATGCCGCATTGGCGGTTTACATGAGCCACTGCGGTGATATTGTCTGACTGGATCAGAACTGGTTGGTCGCGAAGTAAGGTCTCCGCTTGACGTAGGGCGTTGTATATGGCCCTCAGTTCCAGGATGTTGATGTGAAGACAAGTCTCTTGACTTGTCCAAAGTCCTTGGAAGTTTCTTCCCTGTGTGACTGCTCCCCACCCTCTGAGGCTTGCGTCCGTGGTCACCAGGATCCAATCCTGAATGCCGAACCTGCGGCCTTCCAAAAGGTGAGCACTCTGCAGCCATCACAGGAGAGATACCCTGGCCCTGGGGGACAGGGTGATCAGCTGATGAATTTGTAGATGTGACCCGGACCACTTGTCCAATAGGTCCCATTGGAAAGTCCTTGCATGGAACCTGCCGAAGGGAATGGCTTCATATGTTGCCACCATTTTTCCCAGGACTTGAGTGCAATGATGCACTGACACTTGTTTTGGCTTCAATAGGTTCTTGACTAGAGTCATGAGTTCCTGAGCTTTTTGTATCGGAAGAAAAACCCTTTTCTGGTCTGTGTCCAGAATCATGCCCAAGAAGGTCAGACGAGTCGTAGGAACCAGCTGTGACTTCAGGATATTGAGAATCCAGCCGTGTTGCTGTAACACCTTCAATGAAAGTGACACGCTGTTCAGTAACTTCTCTCGTGATCTCGCTTTTATGAGGAGATCGTCCAAGTATGGGATAATTGTGACACCCTGCTTGCGCAGGACCACCATCATTTCCGCCATTACCTTGGTGAAAATCCTCGGGGCCGTGGAAAGCCCAACCGGCAACGTCTGAAATTGGTAATGACAATCCTGTATCACAAATCTCAGGTACGCCTGGTGAGGTGGATAAATGGGGACATGAAGGTATGCATCCTTTATGTCCAGAGATACCATAAAATCCCCCCCTTCCAGGCTGGCGATGACCGCTCTGAGCGATTCTATCTTGAACTTGAACCGTTTTAAGTATAGGTTCAGGGATTTTAAATTCAATATGGGTCTGATCGAACCGTCCGGTTTCGGAACTACAAACAGGGTTGAGTAGTATCCCTTCCCTCTCTGAAGCAGGGGAACTTCGACCACCACTTGTTGAAGACACAATTTGTGAATAGCATTTAACACTATCTCCCTTTCTGGGGGAGAAGTCGGTAGAGCCGATTTTAAAAACCGGTGAGGAGGCACCTCTTCGAATTCCAGCTTGTATCCCTGAGAAACAATTTCTATTGCCCAGGGATCCACCTGTGAGTGAACCCAGATGTGGCTGAAAAGACGAAGATGTGCCCCGACTGGGGCGGACTCCCTCAGCGGAGCCTTAGCATCATGCAGTGGATTTTGCAGAGGCCGGGGACGACTTCTGTTCCTGGGAACTAGCTGTGCTCTGCAGCTTTTTACCTCTGCCCTTACCCCTGGCAAGAAAGGACGATCCACGTACTCTTTTGCTTTTATTTGAACGAAAGGACTGCATTTGATAATGTGGCGCTTTCTTAGGTTGTGAGGGAACATAAGGCAAAAAAATTGATTTACCTGCCGTAGCTGTGGAGACAAGGGGCAATATTTACTAATATTCGTGTTTGAGTCGGTTTGTGTAGTGTTTAAACTCGTTTTGTATCGGGTGCATTTTCATGCAACTTTTTGAATCCATATACGCATAGTTACGAAGCAGTCGATTTTATTGTTTTCGTGTTTTCCGATGTCGATGCCAGTCGGGTTTTTTTGGCACATTTACGGCCGTCATTGCCGTTTGTGTATGTGTTTTTGTTGTATTTGCTGGTTTTTTTCCTAAGTTAAACGTGGCAGGGTTTATTTTTTCCAGCGGCCGCATTTTCACTTTCAGTTTCGATTTTCATCCCCGTTCGTGATTGGTTGTGTTTCAGATGGTAGGAGTGTCTGTGCGCAACCATATAAATACGCCCCAAACCGTCCGCACCTCGTGGTTTAGTTAGTGGTGAGGAGGAGGGAGGTTGTGCTGTGGAGGTAGGTGAATTTGTGGTTTGAAGAGGAGTGGTGGTAGCGATTTCTGAGTGTGGTATTGTGTTTGAAAGTCGTCTTGTCATTCTTGTTGTCTTGTATTTTGTGGTTTTGTCTCATTTTTAGTCCAAGTTATTTTTCTTTATAGTCTTTTGTCAGTGTGTGTGTGTGTGTGTGTGTGTGTGTGTGTGTGTGTGTGTGTTGTTTAGTAGTAGTGGAGGAGTGTGTTGTTTGTCTTTTTTTTCCCCTGTGTTACCTGTTGAGACACACAATTATGTGTGACTCAGAGGTGGAGGGTGTGAGTGAGGGGGAGGAGGTTGGTCAGGTGGAGGAGGTGAGTGTTAGTGAGGTTAGTGAGGTGGAGGAGGTGAGTGAGGTTGCTGCAGCAGCCTCACGTGATAGTGACAGTCAGAGTGCTCCGCAGCCACGCACCACTACTAAGACTGGGCAGAATGTTAAGTTTAGTTTTGCTGAAAATGTGGCATTGGTGCGTGAGCTGATGAAGTATCAGAGGCAGCTATTTGGCCCTAAGTCCGCCAAGGTGCCAACACGGAGGAAGACGGTGTTGTGGGCAAAAGTAGTTGCTGCTGTAAATAGTGAGGGGGTGGTCAAGCGGACGGAGGACACGTGCCGCAAACGGCCCTATGACATAAAGCGACGTGTCAAGTCCAAAATGGCCAAGTAGACCAAGTCGGCTCGGAAAACCGGTGGTGGGCAGCCCTATATTGCAAGTTATCTGGAGTAAGAGGAGCCCATGCAGAGTGTAATACCTCCAGAAGTTGTATCTGCAACCCATGTCCGGGATTCAGATAGGCCCAGGAAGAATGATGAGCATGTGTATTTGCATTTTTATTTTTTATTTTTATTTTTTGTAATGTGTCATGTGACGTTGCAAATTACTCCCATTTTCAAGTGTGTGTCAGCAAATACATTGTTTTGGTTAATGTTTTATATAAAAGTCAATGTAATATCTTACTTTATTGTATGTCATGTGTTTTTCAGACAGATTTTTTGCATGTGTAGTTTGGACTTGGTGTGTCTCTGACTTGTCCTGCAATAATGTTTTCCTTTTGGGCTTTTAAAAAAAAAAAAATTGTGACTATGTTTTATATTTAAGTGATCCATGTGTTGTTTTTTTAAAAAGTGGTTGTGATGTTAGAGGCTGGAGTACTGGAAAGTGGTTTGGAAACCACTTACATGTGTAATGTCATCTTTAGATAATGTTAATTATTTAATTTAAAAAACAATAATTTTTTTTTTGCTTGTATTTGTACCGTGACACCACACTGCAGTGTAATTTTTTTTTAAATTGCTGCATTTTGTTTTTGCTCATATAGTGGTAATGTGTCTTTGGAGTGCCACATCACAGAGCAAATTAGATATTGCATCTGTAATATTTTTCCTTCCAATACAAAATGAAGTTGTGTTTTTTTTTTTTTTTTTAAAAACCTTTCCTTGAACTTGTGGCCTATGTCAGTGTCCTGTACATGTTTTCCTGTGTTGATGTTGCCATAGTGCATATGTGTTTTGGTCATTTTTTTTTTTTTATATTTCTGGTCCTTATGTTTGTTTTAATTAAAAACCAAGCATTTCTAAAAGAATAAATGTCTATAAGCATAATGGGTGGATGTATACACAATAGCATGATTTTTTACTATAATTCATTTTATACAGTGTCTGAAAAAAGCAGTACTCCTCGTCGGCCAGTAACTCCTATCACATCTGATGATGATGATGCTGCGGAAGCAGGTAAAGTGTCCATTGTAGTATAGGATATGCTTGTAAAGGAATGGGCATAACAAAATTGCACTTTCATTAAAAGGTCCATCAAAAGAAGTATGGAGCAGCAGAAGTGGCACTTCTGTAAGACATCACCACAAAAAACCAGTGCCCGAAAAGAAAGCAAGGTCGTATGTCCCGGCACAAACACAGCAGGCTACCCCGCCACGAAGATTATCGTCCGTATGTTCTGTACCCCCACTCCAAATTTTGGACACACCTCCAAGACATCATCCACACTCCCCTCATCTTGATTGTGAGTATCAAACTGAAAAATATGTGAAAAATGTCAGAACATAATCAAAATCAGTCCTAACCGCATTAAGTCAAAACACATCCAAAAGTAAAATACTTACTGCAGTAAGTAAAAGCTGAAATGGAATCCAAACTAGAAAAAACAAAACAGCTTGGAACTGCGCTTAGCATTTAATTATAGCTTTTTATTCTTTATCACCATAAAAAATATATATAAAAAATGTATATAATTATACAATTACCGGCCGGATTTCTTCTAATATACAATCAACACATAAAATATTTAGTATATCTAAAATACAAATCAATTGCACACAGAGAAATTTCTCTCCTTAAAATATATAAATTTATGCACAATGGGGGAACTCCACTAATTAAGAGAAACTGCCTTTGTAACAGTTTTGACTTCGCAGGCGTCCGTGCAATGTATACTATCTCGTGAACTGTCCGTTCAGTTTATGGAAGAAGGAATGGTAAATTGTTACCTCAATTGTTTAATCATTCCGGGCTGTCCCAAAGATCACAGATGTCAGCACAATAATTATTGGACAGATGTTGTATACTTTTGTCCTTCCTTTAAGCAACGGAATAATTCAGCAGTCTCTGTATATAATATGAGGAAGTTCAGGTGTCAGAGTGTCCATATATCAGCACAACGGCATTCTCCATGCGGTTATATCGAGCTGATAATGAAATCCTCCCTTTAGCCCCAAACTAAATGGCCTTGTCCACATCCAGTAAAGATATGTATGTCCACTTGAGCCATACAGTATGACATTGGGTATAAGATGCTGCAACAAAAAAGCATGTTGGTTTGCTGCAAAAAGTAAGGTTGTTTTTCCAAAAATCACATGTGTGCTTGAGGTAACATTGCAAAATACATATAAAAGCATTACTATGTTTGTTTGAACAAAGCTATAAGGTAACACATTATGTATTCCAATGTGTTTTTATGGTGGAGTATGTGTGAGCTACAATAAAACTAAAGTGTTTGCTTTCACAATTAAGTAACCAGACACATTTGCCTCAAACAGGCATATGTATGTATTTAAGCAATGAGTGATGATGTTGCTAGCCAGAATAGTTGAAAGCAACAGTGAATGACATGTGTTCCATGTGTAGTGATTTTTTAACATTTCACAAACATATGGATAGCTAACGGAGATTTGTTTAACATTTCAGCTTAGAGTCCTGGGAACAACATCCCTCTGCAACAACACCAACACAGTGACATGGAGGAGACAAACATCTTAGAAATGCAGCCATTAATGCAAGGAATGAGCCCCCCAGCACCTGTGAGTACACCACCACAGCAAAGCACACCACCACCACAACACAGCCCAACAACACCAGGAACACAAGGCCCTGATCAGGTGTTTTGGACTATTTGGGCTAGACAGCAGGCCACTAATGAAGATTGCCTGCGTAAGCAGACACAAATGTTTGCAAGCCTACCATCTCACCTCAGAAGAATATCAAGAAATCTGAGTAGACAAAATGAGCAAACAACCAGAATAGGCAATACCATGGAACTCATGCGTACAGATATTACACAGGTCATGGGCAACTTACAGCACATAAAGGAAGAACAGCACAAACAGCAAAGTTATATGAGCATTTTTCGAAACAATCAAAAGATTAATGAAAGTTTATTCCGAATAGTAGACAATCAAAATGCTGCTACACGTGAACTCAATGCCACCCTCACTAACCTGAATGAAACACTCAGATGCATGCACCAACAGCAAACAAGCAGCAGTTCTGGTACGACTACTCCAAATATCACGCCAGTCTCATCACCACCAAGATGGTCCACCAGAGCACGACAACATGACAGTGCTAAAGACAAAGGGCAGGACAAGCAGCCACCCCAAAAAATGTAAAAAAAAAACAAGTTAGACATTTGTGATAAGTAACTCAAAATAGTTAGCAAGTGTTTTT
Organism: Pseudophryne corroboree; assembly: GCF_028390025.1. Taxonomy (NCBI): domain Eukaryota; kingdom Metazoa; phylum Chordata; class Amphibia; order Anura; family Myobatrachidae; genus Pseudophryne; species Pseudophryne corroboree. The sequence continues at coordinate 140,720,068 of NC_086447.1, forward strand.
GTTGCTTAAAAAATATAACACTTAGCTCCTTGATGCTTTTTTCAACATCATTAATTATAAGTGGGCCAAAAAAAAAACATAAATTTAGTACGCACATTTATTCATTAACATTTTTTTTTGGTATTGGAGGAGGGAAATGTTGATGGAGCCACACATACATGTTAGCAGGAAGTAAACTGACCACTTGATTTTTTTCTAATCATTACTCTTTCTAGATTCCAATCATTCTCTTTGCCTGCAGACAATCCAAATTACAATGTTAGTGATACATATCTTAGCTATCTTATCTATACAACATTACAAGAAGAACACAATTGAGTTGCGTAAAAAGCTTGTAATATGTTGCCTTTGTTTTGTTTGTAAAACATTGTCCAAATGAATGTCAGTATTGTTGGGACATGTTTGTGTGTGTTAAAAATTATTAAGCATGTTTTTACACATGATGCTGAAACAAACAAATATGTACTTTTACAACAAAAAAACAAAACTGTGTATAATAATGTATATGTGTGGCAAACTGTGTATTTACTTACACATCATCAAGTTTACAGCATCAAACATTAGGAAATAAATTTGTCCTGATTACAGTAAGTTTGTGAGTCTTAAATATGATGGTGCATCACACATAGGGACACATGTATTCCTCAAGGCTAACATATTATATGTTGAGGAGTGTTTTTTGGGAACACAGGTTCTCAAACTCGGCCCTCAGGAACCCACACAGTGCATGTTTTGCAGGTCTACTCACAGAATCACAAGTGACATAATTAGCTCCACCTGTGAACCTTTTAACATATGTCTGTGAGTAATTCATACACCTGTGCTTCTACTGGGTTAAGAGAAAAACATGCACTGTGTGTGGTCCTGAGAGCCGAGTTTGTGAACCTGTGCATTAGGACGTTACACACAATGATAAAGTGAAATACTAAATGGATGATGTGGGCTTGTAAGAAATTAGCACTGCAAGTTTTCGATCACTTATCCAGACTTAATGCATGCCACTCATAATCTGTTGTTTTGAGATTAAAAATACACACAATACACATGCGACATTTGTTTTTCATATAGCGAGGGTATGTTTGTATGTGTCAAGGAGACTGTCACATTCTGAGTAATGGATTTTGGGGAAAAAAACAAAACATCTATTTATGAATACACAACAAATGAAATAAGCAAACCAAGCTTACCTTAGAAATAGCGATTGATGATCTGTTGCCTAACCTGCCTCCCTACATCAGTACTCCAAGTATCACCAGATGTCTCTAATTCCTCTACTTGCTGGCTGCTTTCTTCCTCCTCCTCCTCCTCCTCCTCAACATGTGGCAGATGTTGTTGCAAACACATGTTATGAAGAAAGCAGCAGCAGAACACAATTTGAGTCACCTTGGAGGGACTATACAACAAAAGGCCACCAGACTTATCCAGACACCGAAACCTAGATTTCAGCACACCAAAACATCTTTCTATCACATTCCGCGTGGACTTATGTGCAATATTGTAATTGTGTTCAGCAGGGGTATCAGGTCGGGACAATGGAGTTAGAAGCCAAGAGAAACAGCCATATCCTCCATCACCTAAAAGACAGATATAGTAACGTGATTCATGTTAAGATACAGCAACACATAAGTAACACACTGTGGGGCAGATGTATTAACCTGTAGAAGGCATAAGGAAGTGAAAAACCAGTGATATGTGCAAGGTAATAAAGGCAGCAGACAATCTGTTCCTAAATGTTAATTTACATATTGGAGCAGATTGGCTGGTGCCTTTATCACCTTGCACAGATCACTGGTTTCTCACTTCCTTATGCCTTCTGCATGTTAATACATCTGCACCTGTATTTGGACAAAGTATACGCAGGCCTACACATATCAAATTACATACCCAGCAGCCATCCATCTGGCATTTGTCCGTCCTCAAACTTATCAAAGAGGGATGACTGACTGAGGATGAAGGAGTCATGGCAGCCCCCAGGGTAACCAGCAACAACACTCATTATTTTGAGATTTGCATCACAAACCACCTGCACATTTGTGGAGTGTTCGAAATGGCGGTTTGTATATATGTGCTGCCTGCCCCTAGGTGGTCTCAGCTGAATGTGTGTGCAATCTATGGCTCCAAGCACATTGGGCATGCCAGCCAGCTCATAGAAATCTACCCTGACGGCATGCCACTGAGACTCCTGGGTAGGGAAGCAGATTGAGGCCTCGATGTGGGGCTGCAAAACAGCCAACACCTGTGTGAACATATTAAAGAACAATAAACATGAGATTTTAGGACAGAACTGGCCACCGAGAAATTAAAACAAACACAAAACAGAAGAGGTCGTTGGGTATACATCACCTGTGTTAAGATTCTGGAAAATGAGGGCTGTGAGATTCCTATGACATCCCCAGACACAGCCTGAAAGCTGCCAGTAGCCAGAAAGTGTAACACAGCCAGGAGTTTGTGCAGGCCTGAGACAGGGCCAGAGCGTGCTGTCTCAGGGTTTAGGCCCAGTTTGACAAGGTCATACAGACGGAAAATGTTGTTACGATTAAGACGGAACATCTGTATGACCTTATCATTGGACAATGTGTTCAAGTTTAAACGCCCCCTAAGAAACCGAGGCCTGCGCAACCTCTGCAGAACCTGTACAACCTGCTGACCATGTTCAGTTTCTTGGCCCTGGGTACTTACAGGCTGATGTCTGAGTCTGAGGAATCCCACAGCACACAAAAGATCACTGGCCCACAGTCCTGCTGCCATTTCTGAGTGTAGGTGTATTGAAATGGGCCTAACATCCTTTTATAGGCATCCTAATTCAGGTGTGAGTGATTTTTTATTTGCAACACATGTAAACACGACTGAAAAAAGCAGGTCTATTTTTTTGCCGCTTTTTTTAACTAATCGCAAAAAAATACGACCGCATTTGAGCACTTAGAGACTAACACCCAAATACGAATGAATAGTGAATTCCCGTATTCTATGAAATAACAGCCGTGTTTGACCGATGGTCTATTCATTCGTATTTCGGAACGTTGTCATTCAAACCATTACGAATAGACAAGACACTGCCGAGATTGGTGCTTAGTGAATTCCCGGATTGGGACTTAGAAAAAAAAACACAAATCGGCCAAACTCGGATTTTTAGTAAATACTGGCCCAGGTCTGAGAGCCCTTCCCCAAACAATTCCTCACCCTTGTAAGGTAAGACCTCCATATGTCTTTTTGAGTCGGCATCACCTGTCCACTGCCGGGACCAGAGGACTCGTCTAGCAGAAATTGACATAGCATTTATTCTGGAACCCAGTAAACTAATGTCTCTTTGAGCATCTCTCATATATAAGACAGCATCCTTTATATGGCCTAGGGTCAATAAAATGGTATCCTTATCTAGGGTCTCAATTTCCGCTGATAAGGAATCTGTCGATGCTGCTACAGCGCTACAAACCCAGGCCGACGCAATTGCCGGTGTGAGTAATGTACCAGAATGTGTGTAAATGGATTTCAAGGTAACCTCCTGCTTGCGGTCAGCAGGATCCTTGAGGGTAGCCGTATCTTGGGATGGCAGCGGTATCTTTTTTAACAAGCATGTCAACGCTTTGTCCACCTTAGGGGAGGATTCCCACCGTATCCTGTCCGTTGGCGGGAAAGGATACGCCATAAGAATCCTTTTGGGAATCTGCAGTTTTTTATCTGGAGATTCCCACGCTTTTTCACATAATTCGTTCAACTCATGTGAGGAGGGAAAAGTTACCTCAGGCTTCTTTCCCTTATACATGTGTACCCTCGTGTCAGGGACAGGGGGTTCCTCTGTGATATGCAACACTTCTTTTATTACAATAATCATATATCGAATACATTTAGCCACTTTTGGCTGTAACTTTGCATCATCGTAGTCGACACTGGAGTCCGAATCCGTGTCGGTATCTGTGTCTCCTATCTGGGATAGTGGGCGCTTCTGAGACCCTGAAGGTCCCGGCGACATAGGGACAGACATGGGTTCACTCCCTGACTGTTCCTTAGCTTCAGCTTTGTCTAATCTTTTGTGCAATAACTCACACTAGCACTTAAAACATTCCACATATCCATCCAGTCAGGTGTCGGCACCACCGACGGAGACCTCACATTCATACGCTCCCCATCCTCCCTAGGTGAGCCTTCTACCTCAGACATGTCGACACACGCGTACCGACACACCACACACACAGGGAACCTCTTGTCTGAAGATAGTTTCCCCACCAGGCCCTTTGGAGAGACAGAGAGAGAGTATGTCAGCACACACCCCAGCGCTATATGACCCTGGAAAAAAAAAAAAAAAATGTTTATCCAGTAGCGCTGTTTATACTTTATATCCGCCAAATTTGTGCCCCCCCCCTCTTAAAACCCCTCTATCGCCGTGTATTAGCAGGGGAGAGTCCGGGGAGCTTCCTTTCAGTGCTGTGCTGTGGACAAAAAATGCCGCTGGTGAGTGCTGAGGGAGAAGACCCGCCCCCTCGGCGGCGGGCTTCTGTCCCGCTCAAAATTCCTGAAAACTGGCAGGGACTCTGTTATATACATGTACAGTGCCAATCTGTACATGTATATACTTATTTTGCCAATGGAGAGGTTTTATTGCTGCCCAGGACACCCCCCCTGCGCCCTGCACCTTTACAGTGACTGCGGTGTGTGAGGTGTATGGGAGCAATGGTGCACAGCTTTACTGCTGTGCGTTATCTCATTGAAGATCATGAAGTCTTCTGCCGCCTCTGAAGTCTTCTTTTCTTCTCATACTCACCCGGCTTCTATCTTCCGGCTCTGCGAGGAGGACGGCGGCGCGGCTCTGGGACGGACGGCGAGGGTGAGACCTGCGTACCAATCCCTCTGGAACTAAGGGTGTCCAGTAGCCTAAGAAACAGAGCCTTGAAACTCACAGAAGTAGGTCTGCTTCTCTCTCCTCAGTTCCTCGATGCAGGGAGTCTGTTGCCAGCAGGCTCCCTGAAAATAAAAAACCTAACAAATATACTTTCTGTCAGGAAGCTCAGGAGAGCTCCCTGGAGTGCACCCATCTCCTCTGGGCACAGTATCAAACTGAGGTCTGGAGGAGGGGCATAGAGGGAGGAGCCAGTGCACACCAGATCTAAATTCTTTCTTAAAGTGCCCAGGTCTCCTGCGAAGCCCGTCTATCCCATGGTCCTTACGGAGTCCCCAGCATCCTCTAGGACATTAGAGAAATATATATATATATATATACTTATTACCAGCTATTTATAGGGGTTGGATATGCCTTGCCAGCACTGAGGATCCCAGCATCCAGCATACCGGCCGCAGGATCCCGGCAGCAGAATGCCAGGAAGGAGGCTCGCTGTGCTCGCCACGCTGCAGGCATGTTGGCGAGCTGCACTCATCACAGGTACAATTCCCACTCTATGGGTGTCGTGGACACCCATGAGTGGGAATAGTCCCTGCTAGTCGGCATGCCAACTGTCAGGTTTTAGAGGAGGGCGGGATGTAGCCGTCTGCATTCGGTCACATAAATACATCCCATTTATATAGTGCACACACATTCTGTAGCGTTATAGAGAGAATATTTGGCCATTCACATCAGTCTCTGCTCCAGTGGAGCTTACACTCTATATTCTCTATCACAAGTACACACACACACACACACACACACACACACACACACACACACGTTAATTTTGTTGTGAACCAGTTAACCTACCAATATATCTTTGGAGTGTGGGAGGAAACCAGAGTACCAGAAAGGAAAAACACAAGCATGGGGAGAATATACACACTCCACACAGAGCCATGGTGAGAACAGAAACCATGACCTCAGTGCTGTGAGGCAGTAATGCTAACCTTTAGACCATATGTGAACAGTGGCAAATTTCCAGTTAGGCACGTACAGTACCTAGGGGTGGCACTTGGATGCTTGTGTTGGTAACATCAGCATAAAAAGTACCAGTAACTGCTAAATATTTCCACTGTACTGTACCATATGCCATCTAGAATGGAGTGTAAATGGGTAGGACAGGCACGCACTGCCCCTGTAAACTGTCCTATTTAATAAATATGTATACATAATAAAAAAATGTCATAGTTAGTGGCCTTTTTATTATTCTATTAAAAATTAGGCAGGCTTGGGATGGCTGTTACTGTTGTGCCTAGAGGCGCCCTCACCCCTAAATCCGCCCCTGTCTGTGATGTCCAGCTATATATCTATAGATAGATATCAAGCTAAATTACATGTACAGGTATATGTATCATCTGCCAGGTCACCTTTATTGCTTCCCCCCTCCTGTTACTGTCCCCTTGTCCGATCCCAGTCCCTTTATACTGTACCCCTCTCATTCCCGAGACTCTCCTTTCCTGTCGCTCTAGTGGAAGAGTGCATATCACACCTAATGTGCATGACGAACATAGTGGAAGCTGTCCGAGTGAAGTGCTTATGTGTTATAATGGGCATTACTACTGTGTGGCATAATGTGTGTGGCATATTATGATTTTAGGGGCCCTAATGTGTAGCATACTATGAACTGGGGATCCTGCTATGTTTTACTATTAGTTTGGGACCCTGTTGTATAGCATGTATGAACTGGTGGCCCTACAGTGCGTCTTACTATGCATTTGGGCCCTGCTGTGTAGTATTGGCCCGGAGGCATGGGATGTGGGCAGTGATATCACTGCATGTTTCGGCATCACTATGTGAATCCGGGCTCAGTGCTTTCCCTTTTCTCTGTGTGTGACCTACACTAGAAGTGTTGGCTTTGCTTAATAGAACCAAACAAATACAAAATGTCTGAATATGGCACATGCATACCTCACAACTGTCCCAATTTTTGTGGGACAGTGCCCTTTGTTTGGGACTGTCCCACCAGCGTCCTGAAGTGTACTGTGGTGTGGGTGGTAAGTTGGGAGGCTCCCTGTCACTTGCTCTGTGCACAGCGTCTATTCACAGGATACAGAGGGGCTGTGGGCATGCCAGCAGCTCACAGAGGGTTTGATATGGCCCCAAAAGGATAAAAATGGGAGGTGTGGCTCACAATTGTGGCATTTATGGGAAGCCACACCCTCTTCTTACTGCAGCCACACCCCTTTTTTGTGCGCGCAGGAGCCCCAATCAGGCCACTGACAATGTGGGAGGTAATCCCCCTGCTGGATGAGCTTTATATTTTAATACAGAGAGTGATATACACTTTTATGTTGTTCTAATGTTCATTATATTTGTAAACGCTTAGACTAAGACATAGGAGAAGTCTGTGCCAGGAGCCAGATACTGAGGCCAAGGTGGGCCTGTGTGCTTTAAATGCCAGGGCCTATTTTTAGTCCCAGTCCGGCCCTGGGCTGTGGGGAGCTGCGCTCCTGTAACCTGTTCCTATAATTAATTTTTGTAGGCGGTATTCGCAAGATCATGCGTGTGCATGCTACCACAAATAGAAGCAGAACAATAGATTGCTGCTGGTATGCTGTGCCACTCCAAGCAGCAATTTATTGCTAATATGCTAATACAGTATGTGCGAGGACACATCTGTACCAGTCTACCTATGTCAGATGCTGCCCTTACTTCTGTCTCACTTGCACATGTTTAGTCATCTAAACATTACATATTACCTTTCCAATTTAAAACATGTTGCCATGAAGACAACAGTCTCCCTCTCTCCCTGTCTGTACGGCTTTAGAAAAAATAAAGATTTCTTAAAAAGAAAAAAATTGGTGTTCCTCACAAGGCTGGGGATGAGAGAGAGTACAATTTGTGTTCACCACATGCAGGCCAAGCAGGATTTATGGCAGTACAACACATATCGTGTATGAGGTGTAGTCCATATACAGTGATGTTCCCGTCAGTCCCTCTTGCTGTATGCTGCTCCACAAACTTCTCTTTGAGCTGCCTTTGATTATCTGAGAAATGCTTTCATCAGTTTTAACTTGGCCCACAGCATTGACTGCATTACTGACCAATAGCCAGAGTTGCTTCTAATACCCTAAGCCTGACCCTGGTTATGAACAGGGTCGGGAACCCGGGACTTGGGGGGTAATTCCAAGTTGATCGCAGCAGGAATTTAGTTAGCAATTGGGCAAAACCATGTGCACTGCAGGGGAGGCAGATTTAACATGTGCAGAGAGAGTTAGATTTGGGTGTGGTGTGTTCAATCTGCAATCTAATTTGCAGTGTAAAAATAAAGCAGCCAGTATTTACCCTGCACAGAAATAAAATAACCCACCCAAATCTAACTCTCTCTGCACATGTTAAATCTGCCTCCCCTGCAGTGCACATGGTTTTGCCCAATTGCTAACTAAATTCCTGCTGCGATCAACTTGGAATTACCCCCTTAGTTCTAGGTTGTTTCCACATGCAGGAATCCTGGGTGGATGTGCGTTCACATGCAAAAACCCAGGATTTAGCACATGTGGCAAAGGAGTGTGCTATGCCTGAATACAGAGGATTATATCACACAGTGGCATACAGGGCACAATCCTCCTGGAAAGAAACTGAACTGCACATTATGGCCTGTTTTTGTTTATCCAGGGGCACTCTCTGTTGGCTCTTCCTTTGCTTCAACCTCTTCCTTCTGCTCACCATCCCCCACAACAAAACAGACAGACAACACTCAAGGGCATATTCAATTAGTCGCAGGGTTTACTCTGTGGCTATTTATTGAGTAATTACCGCATTGCTTGGAGAAAGATTATTCAATTAAATGTCATTTTCCTAGCACCAAATGTCAGGGTTTAACGCGCAGAAACTCACTGATGGTGCCTTTTTCTCACAGACTTTACCTTGCAGCAAGGAAAAGTTCACCCTTAAGGATTAATAGATGGGTTAATCCCAACTAAATGAAATGGCCAGGCATTGTAATTTGCTGTGGAGTAAACACTGTGGCTAATTGAATATGCCCCATAATACTGAAAGATTCAAGACAAAATAAACACACACTACAAAACACCACTTACAAATAAAACAAGACAGAAATGTGCAAACAGTGACCTGTGTTGGCGCTTCGGTACTTTTCCGCATTGTGCCCAGCACTTTAGTAAAATTAGGCGTTTTATGCGGTTTAACCTGGTACTGCAGGGCGTGATCAGCACAGTAAACAAAAAATTGAATAGCAACCCCAATCTTCCATCACATTAGACGGGAGCAGGGGTAGCTGCAGAGGTGGGGCCACATCTCAGTTCAAAATTCAAATAGGGGAGTCACACCAACTGCCAGTTAGTCAGTTTGAAATGGAAGCTGGTAACAGTTGATGTGGCTCCCGTATTTGAAATTTGAACTGACCTGCAGCTCTTCCAGTGGAGCTACCACTGCAGAGCCGGATTAAGGGCCTCATGGACCTGGGGCTGAAAATGTTCAGGGACCTATTATGAGAAGCAGAGGAGGTGTGGCCAAATCCATGTGGGCAAGTAGACACCATATACCATAAGCCCCAATGACTCCCTAAATATATAAAAGTACAAAAATGGCATAATTGTGTGTGGAAAATAGAAATGCAATCTTAACTAGAGATGTTCAGCGGGCACTTTTCGTGTTTGTGTTTTGGTTTTGGATCTGGATCCCCGCTCGTGTTTTGGACCTGGATATGTTTTGTCAAAACCATCCTTTCGGGTTTTGGTTTTGGATCTGGGTGCTTTTTGAAAAAAAAAACATAAAAAAAACCAAAATCACAGAATTTGGGGGTCATTTTGATCCTACGGTATTATTAACCTCAATAACATTAATTTCCACTCATTTCCAGTCTATTCTGAACACCTCACAATATTCTTTTTAGGCCAAAAAGTTGCACTGAGGTCGCTGGATGACTAATCTAAGTGACACAAGTGTGCGGCACAAACACATGGCCCATCTAGGAGTGGACTGCAGTGTCAGACAGGATGGCACCTAGAAAAAAAACTAGGCCCCAAACAGCACATCATGCAAAGAAGTAAAAGAGGTGCAATGAGGTAGCTGTATTACTAAGCTAAGTGACACAAGTGTGTGGCACAAACACCTGGCCCATCTAGGAGTGGCACTGCAGTGTCAGACAGGATGGCACCTAAAAAAACTAGGCCCCAAACAGCACATGATGCAAAAAGGTAAAAGAGGTGCAATGAGGTAGCTGTATGACTAAGCTAAGCAACACAAGTGTGCGGCACAAACACCTGGCCCATCTAGGAGTAGCACTGTAGCGTCAGACATGATGGCAGATTTAAAAAATAGACCCAAAACAGCACATGATGCAAAGAATAAAAGAGGTGCACCGAGTTTGCTGGATGGCTAAGCTAAGCATGAGACGCTAAGCCACCAGCCATGAACATAGGCCAAGTCCTTAGCCTTTACTTGCCACTTCGTGCAGTGAATGGCATATTGCCAATTTAAAATTTCTCATCCAATAATTTCCTTTTTTTTCTTGATTATTAATTTTTGCTTCTTGGATTTTACACGCCCTCTATGACATTGGGCATCGGCCTTAGCAGACGTTGATGGAATTGCATCATCAATGTCATGACTGGGAGCAGCAGCAGCAGCTTCAGCACTAGTACTAGGAACTGGAAGTCATTCCTGATCTTCTACTATGTTTTCCTCCAAATTGTTGTTCTCCATTTCACAGGACAGCACCCCTTTATTATTACAGCACACAGAACAGTGCCCCTTTATTTTCACAGTGCACCTCTATTCTTACAGCATACAAGAGCAGTGTGCAGGGCTGTCTTTTCGTATGGGCTCAATGGGCTCTTGCCCAAGGGCCCCAAGAGAATAAGGGCCCTAGGCTGATAGCTGAGGGTCCCCTCTTTCCAGGGGTACCAGATTTTTGAAAATCGGCCCTGGGGAACCAGAGATATCTGACTTGAAAGCATTGGTCCCCATCCAAGCCTGTTAATTGCTCTTCCCAGCCAGATATTTCGGGTTCTGTCTGACTTTGAGTATTTCTAAGGGTATAAGCCAAAAGCCGGGACTCTCCACTTTTAGTGCACACTGGCAGCTTGTTTCTACTATGCCCAGAACCAGAGATATCAGCCTTCAAGCAGCTGGTCCCTGCTCCAGCTCCACATGCCTAATATGCAGTTTTAGATTTTCGTTGGTGAATTGCTCTGGCTCCTGAACTCTGATCCCCACGTCCCCAGAACCTTCTGAAAAGTGGAACTCTCTAGTATTTTATTCCATTCAAAGCTAAGAAATATATTTTCAGGAACTTGAGATATCTGCAGTCAAGCAAGCTGCCCTCCCACCGTAAAATTATATTAAGCCCACTCCACTAGCCACCCCTCCCCTACGTATTAAACACCACCTACCACCCTAGAAGTCACGTACCAGGGCTTCTTCATTCAGCACAATGACCCCTTCTACAGTTTAACCCATCTGTGCAGTGAAGGAGTAATTAGCAGAAATCACTGCTTCTGGTCCTACATGCTGAGCAGAAGATAGAACACCCCCTACTGCCCGCGGGACATCAAAGCTGCTGCTGATAGCTCTTCCCACCCCTACCGCTGGAGCATGGGTAGGGGGCCCAATGCATTGCTGTGCCCAGGGGCCTACACTGCTGTTAAGACGGCTCTGGCAGTGTGCTTTTAATTTTTAACTGCACCCAAACTTTTATAGCAGACATGGCCAGTGTAATGTTATTAAGACATCAGCACCCCTATATTCCACATAATACAGAAACAGTGTGTTTTTAATTTGTAAGAGAACTGCACCCAAATATTTATAGCAGACAGGGCAAGTATAATGTTATTAAGACATCAGCACCCCTATGTTTCAAAGCATGCAGTAACAGTGTGCTTTTAATTTTTAACTGCCCCCAAACTTTTATAGCAGACAGAGCCAGTGTAATGTTATTAAGACATCAGCACCCCTATATTTCACAGCATACATCAGCAGTGTGCTTTTAATTTTTAACTGTACCCAAACTTTTATAGCAGACAGTGCCAGTGTAATATTCTTATGACGTCAGCACCCCTATATTTTACAGCATACAAGAACAGTATGCTTTTAATTTTAAACTGTACCCAAACTTTTATAGCAGACAGGGCCAGTGTAATGTTATTAAGACATCAGCACCCCTATATTTCACAGTGCTCCTGCCAGCTGTACAACACAGTGACAGCCAGGACAGCAACACACATGTACAGCTGCAGCACCCGGCAGTAACACCAGTGACAGCCAGGACAGCAGGTACAGCCAGAACAGCACCCGTAACCAGGGCCAGATTAACAATGGGGCGGATGGAGCTCCAGCTCCAGGCCTCCACATAAAATAGGCCCATAACCATGGCAGCATGATGATCACTAGCCACCAGCTGGTCACATGGTCACCCAGAAATCATAACAATTTAGATTGCATTTCTTTTTTTCTCACAAAATTATGTATTTTGTAATTGTTTTATATATTTAAGTAGACAGTGTAGGGGTGTACACACCCGCATGGCTCTGGCCACACCCACATAACACTGATCACACCTCCCCCATTTCTCACAATAGGCCCTTGAATATTATCAGCTTCAGGCCCATGTGGCTCATAACCCGGCCCTGCCCGTAACACAGCACAAATACACCACAGTGACTGCAGCAGCACCCCGACAGAGCACACACTAACCCCATGCCACAACACAGAGAGACAGAGGTTTGTCACCCTCACTCTCCAAGTCCGGAGTGAAAAAGGCGGCGACGCGCAGCTGTTTATACGGGATCCAAAGCCCGTGAGATTCTGACAGTGGTATGATGACGTTTTGTCTCAATCTGGTTTCCGAGTCTGGCGGGAAGTCGCGTGTCGGGCTCGGATCCAGGCTCGGGACGTGAAGTCTGGTAGGGTTCAGTTCTCAGAGAACCAAACCCGCTCATCCCTAATTTTAACCCTTATGATATATGGCCAGTTACCATGTGGTCAGCTGGTGGTTGGTCATCATCATGTTGTCATGGTGATGGGCCTATTTTTATGTGGAGGCCTGGTGCTGTAGCTCCATCTGTCCCATTGTTAATCTGACCTTGTGCCACTGGACAGGAGATTGGGCGCACATAACTAATTGAATTGTCTCCACAAAGGCACAAAAGACAAAGCAATCAGGAATTGTTTTAAGCACTCAATAAAACTCCAACCACAATATTCCACCACACCATAATGCTTTCTCCTATACTTACTGTAGCTCATTCCAAACCCTTTCTTAGAAAAGTATGCAAAACCTATGAGTATTTAGGTCTTATTTATTTTGTATTTATTTATTACCAGTTATTTATATAGCACACACATATTCCACAGCGCCTTACTGAGAATATTTGGCCATTCACACCAGTCCCTGCCCCAGTGGAGCTTACAATCTATATTCCCTACCACATGTACACACAGATACATTCACACCAGCGTTAATTTTGTTGGAAGCTAAATAACCTACCAGTATATTTTTGGATTGTCAGAGGAAACTGGAGTACCCAGAGGAAACCCACGCAAGCGCAGTGAGAATGTACAAACGCCACACAGTTGGTGGGAATCGAACCCGTGACCTTAGTGCTTTGAGGCAGTAATGCTAACCATTACACCATCCTTGCTGCCTTGTATCTAAAGTAATCAAACTCTTTCGACTTCGCAAACTCAATAACTATAATGGTTTCAATCCGAACATGCCGTATTTTGTATCACTGTAGGATTAACCAGATTTTGGTGGGGTTCTCAGGCACCAACTCAATAGAAGTTTAACTGAAAGCCTATTACATCCGATGAGTTGCTAAACATATACATAATCGCCGGAAACTCGCTGCAGGTTCCAGTGAGATTAATCTCAATGGAAACTAGCAACTTATTAAATTTCTCCCTATACATGTTAAAAAGCAATTTCTGTCTGTGATCTTCCGCACAACAGAGGAAGCACAGCATAGGTCAATTTACTGAGAAAATGAGTGATGTTATTGGAAATATGGAAATATCACATAGAAGAGACCTGAGTTATTTCTCTCTTTATACATTTGTAAGCAATTTAACAATAATTTTCAGGTAATAGTTATGAAATAATCGTCTTCAATGTTTTTGGGATCTACATGTAAACTGATAATATTGTCTCATTCCCTTCTATGGAATGGAATAAAAATAATGTTTTGAGAGCAATAACTTTAGAGAACTTCATGAGTTATTGTTTGATGATGACTGCACAATATTTCAACAGGACACACAATGACTGTGTGAGTCAAACTCAGGCCCGGCGACAGGGGGGGGTCAAAGGGGACAACCCTCCCGGGCACCGAGCTTCAGGGGGGCCCCATCCAGGCCCGGCGCTACCTGCTCAGCGAAGGGATGCAGTGCAGGGAGGCGCTGGGACGGAGAGGCGCTCCCCCTGCTCTGCATTCCTTCCCTGCTGCGCCGTCCTGTCCCCACTGCTGCTGCTGTGCCTGTGCACTGGCAGCGGCGCTTGTAGCATTAAAATCCTCCTCCCTCTCCGCTCCCCTCCCCTCACCTGTGTGACAGGACAGCGCTGTGTATGGGACAAAAGGGGGCGGAGCTACACGGGATGGAAGGGGTGGGGCTAAACGGGACCGAAGGGGGCGGAGCTACACAGACCAGGCTGCTATAGTATACAGACTCAGAGGGAGACTGGCTTAGGTAAGTGAAGGGTGAGAGGGAAGTGTGTGTGTATTGTGTGTGTGTGTGTGTGTGTGTGTGTGTGTGTGTGTGTGTGTGGTATGTCTGTGTGCGTTTATGTATGCTTTAAGGACGCTACTACTACAGGGGGGGCATTACGTGTAACGTCGCTACTAATGGGGAGGGCCATTACGTGTAACAACGCTACTAATGGGGGGGCCATTACGTGTAACAAAGCTACTACTAGGGGGGTCATTACGTATGAGGACGATACTACTACTTGGGGGGCGGCATTATGTATAGGATGCTACTATTATTTGGGGGGCATTACATATAACAATACTACTACTACTACTACTTGGGGGGCCTTACGTATAAGGATGCTACTACTACTGGGGGGGGGGCATTATGCATAGGGATGCTACTACTACTGGGGTGCATTACATATAAGGACGCTACTACTACTTGTGGGGCATTACGTATAAGATGAATAAGATTGTGCTACATTGTGGCGTAATTTTGAATGGGGTACTATTGTGTGGCTATGCCCCTTACTTGTGAGACCACACCCCTTTTCCCGGTGCGCGCCAAATGAATATGGGAGGGTGCAAATTTATAGTTTGCAGGGGGGCGCCGAACACCCTAGCACCGGCCCTGGCCTCATCACTTGCTTGGTCTGGTTGGTCTTCGCTTTGTTGCCTTCATTATGCTTGCGGCATGCCTCTCTGCCGCCCCGTCCCTGTCTGACGATCTGCTGCCGCTGAAGAGCCGGGCAGCAGAGCAGCAAACACAGGCTACACTGACTGTGTGAGTCAGGGCTCCTTATAGCAGCTGCCCGCAGCACTACCTCTGTCCAACCCTGCTCCCTACGTGCCTGGATGGCACCCTCACAGCCCGTCATACTGTATACTATGTCAAGGTACTGCCATATTATTCTATATAAATGTGTGTATGGTGAGATGTATGTATATATATATATATATATATATATATATATATAATGTCCCTGGCACTCCGGACTTCCGTTTACCTTGCTCCGGTGCCCTCCCCTCAGATCTGCATCTGTGTATATGGTCCTTGTATGCCGCCCATACAAGGACCATATATATGTGTGTGTGTGTGTGTGTGTGTGTGTGTGTGTGTGTGTGTGTGTGTGTGTGTGTGTGTGTGTGTGTGTGTATATATATATATATATATATATAATTTTTTTTACAGCGACTTTGTGCTTTATAAGGGGGGGGGGGAGTCATGGCAGGGTGGGGGGCCCCGGAGAAATTGGTGTACCGGGCCCCAAGATTTCTCTTGCCGGCCCTGGTCAAACTGCAGGATAATAAGCATAAAAATATAATAAAATAGTGTTCAAGATAAAGGTCAGGAATATGATTATGCATTTAATAGAGACATGATGCATTAACAGTAAAAAGCCAAGAATATGAAAAAGAAATTGCCGGATAATGTGTGTTATTGCATTATAAAGTAAAAGAATGCATCTAGCAATATATATATTGGGAAAGCACGTTTCCTTTTAAAGTAACAATAATACAAAAGAAGATTAGCCTTGAATTCTCTACTCATATTCAGTATAAGCATACATGGCTTTACACTCAGTGACCATACAACTTTTAAATACTTTGTATTAAACATACAGATGAGCGGGTTCAGTTCTCAGAGAACCGAACCCCCCCGAACTTCACTACCTGAGCCCAGATCCGAGTCAGGCTTGGTTTTTCCCGCCTGACTCGGAAACCAGAACAAGGAAAACGTCATCATCCCGCTGTCAGATTCTTGCGGGGTTTATATTCCATATAAGGAGCCACACATCCCCGGATTTTTCACTCCAGCATTGGAGAGTGTAGATAGAGGACGTGTCTCCATCCTCTGTGTCCTGCATCAGTACAGTGTTAGTGTCTTGTGCTGCATCAGTCCAGTCACAGTGGTGGTGTCCTCTGCTGCCATATGTCCAGTGCTGCAGTATAAGTCCAGCCCATTGCAGTGGTGCTGTGTTGTCCTGCATCAGTCCAGTGGTGGTGTCCCTGTGCTGCATCAGTCCAGTTACAGTGGTGATGTCCTCTGCTGCCATATGTCCAGTGCTGCTGTATAAGTCCAGCCCATTGCAGTGGTGCTGTGTTGCCCTGCATCAGTCCAGTGGTGGTGTCCCTGTGCTGTATATGTCCATTGATTCTGCAGTATATGTCCATTGATTCCGCCATATATGTTCAGTGATACTGCCGTATATGTCCATTAATACTGCCGTATATGTCCAGTGATCCTGCCGTATATGTCCAGTGATCCTGCCGTATAATTCCAGTGATCCTGCCGTATAATTCCAGTGATCCTGCCGTATAATTCCAGTGATCCTGCCATATACATATACACCAGTGGTACTAGCGTATAAGTCCAGTCCAGTGATACTGCCGTATATGGGTGCCACGCCCTGCACCTAGATATAGCGCTAGGGACCCACAATATATATACAGAGAGGCCTTGACGCAGCTTGGGGGCTTATACATGCATTTGCGCAGATATATGTAACCGAGATCTCTAAATTTTAAGATATTGTATGGGATTTATATCTGGCTACTGCTATCAAACAGGGTGCTGGGGGAAACAAACTGTGATTTTTTTCTTACTGCCGTATATGTCCAGTGGTGCTGCCGTATAATTCCAGTGATCCTGCCGTAAAATTCCAGTGATCCTGCCGTATAATTCCAGTGGCACTGGCATATAAATCCAGTCCAGTGATACTGCCGTATATGTCCAGTGATATTGCCGTATATGACCAGCGGTACTGCCGTATAATTCCAGTCCAGTGAAATTACCGCCGGCGGGTGGTGGATTCTATCACGATTTGGTTCAATCCTTGTTCCAGTTCCGTCTGGGTTTTTTGTGGAATCATGTGGTAACCAGCCCACCCTGGTTGCCTTCCGGTACGAGTGTAATAGCTACATTTGTTTTAAAGCACCTTCGTGTTTGTTTTTAAAATAAAAAAAGTTTATGCACTATGGAGCGCCCCCTCTATATGTTTTATTGACAGATATATATATATGTATATATATACCCGGTTACAAAGCGGATTACTGAGGCCACAACAACTATGTTGGTGCCAGACGTGCGTCCGGTATCCGCCATTAGTGCAGTGGGACTGCAGTGCCAACCGTATATGGGCCAGGTGTTTGTGCCGCACACTTGTGTCGCTTAGCTTAGTCATACAGCTACCTCATTGCCCTCTTTTACTTCTTGGAATGATGTGCTGTTTGGGTACTATTTTTTTTAAGTTCTGTCCTCTCTGACACTGAAATGTCACTGCTAGATGGGCCAATTGTTTGTTTCGCTCAGCTTAGTCATATAGCTACCTCATTGCACCTCTTTTACATCTTTCAATGATGTGCTGTTTTGGGCCTTTTTTATATCTACCCTCCTGTCTGACACTGCAGTGCCACTCCTAGATGGGCCAATTGTTTGTGTAACTTAGCTTAGTCATACAGCTACCTCATTGCACCTCTTTTACATTTTTGCATGATGTGCTGTTTGGGTCCTTTTTTATATCTGCACTCCTGTCTGACACTGCAATGCCACTCCTAGATGGGCCAGGTGTTTGTGTCGCACACTTGTGTCGCTTAGCTTAGTCATACAGCAACCTTGGTGCACTTCTTTTTTCATCTTTTTCATCTTTGCATCATGCGCTGTTGGGGTATGGTTTTTTAAAGTGCCATCCTGTCTGACACTTCCATATAAGTCTGCAATTGGTGGACTTATACGGCAGTACCCCAGGACTGTATTAGTCCTGGGGTACTGCCGTATAAGTCCACCAATTGCAGATTTTTTTAAAAATGACTGGGCATGCAGGAGATGCTCTCAGTGGACTGAAAAATTGTGGGCCACTTTCAACATTCAGCCACTGCATGCCACTACTAGTGTTATGCACACCAGTGCCAGCAGGAAAGTACTGGTGTCAGAACTGTTATGCACTCCAGTGTCTGCAGGAATGTACTGGTGTTTGAACTGTTATGCAAAACAGATGGACTCACAGACAAACTGGGGGATATGACATAACGTACACAGAAGGTGATAGGGTAACAAAATACACACAAAGTGAACAGAGAAGCCCAGAGGCTAAGGAACTGGGTATCTCCCTTGTATTAGAACTGCTAAGATGGAAAAAGCAAGATGTTGTGTTTTAATACGTAGAGAACCCGAAATGCTGTTACTAAGGGCAACAGCAAAACCCTAAAGGGTTACCAACGGGTGTGGCAGTAAACTCCTTGGTCAGAGATGGAATGATAGACACAAGGAGAATCTCCACAATCCTAATTCTCACTTGCAGTGCACAGGTTTTAGCTTACTGCCACTAAACTGACCCCTGACACCTAGCACAGTGAGACAGGATTAGACAGGCAAGTCTTAGAATACAGCCGCAAACTTGCTAAGTTCACAGAGTAGTAACAGAACCCCAGCAAGCTAAACGACTGACTCCAGTCTTACTGCTAGGTCTGGATTGGCAGAGTGTAATACCAAATTCCCAGGCCTATTTGCAGTAAGCAACAAACAAATACAAAGCTACACAGTACTGGCTAACTTTCATGAACTGACTAACCAACAAAGATTCAGCAGCATCTGCTTACCCTGAAAAGAGGCCTTATAAAGCAGGTGCTGTCCACGCCCCACTCAGACCTCACAGACTGTGAGCACAAAAACCAGCACCGGATCC
The DNA here is from genome assembly GCF_028390025.1 of Pseudophryne corroboree. NCBI lineage: Eukaryota > Metazoa > Chordata > Amphibia > Anura > Myobatrachidae > Pseudophryne > Pseudophryne corroboree. Next base: position 140,739,282 of record NC_086447.1, read on the forward strand.
CCTGCCGTGCACAGAGCCTATAACCACTGCACAGCAAAAGACCCGAACCGGAGTATCAGCTGCGCTCAGGTTACTCCACTAGCACTTGTCTCCCGGTTGCCATGACGACGTGGCAGCACAGGGCAGGAGACCCTAACAGTACCCCCCCTCTGACGAGGGGTCAAAGAACCCCTACCACCGGGTTTATCGGGGAACTGCGAGAAGAAAGAGCGTATCAGTCTGGGGGCATGAAGATCACAACTGCGCACCCACGACCGCTCCTCCGGGCCATACCCCTTCCAGTGCACCAAAAATGACAGCCGACCCCGAACCACCTTGGAGTCAAGAATCCTTTCAACAACAAACTCCCTCTGGCCACGTATCAGAAGAGGGGAAGGTCTTCCACTGGAAGAAGGATTACTAATCGCCCGTTTTAAAAGGGAACAATGAAATGTTTTATTGATACCCAAAGAACGGGGCAGATCTAACTGAAATGCCACCGGATTGATAACCCTGGTGATCTTATAAGGGCCGATGAATCGGGGCCCTAACTTATGAGATGGCTGTCTCAACTTCAAATTCTTGGTAGACAACCAGACGAAGTCTCCTAATTTGAAGCTGCAGGGTCTTTTCCGCTTATCAAAAACCCTTTTGGTCACTAATGACACAGACACAAGGGCTTTCTTCACTTTCCGCCAAATACCTCTAAGGACCGAAACCACAGAGGAACCACCAGGCGTGGAGTCCAGGGGGTCAAAAGAATTGGCCTTAGGATGATGCCCATACACACAAAGGAAGGGAGAGATCCCTGTAGCAGAGTGAGCCGCGTTGTTATAGGCAAACTCCGCCATGGACAGATGAGCAACCCAGTCAGTCTGACACTTGGAGACATAACACCTGAGGAACTGCTCCAAGGACTGGTTCACCCTTTCAGTCTGCCCATTAGACTGCGGATGGTAGCCTGACGACAAGCTGACAGAAATCTGGAGATCGGAACAAAATGCCCTCCAGAATTTGGCCACAAACTGGGATCCGCGGTCAGAGACCACATCAAGTGGCAACCCGTGGAGACGCACAACATGCAGCATAAATAATTCAGACAGGCGTCTGGCTGATGGCAGCCCAACCAGTGGAACGAAGTGCGCCATCTTCGAAAACCTGTCAACGACAACCCAGATGGCTGTCATCCCCGAGGATTTGGGCAAGTCCACCACAAAATCCATTGAAATGTGGGTCCATGGCTTAGATGGGATAGAGAGTGGATGTAATGGGCCAACAGGAACCCCTCTAGGAGTCTTATTTTGGGCACAGATGTCACATGCCCGAACCCACTGATCCACATCCTTAGCCACCGAGGGCCACCACACCGCCCTAGATAGCAACTCCCGAGTTCTGGCAATACCCGGGTGACCTGCCGACTTCTTGGCATGGAATTCCAGGAACACTCGCTGTCTTAACCTAGGAGGCACAAACAAAAGACCTACCGGAAGGTCTGGAGGAGCCTGCTCCTGTGCTCTAAGGACTAATGATAAGAGGTCCTGGGTAATGCCCACTTTAATACATGATGGGGAAACAATGGGCAACGGCTCCTCGGTGGTCTCCTGGATTGGAGCAAAACTCCGCGAGAGCGCATCAGCCTTGATGTTTTTTGACCCAGGGCGATATGTTATCAAAAAATTAAAGCGAGCAAAAAACAAAGCCCATCGTGCCTGCCTGGCATTGAGACGCTTCGCTGACTCTAAATATGCCAGATTCTTATGGTCAGTGAGAATTGAGACCACAAACTTAGCCCCCTCAAGCCAGTGTCTCCACTCCTCGAGTGCATCATTAATAGCCAACAATTCCCGGTTACCCACGTCATAATTCATCTCGGCAGGCGAAAATTTACGGGAAAAGTAAGCACAGGGATGAAGGCGATTATCAGACACTCCCATCTGAGAAAGCACTGCCCCAATACCCATCTCAGAGGCATCCACCTCCACCACAAAAGGACGCTCTGGATCTGGGTGTCGCAGCACCTTGGCCGAAACAAATGCCCTTTTGAGACGGGCAAAAGCCGCTTTAGCCTCACAAGACCAGTGAGCAACATCCGCCCCTTTCTTAGTGAGTGCCACCAAGGGTGCCACTATAGACGAAAATCCAGCGATAAATCGTCTATAAAAATTCGCAAAGCCCAGGAAACGCTGAAGCGCCTTCAAACTAGTGGGCTGCACCCAATCCAGGACTGCCTGTACCTTGGAACCCTCCATTTGGAAACCTTCTGGGGAGATAATATATCCTAGAAATGCGATTTGCTGAACTTCAAATTCGCACTTCTCCAGCTTCGCCCCAAGCCGGTGGTCTCTGAGTTTCTGGAGGACTAAGCGTACATGCTTCCGATGTTCCTCCAGGGAATGGGAGAAGATTAGGATGTCATCTAAGTATACAACTAAGAATCTATCCAAATATTCCCTGAGCACATCATTCATGAAATCCTGGAAGACTGCCGGGGCATTACAGAGCCCAAAAGGCATCACCAAATATTCATAATGCCCTGAGTGGGTATTAAAGGCAGTCTTCCATTCATCCCCCTCTCTTATTCGGATTAGATTGTACGCACCGCGTAGGTCAATCTTAGAAAAAATGGTGGCAGTACGAAGCTGGTCAAACAAGACCGAAATGAGAGGCAGTGGGTATGAGTTTTTAATCGTGATACGGTTCAATTCCCTGAAGTCGATGCAGGGTCGCAACGAACCATCCTTTTTACCCACGAAGAAGAACCCCGACCCAACTGGAGACTGTGAAGGTCTGATAAATCCCTTAGCCAAGTTCTCCTGAATGTACTCTGCCATAGCCTGAGTCTCAGGACGTGACAGGGAGTACAACCTGCTCTTGGGAAGCTTAGCATTTGGCAACAAATCAATGACACAGTCATAGGGGCGATGGGGAGGTAGTACCTCTGCAACTTTTTTGGAGAACACGTCCGCAAAATCTGCATAACACCCTGGCAATCCTGGCAAACTTAGCTGCGAGAGCCTGACTGGAAGGCTCAAGCAACTCCTGAAACAATCAGTACCCCAACTAAGAATCTCCCCAGAGACCCAGTCAAATTGAGGATTGTGGGCCCTTAACCAGGGTAACCCCAACACCAATGGGGCAAAAGTACAGACAGTCACATAAAAGGACAATTTTTCAGAGTGTGTGGCTCCAATAAACAAAGAAATCTGGCTAGTGCAAGAGGTAATTTTACCTTGGGATAATGGTTCCCCGTTTAACCCACAAATCTCAATTTCCGATGCCAAGGGTACTAAGGGAACAGAGTGTTTCAGGGCGAATTGGCGGTCCATAAAAACCCCGTCGGCCCCACTGTCCACAAAGGCCTCAGTCTTGACAGTTTGACCGAGGATCTTCAAGGTCACCGGAATGATAAAAGTCTTCTTGGGAAATTCTGACTTCTGGCCTGACAGGATATTTCCCATCACCCTCAGGCCCTGAAGTTTTCCAGCTTTTCTGGGCATGATACTACCACATGACCTTTATTCCCACAGTACAAACACAACCCCTGCTGTCTCCTCCGCGTCTTCTCACGCGAGGAGAGGCGGGTAGCCCCAATCTGCATAGGCTCTTCAGAAAATTCCTCAGAGTCTGAGGTTCCCTTGGGAAGGAAGGAAATCTCAGTCTCCCTTTCAAGCCTACGCTCTCTCAGCCGTCTATCCACCCGGATGGATAACTGCATGAGCTGATCCAAGCTATCAGGCAAGGGATATTGTACCAGTTGGTCCTTTATCTGGTTAGAAAGACCTCTTCGGTACTGGTGTCTCAGGGCTGGGTCATTCCACTGGGTATCATGGGCCAACCTCCGAAACTCCGTACAGTAAACCTCAACTGACCTTCGCCCTTGCTTAAGGATCGAAATCTGAGCCTCGGCTGAGGCCGTCTTGTCAGGGTCATCATACAACATGCCCAGTGCCGTAAAAAAAGCATCAACACTTTTAAGCGATGGACAGTCAGGCTGCAACCCATATGCCCAGACCTGTGGGTCTCCTTGTAGCAAGGAAATCACTATGCCCACCCGCTGAATCTCCGACCCAGAAGACTGAGGCCTAAGCCAGAAGTATAGCTTGCAGCTCTCCTTGAAACAAAAGAACTGCGAGCGATCTCCAGAAAAACGATCCGGGAGATTTACTTTCGGCTCCTTAACCCCTGCAGGTGCTGCTGCTGCGGGAGCTCCGCCAGCAGCCTGGGAGGTGTGCATTTTAATGGACAAATCATTAAATTGTCGAGTCAGGACCTGCACCTGATCGACCACCTGTTGCAACGTATTTTGAGGGGTATGCTCCATATTCCCACAAAATTTCAACAGGAGTATTAGGCTGCTGAATATGTTATGCACACCAGTGCCAGCAGGAAAGTACTGGTGTCAGAACTGTTATGCACTCCAGTGTCTGCAGGAATGTACTGGTGTTTGAACTGTTATGCAAAACAGATGGACTCACAGACAAACTGCGGGATATGACATAACGTACACAGAAGGTGATAGGGTAACAAAATACACACAAAGTGAACAGAGAAGCCCAGAGGCTAAGGAACTGGGTATCTCCCTTGTATTAGAACTGCTAAGATGGAAAAAGCAAGATGTTGTGTTTTAATACGTAGAGAACCCGAAATGCTGTTGCTAAGGGCAACAGCAAAACCCTAAAGGGTTACCAACGGGTGTGGCAGTAAACTCCTTGGTCAGAGATGGAATGATAGACACAAGGAGAATCTCCACAATCCTAATTCTCACTTGCAGTGCACAGGTTTTAGCTTACTGCCACTAAACTGACCCCTGACACCTAGCACAGTGAGACAGGATTAGACAGGCAAGTCTTAGAATACAGCCGCAAACTTGCTAAGTTCACAGAGTAGTAACAGAACCCCAGCAAGCTAAACGACTGACTCCAGTCTTACTGCTAGGTCTGGATTGGCAGAGTGTAATACCAAATTCCCAGGCCTATTTGCAGTAAGCAACAAACAAATACAAAGCTACACAGTACTGGCTAACTTTCATGAACTGACTAACCAACAAAGATTCAGCAGCATCTGCTTACCCTGAAAAGAGGCCTTATAAAGCAGGTGCTGTCCACGCCCCACTCAGACCTCACAGACTGTGAGCACAAAAACCAGCACCGGATCCCCTGCCGTGCACAGAGCCTATAACCACTGCACAGCAAAAGACCCGAACCGGAGTATCAGCTGCGCTCAGGTTACTCCACTAGCACTTGTCTCCCGGTTGCCATGACGACGTGGCAGCACAGGGCAGGAGACCCTAACAACTAGATGGGCCAGGTGGTTGTGTTGCTTAGCTTAGTCATTCAGCAACCTCGGTGCAATTCTTTTACTTCTTTGTGTCATGTGCTGTTTGGGTCGATTTTTTAAATCTGCCATCCTGTCTGACACTTCAGTGCCACTCCTAGATGGGCCAGGTGATTGTGCAGCACACTTGTGTCACTTAGATTAGTCATGCAGCATCCTCGGTGCACCTCTTTTACTTCTTTGCATCATGTGCTCTTTGGGGCCTATTTTTTAAATCTGCCATCCTGTCTGACACTGCAGTGCCACTCCTAGATGGGCCAGGTGTTTGTTTTGCACACTTGTGTCGCTTAGCTTAGTCATACAGCCACCTCGGTGCAACCTTTTGGCCTAAAAACAATATTGTGAGGTATGCAGAATAGACTGGAAATGAGTGGAAAAGAATGTTATTGAAGTTAATAATACCATAGGATAAAAATTACCACAAAATTCTGTGATGTGGGTTTTTATGTTTTTTTTCAAAAATTATCCAGATCCAAAACCAAAACACGAAAGGGTGGTATTGGCAATTAGAACCAAAATCCAAACACAAAAACATGAAAAGTGCCCGCTGCACATCTCTAATTAAAAGGTAATGACCCAAATTGCGCAATAAATCTTATAGAGATCAGCCTGTGGTTAAAAATGGAGGTTTCACTAGTCCTCCTGATATTTCATAGGTACAAATACGAATTAAAACCACAATGTCGCATTCTCCTATATGAACAATAACAAACAACCTTAAAAAGTCCTTAATTTGGTGAAATTAAATTCCAGAATATCAGATCCAAACGAAGCAGGTAATTATAATGCTCCCAATGAAGCTTGTATCTCAAAAAGAGAAAAAGAAAGTATACAGTGGAATACTTTGTATTGTAGGTTCCCCTTTGCTCCCATCAACTTTTTCTTCATAGCATGGATTTAACAAGTTGCTTGAAACATTCCTTAAAGACCTTGGCCCATGGTGACATGACAGTAGTGCCTCCGGATTTGTCATCTGCACATTTATGCTGCAGATCTCCCGTTTCACAACATCCCAAAGTATCTATAGGATTGTGATCTGGTGATTGTGGAAGCCACTGGAATATAGTGAACTCGTGTTTGTTGGACAGCTTGAGATAATGAGCCTGAATCTGATGAAGGTCTATTCATGGGAGCAAACTGTGAGTTTTAGCATACAGCACATAAAAGATGCAAACTTACACATTTTTGCATATATCTAAAGATCTGTACATACGGGGAAGGGAAGCCTGTTGAATACCGCCCTTTGAATGTGATTCTGAATCAGCCTCAAAGTGTTCTGTGTACATGCATATGCATCAGTGCTTGGAGAGTGATAAATTAGAGAGAGATACCAAGCAATCAGATCCTAACTGTCACTTTACCAGCTGTGTTTGAAAAATAACAGGAGCTGGTTGGTTAGTACTTTAACCAAGTGTTGATGAATATGCCCCATGGCATATTTTTCTGCTTGAAGTAGTCATTAGAACAGGGGTAGGATCAAAGGGTTGGTGGCAGCCACCAAGACTATAAACTCCCCATTGCCTGATGAATACCTACTCACCCTGTGCTTGGTAAAACATAACACCATAACCAAAAGAAATAACAATGCTGAGACTTGAAAAAAGGCAAAGGTTGGTCAGCTTTATTTATTGATTTATTGATTTATTTATACTACTTAAACTATTTAAAATGTCTAACTACGATATCTAACAAGAATATTTAACTAGAATAACTAAAAGATGAAGCAAGAAAGACAGATAAAAGTATAGTGGCACAGAAAGAATGCCACCACAATGCAAGATCACCAACTGCATTCCTTCACTGATCATGTAATGGGAGGCAAACAGCCAGCACATAACCACACTCAAATGTCGAAGTTGAAAATATTATACCCACATTCATCACGTGCAAACACCACACAGAGTGGCCTCCGTGTGTGTTTGTTCTGCCGTGCGTGCGCATGCCCGCACGCTGCGTACATTGGCTCACGAAGCCCTGTGTATTAGCGCGTGGTATGAGTAAATACGGTAGTATACGCATTTGCATGGAAAAGCCACAAAGACATATCTGATGTTATATCCACATAGTGCATAATTTACACATAGCCTACACACACCACACCAGCGAGTTACATTTACTTTAGAAATGGAACAATAGATATATTCAACTTTACAGGATGTGAGGGGACAGAATTAGGTTAGGACATAATGTTTGGTATCCAGATGTACAGCATTTTAAGGGCTACATTCCGATCGCAGTTTGCAGAATATAGCATGCTCCTGCACATAACTATGTGCAGGAATACAATATTAAATATCTCACTGTAATTACTGTACTCCTGATTTTTGGCGGGAACCCAGTGGAGGACATCTGCAAGTACACCTGGACCAGGCATCGCCCACCTATTCAAACTGACCTATGACCCCTCACATACTGTAAATGACCAACCCTTTGACCTATGAAAGAAGAGCTTACAGTTTCCTTTGTACTATGTTTTGGACAATTGTATAAAAGCCAGGCCTCCTGGCTGGTCCTAGTCTAATTCTCTGAAGGTCATCTTGCTAGACTGACTGAGGACCGGATCCGGGTGGCGCTGGCGAAAAAACGCATGTACTTTTGGTTGTAGCTTTTCTCTTGTATTATTGTATTTCTGTGTGTATCCCCTTTTAAGTAAATATTTGTTGCTGTGTTGGACCACAACATAACATATACATTTGGTGTCGCATTCCATTCCTGTTAGGAGTTAAAATGTATTCACCCACACGTGTAGCTGCATGTCGGCTTGCCTATGCAACGTGTACACATTTCCTAGAGGTTTATCGCATACACTTAGTGGCCACAGTGGCCCGAACCCTTGTGTAATAAGGTACTGCTTTTTCCTGAAAGTTAAACGAACTTAACAGTTGGCGGCTCGTCCGTTCACCACTTACTTACAGACTTGCAGGGCATAACAGACTTTGGTCTACCAACAAAGGGTGGAGACGCATCTTAAGTAATTTTGTATTGTGTTTAAAATCATATTGTGTTGTTAGACCACGTCTGTCCTGTATAGACTTAGAGGTGCTGGTGCGAACCGAGGGACAAACAGGAAAAAAGCCATTTATTATTGTGTGTGTAACTTTTGGCATGAAAGCGCACACAAAGCATACCGATAGTTTGCATACATTCTCACATATTGTTGCTATAGGTTATAATAGTAATTTTAGATCTGTATAAAGTCGGATACGTTTATTTGTTATATATTTGATATAGTTTGTTAAGGGAGTAATTTTAAATAACACGAAACAAAGGTCTGGCCTAAATGTTTAGGTAAACATTCAAAAGAGGATTACCTTTGGGGGTAACTTCCAGCGAGTATGAGGAACAATTGTGTATTGTGTAAGTGGGCAGTAGCATTTTGTTGATCACATTTATCGTGATAAGTGTGGTATATTTAGGAGCGAACGCACGGTAAACATGTGACATTGTGTGGTAAGCATGCGGGAATGCGCACGTAGTGCAGGAATGCACGGTTGCGTGCATACGCACGGTTATGTGAAGCAGCAAGCGCAAGTTATAACCACACGATAGCAGTTCAATTTAAGGTGGGGTAAAGGATTTGTAGTTATACCATAGCAAATAACTATCCGATTTTAAAAAGCAGATTACAATAATAGTTTGTTTAAAGTGTACTACCTCTGGAACAAGCTATCAGTCATAGGGAGTGATATTTTTCTGTACAGAAAAACACTGTGTATTAGAGTGAGTGGAAGGTAGGAGTGGACGTATTGAACCACAGAAACCGGGAATCCTGTGGAGATGCCGAGTTTGCAGAGGCTCGGCGGCGTGTAAGGGTCGCAACCTTGCGTATTAATTGGTATTGAGGCATGTAGTGTCTATGTTTTAAAATGTGCAAAGGAGCGTGATAGATTGTGAAGTATTGAATTTAAGGTTTTAGTGTTACGTTCCGGCTGTGGAGCACAGCTTGTGAATTCGACTCCAGTGATCGTAGGGCATATAGATAACAAGTATCTATATGCTGTGCGATTGGACCACGCGTTTGTGTGTCCGATACGTGGCGCAACGTGATACCATTTGTGTTCTATTACGTCATCATACGCGCTGTGTAAAGCATATGCAAACGTGATTTGTGTATAGGAAAAGGAATTTTTCGCTGACTCTCTCCCAGGAAATCTTCCTAGGTAGACATTCACTGGAAAGGGTGATCGATAAGGTGTTTCTCATCCTACAAAACTTCCAGTGGATAGAAACCTGTAGCTGGTAGGCTTCTCAGTGGGTACGCGGTGGTCACTATTGGAGTGAGTCGTGGTACGGCCAGCGGAGAATGAGTTGGTGGGAGAACTCTGAGGACTTTCACCGTCTGCTCGTATTGTCCATTTGGGGATTATGTATAAAAGGCCCACAATGGGAGCCAAGTGCACAAGCGAGAGATGTTCGGCAGCCAGGGTTCAGGCTGGAGAGCTGAGGCCAAGAGGTTCTGCTCGGTTGATAATGTGTGGGAAGTATGGTCCACAAGGAGAGGATTTTTGTGATGAGTGGGTATGTATGACTGCTGATGATAGGGCATCATTTCCTAGAGTTGGTAGTTTTGAACCAGAGGTACTGCAGAATATAAGGAATAGAAAATGTCTGATCAATCTAAGAAACAAAGGATCAGACATAACGACTGTTTGAACATATGGCAACAAGAGGGAGACATGCAAAGGGAGCTTGCTCACACAGCATGTTCCAAACCTGACAGGAATGTGATTGCGAGCGCACCACCACCGCCATATGTCGATGGAGAGAAAACAGCTACAACCAATGGTACATCGGTAAATAATGTGAACATGCATAACAATTGTACTAACCCTAATCCCTGCAAGTTGTATCCTGTATTAAATTCTCCCAAAGGTTGTGAGGAAGACAATGAGCCTAGCATGATATCAGCCCTCTCCCTAGCAGCTACCATACAGGACACTCAGGTGGGCATGGCTCAACCAGTAAGAGCAGTGACGATGCCCCCCAGTACAGGGGCGAGTGAGGTCACATCCACCGATAAGTATGGAACCGTCCATTATGCAGAGACAGTAGCCCCCTGTATTTTAAAGACAAACAGAAATTAAGTGGTTGAGTTAAACCCAGTCAGGGTGATTGCAGTCCCCAATGGGAAAACTGATAATCAGGGAGTAACCCCCATTAGGAACATTGCAATGCATTGTCCATGGTCCCGAACAGAACTGAGGTCAAAAATGTCAGAATTCCCTGATCCCAGAAAAGATCTAGTCGGATGCCATACATTTATTAAAGAATTGGGTAATGCCCATGAGCCCACAAACAAAGATTGGCGGATAGTGTTAAGAGGGAGTCTACCCTCTAATATTGACAACACGAAATTCATAACAGACTGCAAACTAGATGCAGAAGTGCCACTGACTGGTGAATACAGCCAGGAGAATGTAAGGCAAATTATCATACAACTAGGATTGTATTTCCCCACTGTTGTCAAGTGGAATAAAATTTACTCCATAAGACAGAAAGAAAGTGAAACGGCATCCGAGTATTTCCATAGAGCTTTACAGGAAATGGCTAGATACACTGGGATAGAGGATATAAAGGAAAATGCCAACCACAGGGAGGTAGCTGTTTCTGTACTAATGGAAGGACTAAAGGAGGTATTGAGGACCAGAGTGCAAACCTCTCTGCCAAATTGGAGAGGTATCACGGTAGCTGCACTGAGAGAGTCTGCAATCGAGCATGACTGAAACATCATTAAGCATAGGGAGTCGCAAGGGGATAGGTTGATGCTGGTAAGTATACAGGCTCTTGAAGGGATGTCCAACCAACCTAAACCCCAGACTCCTGACGATTGGAAAAGGTCAATAATATGTTTTATTTTCAGGAAAGAAAGGCACTTTGCCAGGGATTGTAGGAGTAATAGGACACATAATAAATATAGATGAGCTGCATAGAGGGGAAACAAGGAGGTACCCACCAAGGAGGGCCTGGCAGATCCCCGAAAGTCCACAGCTATCCCCCGCACATTTAGTAGCTGCCAATGCTCTGTGGGAGGGTCCAAAACCACAATAGAGGTCAGGTCATACCTGTAGTCTGCAGCCGGTGAAATTGATTGCTGGCCTTGGAAGTGAACCTGAGGTCATAGTCAATGTAGCTGGCATACCACAACCTTTTCTTGTAGATACAGGGGTGGCCAGATCAGTGCTAAACTACACTACAGGTGTAATGACCATGGGTAAAACGATTTCGGCAATGGGAGTAACGGGAAAAGTACAGCAGTACCATTTGAGTAGACCTGCAAAGATTACGATAGGGCCCTTGCATACCAAACATTCTTTCCTGTTGGCTGCATCGGCTCTGACTAATCTACTTGGCAGAGATTTGTTGTGTAAAATGTGGTGTGTCATATATTGTACCCCTGAGGGTGTGTTCTTAAATATCCCTGAGAACCATGCACAGGAAGTAAAAGATATATTAGACATCCCTCAAAGGCTAATGTTACAGTCCATCACAGGTAGAGGAAATGATCTCACAAATACCGGGTTCCCTTTGGACCAAAGATGGACAGGACACTGGATTGATGGCGAATGGAGCCCCAGTAGTAGTGTAAATAAAAGATGGCAGGATAGCTCCAAAAATCCCCTCTGAAACCAGAGGTGGAATTAGGAGTATACCCCGTCATAGAACGGCTGCTACAGCAGGGCATCCTAGTCAGGACGTCCAGCACAGCCAACAGTCCCATCTTCCCTGTGAAAAAGAGTGGGGGGAGGGGTTACAGGCTATTGCAGGATCTAAGGGGGATAAACAAGATAGTTGAGAGTCAATTCCCCATAGTGCCCAATCCAGCGGTCATCCTCATCCCTCCACCTTTAAGTACTTCACTGTCATTGACCTCTGTTCTGCTTTCTTTTCTGTCCCTCTTCAGCCAGTACCTCTTCGCGTTCACCTACAGGGGAGCACAGTATACCTGGACCTGTCTCCCCCAAGGTTTCATTGACAGCCCAAATATTTTCTCCCAGGCCCTGCATGACTGTTTGCAATCCTTTCAACCTGAGAATGGGTCGGTGCTGATAAAATATGTTGATGACTTGTTGTTATACTCTGACTCATTCGAGTCGTCCCTGGCAGACACTAAACAACTTCTGTTTCATCTCTCCCAGACAGGACACAAGGTTTCAAAGGATAAGTTGCAGTTGTGCTGGACTAAGGTTAAATACTTGGGACACTGCTTGACGCAAGTACTCAGACACCTGACCACAGACAGAATACAGGCCATCCGTGATATGACTCTGCCGTAAACTCAGCAACAAACCCGCACTTTCCTAGGAATGTGTGGGTACTGTCGGAATTGGATTCCAGGGTTCTCTATTCTGGCACTACCACTGCAAAAAATGGTCTCTTCGAACAAACCAGAACAGGTCTCTCATACAGAAGAGTCCGAACTGGCGTTTGAGAAACTAAAATAGTGTTTGTCATAAGCACCAGCATTGGGGATGCCAGATTATGAGAAACCCTTCAAGTTGTATGGTACCGAAAGTGCTGGGTGTGCAGCAGGAGTCTTAACCCAGAAACATGGTGTTGCCAGCAGACCGGTAGCCTACTACAGTGCACAGTTGGACACTGTAGCAAGGTCTCTCCCTACTTGCCTATGAAGTGTTGCAACCATAGCTTTGTTGGTAAATAAAAGCGAAGACATAGTGGCCCTCATTTCGAGTTGTTCGCTCGCTAGCTGCTTTTAGCAGCTTTGCACACACTAAGCCGCCGCCTACTGGGAGTGTATCTTAGCTTTGCAAAATTGCGAACGAAAGATTCACATAATTGCGAAAAGAAATTTCTTTGCAGTTTCTGAGTAGCTCGGGACTTACTCTGCCACTGCGATCAGTTCAGTCAGTTTCGTTCCTGGTTTGACGTCACAAACACACCCAGCGTTCGCCCAGACACTCCCCTGTTTCTCCAGCCACTCCCGCGTTTTTCCCAGAAACGGCAGCGTTTTTCCGCACACACCCATAAAACATCCAGTTTCCGCCCAGAAACACTCACTTCCTGTCAATCACACTCCGATCACCAGAACGAAGAAATTTCTTTGTTAAGCCATGAGTAAAATACCTAACTTTTTGGCAAATTTACTTGGCGCAGATGCACTGCGAACATTGCGCATGCGCAGTTTGCGACAAATCGCTCCTTTGCGAAAACCACTAACGAGCGAACAACTCAGAATGAGGGCCAGTGTTAGGACACGACCTGACCATCCATACACCACATGCAGTTCCAGCCTCGCTAAACTCCGCCCAAACCAGACATCTCTGATCCGCTCGGTTTACAAAGTGGGAACTATCACTGATGGCCTCTGTAAACATCACCATAAAGAGGTGCAGCACACTAAATCCTGCAACTTATTTGCCGAGTGTGCCTTGTCATGCACAAAGGGTGGAGGATGAGAATGATGGTGAAGGAGGATTTAGTGCAGACACTGATATGCATGATTGTATGGTAAACCTGAACCAGACTTTCACTGCGAGACCTGACATCAGTGACAATCCACTGGAAGGCGTAGACTTTACCTTCTACACTGATGGTAGTTGCCACAGACAGACAAACTCGGGAGACCTGTGCACCGGATACGCAGTTGTAGATGATGAAGGTATCATAGAAGCTGAACCCCTTGGTCCACCTCACTCAGCACAAGTCACTGAGCTGGTAGCACTGACCAGAGCATGTGAATTGGCAAAGGGTAAGTCAGCTAATATATACACGGACTCTAGGTACGCTTTCGAAGTGGTGTATGATTTTGGGGCCCTGTGGCACCTCAGAAATTTCATGACAGCAGTTGGCACACCTGTAGCACATGCATCATACATTAAGAGGCTTCTGACAGCCATACAGGAACCTGACAGAATGGCTGTTATCAAGTGTAAAGTACACACAACCAAGACTCAATTTCACTTGGTAACAGCAGAGCGGACGAAGCTGCAAAATCAGCAGCAAGCAATATCATACAAACTAACACCACACAACTGATGACATTCAACACGGTAAACATGCAACAATTAATCGAAATGCAAAATTTGTGTTCCCTACAGGAGAAGGCTGTCTGGAAGGCGAAGTGATATGGTCAGGAGTCCTCGGGACTCTGGAGAGATGGACAAGGTATGCCAGTGGCCCCCAGGGTATATCTCCTGAGCCTAGATGAAGCGGCACATGGTCTGACTCATCTGGGCAAGGAAGGTATGTGCAAATTGGTAAGAGCCTACTGGAGTGCACCAGGGTTCTCTTCTCAGGCGAGCAAGAAAGCAATGACATGTCTTACTTGCTTGAGGAAGAATATTGATAAGACAATACCAACGGAGCTATCCCATATCCCTCCTATAGACGCACTTTTCCAGGTTAATACAAATCGACTTCATACAGCTACCACCCTGTAGGAATTTAAAGTATGTTTTTGTATGTACAGATGCCTTTTCGAACTGGGTAGAAGAATTCCCCGCTGCCACAAATACTGCCGTATTCACTGCACAGAAAATTGTGCAAGAATTAGTGTGTAGATATGGTATCCCTAAAATGATTGAAAGTGATAGGGGTACCCATTTTACAGGTGAAGTCTTTCAGGTCATGTGCAAACTGATGGGTATTAATTGTAAGCTACATACTCCATACCGGCCACAGGCCAGTGCGAAGGTGGAGAGAATGAATAGCACTATTAAGAACAAGCTGAGCAAAGTGATGGCTGAAACTGGACTGTTGTGGCCAGAAGCACTGCCACTAGTGTTGTACAGCATCAGAACCACTCCCAGGTCACCACTTAACCTATCACCCTTTGAAATTCTTTTTGGACGACAGCCCCATATAATGATAGACCCCCAGGATGATTTGAAGTGCAATAATTAAATGACTGTGCAATATTTGGTTAGGATGAGCCAGCAACTGAGAAACCAGCAAAGGAATCTGAAACTGGTGATCCCTGACCTACCAAACAGTAATTGTCATGACATTGAACCTGGGGACTATGTGATGATTCAAAATTTTCTACGCGCAGGTTGCCTCATTGACAGGTGGGAAGGACCGTATCAAGTTTTGTTGACCAGCACAACAGCACTGAAGGTTGCCGAGAGAGAGACTTGGGTCCACTCGTCCCACTGGAAGAAGGTCGCTGACCCGGAGAAAACTCATGAGAAAGAGAAAGGTGAAGAGAACCTTGTATCACTTGACAATCTGTTCCGGGAAAACTGAGAGGCAGGACTGTTGGACGGCACCTGAGCGTAGTGAACAGCAAAATCAAGGACGGTTGTCGTAATATTTTTTCCCTCTCCAAATCACCCCCCCCCCCCACCTGCATTTTTCTTTTTCTCCATTCCTAATTTTTTTTTTTCCTTAACGAAATGAATCCACACCAAGAGACTGTGTTCTGGCTTTTTCTGGTGACTCTGTTTTTGATCAGGACAATTTGTTTTTGTGAGGGCCCCCGAGAGGTCGAGCAAGTATCTGGAATGGGTTCTGATGGAGAAGATGGATTCGTAGGACCCCAGGATCAGTCCATCACTTTGGTCAAAGCTGGTATCAGTAAGAGATCTGGTAGTCACGGAGCTCGGAGGCAATGTGAAGGGTTATTGTCTGATGAATACTGCATATATAGGTACTGCGATAACATAGTTGAAGATGGGTGCATCCAGAGATGTCAGTCAAACAATAATATCGACATTGGCGGACATCCTTTGAGTGATTACCACTCATTTGTAGGTACGGTCTTAAACCAAACAGAATGCTGGGTGTGCTCGCAAGTACCTCAAGGACAGAGTAAGTCGGGATTAGTGCCAATGAGGTACTCAAATTACATGGGGGGAGACCGGTGGACAAGAAATTCAATATATCTAGGCCCCCTAGCTTGAAGCTCCACCAGTACCACGTAGATAGGTCCCTGCTGTGTTTTAAAGTGTCCAATTTCCGGAAACCAGGAAATTGGGAAGTGACATGGAACAATCAGACAATGACCTTCTCACATAGGGCTGATAAAGTACCCATCAACTCCGAACTTGTACGTAGGATAGCCACAAGTGGTAAGTACTACCGGTACAGGTATACATGTGGGATCAAAACCATGTGGGTTGGAAAAGTGACACAGGGATATTGTGCCCACATCATCCAGCCCGATACTTGTACTGAACAAATGGGAGAACTGGGGACCAGTTTCTTCGTGAGAAAAATCTGTGATATGGTCTTGTTGCATTTTGTCCCCTATGTTCTTCCAGATGACGCTTATTTCATATGTGGAAGGAAAGCATACAAGTGGCTTACTCCGAGCCCTGAAGGGTTGTGTTACATAGGCAGAGTACTACCAGAGGTGATGACCATTACACACGACAAAATTAAAGATATTCACTGCAACACTCAGACTCCTTATACTCATACACACTATGAACACATTGTCAAGAGACACCTCATAGATAGGACAGAGCCTGCATCCTCTGATTTGATTCATGAATCCACCGGGATTCAAATTCTTCTCGCATTAGATATCACCCATACTGCCAGAGGAATTATAAATTATAGGTTCATCCATGCGCTAGTGAACTTGATAGATAATATCATTGAGATGTATGATGACACCTTCAGGTATACGGGTAAGGAAATACAGGCCTACAAGAAGGAGCTGGACCAGCACAGGATGGTCTTAAATTATGTCACGGCCATGACAGGTGGGTACTGTGTTACTCTGGCAACTCAATATGGTGTGAAGTGCTGTACTTATATTACAAACAGTACTGAAGACCCAACGGAGATCATCAAAAGATGGACGAGAACTTGCAGTTAAAGTGGGTATTCAGAATGAAACACAACCTTACTTTAGCGGCTGTGGGTGATGAATTGACAGGCTAGGCCTCGTGGTTGAACCCACTCAAATGGTTCTCTGGGTTAGGAGTGTGGGCACAAAGTGCAATTGCAAGTGTGGGACAGTTTCTCCTCTGTATCCTGGGTATCATCATAATTATCGGTCTGATATTCCAATGTGTTCGAATTTTGACACAGCAAAAACATAAGACAAATTTGATGAGTCTAAGGAGCGAGGGCATTGTAACAGCGGCAGATTTGATATATGACCCAACCGTAGAAACAGTGTTGTGATAAGGAATGCAAATGAATTTCATGGCCTGTTTCTTTCACCATCTTTCTGTTTTCCCCTCTACCCAGAGACCTACAACCGGAAGAGACATCAGTGTGCCCAAATTTATGTGAATGTATCTTTAATATGTCTTACCCTCATCTCTGTAAACATCAGTTAATAACACACATAGTCGATAAACTTTATCCACACATAAAGACATCTCCCCACATGTATCATTAGATAAATGTGCTCCCCATTTGTTATTACAAGAAGCCAGACAAGGTGAGGGCTAATGGCCCTTGCCTAGAAAGAGCTCGGTAATGTTTGTTTGCCCATGTACAGACCCTTAATACGGGATGAGAAGGATTAAATGTATACTTTGCAGTACCTCAAAGCTTTCTTAAAATTTATACGGCACGATGATACATCCACCTCAGACGCTTACTCATACATACATGCTTTTTCCTATCCCACTAGGCCATATATTTCCCACCTACAACTCTTCCCCTGTTACCCGAACGTTGTACATATTGTAAATGTAATATTTTCAGTATTATTAGTCATGTGTGGCAGTTATTGTTTTCTGCCAATGGGTGGACTGTCGAAGTCGAAAATATTATACGACATGCATCACATGCAAACACCACACAGAGTGGCCTCCGTGCATGTGTTTGTTCTGCCGTGCGTGCGCATGCCTGCACGCTGCATACATTGGCTCTTGAAGCCCTGCGTATTAGCGCGTGGCATAAGTAAATACGGTAGCATACGCATTTGCATGGAAAAGCCACAAAGACATATCTGATGTTATATCCACATAGTGCATAATTTACACATAGCCTACACACACCACACCAGCGAGTTACATTTACTTTAGAAATGGAACAATAGAGATATTCAACTTTACAGGATGTGAGGGGACAGAATTAGGTTAGGACATAGTGTTTGTATCCAGATGTACAGCATTTCAAGGGCTACATTCCGATCGCAGTTTGCAGAATATAGCATGCTCCTGCGCATAACTATGCGCAGGAATACAATATTAATATCTCACTGTAATTACTGTACTCCTGATTTTCGGCGGGAACCCAGTGGAGGACATCTGCAAGTACACCTGGACCAGGCATCGCCCACCTATTCAAACTGACCTATGACCCCTCACATACTGTAAATGACCAACCCTTTGACCTATGAAAGAAGAGCTTACAGTTTCCTTTGTAGTATGTTTTGGACAATTGTATAAAAGCCAGGCCTCCTGGCCGATCCTAGTCTAATTCTCTGAAGGTCATCTTGCTAGACTGACTGAGGACCGGATCCGGGTGGCGCAGGCGAACAAACGTATATACTCCTGGTTGTAGCTATTCTCTTGTATTATTGTATTTCAGTGTGTATCCACTTTTAAGTAAATATTTGTTGCTGCGTTGGATCACAACATAATTATATACAATTGGTGTCGCATTCCATTCCTGTTAGGGGTTAAAGTGTATTCACCCACACGTGTAGCTGCATTGTGCTCACTGCGTGTTGGCGTGCCTATGCAATGTGTACACATACACTTAGCGGCCGCAACGGCCCGAACCCTTGTGTAATAAGGTACTGCTTTTTCCTGAAAGTTAAACGAACTTAACACAAGGTATACACCTCCCACTCCAATGATGCAACAACATAAAGACCACCTAGACCGTTGGTGCTGCTGACCCCGAAAGGGTAGAATTAGTGTAAGACATGGACGGTTGAGCACCTAAAGCTCAGATGGTGACTGCAATCATTTTTTCTTGTCAACAATGGACTTTAGCCGAGGACCTTTCACCACCATACACTAAGCAACCACCTTCAAAATCCCTCTAACCAAATCATTGACAAACAGTAAACATCTCTCATCAGTCAAATGTACCCCATCTAGCCTAAACAGATGCACATCTCAAAACATAATTAAAGGGGTGGGTAAGGACAACCCCATCAAAACCACGTACCTGGCACCAGCCACCAAATTGACTCATCTCCGGGCTGACTCCAGGGCCCCTGGAAACACACAACCTCTCCAAACCCGCCATTTAATTGTCTTGGACCACAAAGTTGAAAAAAAAGACCACATTGCAAAAAATCCTTTCCAGATCATCTGAAATGGAGCACCATAAATCCACTGGCGTATGAGACGTCACATCGTTTCCGCCCAAATTAATGATGAGGACCAGCTGGAAACCAAAACAGACTGGAATAACAAAGCAAAAAGGGAACTCTATTGTATGCCCGTAACTCCTAATCAACACACTCAGTTCAACACCGGAAACAAATCACAGTGCCTAGCAAAAAGGGGCCGCCCAACCCAGAAAACAAAAAAATTTAAATTCTCAAAGGAAATTTAGAATTTCTGGTTGACAAGGTAAGCTGGCAGAAGCATGTGTTCTAAGTTTAACACACACAACAACACACACACACACACACACACACACACACACACACACACACACACACACAATTCTACAACTAGGTACCTGCGAATAAGCACAGACATGTCTGTCCTAAATGGTAATGCATAATACAACAGTAAAGTAAAGATACATACTACAAAACAAGTAGAGTGTAACTAAATCCTTGCCAAAGCCAATCAATCATACTGCCATGATAGAAAGCAAATTGAAAATATTGTAATGAAGGGATTCAGGGCTAGATGCATCATCGCTTGGAGAGTGAAAAAATGGAAAGTGATAGACTGCTAGCCAACCAGCTCCTAACTGCTATTTCTCTGACGTCCTAGTGGATGCTGGGAACTCCGTAAGGACCATGGGGAATAGATGGGCTCCGCAGGAGACTGGGCACTCTAAAAGAAAGATTAGGTACTATCTGGTGTGCACTGGCTCCTCCCACCATGACCCTCCTCCAGACCTCAGTTAGATTTCTGTGCCCGGCCGAGCTGGATGCACACTAGGGGCTCTCCTGAGCTCCTAGAAAGAAAGTTTATTTTAGGTTTTTTATTTTACAGTGAGACCTGCTGGCAACAGGATCACTGCATCGAGGGACTAATGGGAGAAGAAGCGAACCTACCTGCTTGCAGCTTGCTTGGGCTTCTTAGGCTACTGGACACCATTAGCTCCAGAGGGATCGACCGCATGGAACTGGCCTTGGTGTTCGTTCCCGGAGCCGTGCCGCCATCCCCCTTACAGAACCAGAAGCAAGAAGAGGTCCGGAAAATCGGCGGCAGAAGACTTCGGTCTTCACCAAGGTAGCGCACAGCACTGCAGCTGTGCGCCATTGCTCCTCATGCACACTTCACACTCCGGTCACTGAGGGTGCAGGGCGCTGGGGGGGGGGGGCGCCCTGAGGGCAATATATGACACCTTGGCTGGCAAATCTACATCATATATAGTCCTAGAGGCTATATAGATGTAAAATTACCCCTGCCAGTATTCCAGAAAAAGCGGGAGAAAGTCAGTTGAAAAAGGGGCGGGGCTTCTCCCTCAGCACACTGGCGCCATTTTCTCTTCACAGTGCAGCTGGAAGACAGCTCCCCAGGCTCTCCCCTGTAGTTTTCAGGCTCAAAGGGTTAAAAAGAGAGGGGGGGGGGGCACAAAATTTAGACGCAATATTGTATATACAAGAAGCTATTGGGAAAAATTCACTCAATATAGTGTTAATCACAAAATTATATAGCGCTCTGGTGTGTGCTGGCATACTCTCTCTCTGTCTCCCCAAAGGGCTGTGTGGGGTCCTGTCCTCAGTCATAGCATTCCCTGTGTGTGTGTGCGGTGTGTCGGTACGGCTGTGTCGACACGTTTGATGAGGAGGCTTATGTGATGGCAGAGCAGATGCCGATAAATGTGATGTCGCCCCCTGTGGGGTCGACACCAGAGTGGATGGATAGGTGGAAGGTATAAACCGACAGTGTCAACTCGTTACATAAAAGGCTGGATGACGTAACAGCTATGGGACAGCCGGCTTCTCAGCCCGCGCCTGCCCAGGCGTCTCAAAGGCCATCAGGGGCTCAAAAACGCCCGCTCCCTCAGATGGCAGACACAGATGTCGACACGGAGTCTGACTCCAGTGTCGACGAGGTTGAGACATATACACAATCCACTAGGAACATCCGTTACATGATCCCAGCAATAAAAAATGTGTTACACATTTCTGACATTAACCCAAGTACCACTAAAAAAGGGTTTTATGTTTGGGGAGAAAAAGCAGGCAGTGTTTTGTTTCCCCATCAAATGAGTGAATGAAGTGTGAAAAAGCGTGGGTTCCCCCGATAAGAAACTGGTAATTTCTAAAAAGTTACTGATGGCGTACTCTTTCCCGCCAGAGGATAAGTTACGCTGGGAGATATCCCCTAGGGTGGATAAGGCGCTCACACGTTTGTCAAAAAAGGTGGCACTGCCGTCTTAGGATACGGCCACTTTGAAGGTACCTGCTGATAAAAAGCAGGAGGCTATCCTGAAGTCTGTATTTACACACTCATGTACTAGACTGAGACCTGCAGATAGTGCTGCTGCAGCGTGGTCTGTAACCCTTTCAAACAGGGATACTATTTTGCGAACATAAGACGTTGTCTTATATATGAGGGATGCACAGAGGGATATTTTGCCGGCTGGCATCCAGAATTAATGCAATGTCCATTCTGTCAGGAGGGTATTAGAGACCCGACACTGGACAGGTGATGCTGACTTTAAAAGGCACATAGAGCCTCCACAGGCGTAGCCAGGTACGGTGGGGGGCCGCCTCAAAAATTTCAGCGATCAGTGGGCTCGCTCACAGGTGGATCCCTGGATCCTTCAAGTAGTATCTCAGGGGTACAAGCTGGAATTCGAGGCGTCTCCCCCCCGCCGTTTCCTCAAATCTGCCTTGCCGACAACTCCCTCAGGCAGGGAGGCTGTGCTAGAGGCAATTCACAAGCTGTATTCCCAGCAGGTAATAGTCAAGGTGCCCCTACTTCAACAAGGACGGGGTTACTATTCCACACGGTTTGTGGTACCGAAACCGGACGGTTCGGTGAGACCCATTTTAAATTTGAAATCCTTGAACACATACATAAAAAAATTCAAGTTCAAGATGGAATCGCTCAGGGCGGTTATTGCAAGCCTGGAGGAGGGGGATTACATGGTATCCCTGGACATCAAGGATGCTTACCTACATGTCCCCATTTACCATCCTCACCAGGAGTACCTCAGATTTGTGGTACAGGATTGCCATTACCAATTCCAAACACTGCCGTTTGGACTGTCCACGGCACCGAGGGTCTTTACCAAGGTAATGGCAGAAATGATGATACTCCTTCGAAAAAAGGGAGTTTTAATTATCCCGTACTTGGACGATCTCCTTATAAACGCGAGGTCCAAGGAGCAGTTGTTGGTCGGAGTAGCACTATCTCGGGAAGTGCTACAACAGAATGGATGGATTCTATACATTCCAAAGTCACAGCTGGTTCCTACCACACGCCTACTGTTCCTGGGGATGTTTCTGGACACAGAACAGAAAAAAGTGTTTCTCCCGCAGGAGAAAGCCAAGGAGCTGTCATCTCTAGTCAGAGACCTCCTGAAACCAAAACAGGTATCGGTGCATCACTGCACACGAGTCCTGGGAAAAATGGTAGCTTCTTACGAAGCAAAATTCCATTCGGCAGGTTCCATGCAAGAACCTTTCAGTGGGACCTCTTGGACAAGTGGTCGGGATCGCATCTTCAGATGCATCGGCTGATAACCCTGTCTCCAAGGACCAGGGTATCTCTACTGTGGTGGCTGCAGAGTGTTCATCTTCAAGAGGGCCGCAGATTCGGCATACAGGACTGGGTCCTGGTAACCACGGATGCCAGCCTTCGAGGCTGGGGGGCATTCACACAGGCAAGAAATTTCCAAGGACTTTGGTCAAGTCAGGAGTCGTCCCTACACATAAATATTCTGGAACTGAGGGCCATTTACAATGCCCTAAGTCTGGCAAGGCCTCTGCTTCAAAACCAGCCGGTACTGATCCAATCAGACAACATCACGGCAGTCGCCCATGTAAACCGACAGGGCGGCACAAGAAGCAGGATGGCGATGGCAGAAGCCACAAGGATTCTCTGATGGGCGGAAAATCACGTCTAAGCACTGTCAGCAGTGTTCATTCCGGGAGTGGACAACTGGGAAGCAGACTTCCTCAGCAGACACGAACTACACCCGGGAGAGTGGGGACTTCATCCAGAAGTCTTCCAACTGTTGGTAAACCGTTGGGAAAGGCCACAGGTGGACATGATGGCGTCCCGCCTAAACAAAAAACTAGATATTGCGCAAGGTCAAGGGACCCTCAGGCAATAGCTGTGGACGCTCTAGTGACACCGTGGGTGTACCAGTCGGTTTATGTATTCCCTCCTCTGTCTCTCATACCAAAGGTACTGAGAATAATAAGAGAACGAGGAGTAAGAACGATACTCGTGGTTCCGGGTGGGCCAAGAAGAGCTTGGTACCCAGAACTTCAAGAAATGATATCAGAGGACCCATGGCCTCTACCGCTCAGACAGGATCTGCTACAGCAGGGGCCCTGTCTGTTCCAAGACTTACCGTGGCTGCGTTTGACGGCATGGCGGTTGAATTCCGGATCCTAAAGGAAAAGGGCATTCCGGAAGAAGTCATTCCTACGCTGATAAAAGCCAGGAAAGAAGTAACCGCAAACCATTATCACCGTATTTGGCGAAAATATGTTGCGTGGTGTGAGGCTAGGAAGACAGAGGAATTTCAGCTGGGTCGTTTTCTGCACTTCCTACAGTCAGGGGTGACTATGGGCCTAAAATTGGGTTCCATTAAGGTCCAGATTTCGGCTCTGTCGATTTTCTTCCAGAAAGAACTGGCTTCACTGCCTGGAGTTCAGACATTTGTAAAGGGAGTGTTACATATTCAGCCCCCTTTTGTGCCTCCTGTGGCACCTTGGGATCTCAACGTGGTGTTGAGTTTCTTAAAATCACATTGGTTTGAGCCACTTAAAACTGTGGATTTGAAATATCTCACGTGGAAAGTGGTCATGTTATTGGCCTTGGCTTCGGCCAGGCGTGTGTCAGAATTGGCGGCTTTGTCATGTAAAAGCCCTTATCTGATTTTCCATATGGATAGGGCAGAATTGAGGACTCGTCCCCAGTTTCTCCCTAAGGTGGTATCAGCTTTTTACTTGAACCAACCTATTGTAGTGCCTGCGGCTACTAGGGACTTGGAAGATTCCAAGTTACTGGACGTAGTCAGGGCCTTAAAAATTTATATTTCCAGGACGGCTGGAGTCAGGAAAACTGACTCGCTTTTTATCCTGTAGGCACCCAACAAAATAGGTGCTCCTGCTTCTAAGCAGACTATTGCTCGCTGAATTTGTAGCACAATTCAGCTGGAGCATTCTGCGGCTGGATTGCCGCATCCTAAATCAGTAAAAGCCCATTCCACGAGGAAAGTGGGCTCATCTTGGGCGGCTGCCTGAGGGGTCTCGGCTTTACAATTTTGCCGAGCTGCAACTTGGTCAGGGGCAAACACGTTTGCTAAATTCTACAAAATTGATACCCTGGCTGAGGAGGACCTTGAGTTCTCTCATTCGGTGCTGCAGAGTCATCCGCACTCTCCCGCCCGTTTGGGAGCTTTGGTATAATCCCCATGGTCCTTACGGAGTTCCCAGCATCCACTAGGACGTCAGAGAAAATAAGATTTTACTCACCGGTAAATCTATTTCTCGTAGTCCGTAGTGGATGCTGGGCGCCCATCCCAAGTGCGGATTGTCTGCAATACTTGTATGTAGTTATTCCCTAACTAAGGGTTATTGTTGAGCCATCTGTTGAGAGGCTCAGTTATATTTCATACTGTTAACTGGGTGTAGTATCACGAGTTATACGGTGTGATTGGTGTGGCTGGTATGAGTCTTTCCCGGGATTCAAAATCCTTCCTTATTGTGTCAGCTCTTCTGGGCACAGTATCCTAACTGAGGTCTGGAGGAGGGTCATGGTGGGAGGAGCCAGTGCACACCAGATAGTACCTAATCTTTCTTTTAGAGTGCCCAGTCTCCTGCGGAGCCCGTCTATTCCCCATGGTCCTTACGGAGTTCCCAGCATCCACTACGGACTACGAGAAATAGATTTACCGGTGAGTAAAATCTTATTTTTTCAAACACAGCCTGAAACATGGCAGTTAGGAGCTGACTGGCTGTTATTTTTTCTTTATCCATTTTATCACTCTCCAAGCGATGATGCATCTAGCCCTTAGTATGGTATGCCAGCTGCCGGCATCCCAGCGGTCAGGAGACCTACACCGGGATACCGACAGCTGGAATTCCAGCGACGAGCACAGCGTGTCCTCTTGCGGGCTTGCTGTGCTAGCCACGCTATGGGCACAGTAATGACCTTCAGTCGCCACAGGGTTATATTCTCCCTCGGGTGGTGGCTGGACCACCACCCGAGTGGGGATTTTGGCCGGCGGTATTTTACCGCAAGTTGGGATTCCACCATAGGTATCCTGACAGCCGGGAACCCGACAGCCGGCAAAATGAATGCTTCCATAAAGAACATCACAAATGAAAAAAGCATTAGGAAAATAGTGGTTAACAAGGCAAATAATATGTGCTCAATTTTTAATCAAATGATTCATATAGTCTTGAATATTACAGTGTGGTCATAATTTAAGTTTACTTACCTGTAGAGTTGACTGCAACTCTAACTAATAGGGGCAAAGCTACCAAATTTTGTAAGTACTGTACACCAATGCCGTAACTACGTGTGTGCCAGGTGTGCCATCACTGTATTTATATGGCAGTACCACTGGACATATATGGCAGTACCACTGGATTTATACTGCAGTACTACTGGACATATATGGCAGTATCACTGGACTGGATTTATACAGCAGTACCACTGGATTTTTACAGCAGTTCCACTGGATTAATACGTCAGTATCACTGGACATATACGGCAATATCACTGGATTTATACTGCAGTACCACTGAACATATACAGCAGTATAACTGGAATTATAAGGCAGTACCACTGGACATGTACGGCAGTATCACGGGATTTATACGGCAGTACCACTGGACTGGATTTATATGCCAGTACCAATGGATTTATACGACAGTGCCACTGGATTTATATGGCAGTACCACTGTACTTATAAGACAGTATCACTGTACATATAAGGCAGTATCACTGGACATATACGGCAGTATCACTGGAATTATATGGCAGTACCACTGGATATATACGACAGTACCACTGGATTTATACGGCAGTACCACTGGACATATACGGCAGTATCACTTGATTTATACGACAGTACCACTGGACATATACAGCATTATCACTGGAATTATATGACAGTACCACTAGATTTATACGACAGTACCACTGGACATATACGGCAGTATAACTGGATTTATACGGCAGTACCACTGGACATATACGGCAGTACCACTAGACTGAATTTATATGCCAGTACCACTATATTTATACGGCAGTACTGGATTTATATGGCAGTACCACTGGACATATTCAGCATTATCATTGGAATTATATGACAGTACCACTGGACATATACGGCAGTATCACTGGACTGGATTTATATGCCAGTACCAATGGATTTATATGATAGTACCACTGGATTTATATGACAGTACCACTGTACATATAAGGCAGTATCACTGGATTTAAATGGCAGTACCACTGGACATATACAGCAGTATCACTGGAATTATATGGCAGTACCACTGGACATATACGGCAGTACCACTGGCTTTATATGGCAGTACCACTGGACATATACGGCAGTATCACTTGATTTATACGACAGTACCACTGGACATATACAGCATTATCACTGGAATTATATGACAGTACCACTAGATTTATACGGCAGTACCACTGGACATATACGGCAGTACCACTGGACATATACGGCAGTACCACTGGACATATACGGCAGTACCACTGGACTGAATTTATATGCCAGTACCACTATATTTATACGGCAGTACTGGATTTATATGGCAGTACCACTGGA